>NC_140593.1:740919574-741519574 GCF_964204655.1 Triturus cristatus
CAAGTAGTTTGAAAAATCATATTTCTTTTTGGAGATTTCCTCTTTTACTCTTTCTCGATCTATTTCACAAGTTACTGCTTCATAAATCCTATATTGGTCTAATATGTCTGATTCTAATTGGGTTATTGTGTGCCTGATTTCCTTGTTTCTTTCTGCACCTAAACCAATCAAAGATCCTCTGACAACAGCTTTATATGCATCCCACACTACTTGCATTGAAACTTCTCAGTTGGCGTTGATTTGAAAATATTCCTCTGTTGTAACCTTCAACTTCTCTATAACTTGTTCATCCAACAGGAGTGTGCGGTCTAACGTCCACCTAACCTCACCCTGTGAATAGCTTTGGTTTAATTCTATTTGGACTAAGGAGTGGTCAGATAGATGAACTGGTACATGTTGTACTTTATTATTATTTTGATCTCCTTTACTCTTCCATATATCCACTAACCCCAGATTCTCTTTAAACCTATTCATCCACTCCCCCATTTTAGGAAGATTCAATGCTCTCCCTGGCGGATGTCTGTCGTTTATTGGGTCTAATAATAGCTTAAAGTCTCCACCCAAAATAATTGGGATGGGTATATTAATTAACTGGGAGTATAAAGACTGTAGGGGAGCTGGGTCGTCCGTGTTTGGACCGTAGTATCCAACAACAAAGAGGAGTTTTTCCTCTAATTTGATCTTAGCAGTTGCCCATCTACCTTTCGAATCAGCATACTCTTCCAGAATATTTATTTTTGAAGGTTTTTTAATGATTATTGCCACTCCTTTAATACAACAAGTCTTATTTGTACAGACATATTTTTCCACCCATTTTTCATGTTTTATAATTTCGGGCCACTCTGATTTTAAAAGGTGAGTTTTCTGTAGGATTATAACGTCTCATTTACGTAATTTAAGATATTCAAAAAATTTTGTCGTCTTCTTGTTAACCTCAGCCCGTTTACATTCCAAGTTATAATTTTTATTTTACCCTCCAGTGCTGTCATCTGTATTTTCTACTCACTTTTCTCCTCTCTACCTCCCCAGCTTTTAGTGGTATTGACTGTATGGTACATATTCCGGGACCTTGGCTTCCCTGTGTCTTGCATATCGGACAGTTATTTTTTTTAGTTTTTTTCCCTGAATGCTCCTCACCAAATAAACCATAAAGTTGTGCTCAATAAAAAAATAAAAAAACCTCACACCCGTCACCCTCCCCTGAAGAACCCTCCCTACTGTCATTGGACAATTCTAATTGCCCTATTTGAGCTCCATCTTCATGAGGCATTCATTATACCGTGTCTAGCCCATATTTTTTACTTTAATTTGTTCAAGTAGGGTCTCGACTTCTTTTGGTTCTTTAATATTGTATGTTTTGTTATCCCACATGATTCTCAGTAGAGCTGGGAACTTCATCTGGACTGTAGCTCCTAGTGATCCCATTTCTTGCATGTAGTTCCCAAGTGCCCACTGTCTATCTAATATAGCTTTGGATACATCAGATCGAATTTTGAATTTATAATCGCTCCTGGAGAGAGTACCTACTTTCAAGGCCATACTTAGTATGTTTTCTTTCAGGGAATAAGTTTTGAAATTTACGAGTATTTTCCGAGCATTTTTCCTTAATGCATTCCGTCTGAAAGGATCTCTATGCGCTCTTTGGATGTCGTCATCCAATGTTTTCTCTTCTAGTTCCGGAACGCATTCCTTCAACAGGGTTACCACAAATCCTTTTATATTTTGTCCTTCTAAGGCTTCCGAAATGTTTAAAATACGTAAATTATTTCCCCGTGAATTGTTCTCTAAAGTTTCGATCTTATCCCTAAGCTCTTTCTCGCTAGTTCTTAGCTTGCTGATGTCACTCTGACATGTTTTTACATCTTCCCCAGTTTGCGCTACAGTTTTTTCCATATCCGATACCCGGTCTATTAGAGCATTGACTTTTAAATCTAATGCTTCACAGGATGCTTATATTTTTTCCTGTTTTTTTCTGACTTGGCAAAGCCCAAATCCATTTCCTTCATTAGTGAAGCTATCAATCCGCATATCTCTCCCCGTGGAGGTAGCTCCGACTTTCCTCCTTGATAATTGGAGGGAGTATCGTGATGTAATTTTTTTCCTAACTGCAGGCCTTCTTCAGCATCCGAGATACTTTCCTCTACACTGTCCTTTGACATCAGAACTAGAAAGTGGTTTGGAGACTCCGCTATTCCAACGTTAGAAGGAGATGTTGTTTTTTGCGTTTGCATTTTTTGAGTAGCACTGTTCAGGTTCCCTTCCTTTTGTAATATGTTCTCAATTACAGGTTTTTCTTGCACCTTAAAGAAGGTGCGGAGAGGGAGCGTTATTTTTAAGTTGGCTCCCTTCTTAGATTGTTCTCTTCTAGCTGCTTTATTAGCTCTAGTTGATACCACTGCTGATACCACTGCTGCAGCTCCGCTTTTTGTTTTTTTGGCTCCTTTGTTTTTTTTAGTGTATTTTGTTTTATTTTAATCTGGTGTGACTGCATGTACTCCCCCTGTCTTAGTATGTCCTGTCCTTTCTAAGGGGTCTGTGACCAGGCTTCTACCTCTTTGAAGTTGCCAAACCAAAGCAAGTTGTTTGGTACACTGTACCATTTAAAAACAAAATTTGTGCTGGGATGAGGCAGGCCCGATGTAAAGATTCAGTGCCTTGCACCTGCCAGTTCTTAGAAACCCAGATACATTTCAAATCAATGGTGGCCTTCCAGGGATCATAGACACTTACTGACAGATCATGTCGGAACAAATTGGAATAGATTAATTTTGTATGGGTCAACATGACTTTTGGAGTTGTTGAAATATTTAATTTAAAATAATAGGACTCAGGTGTTGAAATCTGTGAAGTGTGTACATTTATTTGTAAGTGTTTTTCGAACTTCCTATTAACGGAGTAGGGTAATGTTCCCACTACGTGTAATTAAAAACAGGTCGTAATGTGTTTGTTCTTATGCAGGAAATGATGCCCATAATGTTGATAGCAGAACAAATCGGCATAATTGGCAGAATTTAAATACAAATCTTCAGCATTAAAAGCAACATAATACTTCAAATCTGAAAACAATGATTGTATCACATGCACATCCCAGTCATCTGAGAGTATGTCCTGTGTTACCACATCACCCATGGAGACACGAAATACGTATGGCACGTTGAGGATTTCCATCGGTCCAGGGATCTGAAAATCTACTTTATCCCAAAGGATTCCATATGCTACTGGGAATGCTGAAATGTTAACAAGAGTCTGATCACGTTTCATGATGTGGGAAGATGTATGGGGGGCCAAAATACCATCTACCAAGTTCACAGCAGAACGTTCGGGTAAGAAGTGACCATTGATGAGTAAGAAAAACACTGTCACAAATCCAATTGACATGAAGAGAAAAATCAGGATGAGTATCAACTAGATGTATGTCCAAGGAGGGACTAAGTAAGTCTGTTTGAACCAGGAGACAAAAATACTCAATTTAGTAGGGCCAAATGATGAGGTGAGGACGAGTCATAAGAAAAACTAGCATGGTGTAAAGGACTTTCAGGCAAACCATGCAAAGACTCGCTTGTGGGATAAGCATATTCAACCTCCTCGTTGCAGGAGGAAGCCGGCCGGACAGGCAAATGGTCAACAATAAGGTCCATCTCAATGACAGTGTCGTGTGGTGAGTTGAAAGATGCGCCAACCCCAGGATTTCTAGAAATTGTGGGGCAAGAAACAGCAAGCGTAACACTATTCAGAATCGGCCAGACGTTGTAACTTGACATTGTCCACTGAGATGTATCTTTGTCTTTGCAACCAGGAAGCGGTCGTAAAATGACTGTACGAGTACCCTTCAAGCCAAGAACTGGAACCAGTGCACGATCAGAGGGACCAAATTCTTTTTTGTTCTCCAACTTTTCTCAGACCAGATCACCAACTTTCGGAAGCCAGCCGGCCACTGGAATCAGCAGTGCAGCATCAGTGGCAGAGGGTAAATGTTCGGTTGCAAGACTGTCACGGGTCTCTTGTAGGTCCTGTAACATAGTAGAATGATTATCTACGTCAAAAGTTGTAGCAGCCGCCGCAATGTCTAGACCATCAAAGTCTGGCACAAACATTTTGATGCCAAAGAGCATCTCATATGGGGTCTGCCCACCCAGAGATCTTCTAGGGAGATTATTAAGTGCACGTTGAACTCCATACAAATGGGCCAGCAAGTTCCTGCCAGTACCGAAGACTCTAGCTGTCAACGATTGCTTTGTCACTGTTCATCCGTTCCACAATTGAATTGCCCTCAGGCCTGTATGGAGACGAAAACTGCACCAGCAGCCCCAAAGACTTCATCGCGTCCTTGTATACCTCAGAGGCGAATGGTGGACCGTGGTCTGAATAAAAGGTGCCACAGGCAAAGATGCCTACAAAGATAGGCAAATCCTTGATGACATTTCAAGCGTTATGTTATGTTATATGGTTTTATAAAGCGCACTGTTACCCGAAGGTGTCCTGGCGCTGAACACTGTTTACCTGGAAAACCCTCCACCCTAGAGCCCTATCGGAGACTAAGCTGAGAACAACCAAGTCTTCAGACCTCTTCTAAATGTTAGGAGTTCTGTGGCAGACCTTAGATAAAATGGAAGTTCGTTCCAGGCGTTGGTGGCTCTGAGAACAAAGCTCTTTCTGCCCCAGTTGGCCTTTTTCGCCCTGTGAACGGCTGCCCGCTTTGCTTCTGTTGAGCGCAATGCTCTACCAGGAACATGCCACTGGATACGTTCTCTTAGGTCTTCCAGGCCAGTTCCCCTCAGAGACTTGAATACCATGCAGAGAGCCTTGAATTGGGCTCATTGTTTGATTGGGAGCCAGTGAAGGTCACATAGGCCATTTCTGATTGACACAAACCTAAGAGTGCCCGTGAGCATCGTGGCTGCCGCATTCTGTACCATCTGGAGTCTGTTAAGATGTTTATTGTTAATCGTCAAATACAGACTGTTGCAATAATACAGACGGGACAGAATTAGAGCTGATACAACTGATCTGAAGCTTTCATCCATGAGGAGGAGCTTGATTTTATTCAGTGTTCTCAGAATAAAGAAGCAGGTTGACACCACTCTGCTAACCTGGTCCCCAAATGAGAGAGTGTTATCCACAATCACCCCCAAATGTTTTACCTTAAGGGCGGGTGGAGGGGGAGGCCCATCTCACTGGGCCACCAGGCAGGGGACCAGAGGTTGGGATTGTTCCTGAAAATGATCACCTCTGTTTTGCCTGCCTTCAGCTTCAGGCAGTTAGCAGACATCCAGCCAGTAATGGCTGCCATGCAATCATGGCAGCTAGTGGCCTTTTCCGCTTCTTTGCTTCTCTGTAGAGATAGCACAATTTGCGTATCATCCGTGTAGGAGGTTAAAATTAGGCCGAAAGATCGTATAAGGACAGCCAGCGGCTTCACATAAATATTGAAAAGCGTCGAGCTGAGGGAGGATCCCTGTGGGACTCCACAGGGAAGGGCAAATGGTTTTGCTCTATCCCCTCCTAGATCTACTGTTTGTACTCTGTCGGCCAAAAATGATTTCAGTATGTTCAAGGCCAAGCCCTGGACCCCGGCCTTCGATAAACGACCCATCAACACCTCGTGGTGGACAGTATTCGAAGGCCGCCGACAGGTCTAGCATGATAAGAATGGCTGAACCTCCCTGGTCCACAGCCTCACGGACCTCTTCCGTTGCTTTTATCAATGCTGACTCCGTGCTGTGCCCTGCACGGAACCCGTATTGCGAGCGGTCCAATATGTTGTTTTTCATCAGGAACAGGCTTAATTGCATGTTCATGGACTTCTCCATGATTTTAGCCGGTAAAGGGAGGCGGGAGATGGACCTATAGTTATTTGGATCGTTTGGCTCTAAATTGGGTTTTTTAATGAGTGGTAGAATTGACGTCGTTTTCCATGATGAAGGGTAATAGCCTGTCCCCATTATGAGGTTGAGTAAAGGGGTGAGGGTATTAGAGATGACTTCCGAAAACATTTTTATTACTGCGGCTGGACAAGGGTCCTTAGGGGAGCCAGATCTACACCCCATCAGTGGGTTGGTAACCTCCTTGTTGACCAATGGGGTGAAGGTATTAAACATGGGGGCATTATCGGTTACCGTAGTCCCGAGAGCCCAATCACTGGCCTCTCTCAGCTGGTTGTTAAAGGAGGCGAAAATGGCTTCCACTTTATTTAGAATAAAGGAGGCTAGGGTATTACAAAAATCTGGGTTACTATGCAAGATGGGTTTGGAGGGAGTCATGTGATTGGTTACTGTTCTAAAAAGTTCCTTCGCTGAGGATTTTGCTTCGATGATCTTTTCGGAGAAGTAAGCCTTTTTTTCTTCCTGAAAAGTTTTTTTATAAGCTGTAAGGCTGGTTCTATAATCTTCCCTATTGGTCAGATTGTACCCTTTTCTCCAGAGGCGCTCCAACCTTTTGCACTCTGATTTAAGATGCTGAAGGTTATGTGAAAACCAAGGGGCGGAAGGTAGCCTACGTCTGGGGGAGCACCATTTGACAGGGGCCAATTTGTGACAAGCAGTATTGATCCACTCCTCATAGGCTGCTGTGGCTTCCTCTATGTTAGTGGATAGATTAGGGACTGAGTCTGTCAAGGCTTTATCAAGGTTGGAAGAGTTAATATTTTTCCATGACCGGATAGCTATCTTTTCCCTGGGCTTTGAGTAGGATAGTTTGGTGGGGGACAGAGCATTTGCAAAAATAATAGCAGCATGATCTGTCCAGGGAAGTGGCAGGATATCCAAGATGGAAAGTCTGCACTGCGTTGTGGCCAAACCCAAAGGAATCTAGTGCATGAATTAACTGCAACCAAAATGTATTTATATGCGGTATCTGAAGAAAATGGACCGCAGTGATCAAGATGTACACAACTAAAAGGCCTATTAGAAATGCATAGCTGTGTTTGTGGTGGACGTGTTACCGTAGAAGGCTTGATTGTCTGACAGATGTCACAAGAAAGTCCATAGTTACGGGTCTGTTTATATAAACCACGCCACCAGTAACGTTGCTGCAAGATAGAAACTATTGCAGACACTCCGGCATGGGCCGAAGCCATGCCTTCGTGTATGGCTTTGATCAAAGAATATCTGTGGTCCGCGTTGGGAATCAGCTGATCACCAACATCTGGTATTCTTGCAAAAGGAACTTGTTCGGAAGGTAACTGATAAGAAACTTTGAAGGGAAACCCTGTGGATAATTGGTGCCCTCCACAGTAGCAGCTCTTGCTGCCAAAACCTCGTTATCAATCTTAGTCATGGACCTTGTAACGGCAGCTACGGAACACGTGGCTACTGCAGATTTGGCTGCTTCATCAGCCAAAGAATTACCAAAAGCATGTGCTCCCACATGCTAATGGCCAAGAGTATGGATAACCTGTGTGAGTGGGAGACGTGTTTTAAGTTCTGCCACTCGAACCCAAAGCTGTTTATGCTCTATCGTGCTGCCTTTAGAATCTCGATAATCATTTTGAGACCAAAAGAATAAGTTGTCATTGAAAGACTGAACGCAGTAATAAAATCACACACAGCGAGAGTAGACACATTTGGATCTGCAAACTCCAGAGCAAGAACCAGAGCGCACAGCTCAACCAATTGGGCAGTTTGTAAGATTCAAAGATGGTTCCAGGCATAAAAGTTATAAATGAAGTTTAATGAAGTGAGGCACAGTACTTCTTCTATCAACGTCTCCAGCAGAATAACTGGAGAACTGTTCCTACTAACAGTTCTAAATAGAATGCATTACAGAGCAGCATGCGCAGCAATCATAAATATACAACAACATTAAAGAAATAGACACATAGAATATATAATGTGATTACAATACAACACATTTCTCCCCTAAGGAAAATTAAGAATTATTACTAACACATTTTGAAACACGTCTAACATTCCATGTTTTTCCATCTTGTGTGACAACACTATTATAATTAACTTTAACAATTCTAATAGGTTGTCCAAATTTCGATCCACCTTTGTGTACAAACCCAAGTCAACGTATCCTGACCCACTCTCCCACCGAGAAAGACGGTTCTTTCACCTTCATACGGATATCATAGTTAGATTTAACTTTGTCTTGTTTGTATTCCACTCTCCGAGCAACATCATTGAAAGAAACATTAGAATTACAATACTTCACTTTTTTTTTTGAACCACCATGGTCACAATTTTGAAATAGGATCTCTACCCCTCAGAATTCGAAAAGGTGAAACCTCAGTGGTAGTATGAGGGGTTATACGGTACAACCACAGCTTCTCTCTTAACTTGGCCTTCCAGCAAACACCAAAATTCCGTGCCCACAAAATATGCAATATACAATGCTGTTGTCAAATGTTTGATATTGTAAATAGAATGCATTACAGAGCAGCATGCACAGCAATCATAAATATACAACAACATTAAAGAAATAGACACATAGAAAATATAATGTGATTACAATACAACACAGTACAGTCACCTTTCGCCTGTGTATGCACTATATTAGACTTGAATTTTCCATTCACTATTGTACCTAACATGATAGCACAAGCCGCTGAGTAAGCATGTTTAGAGCCGGTGGCCGGTTGCGCCGAACCATCGGATCGGTGTATATAATACATTTGTACTCCTCTAAAGGAAGCAAAGACAGAGGAGGTGGATGAACATGTTCATACTGCAAGAACTTGTGTGTCTGAAGAGGGGGGGTCAAAGATAAATGTGACATCAAGAGACGTCAAAGAAGTAGCCCATTGTATCCAACGGGGATATAGTGCTTTAGAGTTTGGCACACTTGCCTTAGTCACTGCTTCTAAAGCAGGGAAAGGTGTAACCAACAAAATGTGTTTCCCCTGCACCAGTGCGCGTTCATTCAGGACCGCCATCTGCACAGCTGTCAAAACATTTTCAACAATGGAAAACTGCATTTCGGCCGAAGTGTACAAATGTGATTTGCATGCAATAGGTACTGTGTCACCTTCATTGTACGTCAAGTAAGTGAAACCCACTGCGCCTGGCACGATTCGTATCACCAGGTTTGTGTGGTTATCACATGTCAACAAGTACTTAGATTCAAGGAGATCAGACTGCAAAGATTGCAGTATAGCTGAATGTTCCGGAAGCCAGCTGGCTTTTGAAAATGTAGGTTGTATCAAGGCGTAAAGAGGTTTGATATGCTGGGCATAGTCGGGAATGTAAGACCATCCAAAATTTTAAAATCCCAGCAAAGACTGAAGTTTCTTCAGAGTAGACAGAGACTGCAAATGTGTGCATTTCTCCAGAAAGTGGGGAGCCAAGTCCTTACCTTCATTATTGAGCTCATAGCCCAAAAAGATCACAGCATAACAAGCGATGTGTGATTTAGCAAAGTTAAATTTGTAACTGTACTCCGCAAACATTAGAATGATGCGGTCGACACGGCATAGATTTGTCCATAATTCATCGTCCGTGAGATAAATATCATCAACGTACGAGTATGCTTCTAGGTCAATGCAGTCTAACAACGAGACAACAAGAGCGGTGAAAACCCTGGAGCTATTCTTATACCCCATAGGTAAACACCGACATTTTTTCTGTCTTCCAACGGCCGTAAATACTGTCCATTGACTGCATTCAGGAGACCCCTGTCGTTTTGGAGGAAGATTAAGTGAATTTGCACAGCCCCTGGGCGCCAGGACCAGCACAGCGCACTTTACTCAGGTCCCTTGTGGAGCCCTTATCAACTGCGAGGAGGTCCCGCAGCGCGGGAGACCCCTGTCGTTTTGGAGGAAGACTAAGCGAATTTGCACAGCCCCTGGGCGCCAGGACCAGCACAGCGCACTTTACTCACGGTCCCTTGCGGAGCCCTTATCACCTGCGAGGAGGTCCCGCAGCACGGGACGCGTGCGGGCTCGGCCCGGGCGAAGACCGGGCCAAGACGGGCCTGTATTACCCATCCTAGCCAGGAGTAGACTGGGCTGGGCCACAGACCTTGGTTCCCTCGTCCCCATATGTACAATCCCTTGGCAGATAAGTCTTTGTCATTCACTACGTCATTAGTTTTGTTACTGCTAGGATGTAAGAACTTAGCGCTTTTGTATCATAGTATTTCGTTGACTGCCCATTGCTTATCGTTTGTTATTTCATTTCTTTGTAAAACGATCAAACAAATTTTGCCTGGTATTTTTATAACACTGACTCCCCCGAGTGGCATTTTATTTGTATTATTTGATTTGCGGCCCCTAGGCTCTTGCGCATATATAAGCATAAATGGTGAAAAGAAAAGCCTCAAGTTCACAGCCTAAGAAGCAGCCCAAATCGGGGGAGGGACCATGTGTTTCTATTTTAAATTATTTAACGGGCGCAATGGGAGCTCTGGAGGAGCAAATTGTTTCAGTTGAAGAAGCCATTTCCCGTGATAACACGGTCTGCACTGCCGGCCCTGGGGACTTACTTTTGAGTAAAAATAAGCAATCATCACATGATCTTAATGTTGAAGGCGACGGGTGTGTCTTGAACATCTCAGATCACGTTTCCTTTTCCGACCAGGACGTTGAGTTTCAGCCACCCACTAAACGTACAAAAAACACGATTTTAACCTCAGATACAGCGGTAGAATCAACTTCCAGGGTTAAGGGTAGCTCACAGAAAGTTGGAAAAAAAGGAACTAATAATCCCCCTCCCCCCCCCAAACTTAAAAAAATAACCCGGGGAATGGAGTCAACTCCCCCACATGTACTCACTCAGAATAACGTAATGGTAATTAAAACTAAGATCGAGGCCATGGATACCTTTTTTAGAGACTCCTTAAGTAACATTATGACAAGGCTTGGTGCAATTGAAGAGCTATTACTTAACCACTCTAAATCTTTGAAAACTGTTGAAGCGCCAATATCAAATCCTGGTGCCCCTAAATCTAGGACAAATAAGGATGTGGTTAAGCCCATATTAAATCCAAGGAGCACACAGTTAAACCTTGGACATATTGATGATCTTGTGCCAGCTCCCCAGGATAGCACCTTAAGTCAATTACACTGTAGGCAAACCATGGCGGATAATTATACAGATGGCACTAATCGACATAAAGTAGTCCCAGCAGTAAACTTAGAGTTTGAATCAACTGCTCCTTTACTGGATTTACCACCTGCTGCCACGCCATACACAGTTATTTTAACTAATGTTCCCAAATTGAGAAATGACCTGCATGAACCTTGGCAGGTGTTAAGAAATACGTCTTTAGCTTGGTTGGGAACTAGGGTAGGTGAAACAGACAGATTATTTGCAGAGTTTAAAATGGTGAGAAGGGTAAGCTGGGTAGGAAGAGATACAAAAGCATTGCCAGGTGATTGCGTGGTCTTGAACTTCAAAACACCGCAATTTGTTCATTGGATATTGAGTAAAATGGAACATTATTTAATGGCCTCAGGCAACATCAGTGTGGTTCCTTTGGGCTTTTTTTTATAAGCCTGGTGTCTCGGAAAAAAGGGTCCCAATCAAAGATTCTGGTTGCAGATACTCTGTACAAACATACAACCGCTATGAGTTCCTACCTTCCCTAGAAGAAGTAGATTGACGTAGCAGCTCGGACAAATTAGGGGTTAATTTGGCCCAAGATCTCGGGGAGATGCCACATGATAAGAATAATGTAACTCATTTGGCGGACCCCGTAAATAATTTTACGCGAAAGGGTACTCATAAAGAGAACTGGGAAAAAAGAAGCTGTAAGGCCTGTATTATGCCTTCTCTCCCTATTATAATTGGCAGTTCTAGTCCTGATTCTACGACCCCTAAAATCCCTCTTGAGATTGCTATGAATAATAAAATTTTCCACGAGGTACAGAAGCCCTTATCTGAAAATACCAATATGGCGTCGATCTCTAGTTGAGGGTCTATACCTGCCCCACAAAATCATTCTCCTTTACTGATACCTGTATCAACTTTGGGAAGTAGTTGCGGGGGGAATAATTTAAGAACTAGCCCTGAGGGAGTTCAAATTGCTTACTGGAACATTGCGGGCTTAAAATCGAAGTTGTTAAATGATATATGGTTAGGTTTTACTCAGAATTTTGACATCCTTTGTTTACAGGAAACTTGGTTAGTAGAGACCATTCACTTGGAAGGATTTAGAACCTTTTTCACTCCAGCAGTTCCGTCTCCCTGTGGCAGAGCGAAGGGAGGCCTCTGTATATACATTTCAAATTTGATGAATTATGATAAATGTAATTTTTTTGATGGCCCCTATTGCCAAGCTATTGGTTTAACCTGCGATTCACGTATGAATCTGATCATAGTCAATTTTTACAACAATGTCCGCCCGTCTGCGCCCGTCAGCGTCCCGGAAGCGGGCGGAGCGGCGGGTGGGACTCTACCATCAGGGATGTGTCCCCCTGGGACCCTCGGTTTGCGCTATTCCCCTGGCGAACTTCGCTCATTCTCTCCTCATGGCTATGGCTGTCGTACTGTATTCCCTGGCCGTTACCATGGGAAATCCCGTTGCCCGGGTTGTGGCTGGCGCCCGACCCGCTCGCTCTTCTTACGGCCGAGCACCAACAGCTCTAGTATTGGCTTCGGGTGCATGCTATTGAACACCAGGTCAGCTTGCAAACATGCGCAGGACATCTATGAGCTTCTCGATGTAGATAAACCACTATGCCTCATGCTTACTGAGACATGGTGGGGCGACTCTTCTAACCCTGACGTCGCCCTGGCAATCCCGCCCGATTACAACATCTTCAGAAAGGATAGAGCCAACGGAAGGGGAGGTGGAGTAGCGCTAGTGGTCCGGAAAGGAACTCCCTGTGAGATCCTGCCAGCTATTGACATCCGTGGCTCGGAAACCCTAGCCTTCTCTATCACTCTGTCGCCCCACCAATCCTTTAAGGGACTGCTTGTATACAGACCGCCTGGCTCTCCCGGCACCTTCTTTGAAGATCTGGATATGGTGCTGGTGGAGCTGGCCCTGAAAGCCGAACATTTCGTCGTGGCTGGCGATTTCAACTTCCGGATGGATGATTCATCCGACTCGGCGGCCGCCAAACTTTCGGAGGCGCTGACCCCGCTGGGGCTCTTCCCCTACTTTCAGGAGCCTACGCATGAGAAGGGGCATACCCTTGACCAGGTCTTTTCGTCTGTCCCTCTCGAGGGTATTGAGATTACTCCTGTCTTATGGTCTGACCACTTCCTCGCAAAATTTGTGATCAAGGGCATAGCTAAATCTGTGCCTATCCCGGCACATCAACAGGGTCGTGTCCACAGGGCTTTCCATCGTGTTACCCCGGAGATGCTGGCCCAGGCAGCTGAGGCCCATCCCTGCCTTCTCTTAGGTGATCTAGACAGGGATCCGCAGACCATGCAAGACTGGCTTCTGGATAGGCTTAACGATCTTGCCCCGGAAGTAACATCCCGCCCTACACCGAAACGGGTCTCTGCGCCTTGGTTTACCGCTGCACTGTCGGCTACGCGGCAGCAGTGCAAGGTAGCCGAAAGAGCCTGGCGGGCACAATATGACACTGTTGCCAAGTTGACATACAAATCGGTGGTTAAGGCTTATCACCGGGACATCCGTTTGGAAAAAAAAGCTTATCTAGCCAGGAGAATTGATGCGGCTTCCAACTCTTGCAAGGAGATTTTCTCCATTGTGAGAGATTTCACCTCACCTTGGTCTAACACCTCGGACCAAAAACCATCTGGTACCTGGGCCACGGACCTTGCTGACTTCTTCACGAGCAAGATCCAACGCATTCAGGAGTCATTCCTGGCACCAGTGTCTGCGGGCCAGACTGAACCTGACACCACCACACTGCCACAGGCCGGGCCAGTGGCGACGTTGAGTGTGTTTCCCTCTATCTCTGCTCCGGACTCCCTGGCTCTTATGGGCAATTTAAAATCGGGTTCTCCCCTCGACCCATGCCCTGCTAAATTTCTGGCGAAAGTTGCGGAGGTGATCAACCCGTTGGCTAATCCGCTCTTAAATCTTTCGCTGAGGCTCGGTGTGGTTCCGCAGGCCTGGAAGCAGGCGATGGTGATTCCATTGCTCAAAAAAACTGGTCTAGATCCGAAGGCCCCGGTTAATTATAGGCCCATCTCTCTGCTGCCGGCCCTCACGAAGATTCTGGAAAAGCACGTTCAAGGCGTGCTCTCCAACTTTCTTGAATCTAATGAGATCTTGCACGCCACCCAATCGGGCTTTCGTCCCCATCTCAGTACTGAGACTGCGCTCCTGGAGGTCTCGGAAACCATTAAAGGGGTTCTGGACTCTGGGGGCAAAGTCATGCTGGTGATGCTAGATCTGTCGGCGGCGTTCGACACCGTTCCCCATGATGGTCTTCTCGCTAGACTTTTCGAGATAGGCCTACGGGGGACGGTGTTCGACTGGTTTTCCTCTTTCCTAGCCGGCCGCCGGCAGTCGATCTGGGCCCCGCCGGATTCCGCCGTGATGCCGCCTCTGGGAGTCGGGGTCCCTCAGGGCTCTATTTTGAGCCCGACCCTCTTTAACATC
Organism: Triturus cristatus; assembly: GCF_964204655.1. Taxonomy (NCBI): domain Eukaryota; kingdom Metazoa; phylum Chordata; class Amphibia; order Caudata; family Salamandridae; genus Triturus; species Triturus cristatus. The sequence goes on from NC_140593.1 coordinate 740,934,041, forward strand.
ATTATGACCCCATTGGCGGCGTTGGTGGAGTCGCATGGTGCCCAGATCGTATCCTATGCGGACGACACCCAGCTCCTCTTCTCTTGTAAGAGAGGAGGCGACTTTGATGGGGAGAGTATTCGGGATTGCCTTGGGGCTGTTTTTCACTGGTTCCATCTAAACAGCCTTAAGTGCAATTCCGACAAGTCCGAAGTACTTTTCTTTGGGTGCGACACAGAACCAGATTGGCAGACCTGGTGGCCACGGGATTTGTTCCCTCCGTCCTGCTCCTCTCAGGTTGCTAAGAATCTGGGGGTGAAGATGGATAACAGGCTTACCTTGAAATCCCAGATCCAGGGGGTGTCGGGCATTTGCTTTGGCATCCTCAGGATGCTGCGGAGGTTTCTTCCTCTGTTATCCGTGGAACACAGGACGCTGACTGTCCAGGCTCTGATTGGGTCCAGGTTGGATTACTCCAACGTTCTCTACCTGGGCCTCCCAGAGTACTTGTTGCAGCGGCTTCAAGTGGTACAGAATGCCGCTGCAAGGGCAATCTTTGGCCTTAGCAGGCGCTCCAGGGCCTCGGGCTTGCTGGTAACTTTACACTGGCTTCCTATCCGCAAGAGGATCGCCTTTAAGGCGCTGACCTTGGCCTACAAAGCTCTTCACAAGGAGGGAGCCAAGTACCTCCAAAAGAGACTGGTCTTTTACCATCCAACCAGGTCTCTGAGGTCGGAAGCCCTGCACCTTGCTGTTGTCCCCCGGGTAAAGAAAGCGCGCTTCGGAGGCCGCTCTTTTGGACTGCTGGCTTCTCAGCTGTGGAACTCTTTACCACTGGCCCTGCGGGGAGCCACCAGCCTACTAGCTTTTAGGAAAGGCCTTAAAACTTGGCTGTTCACTCAGTAGCCGGTTCTCCGTGAATCTCTGGCCCATTCTTCTGTTAGTTTTATCTGGTGTTATGTTTTTTATGTTGCAGTATTATCTCTTTCTCCATTAAAGCGCCGGGACACTCTTTTTGAGTAGCCGTGCGCTATAGAAATAAATGAATAACATAACATAACATAACATAACAGTTACAGTTCGCAAGTATCCTTAAGTCTTTAACAGACAAATTATTGTGGCTCCAGGATTCAACGGACAAGGATGTAGTCATACTGTGGAGGGGAGATTTTAATTGTTCATTATGTGAACATATAGGTAAAGGGACTTGTGGCTTAACGCATGATAATAATGATGAAGATTGCCTTCCGCACTTTGCACACACATTCCAAGGGGATCTTTTTAATGACATGCTATTAACACATGATATGGGCTTTGGTAATATGTTAACATCTCCTATGACAGTCTTTTGCCCAACCTTTAATGGTCGTGGTGCCTTCTCCACAATAGATTTTATTTTGCTGTCTAATAGACATTCTTCCAGGGTAACGAATTTTCACACTCACGACCTAGTTTTAAGTGATCATTTCCCACTAAGCATTAGCCTGATGACGCAATGTCAAACTATTAGTAAGAGGGGCAGGATCATTAACGACGTTGGCAACTTTAAACTCTACATGCAGAATGGATATGCATTAAGTTGGGAGAGCAAGAATCAGGAAGAACTTACAGGCAAAATAGTTAGAGACTGATATAGTAACATTGTGCACTGTTTAAACGACCAGGGCGATCACAGAGATATCGGGGAGAACTTTGCAGCAATTGCAGCAACTATTAAGAAGGCCTTCTTCGTTGAAACTAATAGAAGTAAACTCATGAAGTCAGGATGGTTTGACCACTCGTGCACCCAAGCATATTCAAAGTTGAAGTATGCGCTCCATGCTGTAATTAAAAATCAATCTGACATTAGCAAAGCTAGGAGGGAGTATAAATTGGCGCTGAAAAATTGGAAAAACGAGTTAAAAAGGAAAATGTGGTCAGCACTGCATGAGGCATCTATGCTGCATGCCTCGTCAGCTTTCTGGAGGGCCGTTAATGCTCCGTTTTTGATTAATACGGACAGGGCTAACATAGAGATAGCAATCCCTGAACAAGATTGGATCAAACATTATATAAATCTCTATAACTGTCCAACTGTTGCTTCGGATGTATTAGAGACACCAGTAATTGATCCGCCATCCCAGGGGCCAGAATCTCAAAAGCATTTGGCATTTGACCTGCAGGAAGTAACAGACGCTATACTAGTTAGTCAAGGGGGCAAGGCACCAGGGCCGGACGGCATTCCAGTAGATCTTTTTAAATGCAACCTTGAGCTATGGGGCCCAGTTTTAACTTTATTTGTTAATGCTTGTAGCGTGTATGGTCTTCCTCCAACTTGGTTAGTTTCCATTTTAGTCCTGTTGCAGGGATTCTGCTTATACACAGAACTATGCGTAGAACCCCAGGACCTCAGTGAATTGTGGTGTACCAGAAACTCACCTCAGAACCCAGAAACCAGTATCCGGCTAGCATAAGTGTCCCATTCGTTATCCGAGATTTGGCTCGGCGGTCCCAATGAAAAGACAACCCAGAACAAGCGACTCAGTGTACTCTCAGGAATGGTGGGAATCTGAAATACCTGTTCGTATATTATTCTCACATCAGTCCACAACAAGAATAAACAGAGACACGGTGAAAATAAAAAGAGTTTATTTTTATAGACCACGTGTCCTCAGATGCAGTACTTTGGCTAATACAAGCAGACAAATGATTATAATCAAAACCATCAGCATCGTTACAATACCATAGAATATAAAGGGAGTTATCATGTTATAAATGACAGTGGATACTACCACCTTCCCTTAACTAAGAAGCTAATATTATTATTATGCTAATAAAAGGTCTCTTAGGCTTGAATGGGGGACTCCATACCTCAAAGATCAGCTTAGTGAAATCACATCACAGGAGCATCAGAAGTCTTCTCGCAGGAAGGCTCGTCTTCGGTCTGAATATTAAACATGATGTCTGCAATATTAAAAGCACCAACTTTCAGATATTCGCAGCTGCCTGTGTGTTATGGCTAAATAGTGGGTCGATCAACCTAGAGTGGAAAACATGCATTGTCTAACAACCCAGACTGTTTGTTACACCATGTACAGACCAAGGTCGCTGCGCAGAGCTCGGGATGGTAACAACAGATTGCTCTCGTGTGAGGCAAAGCGCGAGTCAGCAGTTTGTTTAAACAATAACATGTAGAAGCAGTGTCGTGCGCAAAAGCAGCAAGATGGCTTTCTAACATCTAACGTGGTTATGCTAACTTAACAATGTATGTACGTATTAAGGGATTCCTTACTACAGTCCCCATTTTTAAGAAAGGAGACAGAGCTAATCCGGCATGTTATCGTCCCATTTCCTTGTTAGACTCCTCCGTGAAAATTGTCGGTAGAGTCATACTCAATAGGTTACAAGAATGGGCAGAGGCAACGGGAATAATATGCGATATACAATACGGATTTCGCAAGGGTATGGGGACAGTGGATCAGAGTCTTAATTTAAATCTTTTAATCATTAAATACACGGAGGCAAAAAGGGGTAATTTATATTTAACCTTTGTTGATTTGTCATCAGAGTTTGATTGTGTTGTCCACGCAAAGTTATGGAAAATCTTAGAAGAGTTAGGTGTGGACACTTAATTAGTTTCTTTTCTTAGACAGCTTCATGCAGGGGCTAGGGCCAGGGTACGGTATGGGGCAGATGGTCAATGCACTACTGATTTTAAGATAGGAAAAGGAGTGAGACAGGGCTGTGTTCTCGCTCCTTTCCTTTTTAACCTATATATTAATGGGCTAGAAAAACATTTAGTGCAAACCTGTAGAGATCTACCCCAGATAGAAATGAGAACTATTCCGGCACTGTTATATGCCGACGATGCCGTGTTAATGGCTTGTACCCCTTTGGCCCTACAAAGAGTAATATCCTCCTTTGAGAATTTTATGTCAAACTTGGGGCTTTCTATAAACGTCTCCAAAACTTTCGCCATGATTAGTGGTAGTAATAAGAACAAGAGTACAAAGACCATGTTTGTTTATGATAAGCCCATCGAATACACTAAAACGTTTGCTTATCTGGGCATTTTATTTGACAACAAATCTAGCTGGCAACAAGCAGTGAAAGCCAGGAGGATCTTGTTTGCTAGAACTGTGACTGCCCTTTATAATTTCAGCAAGAAATTGGGTAGGAGGCCCCCGCTTAAGCTGTTAAAAATTTATAACGCAAAATGTGTGTCTGTCGCTACTTATGGAGCTGGTGTCTGGGGGATTGTTGATGTCACTTCTTTGCAGACTGTGGAAAACACATTTTTAAGGTTTTTACTGGCTGTGCCAGACTCCACTTCAACTTACATATGTCATGTAGAACTGGGAATTGGTTACCTGGAAGATACCATAAAAATACAGCCTATACTTGAATGGCATAGGATCTGGACCATGGAAATTTGCCCTTGAATCGCTCTATTATTTCTGACCTTATGAAGTTAGAAGGGGCGTTGAGGATCAGATGGCTAGCATATATTAAATCCTTTCTTTATAATTTGGGCCATCGGGAGTTTTTTGATGAACCTACCACCTTATGTTTGATTGCGAGAAAGGACCTGAAAAAAACGTGCTTGGACCATTTAAATGACCGCAGATTGGCAACAGAATTGAAGAAATCTTCTGTACAGGCACATCAGTTGGCCTCTACCCATTTATCAATTCAACCTTATATTACAACTGTTTTAGGTGATTTTGATAGGTTTCTGTTAGTTCGTTTCCGTTTGGGAATCATTCATAGGTTACTAAGTTTCCCTGAACGGAATGATTGGTCTAAATCTTTATGCAACTGTCCATGCGATGATGTATCGATCCAATCCACATTACATCTCATGTTCTTGTGTAAATTTTATTCTATTCCCAGGAAAAGGTGGATTCTTCCAGTATTGAAATCTTTTGGACTTAGGCACTGTCGACCTGCACTTATAGCTTTGCAAACGTTAGATTCAGTTTATGTCATAGCCTCTGTTAATGTATTCTTAAAATTCATTTTTAAATTAAGGAATCAATTTTTAATGTAATTTTGTGAATCGCTTTCTTATGTATTGTATACCTTTGCTTATATGATTAATTATTTTAATCGAATAAAGCTGAATTGACTTGACTTGACTGCATTCAGGGACAGGTTATGATTATAGAAGCCATTGGAAATGTCAAGTGTCGTTTTATATTTCTTACAAACAAGACTGTCTTCAAGTGCAGAACTATGGGTATCTGTACCGCAAAAGTACGACAATGAGAGTTCAAATGCCGGTAATCTAACACTATGCGATAAGACCCATCGGGTTTAGATACTGTAAAAAGAGGATTATTCATCAGTGACACACACGTCTCAATCACACCTTGATACTCCAACTCAGTTAGAACATCACAAACTGGACCTTTGGCTTCCCGCCGGATGGGATATTGGGATTAAGGCTGTGGCATAGACCGCAATGGAATCTCATGTGGCAGAGAATCTTTATCCCAGCCCACCTGATTACGGTACACCACCGGTACAAGGGCCAAAGCCCACTCAGATGCAAAAGCCTCCACATGCTCCTTGGGGACGTAATGCAAAAAACTCAGAATTATCATGTCCTCCCCTCTTTATGCGGCCAGAACAAAAGGTGGGGGCCAAACTGCCTCCGCCATCAAAATGAGGTAAGAAGAGGTCAGATTCTCTAAAAAAAAAACCTGTGATCACACATTCTATGTCACCTTCAATTTGAAAAACTATGGTTTACAGTCTATCGGGGGGCAACTCGGGTGTCTGCTGTCTCTACAGTAATGAAAGTGTCAGTTGCTGTCGCCTCCAGACAAGGACGCAGTGCCTCCCGCACTATGGTGACTTCCACTGTGCTGTCGAGCAGAGTCACCGCCCAAGTCTAATCTAGCATTTGGGTTCTCATCGTCTGAGGCATATCGCGCTGTCAAAGCGGCAACTTTCTTCTTTTGAAATGGTGGTCTGAATTGGCCTTGACTTCAAAATGACGAGGCTAATCCTGTCCTTGTTGCGTCGATGGTCCTTTGCCACGACCTTGTTGGTCTCCAGCACAGAGTTGTGAGCCCGATGTGTCCTGTAAAGAACGAGGAGAGCATTGTCAGGGACTTGAAATCTATCGGGCTACTTAAGTTTCGCGCGGTCACGCATGTCATAAGTATGGTCAGAAGTCTCAGTTGTCGGTGAACCTGCTCGCGACCCCTGCTTCTGTTCTTGCTGCCCCTGTCTCTTATTCTTCCAGTTCTATTTAGGAAAGACTGGACGCCCGTCTTTATCAGACTAGGCTTTTTGTTGAGTTTGTGATTAGGTTTGCGTTTGAGTAAAAGGCTCAACCTCCAAACTATTGCGGCCAATGTTCTTATAAGCTTTTGCAATACTCTTTGGTAATTTACGTGGCTTGTCCACATCAGGGACAGCCTCCAAGTGGTTTGCCACTTGAAAACTTACTGCATCGCCCTTGACATTGACAAGGATCATATCAGCAACCACGTCGAACACCCCCTCCAGTCTCATCCCCAGCTTGACAGCCTCTTTGGCTCCGTGTTCATCCTGAACACGTTTAATCACGGAGGGGAGTACGGTCCTGGAGAGAGTGCCGAAGCACTTTGCGTATACCGCTGCAAACACCTTGCCCCAGGTGTTACAATCAGCCAACTCGGGAAGCAAGTCTTTAGGCAAACTAATGGTCAATCTCCTGTGTTTCTCCACAGGACTGGTATTTGAAAAAACAGCCTCTAGTTGTCCAAATTTTTCAGCAAGACAATAAGGTAATTCATCCTTATTCTGTGGTCGCTTGCCCATTACTGAATTAATCATAACGGGACTGATAGTCACACCACCAGGTCCCGCAGGATGCGCAGCAGTGCCAAGTGGTCCCACCCGGACGTTGCGTGTCATATACTGTATAAAAGCTCTATGTACGCGTAAAAAAAACGTATGTGAGAGACGAAGGTCCCTAATTGCAAGAGTTAAATAACGTGGGTGTGCCCAGCTAAAACGGGCCAGGTGGCCCCATCAATCGATAAAGGACCTAAACGGACTGGTGAAACTGGGTGAGGAAGTGTGCCAGAAACAACCTAGAGCACGGCAGCGTAACAATGGGTTAAAAAGAAAGAGAAAAAACTTTTTTTAAACTTCAAGGTTGAAAGAACCTATAAAAAACATCAATATAGGAGGTTACACTGTCACAGCTGTCTCCGGAAACAGAAGTGAGGGTATTGTGGACAGGCACAAGCCCTACTCAAGCATCTCACAGATAAGAACCAGACCAAACGTTGGCGGCGTCATGTTGCAGGGATTCTGCACATATACAGAACTTTGGGCAGGAAGCCAGGGCCTCATTGTATAGTGGTGTACCAACCTATCACCTTAGTGCCCAAAATCCCCAAAACCGACTAGCTATAGTGTAAGAGTAATCAGAGTCACGGTATAGTTTAAAATGTTTATTTTAACTAACGTGCTCCATGGTACAGTACATGTGCCATTACTAGCAGCGAAATGCATAAACACAATATTGTCAGCATTGTCACAATTCCATAGAATACAAACAGGGATATCATTTTATAAAGACAGTGGAAAAGGGCTACAGTGCCTAACCACCCTCCCTGTGATGAGAAATAGTTTATTATAAAAAAAGAAGACCTCTGGGCTTTGTCAGCAGACCCCATACCTCAAGGCACAGATGAAAGGTTTACATCCAAGGACCAGCACAGCTCTTCTCGCTTGAAAGGTCTCTCTCCAAGTGCGTGAACAACATGTGTCACTGCAATATTACAGTACACCCCCGATTAAACCAGTGGGAGTAGGGCATGAGCCTCTTCCTAATTGGTTAGGTCCCCTCCTCTCCATGATGGAGGGGACTGAAATGTGTACTTCACCTGGCCTACATCACCTGAGGGGTGAGGTTGACAAAGGTGGGCAAACCTCTCCTCCTAATTCGGTTTTCCTGCCGATTCTCCTGCCCAAAGTGGGGGTCAGAACTGGTAGGCGCCAGTTGCTGGAGAAGCAAAAGGCAGGAACAGCTTACAAAGGTGTTGGGCCTTTAAAGCTTCCCCTTTCATGGACCCAACTCTTCCTGGGGGTGGAGGCATGACACCTCTGCCCAGGATGGACTTTGTTTCTGGACCCAGGGAGTGGAGGCCCTCTACCCAGGGGTCCAGAAACCTGTCTGGTGGTGGCAAATGGTGGGCAGCCATTCAGGAACCACAGCAGGGCTAGTTGTTTTTCAGGGGGCATCTCTAAGATTCCCTCTGTATGCATTTTACATTACGTCCTACACTGTCCTCAGTGTGGGTTTAATGTGCTGAGACATTTGCTACCAAACTTCACAGTTTTCAGTAAAGCCATAATGACCAACTCCCAGCCCATATACTCTTTATGGCTTTACTGCATTTACAATGTCTAAGAATGAACTTAGACACTGTAGGGGTGCAGTGCTCATGCAACTGTACCCTCATCTGTGGTCTAGTGCACCCTACTAGAGGGTTGGCTTACTTAGGCCACAGGCAGTGGATTGCAGGCATGACACACAGAGATGTGTGCCATGTCAACTTACAGCCTTGGGAAAGAACACAGGCCCTGGGATCCTGATTGGCACACCAAGCAAATGTGCATCATGTTTCAGACAAAAAGTAGGGACTGACCATGCAAAAAGGGGCACTTTCCTACACTTCCCTTCTTTAAATAACATATCTCCTTCAACCTCCAAATCCCCCAAAATCTTTTTATATGGAAACAATTCAGATGAAACCTCTTTCCTCAAAGGCCATCCTCTTCTAACATGATCCACGGTCTTTCCCAACAACAGATCACTCTCCATAGCATCCTTCTACATCCCTTCGGTAATACCACTAAACTTTCCAGACATCCCAACCACTGCATGCTGTAGCATTAGACCCCCCTCCAGGAGACAAAGGGGCAGATTTACAAGCCCCTTGCTCCACTTTTGCGTCACTTTTAACATGGGAAATGTGACGCACAAGGGGCTTGTAAATCTGCCCCTAAATTCCTAATAAAGGCTTGTGGCCTATCTTCAATGTGAATCTAGATCCCCAAGCATAATTACAGACGTGTTCCACTGCCCACACACATGCCAGCAATTCCTTCTCTATCACAGCATACCATGTCTCTGTATCACTGAGAGTGGAGGAAGCGAACGCTATATTCCACTCCTCCCTTCCACCACACTGTGAAAAAACACTTGCCACTCCATATAGGCATGCATCCACTGTAATAATGCAGGTGTTGTTCACATGAAATGGTTTCAAACTAGGTGCTTTCACCATCTCTGTTTTTATTTGATCAAATGCCCGTTGTTGTCTCTCAGTCCAAATTAATTCTGTGTTCTTCCTAGCTAGTTCCCTCAATGGCTCCATCTTGGTGGCAAAGTCCTTGATGAACTTACTTTAGTATTCACACAGCCCTGAAAATGAAAGCAACTTCTCCTTACTGTCATGCACTGGTGCCTTCATAATGGCATCAATCAAAGACCTTTTAGGTATCACTCCTTCTTTCGACAAGTTATGTCCCAAATACTCGATTGTTTCTTAGAGAAGTTTACACTTTCTTCCTTTGAGGGTCAGACCATGTTCCTTCAATACCCCATACACTTTACTCTCATGCTCCGAATATTCATACACATTCCTCGAGAAGAGGAGGAGGTAATCCTGGAAACATTTAAGAAACGCTTCCATGCCTCTAAAAATGTGAAACTTTGCTCTTTGAAATACAGATGACGCTGATGCAAGGTCAAACGGCATCCTTTTGAACTGAAACAAACCTTGCGGGGTGAGAAACGCAGTTAAACTCTTGGGGGCAGATTTACAAGCCCCTTGTGCCACTTTTGTGTCACTTTTAACATGGGAAAAGTGACGCAAAAGTGGCGCAAGGGGCTTGCAAATCTGCGCGTTGGAGTCCTCAGTCAGTTCAATTTGATGGTCTGCCGACCTAAGATCAAGGCGCCGATCACGATCCTGTAAAAACCGGGTACGAACCGTCGGACGGAGCATATTCTCCGTCCGACGCGTACCCGGTCGTCAAAATATACAAACATGGAATTACGATTCGCACGGGAACACCATTTCCGTACGAATCGTAAAAAACCCCGACCGAACAAAATAAACATACAAATGCGATCCGGGAAAGCGCCGACCTGACGTCGGGACGCTCGCAGCCTGCCATTCACGAACCAGGAATCACGATTCGCACCGACGTCATCCCGCACGGTGAATATTTTCCGGCTGCCAAAAACTGCCGGGAAATCAGGACGACGCGAACAAGGACTACCAGTACGCGACGGACAGACAGGACGACGCGAACAAGGAGGACCAGTACGCGACGGACAGACAGGACGACGCGAACAAGGAGTACCAGTACGCGACGGACAGACAGGACGACGCGAACAAGGAGGACCAGTACGCGACGGACAGACAGGACGACGCGAACAAGGAGGACCCGTACGCGACGGACAGACATGGACCCGAACCTACGTGTCATCCCGGCCCTCATAGCAGTCGACCTCCTCTACAGGTTCGGACGCAGACGCCGCAGAAGGTCAGAACAACTAAGGGAGGGGGGAAAGTGGGGTGGGGTGGGGGTGGCAGGACCAGGGCTGGCCACAAAACCCCCACCAAAGTCACACAGCACACATGCCCTGGACATACCCGACTCCCATGCCCTGGTCACTACGAGGGGGTGGAGGCGTGTCCAGCTAAGCCAGCGACCGCCACAACGGAAGTCCGTCACGACGCGAACCGGCAACACAACCAGACAGGTACATCCCGTACCCACGCCTGAAGAGCGTGGGTACGAGTCGTACCACGCCCACACCCACGTCACCCCAACAATGGCGGGACGGCTCGTACCCACGTGGCAAAGGCCTGGGTACGGGCCGCACAAGCATCACATAGCGTGGGGACGGATATGTACGGACCCTACCCCCACCCCTTATGCATGGAGCGTACCCCCACCCCAACAGTGTAAGTATGACACGTACCCCCACCCGCGTACGTATGGAGCGTACCCCCACCCCAACAGTGTAAGTACGACACGTACCCCCACCCGCGTACGTATGGAGCGTACCCCCACCACAACAGTGTAAGTACGACACGTACCCCCACCCGCGTACGTATGGAGCGTATGCTCATGTCTCGAGGCCGCTGCTAGGTGTTCCCATGAACTTTGGCGATATTTATTCTCAGTTTTAGCTGTGCAACAAAGATGTTTTAAACTCTTTATTTGTGTATTGAGAAATTCCAAATTTATACTTGCTCGCTCCTTGCACTTTGCCTACTTTGCACGTGTTGACACTTGCCATATTTTGTACATTTAATTTTAAACCACTAGTTTTAACCATTTGTTTTAAGCATTGATCCGCTGTACTGTACTTACGTAATTTGCTGCTACGTCCTGTTTAGTTGCCCCTGACCCCGTTCCGTCACGGCTGGTGCCGATTGAGCGGAGGGTCAGTGGGGCTGTGATTCACTTCCGGTTACCTCCGGAACCAGAAGGTCAGCGCTTTAGCCTGCACTCCTCATCCTATTTAGCTCCGGACAGGGCGCGGACGCGCGCAGCGGCGCGCCAAAGGCGCGCCAAAGGCGCGCCAAAGGCAAGCCCGTCTGCGCCCGTCCGCGCCTGACCGCCGCCAGACGCTTGGATTGCTGCCCGTTTACATGGATTTGCTTGGATTGCTGCCCGTTTGCACTGAGCTTTCGCCCTGTTCTCTTTCGCCTCATGGCCCTTATTAAATATTCCCGCGAGGAACTTCTTGCCATGACTGATAATGGTCCTACCTCCAGCTTATTGAATCACTTCACCTCCTCCTCCTTCCTTAATAACAGCGTACCCATCGGCTCACCGTCTCTGAGAAGATGCCTTACAAGTGTACCCACCAACTGTGAGTCTTTGCCTATTACACCGAGGCACCTTTCTTGCATTTACTGCAATGTCCGATCCCTTCCTAAACATGCTCTAGAAATCTGGTCACTTTTAGATTCTGACAAACCTGATCTCCTCTTTATTACTGAAACTTGGCTATCGAAGTCCTCACTGCCAGATATCGCAATTGCCATTCCCCAGGACTTTAAAATTGCAAGACTGGATAGGTCAGACAAAAGAGGTGGAGGAATTGCCATTGTGTACAGAGCGAACTTTAAGCTTCACCTTGTCTACTCACTTGCTGCAGATTGGGGTGAGATCTGTACTTTTACGCTATCACTGGGGAACAAAGAATACTGGAAAGGAGCACTTCTATATAGACCTCCAGTAACTAAAACTAATTTCGTAAATAAACTTACTGATACTATTGCATCGCATGTTTTATCTTCGCCTAACTTTTTTCTATTAGGCGATTTTAACCATCATTTTGAACTTGTACAAGACCCTTATACTGCTGAACTTATTTCCAGTATGAATGCGTTAGGTCTAAATCAGTTGGTGACTGGCCCCACTCACTCTGCCGGCCACACCTTGGATCTTTTATTCACTAATTCTAATAAAATAACGATTGACTGTTCTGTACCTGTTCTTTGGTCGGACCATTTTAAGATTCATTTCCATATTCAACGCACCTCACTCACTCCTCGATCTAGTAAAGATCCCATCATGAGTAGACCTTGGAATAAGATCAGCCCTGAAGCATTTTTTCCCCATTTTCTTCTTCCTCCCATTGAACTTTTTAATGACCCTAACCAGGCAGCTATCAATTTAGATTTAGCCATCACGACATCTCTTGATATCATTGCCCCCAGCAAATCAAATAGATGTCTCAATAAACTGTCCCCGTGGTTCACCTTGGAACTTAAGACTACGAAACTTGCTGTAAGAGCCTGTGAACGCAAATGGCGGCACACCAAAGATCTCTGTGACAGATTGCATTATAAAAAACTTCATCGCCAATATATGTGCGACATAGCTCTAGCTAAAAAAATCTACCTGGGGAACAGGATAGATCAGGCTTCAAATTCCCACAAAGAACTCTATAAAATAGTTAAAGAGTTCTCTAATCCCTTAACTTGCCAACCTGTCACAAACGCATCCACAGAATGGGCTGACACCCTTTCGTCTTTTTTTCAAAATAAAATAAGCGATATCTACAAATCATTTATTAATTTTTCTATCCCTACCCTATCCTCTGAGTCATCCATCAACACAGCCATACCCTCCACCATCACTATCCTAAAGTCATTTGGCCCATTTACAGAAGATGAAGTTACACTTACTATGAAAAGAATCAAGTCTGGCTCCCCTAATGATCCAGCTTCTTCTCCAATTTTATCTAAAATTGCACCTATTTTGATCCCTCCTCTGACTAAAATTTGTAATCTTTCACTTGCTCAGGCAACGGTTCCCTCACATTGGAAAGAAGCCATCGTCAGACCGATCCTGAAGAAGCCCTCTGCTGATCCATCTCAACCTTTAAATTATAGGCCTATTTCCCTTCTCCCAATGTTTGGTAAGATCATGGAATCCTTAATCAACACTCAACTCACTAAACATCTTGAGTCTAATAAACTTTTAGACCCATCCCAGTCAGGATTTAGGGCGTTCCACAGCACCGAAACTGCCCTACTTGAAATGGTCGATAATATTAGGCTGGCTCTAGATGCTAAACAATCAGCCATCTTAATACTACTCGACCTATCGGCTGCCTTCGACACCATCTCTCACAGCATCCTGATTAAACGGCTGACAGAGGTTGGTGTCAAGGGCTCAGCCTTGGCATGGATCAAAAGCTACCTGACGGGTCGGAGTTCTAAGGTCCAGATTGGCATATTTTCATCAGCCAATCAGGAAGTTGATAAAGGTGTACCCCAGGGCTCTATCTTGAGCCCCACGCTATTTAATCTTTATGTCTCCCCTCTTGCAAGATTAATTAAAGCTTTTGGATTTGAGACCGTGTCTTACGCAGACGACACTCAAATCCTTATCACCTTGGGACACAATTCCATTAACATCAAACATAGGTTCCAAAAATGCATGCTAGCAGTAAAAGATTGGATGTCAAACAACTATCTTTTACTCAATGCGGCAAAGACGGAGATCTTGCTTTTTGGAAATGCTGATATGCATTGGTCTGATGAATGGTGGCCATCAGCATTGGGTGTCTGTCCTTCTCCTAAGACAGCAGCCCGTAATTTAGGGATTACGCTTGACAATAAACTCACCTTAGCAGATCATATTAATAACATCTCTCACACCAGCTTTGGACTCATGCGTAATCTAAAGAAAATTTTCAAGTGGATCCCTCTTGCCTCTCGTCTGCCTTTAATCCAGGGACTGATTATTAGTCGCCTGGATTACGGCAATGCTCTCTTCGCCTCTATAAACGAGAACCTCCTTAACAAACTCCAGGTCCTCCAAAACACTGCAGCCAGAATGGCTCTAGATTTACCCACTCGCACCTCTTCTACCCCCTGCCTGAAGACGCTTCATTGGCTCCCCATTAAAAAACGAATTACATTTAAAATGTGCTGTCTAGTCCATAAATCTCTGAATGGCAATGGCCAAGCCTATCTAGCTAATAAACTGACAGAATATCGTCCAGCCAGAACACTTAGATCCTCCAGCTTGCACCTTCTAGCGGTTCCCAAAGTGCGAACTGTCAGAAACGGAGATAGATCTTTTTCCAAAATCGCTCCCGAAAGCTGGAATGCTCTTCCACTTCACATTAGACTGGAACCCAGCCATCAGAAATTCCGCAAACTCCTGAAAACATGGCTTTTTTAAACCGGCGTGTCTTATTTTTAACATCTGAGTAACTGCTGGCGCTATGAGACCTTCGGGTGATATATGCGCCTTACAAATATCAATACATAGACATAGACATACCCCCACCCCAACAGTGTAAGTACGACACGTACCCCCACCCGCGTACGTATGGAGCGTACCCCCACCCCAACAGTGTAAGTACGACACGTACCCCCACCCGCGTACGTATGGAGCGTACCCCCACCCCAACAGTGTAAGTACGACACGTACCCCCACCCGCGTACGTATGGAGCGTACCCCCACCCCAACAGTGTAAGTACGACACGTACCCCCACCCGCGTATGTATGGAGCGTACCCCCACCCCAACAGTGTAAGTACGACACGTACCCCCACCTCGAATGCATGGAGCGTACCCCCACTCCAACAGTGTAAGTACGACCCGTACCCTCACCCGCGTACATATGGAGCGTACCCCCACCCCAACAGTGTAAGTACGACCCGTACCCTCACCTCGAATGCATGGAGCGTACCCACATCCGTGTATGCCATGAGCTTACATATTGTGAAATAGGAGGGGTGTGTGCAGAGTCCTCCCAGCAGTGCCCTGAGACAGGAGGGGTGGGTGCCTAACACTCCCAGCAGTGCCCAGAGACAGGAGGGGTGGGTGCAGAGTCCTCCCAGCAGTGCCCTGAGACAGGAGGGGTGGGTGCAGAGTCCTCCCAGCAGTGCCCTGAGACAGGAGGGGTGGGTGCAGAGTCCTCCCAGCAGTGCCCTGAGACAGGAGGGGTGGGGGCCTATCACTCCCAGCAGTGCCCTGAGACAGGAGGGGTGGGTGCCTAACACTCCCAGCAGTGCCCAGAGACAGGAGGGGTGGGTGCAGAGTCCTCCCAGCAGTGCCCTGAGACAGGAGGTGTGTGTGCAGAGTCCTCCCAGCAGTGCCCTGAGACAGGAGGGGTGGGGGCCTAACACTCCCAGCAGTGCCCAGTCACAAGAGTGGTGTGTGCAGAGTCCTCCCAGCAGTGCCCTGAGACAGGAGGGGTGGGTGCCTAACACTCCCAGCAGTGCCCAGAGACAGGAGGGGTGGGTGCAGAGTCCTCCCAGCAGTGCCCTGAGACAGGAGGGGTGGGTGTAGAGTCCTCCCAGCAGTGCCCTGAGACAGGAGGGGTGGGTGCCTAACACTCCCAGCAGTGCCCAGAGACAGGAGGGGTGGGTGCAGAGTCCTCCCAGCAGTGCCCTGAGACAGGAGGGGTGGGTGCAGAGTCCTCCCAGCAGTGCCCTGAGACAGGAGGGGTGGGTGCAGAGTCCTCCCAGCAGTGCCCAGAGACAGGAGGGGTGGGGGCCTAACACTCCCAGCAGTGCCCAGTCACAAGAGTGGTGTGTGCAGAGTCCTCCCAGCAGTGCCCTGAGACAGGAGGGGTGGGTGCCTAACACTCCCAGCAGTGCCCAGAGACAGGAGGGGTGGGTGCAGAGTCCTCCCAGCAGTGCCCTGAGACAGGAGGGGTGGGTGCAGAGTCCTCCCAGCAGTGCCCTGAGACAGGAGGGGTGGGGGCCTAACACTCCCAGCAGTGCCCAGAGACAGGAGGGGTGGGTGCAGAGTCCTCCCAGCAGTGCCCTGAGACAGGAGGGGTGGGGGCCTAACACTCCCAGCAGTGCCCAGAGACAGGAGGGATGGGTGCAGAGTCCTCCCAGCAGTGCCCTGAGACAGGAGGGGTGGGTGCAGAGTCCTCCCAGCAGTGCCCTGAGACAGGAGGGGTGGGGGCCTAACACTCCCAGCAGTGCCCAGAGACAGGAGGGGTGGGTGCAGAGTCCTCCCAGCAGTGCCCTGAGACAGGAGGGATGGGTGCAGAGTCCTCCCAGCAGTGCCCTGAGACAGGAGGGGTGGGGGCCTAACACTCCCAGCAGTGCCCAGAGACAGGAGGGTTGGGTGCAGAGTCCTCCCAGCAGTGCCCTGAGACAGGAGGGGTGGGGGCCTAACACTCCCAGCAGTGCCCAGTCACAAGAGTGGTGTGTGCAGAGTCCTCCCAGCAGTGCCCAGAGACAGGAGGGGTGGGTGCCCATCACTCCCAGCAGTGCCCATGGAACGCAAAGGGTGGAGTAGCCACAGATACCATGCCCACAAATGTCAGTCAGGTGCACAAAGACCCTGCAGTACATGTACCACATGTGTGCGAGGCTGGGAGTATACGCATGCATAGCGCAGAAAAGAAAACATGTACACATGAAGTCATGGCAATAGGCCACATACACAAGTACAATGACTACCAAGGATGCCACGAATGATGCAGGTGGAGACATCGCTCAGCATGCATGTGCAAAGGTGAAGGACTACGTCACACACCCAGCTAATGGACACACAGCTCTGTGCTAAAGTCAGGGGACACCCTGCAGGGAAGAAGTCAGGGTACACAGAGGAAGGAATACACCTTGGGACAATTGCAACATGCAGCAACTGCTTACATGAATGGAGAAAGGTAGCTAACACCGTGTGATGGCACACAGATCCCAGGGTCCCCCCTATGAGCAGCACACTACTACATTTCCCACACACCCAACACATGACCAACACCCACAACCATGTAGCAGCCCCACCAACAGCAATGCCAGCAATGCAGGAGTGTTCCAAGGGCAAAAAATAAATGGCTTTATTCAGCATGAGCAAAAAAGTAGTATGACGTAAGTCCAATATTAACAAAGGCCATAGGGCAGTCCAGGAGTCCCAGCTGGATGGGGGACACAGTGGGATGCGTGTCCCCTAGCTTGCCTGCACAGTTACAATCCGTTGTCTTCCACAGGGGTGAGGGCATCATGTGGGGGGGAAGAAACAGCCACCGCAGGGACAGGAGGGTGAAGGGTAGGCGTCGTGGGTGCAGGGATGGAGGACTCCACCACAGGGGGTGGGGCAGGGCCAAAGGCGGAGGCCAGGATCTCGCTGCTCACCTTAGCAAGGTCCTCCAGGGACTCCCCTGCACCCGAAGGAACCACAGGCCCCAAGGAGGGGGGGGGGGCTCAGAGGGATGGGTCGCAGCGCCACTGGGGGAGGGTGTGGACATTGGGGGGGACTCAAGCACCCTGACCGGGGACCTCCTTGACCGCTTGCGGGGTGGTGTCACTGTGGGGCTCAGGGACAGAGCGGCCATGAAGGAGTCTTTGGGGGAGATGTGGCCAGGAGAGCTGAGGGGAGGGGATTTGGAGGGAGTGGATTGGGTGGAATGCGGACTCCCACTCTGGCTGCATGTCACATGTTTGCCCCCCGACCCAGTGGGTGTGCCTACTGCACCCTGTGTGTGCTTGTCAGGAGGTGTGCGGCGGACCTTCCCTGCTGGTGTGGTGCCTGTGTCTGTTGTGGTGGGTGCATGCTTACATCTGGGTGTATGTGGGACGGGCATGGGAGTGGGAATTGTGGAAGGAGCAGGGGTAGGGGGTGGGACGTAGCGCTGCAGGAGACCCACTGCTGCAGTCAGTGTGGAGTCTATGGACCTCAGCAAGTTGCGTTGGTCAGCCTGCGATGAATGAATGCCCTCCAAGTATGCCTCCATGTTGTTGAGGACCTGGCTGTGGGCATGGAGGACATTAAGGATCGCAGTCTGACCAATCTGCAACTGCCGCTCGATGTCCACAGACTCAGCATTGGCGGCAGCAGTGGAGACAGGGGCAGGGGGTGCGGTGCCTGGCAGGAAGGAGACATGTGGTGACCGGGCAAGTTGGGAAGGGACACGAGCACGTGGGAGGCGGCTGATGCCAATGGAGGGGGCGGTGCCAGATGTAGGGCTGCTGTCAGATGGTGGTGCAGCCACCGCCCACTCGGAGAGATCATCCTCGGACCCGTCAGCTTCATACTCTGTTGTGCCAGTCGACAGGTCCCCGGGTTCACTCTCCTCCGCCTCAGTCCCACTCGAAGTGCCAGCCCCGATGTCACCGCTGGCACTGGTGCTCGGTCCCTCCGCGCCGTCTGTGTCCATGTCTCCCTCCGTGTCCCCCGACGATGCTGTGGGCAGGGTGAAGAGACAGAAATTAATCATACACCTGTATACATATGTCACATGAGTCAAATCAACGTAGGTTACAGTGCATAGCCTGAAACAAAGGATGAGTTACAACTACAAAACAAGGTACATACGTAGGCCCTGCAAGACACAGTTGTGTGACCCACCATGCCATGGAAAAACTATGGAGAGCATGACACAATAGCAAATGAGATGACATGGTATTCTGACTGAGGAGCAAGGCCCTGGGGACAATACAGCACTGCATCTGCACCACACAGCGTGGCAGGAGATAGGGATGAGCAGGGACCAAATCCAGGAACTAGAGGCACATGCAGCATAGGTAATACTGAGAACATGCCCACCCTGACTGGCACGCTGCACCTTGAGTGTATGTCCAGACAAACATCACACACTGGCCACTCCGAGCAAGGAGAGGACTGGTCTTGACATGTAGGCCATGGCCGCCCCACCCACCCCCTACATGAGACAAATCTGTGGAGACACAGGAAGCACTTACATCTCTTAGTCTGGGTGAAATACACATGGGATGCAACAATTCAAGATTGCACACCAAATACCCAAGGTGCGCCTGTCCAAAGAATCATGTGCAAATGGGCATCATCAGATGATTGCTACAAGACACACAGGCAATGGCCACCGTGAGTATGTACTTGGAAAATCAGGTCAGGCTGGACAGTGGACACTTGTAATACATCTCACGTCAATAAACATGGTGCCAGGGGACAATGGCACAGAGCACAACCTATGCTGTAGACACAGAGATTGTCGACATTCTCGGATTACACACATGATACCTAGGAAAAGATGCCCCTGGGGACAGTAGTGGCCACACAACTCCATGCTCCTGAATGGAAATGACTGCAACACACGCTAACATCCCTGCACTATGCGTAACGCACACTCATGCACATCATGTCACAGGCCACCACATGGGACATGCCTGCTGGAAGGCCTCGCACTCAAGAGATTAACTCCCATGTCTGAAATCAGCATTAGTGCCAACTGACATGGAACCCACAAGTCCAGAACTGGACAGGGCACAGGCAAGTTCACTAAACCTGTTACACACCACCCCCACACATGATGCTGCAGGCATTGTACACTTGGAGAAGGTGTCAGGCTACATAACTTTGTGATGGAGTGACTACACAGAGACCAGGGAACACATTGCAAGGTGGGGAAGGGAGGCAGGAGAGGCCTGCAACACTGTGGGTAACAGGATCTGCACAGCACCATAAACCCTGGAAGTGCATCCATGGAACAGTGCACTTACAAATGCTGGTGAAACACAACAAACACACACATGTACCTACCCCCTTCCGGCTGCTGCATCTCCTGTAGGCGCCTGTCCAAGTCAGGAAAGACCACCGCCAGCACACGTTTCTGGATGTGGGAGAGACGGCGGCGCCCGCGGTTCTTATGGCTCTCAGGTGAGTCCCCCAGCAGGACCCGTGCGATCCTCCGCGTCCAGCACCGGATATCCTGCCAGCGTTTCCTCACCTGGGGCAGGCGCCGCTTCCGACCATCCGCACTCCTCACGGCGCTGACGGCGTCCAGCCATATCTTCTCCTTGGCAGAGGCGTCTACCTGTGAGGATGGACAAGTGACACTACCTCAATACACCTGGCACATGTCACAGGGACACAGATCATAACACATTTGCTGTTTCCAACAAGGCATAGAATGCATCCAACGCATTGCACCTTTGTCATAGGGACATGATCCTCTGGGGGAAGGCCAAAAGCAGTACGTGCCATTTAAAGGACACAGGTGGAATGAGGGCAACTACACAAGCAATGCTCCAGGCTCACACTGTGCATCACACCCACCCCTCCTGTCTCTGGGCACTGCTGGGAGTGATAGGCCCCCACCCCTCCTGTCTCAGGGCACTGCTGGGAGGACTCTGCACACACCCCTCCTGTCTCAGGGCACTGCTGGGAGGACTCTGCACACACCCCTCCTGTCTCAGGGCACTGCTGGGAGTGATAGGCCCCCACCCCTCTTGTCTCAGGGCACTGCTGGGTGGACTCTGCACCCACCCCTCCTGTCTCAGGGCACTGCTGGGAGGACTCTGCACACACCCCTCCTGTCTCAGGGCACTGCTGGGAGTGATAGGCCCCCACCCCTCCTGTCTCAGGGCACTGCTGGGAGGACTCTGCACACACCCCTCCTGTCTCAGGGCACTGCTGGGAGTGATAGGCCCCCACCCCTCCTGTCTCAGGGCACTGCTGGGAGGACTCTGCACACACCCCTCCTGTCTCAGGGCACTGCTGGGAGGACTCTGCACCCACCCCTCCTGTCTCAGGGCACTGCTGGGAGTGATGGGCATCCACCCCTCCTGTCTCAGGGCACTGCTGGGAGACATCAGGCATTCCCCCCCCTGGGACCCCCCCTACAGTACATAGCATGTGTGTCACACCTGGACACAATGGCAGAAGTCACAGTCACAAAAAAGGGACACAGTCTGTGCCAGTGGACACTGAACTCACCTGATAACCTGGTCGCCCATACAGCATGGGGTACCGTGGGAGGATCACATCCACCAAAGCCATGTTCTCCTCCAGGGTGAATGGCTGTGACCTCTCCACAGCCCTTGACATGGTTCCAGGGAATCAGTAGCAGCAGCTGGGTCGTGGAATACAGAGATGTGCAGGCAAGTGCTCCCTCATGGGACCTGGCTGCCTTATATCTGCCTTGCTGGCCCATCTAATGCACAGGAGTACAGAGTGATTGGTCACTCACATATGCATCCTATGTTTCCTCCAATCCCTTCAAACCTAGCAGTCTGTGGGTTCTCAATCAGTTTTTTTCTCCTGCATGATGTCAGCCCCACAAACACATTGCAACAATGTAGATTCATTCCAACTGACTTCTGCTGTGCACCTTCCTGAACCAAATCAAAATTTGAACTTGGTCTCCATGACAACCAGCATGCATGTAGGCCTTAATACTTGTCCCTTATGTGTCCCCTATGTAATTTGGAGCTTCACACATAGGTACGGTGCGTTCCGGGGCCCTAGGGCACCCCAAATGCATAGCAACGGCCCGTACACGCGTGCCTATGTTCACTATCACTATGGGTGTCCTCGCGTATGCGTACTCGTAGTGGTACGGGCCGTACACACGCCTGTACGCTCACTATCACTATGGGTGTCCTCGCGTATGCGTACTCGTAGTGGTACGGGCCGTACACACGCCTGTACGCTCACTATCACTACGTGTACGCATACGCGAGGACACCCATAGTGATAGTGAGCGTACAGGCGTGTGTACGGCCCGTACCACTACGAGTACGCATACACGAGGACACCCATAGTGATAGTGAGCATACAGGCGTGTGTACGGCCCGTACGACTACGAGTACGCATACGCGAGGACACCCATAGTGATAGGGAGAGTACAGGCGTGTGTACGGCCCGTACCACTATGGGTGTTCTTGCGTATGCGTACTCGTAGTGGTACGGACCGTACACATGCCTGTACGCTCGCCATCACGATGGGTACACATACGGCAGCACTCCCATAGTGATATGGGAACGTACACAGGCCCTCTTAGCAGCAGTAATGGTTTTCACACATCACAGTGGTGACAGGCAGCACACAGGAAGGAATAGGGCGGACATACTTGTCCATGGATGGACATACTTGTCCATGAATGGACATCAAGGCATTGTCTGTGCATTACGACATGTGTGGGGCACAGGTGTGACAGGCTGTGATGTGGCACATTACTCCTGAGTCGAGAAGGCACCAGATGTATGATGAGATGTGTACAGATGTAATGTGTGACGGTGCAATGTGTGCCAGGCATGCCCTTGACTCCTTGGACATGTGTGCATGTCGTACTGCACACTTGGGATGACCGACACTGGCATGGCACGGACACCAACACACGGAAGTGTCCCCTGATGCCCGTTACAGGGGTTACCACACCTGACTTGTCACTACCCACGGTGCACGATGTGACTATGTCATGTATGTGTGGGGGGTTCCCATTTGGTTGATGTTGGAGCACCCTCAAATGCTGCAGCTGTTGCAGCAACCAACATGTGTCTGTGTGTAGATTGACATCGCACACTGTTCCGCACACCATGCCACATGTGGTTTTGGATGTGAGGTGCGCATGTATGCATGGGACACGGAGTAGCGTGACAAGGACATGTCTGCATCCTCTCAATGAATGTGTGGTGAGTCATGACATGTGCACCTTCATGGCAAGGTGTGTGGGCTGTCCTAGTGTAATGTCATGTGACCTGTGGCTCTAGTGTTCCGCTACCAGTCTCTGCAATCGGCCTCCTACTTCTGCTGATGTGTGGGTGTATGTCACTCCTGTCTTGCGTCTGGCTGTTCACTTGCACTGGGACACAGCTAATCCCATGGCATGGCATGGGGAGGTTCTCAATCTCCGTGTGTAGCTGGGTCTTGGTAGGAGTGTCACCTGGCAGGCATACGTGTCCAGGGCATGTGGCACATACCTCACTCTGTATGTAGCATATGTGTATAGACAGAATAACATGTGCTCAGTACAAATGATTTGTTGTTGTGGTGCACTCACTCTTCCTTGTCACTTCCAAATTACTGCAGAGCGCCGCCTCTTCCCCGAGCAATGCCGGACTTGGCTGCCATGCGGGAGAATGATCGGATCCGGTGCTACCGCTTCCCACGACGGTTGATTCTGGAGTTGACGGCGAGACTGGCACCACACCTGCAACCGCTGCACAGGTATCCTACGGCACTGACACCCAAGCTGAAGGTAATGGCAGCCCTACATTTTCTAGCCACGGGCACCTTTCAAAATACCATAGCTCATGTTGGTGGCATGTCCCAGAGCATGTTCTGCCATGTGCTGCATGATTTCTTAGAGGCCATGTTGATTCACCTGGATGACTTTATCAAGTTCTCAACCCCTGAACAGATGACTGAGGTCAAGCGTGAATTCTATGCCCTGGGAGGGATGCCCCATGTCATTGGGTCCATAGATGGAACACATGTAGCTTTGGTACCACCACACGCACGGGAGGTGGCGTACCGCAATCGAAAGCACTACCACTCCATTAATGCCCTTGTAGTGTGTCAGGCCAACATGGTGATTTCACATGTCTGTGCTCGTTTTCCAGGATCAGCACACGATGCCTACATCATGAGGCATAGCAGGATGCCTGAAATGATGATGCAGCTGCGCAACGAACGGGCATGTGTTGTTGGTGGGTACAGTCTGTCTGTCCTGTATTCAGTATAGCCTACCAGCACGACCGCTTCACCACTTCTAACGATGTCCATGTGCTTCCCATGTAGGGGACGCTGGCTATCCCAACATGCCATGGCTGCTCACACCTCTCCGCAACCCCATCACGCCGGCCCAGCTCCGCTACAACACCGCCCATGGCCGGACAAGGCGAGTGATAGAGAGGACGTTTGGCCTGCTGAAGAGCCGCTTTCGGTGCCTCCACAAGACCGGCGGCGCCCTCCCATATGCCCCTGCGAAGGTCTGCAAAATCTTCATGGTCTGCTGTATGCTGCACAGCATGGCAGTTGAGAAAGCTGTGCCACTCATCCTGGATCAACATGACGAGGACCATCCACCCGTGGAGGACGAAGGGCTTGGCAATGGGGCTAGTGATGTGGAGGATGTGGAGCCGCAAGAGGACATCCGGACTCGGCTCATACGCGACTTCTTTGCTTAGTGGTGAGTACCAGTGTCTGAGTGTGCACGCATTGGTCCCCGTGTGGCATGTGTTGTGATGTGTGTCTCCACCTGCATGAATGGCACGTGAGTCAGAGGTGTGTGTGGGTGTGTCACTGGAGTGATGGTGCCACTGATGGTTGTATTTCCCCAGTCATAATTGTGACCTAGCATGTTGTCATCCATACATGTGTCGAGTACATGCACATGCAAGTGGTTGTGCTTTTAGTGGCTGACTTCTTGTGTGTCTCTCTTCCCCAGGTACTTGCGCATGCCGTCTGCTGCTTGCATTGTTGTGGCACTGCTATTCCTCATGGACACGTCATCGTGGGCTGACTCAGCGTTACAGGCACGGACACGTTTGGAAGTCTCCTTAGGGTAAGGGATGCATCAGGGGTGTATTGGGTGTGGCAGTTGTTCACGATGTATGCACACTGCCCCTGTCGATGTTTGGTTCCTCTGCAGCCATGTAGCATCACCATGGGACACGACATGCAGCTGTGTACACCTGCATAGATGGTCTGACTGGTTGACAGTCATCAGTGATGGGATAGTGGATTGTGATGATGGCATCAATGTGTGTAACACTGCCCTCGGACACATACGGTTTGCATTGGCTTGACATGGTGTGTGACTTCCACATCAGCGGATCAATGGTGTATGGCAGTCTCTCCGTGAGCAGCTGTGGGTGTTAGCCGACAATTGTGTGCCAGTTCCATGGCTATCACGCATTTGTGCTGCAGAAGGGGGGTGCCAGTATTGGACCCACATGTTACTCCACAAGAAGTGTTCATGTGTACTTCAAGTTGCCTCTGCAATCCCGAAAACATGACTAATAAAGGTGTCCCTATGCCTCCAAGGTGCCTCTTCTCAGTCAATGATGGTGTGTTGCCACGGTGCATCCAGCATGTCTGGCATGGTTTTCCCGGATAGTGGCTATGTGTCGATGTGTCGAGTAGCAAGATGCAAGCTGTGTGTGTGGGCTGAGACTGTGTATTGGGCATGATGTCCATGACTGTGTGGGTATTGTGACATGTGCCGTCCCCATGCATCCAACGTTGGCCAGGCCCCCATTCTCTGCATCCACCGGACTCAATATTGCAGGACATGGTTCTGCCACCTGTCTACACATACCTGGGTGCCCCCCAGGACACTCCACATGATCCCTGACCTCTGCGCATGACTGTTTCTGTACTCAATGTGTCTGTCAGCACGGTTGTGCGGCCACCCCCTCAGCTGGTTGGGCCCATCACGGGTGTGTATGGTGCTCCATGTCTGTCTTGCCTAATACACTGTGACCCGTGTGTCCTGTGCCAGACTCAGGCCCCAGGGTGTGGATGGTTGAAGTCAAAAGAGAACTCAGGCATGTTTAGACTTTACAACACACATGTAAGGTAATAATGCAACCAGCAGGCATCTTCTCTTCATGGTGTGATATTTTATTTTGGGGGGGGGGGGGGGGGGATAAAGTGAGGGGCTTTCCGGGAGTTTGGAATCCAAAGTTCAGTAGGGGAGTTGATGTCCTTGCCATTTGAAATCCTCAGAGTCCATGCCACAGTCTTTGTCAACATTGGTCAGACAGTGACCAGCAGGGCCATGTGGCAGAGAATGTCTCTTGATGCTGTGATTCTGTTGCTCCAGTGGGCCAGGTGCCAGGCCAGGTGTCCTGGGAGATGGTGATGTTGCGCCGACCCTCACGGTCTTTTCCGTGGACGACCCGCCCTCCTGCGGGGACCCTCAGAAGCAGGCCGTGACGACGTCTGGGATGCTCCATCGGATGTTTCCTCCTCTTCCTCCTGCTCCCTCCCTGTGGGTGGTGATGTTCTCCGCCTTCTGGCACAGGGAGGGTCGGCCATGTTGTCGGCCATCCGACGGAGTGTATCGTGAATTCCCGTGTATGCCGTCACGAGCTCAGCCTGTCCGTCCTCCATCCTCTGTTGGTGTTGTAGTAGACAGGCATGTAGCTCTGCATGTTGCTGGGCCTGCTGGGTCTTGATCCCCTCGAGGACGGACACAACCTGGGCCAGGCCCGTGGTGTCCTGCCGGTATGTGTCCAGGATGTTACGGACATGGGAAAATACCGGTTCCCCAGCCAACTGGTCAGGCTCGCGCCTCCGCCGTCCTCCACTCCCACCACCCCTGCCCACTTGCACCTGGCCTGCCCTTGTGGGTACATCGGGTCTCCGGGACCCCTGAGGGGTGGCATTGGCGTTGTCGCCTGCCTCCTCCTGGGTGCCCGGAACACCGTGTCCCTCCTGGCCAGCCTGGCTGCATTGTGGTGGTGGGGCAGGGATCCTGGGTGTCTCCTGGGATGTGGCAGGAGTGGGGGTGGTGGTTGGCACAGTTGTACCTGACGCAGGTGCTGCAGGTGGTTGGACACCAGAGGGGCCAGGTCGGTCGGGGTCGTCCACAGAGTGGTGAGAGTGGTCGCTGCCGGTGGGATCGGGCTCCTGCAGATCCGGGTCCTGTGAGTCTTCCCCCCCAGTGTTGGGGGGTGAACCACGACGTTGACCTGTGTGTGAGAGAGACAATGTTAATTTTGGTCCATGCAACATCCATGTTTCATCAGTTTCAAAGTTGGCACATTTCCTCTTGGAATTAGGATCTGTCTTGCATTCCACTCACAGTGCACTTGTGCATGGGTGTGTCCCTTGGGCACCACTTTGGCCCCTTTAACTATGTGTGGCACAGTCTTACTTGCTGCGTCAAGTGTGACTGCAGTCAGCAGTGGAGTGGGCAGGTGTGGCGAGCCATGCATTGGCGCCTTCCGTGTAGCACTGTACATGTGCACATGGAGTGGATCCACACACTTATATAATGCAGGTAGCTGTCGTTGTGCTCGTGAACAGGTTGTGACATGGCCCTGTGTTTTGCCATGGGGAAGAGGGGGGGTTCTGGCACTGGCCACCCTTGGCTACATGCACGCGGTCTACCTGCTGACGAGCAGACATTCCCACACACCACACGGCTGATTTGCTCTCCCTGTGTCTCCCTCCCTCTCTGTCCCCCTCTCCCTCCCTCTCTGTCCCCCTCTCCCTCCCTCCGTGTGTCAGCCTCCTCCCTCTGTCCGTGTCCCTGTGTCTCCCTCCCTCTCTGTCCCCCTCTCCCTCCCTCTCTGTCCCCCTTTCCCTCCCTCTGTGTGTCAACCTCTGTCACCTCAGCCCAGCTTCCTGGCCACACACTGTTAGCAGATCTTTGAATGGCCCTTGGCTTGTTGATGTGCGTTTGTTTCTGATCTCCAGGCACCCATTGGGTGTAGTGTGTGTCTGTGCGCTGCTGCTGTGGTGGTGTGTGCTGCCACTCTTTCACAATGTTGGCTGTTCATTAGCTGCTGTCATGTGCACAACAGTGCCTTCACCCCCATGTGTTGATGCAAGGCGTCCGCCATTTGCTGGAATGTCTTTCCTGTGTGGGTAAACACTGTTTGTCTGGCTGTGACCTAGGCCATATGGGCAGAGGGCATTGTTGTCTGCTTCTGAGTTGCATCATGTGATTTTTGGGGCCCACCCTCCCGCCATCCGGGTTACCGTGTCATGTGTTGGTGTCTTCTGTGGCCTGTGACTTGACATTGTCCAGCTGGGTGCATGGGGCATGGTGGCGGCAGTGGCATGTGCGTGCTCATGGAGTGTGGTTGAGTCATGCGATAGGTTGGGGTGGTTGCGTGCCTGTTGGTGATTTTGGTTGTGGATGCCGTTCCCCCCATGTGAGGTGCGTTGTTTGTGTACTCACCCGGGTCTCGAAGTCCTCCTAATCCTTCGACTGCCTCCACCGGCTGTATGGCCATCACCCTCTCCTCCCAGGGCTGGTAGTGTACGGGTCTGCGGGAGGGCCCTCCTCCAGTGGCGTTGGCCTGGTTGTGTTCCTCCAGCATCTTGGCTCGGACCCTCCTCCGCAGATCGTACCACCTGGATTGGCATTCCTGCCTGGTCCTTCTGGTGTCCGCAACAGCATTCACAGCATCGATGATGGTCTGCCACATGGCTGTTTTTGCTGCCATGCTGGTGTTTCTGACCAATGTGCCAAAGAGCTGTGGCTCGACTCTGAGGATTTCATCGACAAGAACCTCCAACTCTCGGTTACTGAACTTTGGATTCTTGGTAGTGGGCATGGTGAGGGGTGTGGATGGTGGGGGGGTGTGGATGGTTGTGGGTGTGTGGGTGTGGTTGTGCAGGTGTGTGTGTGTGTGTGAATGTGATGAGGGGGTGTTTGTGAAGGTGGTTGTGTGAAGGTGTGCAAGTGTGCAAGTGTAAGGTGTGGTGTAGCTTGTAGTATGGTGCTGTAGGTCTGTGGTGTCTGGCAGCAGTGAGTCTGTTGCAAAGGCTCATGGTTTGTGTGTGTGGGCCCTTTTTATTGGTCCATTGGTGGGTGTGGCTGTGTTTGAAGTTTGGGTGGGTGTGTTATAAGGAGTGGTGGTGTATTGGGCCTCTGTTTGTTTTTGGCAGTTGCAGGTCAGTGAATGTGTTATTTTAGTGGTTGTTGGACATGTTTAGTGGCTTTGTGCCATTCGAATGGTGTATTATTGTGTTGTTTTGTTTTGTCCTGATTGTGTACGTGCGTTTTTAGCGTGTGTACGGTGTGTACATGGGCCATTTGGTTGTACGGTGCTGTCCTTGTGTGTGGCTTGGTACGACTCGTACATGCGGTCATGATGTTGGGGCATGGGGTGCGCTCCGTACTTAGGAGGTTGTGGTGGGGGTGCGACTCTGACGTACAGGGGTGTACATAAAGGGGGTACGACACGTACAGGGGTGGGGGTAGGACTCGAACGTACAGGGGTGTGGGTACACGGGGGTAGGACACGTACAGGGGTGGGGGTACACGGGGGTAGGACACGTACAGGGGTGGGGGTTCGACTCGAACGTACTGGGGTGTCCATACAGGGGGGTACGACACGTACAGGGGTGGGGGTTCGACTCGAACGTACTGGGGTGTCCATACACGGTGGTACGACTCGTACAGGGGTGGGGGTTCGACTCGAACGTACTGGGGTGTCCATTCAGGGGGGTACGACACGTACAGGGGTGGGGGCTCGACTCGAACGTACTGGGGTGTCCATTCAGGGGGGTACGACACGTACAGGGGGGGGTTCGACTCGAACGTACTGGGGTGTCCATACACGGTGGTACGACACGTACAGGGGTGGGGGTTCGACTCGAACGTACTGGGGTGTCCATACACGGTGGTACGACTTGTACAGGGGTGGGGGTTCGACTCGAATGTACTGGGGTGTCCATTCAGGGGGGTACGACACGTACAGGGGGGGGGGTTCGACTCGAACGTACTGGGGTGTCCATTCAGGGGGGTACGACACGTACAGGGGGGGGTTCGACTCGAACGTACTGGGGTGTCCATACACGGTGGTACGACACGTACAGGGGTGGGGGTTCGACTCGAACGTACTGGGGTGTCCATACACGGTGGTACGACTCGTACAGGGGTGGGGGTTCGACTCGAACGTACTGGGGTGTCCATTCAGGGGGGTACGACATGTACAGGGGGGGGTTTGACTCGAACGTACTGGGGTGTCCATACACGGTGGTATGACTCGTACAGGGGTGGGGGTTCGACTCTGACGTACTGGGGTGTCCATACAGGGGGGTACGACACGTACAGGGGGGGGTTCGACTCGAACGTTCTGGGGTGTCCATACAGGGTGGTACGACACGTACACGGGGGGGTTCGACTCTGACATACTGGGGTGTCCATTCAGGGGGGTACGACACGTACAGGGGTGGGGGTTCGACCCGAACGTACTGGGGTGTCCATACAGGGGGTACGACACGTACAGGGGTGGGGGTTCGACTCAAACGTACTGGGGTGTCCATACACGGTGGTACGACACGTACACGGGTGGGGGTTCGACTCTGACGTACTGGGGTGTCCATTCAGGGGGGTACGACACGTACAGGGGTGGGGGTGGGACTCGAATGTACAGGGGTGTGGGTACACGGGTGGGGGTTCGACACGTACACGGGTGTACATTCAGGGGGGGTGTTCATTTACGGGGAGTACGACTCGAACGTATGGGTGCTGGGGGGAGTGTTGGGCGCGTATGCGGGCACATGTCTCCATGGTTGCAATGGGAGTTCGGTGCGGACAGTGTTTTTACCATACGGTTGTGTGATCAGACGCACGGGTGGGATCGTGATTCCTCGGTCGGACTTCACTTTTCACATTTGTACGGTAAATCGTACGAGGACGTGTCGGACACATTTTCCGACCCGAGGACGTGTGGGGAATTATTCCCAATGCGGTTCGTATGGACTTTTTCCCATGCGAATCGTAATTGGCAGTTTGTACCGCACTTGTACGATTCGTACGGGAAAAAGACCGGATACGAGTCGTACGGGCTTTTTTTTTACCGGATCGTAATTGGCACCCAAGTGTGGGGAATACACTGGCACCCCCCAACATGCTCAAAACCTCATTAATATTAGGTAGCGGGTGACAATCCACAACAGTGTTGTCATTGAGGTCTCAGATCAATGCACACCCTCAAAGTTTTAGGGTGAAATCATGAGTGAATGATGGCTATTGTCTTAACACAAGTTTCTCCGTATTCAGTTCCTCCAATTACTGCAGTACGCATTCAGAAAAAAAGAAAAGGCTCAACATAATTTAACTTGTATGCATGCTTGGCAGACATGCTATTTACCTTTGGATTTATGATCTAGTGGTTCAAACTGCAGTGAGGTACATCATCATGGTGACTATTTAAACATACTCTGAACATAAATCTGTGCTTCCCAACTGTTGATGCTGTGGTGGCTGTTGAAGGAGGTTGCTGTACTCTCTGCCTTTCCAGGTAGCCTTTTTCAAAGAGAGTAGAAGAGAATGCTAGAAGAATAAGAATGCGAGGGTGGAAATTAGGACATCACCCCTTAGACTATCGCGTTAAGGAGAAGTAAGAATTGGAAGCAAGGCTACCTTTTTGTGAAGAACACCGAGGGAGAAAGCGATGTTTGTCCTCCGTGAATACAATCAGTGATATTTGTGTGAATTGACTGATGAAAAGTGAACAGACAAAGAACAAAAAGGGATTTCCTGCCCAGACCATTTGGTTGATCATTTTAAAACAATATTAAATAAAAATATCATCCTCTTAAAAGACATAACTGATGTGAATTAGACCGCATTTGATAATGAAGTAAAAGTCCATTGTGATCCAATGACTATTTTATAGGTTTTTAATACTTTTCCTGAAGAAGGTGGGGTGAACCAACTGTACATCACCGAAACGCCGGGTCGACAACTTGTGATATTATTTGCATTTGTTTGTATAATTTGGTGACAACCTGCTATGAAATTTGTTTTTCTGTGTGAATTATGGTATCTCTTAGCTCTACGATCATTGAAACTAATTGATATTGTTTTTAAAGAAAATAATAGAGCACTGCATTTAGTGCGAGATTATAATGATGAAATGCTGTATACATTATGAATAATGTTTTTCTAAAATCTGCTTTGATGATATTTTAGTACAGCACTAGAAGAAATCATCGAACGTAGTATATTTTGTATGTGTTGAGGATTTATGAAATGAAATAAAGGAGACATTTTTACATTAAACAGGGTTCAGTGTATAAATAGCTGCGTGGGCGATAAATGTATGAGGGTTCCCCTCAAAAAGATGAGGATATATGTGTGAAAATACGAGTGTGAATCACAAGGGGGGTCTGTCCTTGTTTTCCTTTCTTGACGGGTCAATATTGCCATCTAGTGATTAAAAGTAGAACTTCTCTACAAATTAATTCATAGAATTTAAAGACAGTATTCGTTTGGATTTGTTGGAAGAAAAGACTACAGCAGAGTGTGAAGTGAACAGCTCTGGAGTTATTGTTTGGCATGAAAGAAATGCCAAGAACATAGATATGCATACTCTAATCACGAGGTATCCCTACTCAAGAATGATTGGGACACATGCTGTGAAAGAGTATATAATGTCACCCTTATGTACCAAGTTTTTATTTGATCCCTTTTTAGGTTTATTAAAGCATTCCACTCGTCAACATGACTCCTGGCCTGTGAGATATTGACATCCCCTAATAAAGATGTGGCCGATAAAATGTTAACTACCATCTTGTTGTAAGGTAAGCCCACTTTGTGTGGGTGATCAGTGCAGGTGTAGGCACCTGGATAGGTTTGTGGTGTTGCTTGCATTATTATTCGACTGTGGTGGGGATGTTTCTTTAACAGTCCTGACTGACCTTCTGTCAAAAGTATGAGGTTCGTTTTATACCCCTATAGAGTCGTAATAGATTGCCATAAAAGAAATCCTTCCAGAGCTGAGCCGCTACACTGAGAACCTATATCACAACAATGGGGGAGGTTCAGGAGAGTTAGCGAATGGTATCGAAGTGCATCCTCTAAAGTAAGTTAGCCACCAAAGTGCTTGACATACCTTAATAGTAGTATAATACTACTGAGAATTTCTATGATTTCTGAAAGGGAACCACATACAGTGGCTTTACCTTTAAAAAGGGTGAAGGTCCTCACTCACCAAGATAGCAGTCTTCATCATTGTGCTCCTCCACCATGGAAACGGCACTGTTATCCATGGTGGGCTCTCCCTGGAGCTCTTTAGTTGTTGCAATAGGTAAGTATTCCTGTTTGTTTCCATTTGTCCTCAGGGATCAAAAACTAGAAATATAAAAATAGACAGAGGAGTGATTTTTTGTATACTTTTTATTGCTCACTCCAGATCATATAATTAAAAATGAAGAACTTGGGAAAGTTGTGTGATGAGGTCCCCTGCAATATGTCAACATGTTTCTGCCCATATATAAAGCCAGTTGGGTCCGGGCCTGACTAGAGAAACCACATACACTGAAACCACATACCCCTCCTGGTTCCAATGCACCACTGTGTGCAGAAAACGGTGACCCTCCCCATTCAGGCCCCCTATCTCCAGAGGCGTAAGCAGTCCAAATAAGATTTTGCAGACTTTATCTAATTTTTCATTTGCTCCAATTGTGCTTCTTGGTAAACAGTTTGGGGTGTAAGTAACCTCTGGCTTCTTTGGACTTTTCTTCACATACTTTCCCAGCTAGATCCTCTGCCGAAATAGGGTGGTCAATATCATTGATACTTTACACAAACTATAGAGCCCAACTTGATTGGCTCAATCTAAGACCCTCCATTGACCTAAGGGGAAAAGAATCCTTTTGCTTTAAAGAATTCTCACCTGCCAGGGGTACACCTGGTGGCAATCTTCATCATAGAGGTCCTTCCTGTTCCGTTGTGGAACTGGGTGTGCTACAAACTGTGAGATGCACGGGAGCACTTTGTTGGAAAAGAAATAGGGTAGTGAGTGGGGGTGGGGTTACTCTTTAAAAATACCTGTCTGGCAGCCCTAACATTTTAATCTGGGTGCCAGCCAATATGATTAAAAATGGGAAAAGTTAGGAAGTCCCGGGGATCTAGTTACCCCTACTTCCTCTTAGGGTCAACATGTTTCTTCCACTTATGATCCCAAATGCTCATGGCTTTCATCTGGACCGATTATACTACCCCAATCCACACCTATACCATAATACTGATGTAACTGGTAGATTTAACATACATCTAATAAGCACACCTATACCACCTACTTGGTGTCCTTGAATAGGTATATATTAAGGCACTTAATAGTGGTCCATAGGTACAAGGGGGAGGGGCATGCCTGTTGTCGCACAGACTCTAAGGTCCCCGCCTGGCCTGCTCGCCTAAAATACCTCCGTCCGTGCCTGGCAACGGAATGGGAAGGAACCCCTGGTGGGTGAGAGTTCTTTAAAGCAAAATAATTATTTTCTCCTTAGGTCAAAGGGACTGTCTTAGATTGATCCAATCGAGTTGGGCTCTATAGTTTATGTTAAGTTCTGTGTCAGAGGAGGGTAAGCACATACTTTACAGCACCTCTTCAATCCCCTTAATTTGTTCATCAATAGCATTGATAGTCTGCCCAACATCAGGATTTGATTGAGGCTAATGCACTTTCCATAGTGGACATTTTGTTCTCCATGTTCCCTGTGATCTCCTGCAGCTCTTTAAGAGTTGCCATACCAAATTATAAGTTATTCCTTCCATGTAAAGGAGAACAGTGCCTTACCAGCAGGCTCAGTCTTTATGTCATCTTTAGGGAGGAAAAACTACTTTTTCTTTCACATGTTGTTTCTCTTAAGTTTGGACTGCATTTCTAGTGTTTTCTCCCATACATACACTGGTTGGCCAATATTCACACTGCGGGGAGAAAAGAGCCCTCTCCTCCTCTCAGTGGTCACTTTCACAATGTCATGTTCTCACCTCAGCTTCTTCCAGCCATGGGACCCACTCGCTTCCGGTTCTGCCAAAGGATTTCAGGTGTGGCATGCATGGACTGAGTAGCCCTTGTATCATTGTACTTTGTGCGAACAGGCAAGCCTGCCTTGGAGCACTCCAAGTGGACCACACCATTTACAGTGCCTGCCCTGAAGGAATTAGTTGAAATGCAGTTCAACATTCAGGGAAGCAGAAAGCCTAACTTTATCCATCCAAGCACCATGAAGTCCAGTCCCCACAATAACTATAAAAAAAAGTGCAGTCATCTTGGGGCTGAGCTAGCTGTACCACACCCCTCTCTTTCTTAGTGCTTTAACTCCAAAGCTCCTTTTAGTAGGCCGTAAATAGGTATATATTAAGGCAATTAATTACATTCATTACAAAGGAGATGGTGATGAATTTTGCAAGTTCTTAATAGAAGTAGAACATATTTTTACTAAAAGCTGGTGCATCATCTTTGTACATGCTATTTCCAATGACTGCTTGCTGTACAATTGGATCAATGACTTATACAAGAAGTAACTGAAAACGAATGTTTTTTGTGTTTTTTTATAAATTATAAACCAATCAGCCAGTTTCACCAGGGGGCACAATGCTGCAGTCCTGTACTTTAATTCATCCCTCTAAGGTACCCCAGGAGTACCCATGGTCACATATTTAGATTAGATTTTTTTTCCAGTCACTTTCAACTAAACCAGCAGATTGTTATCAGGGGAAGGTGTGAGGGAGTTGGAGTGATTGGAGTACACAAGTTGTAAGCAAGTTCTATATTCATGATGGTTGGTGGTGGATCTGAGGGGCAAAGGAAGAGGGTTCCATACTGAAAGAGCAAGCACTGAGCAGTAGCTGAATACATTGCTTTTTAAAAGAAAGCTCTAACAATGAATCATTGAGGCCTTGATGATAAAATCAGTGTGTGACACCAGATATAAACGTGTACCCAATCAAAATGGAAATTGTTGGGATATTGCAAATATAGCTTCTTGGGTGACAGGGAATTTGTCAATGGGAAATTATTGAGGATTGCACCATATGAAAATGAATGTATGTTAAAACTACCCTTAAAGGAAATGCTTCAGTTATCGGGTCCAGCTCTGTCCCTTCTTGATAAAAATTAAAATTGTTCTAGAGCTTCTTCCGCTGCTGTCCCATATCCTTGGAACAGAGGCAGATAAAGGCCCCTCTCAAGGGTGTTCTTTCTTACACATCCCAGTGCATCTGATGTGGAAATGTGGTATGGTTTGTTTGCAGTGAAATGTGATTGGGGTACCATTTCTGACGCCCTTCTAAGTGATCTAGTTGATTTTAGAGATGATGCAGGCCTGGATGGCGGGGGGGGGGAGGGGGGGGCAAAGTAATTTCTACAGTGTTGTGGTTACGTTTCTTCAAGCCCTTCATGGGACGTGCTGTGGCGTTTACAATGCCTGTCATGGGTTAGAGGGTATTGTTGAGTAGGCCATTGAGCAGAAATGTGCTTCTACAAGGTGTAAAAGGGCCAGAGCCTTAACTATGGTTGTGAAGTCGGATTCAGGTTGGTAGGATAGCACTTTTATTTCGAGGTCAGTAATTACCTGGTTGGCTTTGTTTTTCTGCTGATGTGTTCTTTGAAGGTGAGGTTTATTTTGAGCATGACTCCACATGATACTGAATAGTCCGTCATCTGAGGAGTGAAGCTTTCTTGGTTTATGTTGGTTAGTCAGGCGTGGATCTTAGGATCTTTGGAGCTGTTGGTGAGTTGCAGGTACACCATCATGTGCGCACTCAGCTTTAGGTAGGTACTTTGGGTCCAATTCTGGATTAGCTGAAGGCAGGTGTTGAGTCGCTGATTGTGGTTAATCTAAAGGCTTAGAGGTACAGTATAGAGTCATTGGTGATTGTATTGGTGGATTTTTTAGTTGACTTTGATGAACAGGGCTCTGAGGGTTTCCATGTAGAGACTGAAGATGGTGGATGAAAGGATGGATCCCTATGTTGCTCCGCAGGAGGCTCCTAGGCTTGCGATCTGTAAGAGTAGTTGCCAGTTGGTGAGTTGTTAGATGAATCAGAGCAGAACTCTAGCTGAGAATCCCATGCTTGTTTGCATGGTGTGGTTTACTGCTTGCTCATCAATTGTTGCAGGATTGCAAAGAGACTGAGCGGCACCAGGAGACACTGGTTACTTCTGTTCTTGGTGAGAAGAGCATCACCATCTACAGGAGGAGGGGAGGGGCTGGCTCCATGTCTCAGCATGGTCTACTAAAGCATGACATGTTCATTAGCTAAAGATACTGGGTTAGATTATTCTTACAATGACACCAAAGTCCACTGGAATTAACATGATGATGTTAAGATGTTGGGTGGTGGAACAATATGGCAAGAAACCAGGTATTCAGACTTTAAAAACAACGTGTAAGCTGCGCAGCTTTAAATACTCCACCTCGGGCAATGTTTGACTGGTGCTTAAAGAAGTTTTATGGTCAGCGCCTAATAAATACCCTCACAATAATAAAAAGAACAATTAAAATAATAATGCTAATAATGCTCATAATAATGTTAATAATAATGCTAATGCTAATAATAATAATAACATAAATAGCACAACGGGGAACGACATGCCAATCCTTTTTTAATATAGCGCAAACAGTTCCTCTACCTTTTGTTACAAATCAACCATGTCAGAATGGTTAATGCTGATAGTTGATATGTCTTCGCTCAGAGGGAGACTGTCTACTGTGCTGTGGAGACAAGGAAAGGACAGGGTTAAAGCAGCAGCAGGCCTTTCGCTGGGACGCCTGCTACCTGAAAGAAAGGTAAACGTGCACAGATGGTTCACCAGCAAATGTAAAATCTTCTCCGGAGCCAATATATGTTTTAATTCAGGGAGGCTCTTGACGCTTTATAGTGACAACGATTTATTCAGTTTGAGATTTAATGGAAGGGTATTACCAGCTGAGTGCATCCTTGGGAGGGAGGGAGGGAGAGAGAGAGAGAAAGAGAGAAAGAGAAAGAGAGAGAGAGAGAGAGAGAGGGAGAGAGAGAGAGAGAGACTGACTCTCAACTTGCATACATGACAGAGGTTAACTCGCACAACCTAGGTTCGCGTAAAAGTTTGATTCTGCAGAACTGATTTTTCTCCTTTAGCATAACCATCTTTAAAATTATTTGATCTAATTGAATGTTATCTTCATATCTCTAATGGATAATGTTTAATAGGCATCCTGGTAAGCTTTCATTCAGGTCATTTTTTATTGTGTAGGAGCACTGCCATCTTGTGGCTGGTACTGGAATACAGACAGCTTCTGTTTAAAAGCTACAAGGAAGTAAACGCACTATAGTTTTACTGCTTAATTTGAGACGATGGTTGGAGGTTGGGCACAACAGCATTCATTTTGTGGACCAACACTTCTTTATCATCAATAGGCTTTGACCTAGAGGAAGGGAGAAAAAGTTAGAAAATTAAGTAAGAACGGGGAAGCGAAAGACAGATAAACAGTGGCAAAGGGAAAATGTACGGATGAAAAAGAACGCGCAAGAGTGAGATAAAGATACAGGGAGTGGCAGGTGGTGGATGAAGGCGGCGTGAGGCAGAATAAGACAATGCAATCTTGGTATAAGGCACCTTGGCCTGGACATTCACTTGCGTCGGCTGCAGACTTCTGCGCTACTTGTTTATTATCAATCGGTGGCGTCACTAGGGTTGGTGTCACCCGGTGCGGGTAACTCATGGTGTCACCCCCTCACGACTTACCGCATGGACCGAGTCCGCCCGAGTCCGCCAGTGGACACAGTTGGCAAATAACGGGACCATAGAGAATCCTTAGTAACGTTTGTAAATGTAGGTCCTATATTTACAAAATGTGCCTGTTAACAACAGTGTGATAATGACTCATTAATCAGGTTGTACAGTGGGCTACCTGCTAGTCAACAGTTTATTGGAATTTATAATATCATAGGTATGGTACGTTTTACTGGTGTGGTGTTCCCACTATCCAGCAACACGATATATCAGTGGTCGAAGTGGGGGAAAAAAGTAGGGGAACTGTGGGCGGAGAATCAGAGGGCGGGAATGACCCAAGGATTGGCTCAGTGGGCGGAGCCAGAGGTGTGGCCAGAATGCGCAAACATCCCAATTTTTTGTATTTGTTTGGTTTCACTGCCCAGTTTTATCAACCAATGGATACACATGATTATTTAAGGTTATAATGAGTTATTGACAGTAAAATGTGTTCACAAAGTGGGATATGCTTCTAATCACAGAATGTCCCAAATACGATAAAATGTGGAAGCACAAGCCATTTGTCTCCGAGCCATGGAGTTTTTGTCATCAGCACTTCTCCCTTTTCCAAAACAGCAGTTCAAACATGAATGGCTAAAAATCCTAGTTTGCAAATGTTTTCTAAATAATAATGGCTCTGCCATATTTGCCTCATAATGCAAGATCTGCAGCATGATCTGACCATTTAAACTAATAAATTGTTTGTAGCTCAAGCGTATCAAAGGTTAATAAAAAATGTGACTTGTGTTGCTGCGGAGTAGATGACAGTTAATAGCTCACTGTTCTATGTTAGGATTTTAACTTATAAACTGCAAGTAACAAAAGGATCTCTCTGACAAAAGCAGTAGCCCACTGGCCTATTTACATTATGTGCACTTTGTGATCTGCATGGTACATGTTCTTTGCAGCAGGTACATTAACCCTCTGAACTACCTTTCCATGAGTCAAATCTTCCATTAGACAAAATTCCGATCTCGCTCTAGGAAGAACATTAATCAGAGTCATTATGACATTTTTATTGTTACCGAAAATTACTGGAGGCCAGGAAGGAGGCAGCAAGCACTTTTAAAACCATAATAGACTTGCAAAAATGATGCCTCCACCTAAAGTGAACACCTGGTGCAGTCACACCGGTTGCACCGCCCTATAGCTGGCCCTTCTCAAGGGTCCTGTGATCTCAGTGACAGGGTCACTGTTCTAGGGTGTACTGCTTCATAGGCCTGCACGCAAGACTGGAGGTGAACTTCAATATGAATAGTGGTGGACAAGCCTTGAAGGTTAACCTACACTTGTCATGCTAGGGTCCACCTGCTTGTGCTACGACACCGGGGCTTCTAATGTCTTGCGAAGCCTTCTAAGGTCTAGCATGGGATTGTGCTCTCTCAGGAGAGTGGTCTGGTGGACTGGTTATTAAGGCTGAACCTGGGTCCCCAGTTCCAAATTCAGCAGCTCTGGCCATAGTGCCACATCCTCTCCCCCACTGAACACCATACTGCCCCACTGAGAAAAACTCACACTGCCTTCAACTACAACCCAATTGTTGTCAGCTATAAACACCTGGATGCGGCTCAATTTAAATTAAGAAAGAGCAACAATTCTCAACAGGTATTATTACGCTAGACAATTAAAATTGTATGTCCAAGACATCAGACCGGAAGGAAAAAGGAAGACTCTTTGGAGAATTTTAAAGAATGTATTTAAGTCAAAACATCATTTAAGCGTCATTCGTGGAAACACGGGAAAGTAATCAATTTAAATTACGCACTGGGCAAGAGCAATATGTGGCCTACAAAAAAAGTGACAGCATCCTGGAAAAAGCAAACACTCATAGGGAATGCAAAATTTTGCAAACCATGTGAAATGTAAGCAGGAACAACATGGTTACCTTAACTCTTTTACACTCACTGTTCAGAAATCAGTGAGTGCTTTTGCCTGAAAAGTTAAAGACAAGTTCAACATACGCACACACACGCACTTTATGTAGTCTCAAAGGCAGCTTCAACACACACACTTTATGCGGTCTCCAGTTTACCTTTGTTTACTCTCTACCATCGTCTCCCGGTTCTGTTTTTAATCAGATTGCCGCTTTCCTACCCACGGTCTGTGCCTTGAGACACTCAATCGCTGCCCTTTCCTTGGGACGCTCCGGGAATCGATACGTGTACTCCCGACCACCCCAGCTCCCACACACCCTGGCCTGTACCGGCCAGCAGAGCTCACGACCTGTCCTGGGCAGCCTCCCTCCTGCATTACTGAGGCACTCGAGAAAAGGGTTCGAGTCTCGGGGTCGCGTCCACATACTGTGATTCTGGCAAATCACTTAATCTCCCCGTGCCTGAATATGTAATGTAAATACGGTGCTCACGTACAGCGCTCCAATACCTTCGGGTCGAGTTCGCGCTATATAAAAGATGCAAAAAAAAATGCAAAGCAGAAAAATAAAACAGGGGCGGAACTAGGACAGCCTGTCGCGCGTGCTCGCGGACATTACATCAGAATCACGCGCACTGTCATCTTGATCGTTATGTGCATCTTGTGAATTTGAGGCGCGCACGCATTAAACAGTTTGGGTACTTGCAAATGAAAAATACAACTCCCACAATGCACTGCTTTATTAAATCAAAGCCTATGAATGGAAAGAACGAGGTCGGAGTGAATTACTCAGTCTTCCCTCCTTAGGGGTGAGTGGCACGCCCAGCCACGGTTTTGCCATTTCCATTCACTCAGACACTTGGGACTCTGTATTATAATGAGTTTATTAAGATAAATGCCAACAGCGCAGTGTGAAAGCAGCACCGGACCATCCCATCCCAACCAGCGTGGGAGACCTTTGCCAATGTAGCACCTCAAAGTGTTTTTCCACTTACCTAATGTCGCCCTGGATGTTCCCAGAAGGTGGTGTACGTGCAGCACGTCACGCGCTTCTGGTGCTGGGAACCCTCTGAGGGGTCCTTCCACGATCCACAGACGCACCGGGGTTGGGAGGGGGGTATCGGAGCCCCCTTACTTCAGCAGGGGTAAGTACAGACCTCTCGGAGCCTTCTCAACCTCTGAGGGGTCGATCCACAAGGACGCCAGGGGGGACCCCAAAGTCTGCAGCGATCAGTTCACGCGAGGCACAGGGCTAACCACGTGCTTCCAAGACCCTTGGAAGAACACCCTCCCCCCCACTAATATTATTCAAGGCTCCGCATGGAGAGGGATGACCCCAGGCTCGGGGTGTGAGCACGGACCCCCTCGGCCTCTGGTGCAGACTGGAGGGAGCTCCGAGAATGAGTGCACACTAAGCACGGACACCCTAGTCGTCCCTCGTGAGTCACGCGCACTTGGGGCCCAATGCGCATGCGGGGGGGTCGGGATTCACAACATCGCCGACTGCACTGCACCCCTCTAGTGACGACGTGACGTCAGGCGCACAGACGCGGCGGAGGAGGAGACAGTGCGCTCTGCACACAGGCGGCACCTCCTCCTGCTGAATAGAAGGTAACCGTTTAGGTTAGGTTGCGCGCGTCGCGTCCATGGTCCTTGCGTTTCGGAATCTGGACTGTTTGTTTCAATAACATTTTGCACGGACGGTGCAGTGCACCACACACACACCGACCGGACCGGCCCTTTGGTGTCACCCCCCGTGAGGGTGTCACCCGGTGCGGTCCGCACCGCCCGCACCCCCCTAGTGACGCCACTGTTATCAATCAAGAAAAGTGAGAACGTGAGAGAGAAAGGGAGGTTAAAAGATTTAGGGGCATATCAAAAAGGCGGCGATAAAAAATTATCGCCACTTTTGCGGCCGTTTTCGGCAGAAAAGTGGCGATAATTTTATCGCAATATCAGCAAGGTCACGCTATCGCGGGAATCCTTGCCATAGCGCCCTTTCCCGTAATGCCCACCTTTGCATTTCTAATGAGATGCAAAGTGGGCGTTCCAGCTCAAAATAAATGGAGAAATGTCGCTAACCGACATTTTTCGAATTATCAATGGGCACGCTAACAAGCATAGCAATAAGAAAAGTAGCGCTAACCTTGGTTATCGCTACTTTCCTTATGCCTGCTTTTATTTTGACTTAGCCCTGATATCCAATGGAAGGTGGATATCATGGCTGAGTCTGCCCTGTCCTATCAGCAAGCTATCGCCTAACGTTGTGCGATTATCGCTGTATTTCCA
The DNA here is from genome assembly GCF_964204655.1 of Triturus cristatus. NCBI lineage: Eukaryota > Metazoa > Chordata > Amphibia > Caudata > Salamandridae > Triturus > Triturus cristatus. Next base: position 740,976,619 of record NC_140593.1, read on the forward strand.
GCGATAATCACACAATTGGCAGCTTGCGCCTGGAATTTTATCGCTTTTGAGATAAGCGTTGCTAATAGCACGCTATCTCAGCGATAAAATTCGGTGATAGCCGGCGATAATTATCCTAGCGCTAAGTGCGCTTAGCGATAATTATCGCCGGTTGTTGCTGATATGCCCCTTAGTGAGAGGACACAGAGCCTGACAAAAGTGCAAAGATAAAATCTTATGTGTGCGTTTGAGACTATAAAGATTCCTTTTGTTATATATTACAGCTTTTAAATTAGGAGAAATGTTTGTATTAAGTCAAGTCTGTTGGGGTGACCAAAATGGAGTCGCAGATGCCATTCTCTGGCAAGGCTTGTGCATTCAGATAGGACTTGTGAGTCTGTCCAACTGTGCTTCTGTTCTCCATAGCGGCGGCTGGCACAGGTAAACGTGGTAGTGCGGGGCAGGAGCAGGGTGGGAGGGTGGAAGTCGACAGACCACGGAATAGGTATAATTAAATAAATAAATAATACCTATTCTGTCGTCTGTTGGCTTCCCTCTGCCGCGCCCTGCTCCGTCTCGCCGTGCCCTGCCCCGTCCCGTCTCACCGCGCTTACCTGTGCCGGCTGCTACATATACATTAGCTATTCAGAATTCTGTAATTTTGTAGTTAGTGATAACTCTTATTTGACTTGCAAAACAAGTAAAATTATAAAGCCAGCATTTACACATCTCACATGCTCTACTCTCAGTGCTCATCATGAACACTTTCAGCGCTCACCTTGCACTTACCACTTGCTCACATACCTTTAACCCTGCACTCACTCATCTGGAATCCCTAGCACCACTCACTGACTGCTCAGCCTGGCTCGCACACCACTCACCATGCACATTCATACATTGTTCATCCTGCACTCAGACACCTTTCATATTGCACACAGAAACCACTCACCCTGCGCACTGCTCAATTAGCACTCATGCACTGCTCACACTTTCTCACAAAACACCATTCACTGTTCAATCATCTCACACTGCACCCACACAACTCGCACCCTGAATTCACACCGTTCATACCGCAGCCACACCTCTCACCCTGGGCACTTACATACCGCTCACCCTGCATACTCACCACTTGCCTTGTGCACACATAGCTTAATCTAAACATACAACACTCACACACATCTGACCCTGTATTGATACACCATTCACACTTCTCAAACACCACCCACTTTTCCCTTAGACATCTGTCATCCTGAACACAAACCCTTCACTTCAACATTGCTCACCTGCACTCAGACATCACTCACCTTGTACTCACATATTGCCTACCTTGCACCCACAGACCACTTTGCACTCAGACACGGCTCATATATCGCTCACATGGCACTTAACAATCACTAATCATGCACTCACCCATCGTTCACCATGCACTCACCAACCGGTCAAACTGGACTCACCTGCCGGTCCCCCCACACTCACGACTCACACACCTTTCATCTTGTTCCACTCTTCAATCGCACACCATACCCTGCACTCATACACACACAACTCTCCCTGCATACAGGCACACCACTCACTCGGCAAACACACACAGCTCACCCTGAGTACTCAGACAGGCTCACTCTCAACTAACCCAAAACTCATCCAGCACACTCCCACATTGTTCACCCTGCACCTTCATACACTGCTCAACCTGTACACTCACACACCACTCACTCTGCACATTCACCCTGCATCGAAATTGCTCACCCTGCACACAGACACTGTTCATTCTGCACACAGACACCACTCATGCTGCATTCACACACTATTCACACTGGACTAACACCCCCCCACCCCCTCACACCTCCTACCCTGCTGCACTGACACCACTCACATACCTCTCTCAAGCACTCACACATCACTAATATCACTCAAGTTGATCACTTACCCTGCACTCACACACCTCTCACCCTGCACATTCCACCCTACACCACTTACAATACAGCAAGACACTTTCACCATGCACTCAGACTCCTCCCATCCTGCACACCATACTCAGACATCACTCACCCAGAACTCATGCACTGCTCAACCTGTACAGACACCACTTATGCTACTCACCTGGCACTGACACACTACTTACACACCTCTCACCTTGCACTCACACTGCTCATCCTGGACACACATATCTCTCACCCTGCAGTCACAAACCTCACACCTTGCACTCACACACACCACTCACCTTGCATTCACAAACCACTCCTCATGCAGTCACACATCAGTCACATACTATATCCTGCACTCACACAATGTTCACTTTCTCTACACACACACAGCTCACCATGCACACTCATAGGCACACTCATATACTGCTGAATTTCTACTAATACACTGCTCACCCTGCACACTCACACTCTGCACACTGTGCACTCTCACACTGCTCACCCTTCACACTCACACACTGCTCACCCTGCACACTGCTCACCCTCACAGACACTACTCACCCTGTCGTCATACTGCCCATTCCTCAGATACTGATTGCACTGAACTCTCACACTGCTCAATTTGCTTTCTCACACCTCTCACCCTTCACTCACCCTACTGAGACTGCATTGAGATCACTCACATATCCCTCACCCGACATTTGCACACCACTAAAACAATACTCATGCTGACCTCTTGCCCTGCAGACTCAGGCACCCCTAATCTTGCACATTCACACAGCGCTCACCCTGCACACTCACACACTGCTCACCCTGCAGATTCCAACACCGCTCACCCTGTTGCAAGACACTCTCACCCAGATTCAGGCAGTTTTGAGCCTGTACACTCGCATTGCACTCACACATTGTTCACCCAGGACTCATGCGCTGCTCACCTCGCGCAGACAGCACTCACCTCTTAACCTGCACTAACATACTGCCAACACACCTCTCTCCTTGCACTCACACTGCTCACCCCGGACTCTGACACCTGTCATCTTGACCTTATCCACCTCTCATACTTCACTCACCTACCACTCACACTGCCCACCCACACCATTCATCCTGCCCTCACACAGCACTCATTCACCTCACACCCAGCAGTCACTGATAACCCTGCACTGACCCACCACTCATGAATGTGAAGATATTTGTTTAAATAATTAGCATGCTGTGAGAAGTTGGCCTGGCATATGCTGGTCACTAGTTATAGTATATATTGCACCAGTCCAATTCGACTCTTGGTAGATAGGTTAAAGACAACCTATCCTAGTGGTAGCTGTGGAGAGCAGCCTTCAGGCTAAGTCTCTGAGGAATGTAAAGCAGCTTGTTTTACCTTATAATCTCTTAAATTACCAAATGAAAAGACACCACACAGGTATATATATCAAATATATATGTATTTATTTTTAAATATACTCTACTAATCTCTTTATGAGATTAGAGCCAGGTAAACATTCAAAAGATCAACAGTTCTCAATGAATTAAGCACAAATATGGCTGGAGCCCTAGGGGCGTACCAGACCATATACTAAAAAAATGGGTTAACAAACTCGACTTGCAAAATGAACAGGCCTAGGGCATTGGGGATCGCTGGGGCTTCACTGCTGCAGTGTTAGCAGGTAAGTAATCAGCCCACGGGAGGCGCGTACAGTGTCTAAACACAGCCGCGGGTTTCCTATACGTTTCAATGCCAAATGTCGCGGTTTGTAATTTACAGTTTTAGGGCACTTCGCAAAAGTCAACAAGCAAGCCACTTACAGGGTAAGTATTTCGAGGGCCAACACACACTTGAGCACCGGGGTGCACGAGTTACCTCACCCAGGGAAGCCGGGTGCATAGGTGTCCTTTGGTGTCGGGTCGCGATGCTGTTTTCAATGGAGATCACTGAAGACTTGCTGCTTGTGACGACTGGAGAGGTGTCCGCTGGAATCCGAAGATGGATTGGAGTTGCAGAAGACCTAGCAATTGAGGGGACAGAGTTCAAAGTCACTTGCCAGTGACCGGTGGCCAGCAAGATGGATGACCACAGCTGTCGCGTCGCTTCAGGTTGTTGATGATGTTTTGTCTCTTCGGTCACGAGGTCCAGGAGGGATCGACAATGACCAGCAGCTGGATTCGGAGGGGCCCACAACGTCTGCAGCTGTTGACTGTGTCGGCACCCGGATTGGAGCCAACAAGCCTTGGCAACTGCAAGTCTCATGTGGAGTGAAGATTGTCAATGGCGCAGACCAGCAAGGTCTGATGGACTTACCCAGCAAGGGTAAGTGAGGGCAGGCCCAGAGCAACCAGGCGAGCCCTTGAAGTTGATGTGGAAGTCTAAAGGTGAGTTACTAGCCAACAAGCAAGTAACCGCAAAGATGCCTTTGCAGGAAAAGTTTCACAGGAGCCCACGGTCACTCGGGACGGGTAGGCCGCTGATTTTTAGTACTAGACCTGCTAGGGACTTGGACTACAAATGGTCCAAAGCACAAGTTCGTAGAACGTAGATTAGGGCTTGCACTTGAAATCAGTGCACGGTTCCCTGGTATTGCTGTTCCTCATCACTCGTGGGGTCCAGATGCCACAGCTTCGCTGGGGACTCAAAATGGCCGTCGAGAGGTCAGGAAATCTGCTTCAGGGGATGCAGGGACTTCGGACTCCGGCGGGAGCGGTGAAGTTTGCAACCATAGTTGAAGAGTTTTGGTGCCTGCCAAGCAGGGGAGTCACTCCTTGACTCCAAGGGAGATTCTTCAGTCTTTCAGAGATAGTGGAATGTTGAAGGGCCAGGATTCTTCTTTGTAGAGTGTCGTCCAGGGGTAATCTGGATTGCATTGGCAATGCTTGGTATCTTATAGTGAAAAGATGGGAGGGAGTATCTCTATGACCACTCCTCTAGGAGGGTCAGGGTAGTGGTTGGTTACACCCACTTCCCTTTGTCCATTTTCGCGCCAGGACAGGGGCAGGTAGCCCCTGAACCGGTTTGAGCTGGCATATGCACAGAGGAGCCTACTGCTCTCCCAGTGCAGGACTTCAAAGCACTCTAAGAGTGCACCCACCCAGCTCCAATACACTAAATCCTGTCTGGGAGGTGGTGACACCTCCCTGTGACAGGAAACCCTTTGTTGGGCTCCCTCCACTGCGAGTTTCGGTCAGCAGCATGAGGGCAGCCCGGTGTCTGTGCTGGTAGCATCCATTTTGTGATGCCAGGGCTCTAGAAGATTTCTACCGTTTAGTACAGTGGGTACATGTCATCCCCTCTAGAAGGGTGGGATCATACTCCCACACCAGTTACTGGTGTGGGGGTATGATTCCAAGTTGTTTGACACCAAACACAACATGTTTTGATGCAGTCATTCCAAAGTTAGCATTTACCGCGAGGTTATAATGCACTTAAGAGTATATGGTTTAACCGCATCCACAAACAGCAGCAGAGAATAGACTCTGCCAGCTGCAGAGGGGTCCTGCTCAGGCAGAAGCATCCCCTCACATAGTAAACCAAGCACCCTGCCCTTAGGATTGATAGGGCCTACCATAGGGGTGACTGATAGGTTTATATGTTTGTGTATGGTGAGATATAGGAACCTATACCTCAGTGAGGAGTGCTAACACTACCTCACACAGGCTGCAGTAGCAGGCCTGTGGTGTCAGATTGTGAATGCTTCCCAGGGGTGGCATAATACATGCTGCAGCCCCTGGTAGGCCTGTGAAGTACCAATGCCCTAGGTACCTAAGGTATCATATACTAGGGGCTCATAAGGTACCACAGTATCCAATCACTAGTGCATCTAATATGCACACCAAGTTGTTTAGAGAGATCAGTTAGACTGGGGCCCTGATTAGCAGGGACCCAGCCAGACTATTGCCAGAAACCAGTGTATACATCAGAAAAAAAGTGGGGGCAACACAAGTGCAGATCCTACTCTCCTACACATGCTCACTCCAGAGAAAGTATTCCAGTAGATTTAATTTGCTGGCAAACACACCCAACACATTTCGAGAACCACTGTTCTCTTGATCATGAGTCAACACTTGCAAGTGAAGAAGGACATATAAAACAAAATAGTATCGCGAAAACAAACTAAGGACTATGGATGTTACATAATAATCATATCGATGCCATTGTGAAAAGTGTTTGCAACCATTACAATAGTCTTGAAACTTCATATATTCGTGTACTGTACACTAGTAAGCATAAGGAATTTAGGGGCATATTATCAAGGCCAGGCGATAAACTTATCGCCGCTTAAGCGTCCGTTTTCGGCGCCTAATCACCAAGGACACGCTGGCGCTTGTTTTGCTGACTTAGCCCCAGTTTCCAGCACGCCTAACCTTGCATCGCTAATGAGATGCAAAGTAGGCGTGACTGTGAAACCAACCAGGGAAAATATCGCGAAGGCAGCTTCGCGATATTATCAAGGAAGGGTAGCGATTTTTTACATCGCGTTAAGTATGCCTTAACGCAGGAATTTAACGTCTATTAAATTCCTGACTAAGGCATACTTAACATGGGGGGTGGATTGTGTGGCTAAGACCACAGGCCCCTATCATCAAGGGTATCGCCGTTTTCCATGGAACATCGCTGGAAAACCAGCGATGTTCCATGGAAAACATCGCTATTGCTAGGATAATTATCGCCATTGCGCTATGTGTTGTTAATACAGCGCTAGCGTGGTGATAATTATCTGCGATAGCCGGCGTTAAACATTTTAACGCTAAGAGCGGCCAGCGATAATTATCGCTGGCCGTTGATAATATGCCCCTTAGTGGTGTGAGTCATTAATTGCAGAGATACTAATGCACTACCGCGAATTGATAAAATGCCTCAATTCAATCCCATTTATACATCAGCTGCACAGAACAAAAGCGCCTAAGAGGACTTACACTTCTGCAAATAAAGAACATTTCATCATCAATACCAATGAATATACATCTTCCCCTGGACCAACATAAAGGCAACAAAAGCATCTGAAGGCATTTCAATGCTGCATGAGGTTAGGGATAAAAAGTGCACATATATTATAATAAACATTTAAGTACAGATAGTACCCAAGTGGGTATTACTTATTTCCCAAAATGTGATAAAAGACAAAATAATAACAACGCAGACTGATCAAGGTATACATCATAGTCAGAAATGAAAGATAGAGGGGTTAATACAACAGGCATAGCAGTGTGCTAAAAGGTTCAGTATGTCACAAAATAATGTGCTAAAAAGTAAATATACAGTTAACATCCTGCACAATCTTGAATACATTAATCTACAAGAGCCCCAATCAAGCCAAAGGAGTTGTAAACTCAGAAATAGGGGAGTATAAACAAGAAATGTTGTTGCTTAACTTAAACAGTCGCCTATTTGACTCTGTAGTCTTCCCCAGTGACACCTGTGTGAAAAATAAAAAATGCCAAGTTGGGGGGCGGAGCTAGTGCGCGGCGAAGATGGCTGCCTAAGTGCGAAGCTCCGCACGACCATCACTATATTCGGCAAATATCCGACATACGAAGCGTGCTGCGAGCAGCGCGGGAGTAGTATTTGTCTCCGGCAGTGCTACGGTGCAGTGCGAGCTAACTTCGACTGCTGAAACTTCCTGGGTGGCACGACTAGAGACCTCAGCCTCTGCGGTGCTGTGTGGGGCCGTGATCCCCGGACTCAAGTATGAGGCGGAGGCGGTCCAACGTGCCGAGACGCTCCAGAGACCAGCCCGCTGTGTTCGGGTTGAGAAGACTGCAGACTGCCCGCAGCGGTGAGACCCAGATCTGAAACCTTCCCTCCACGCTGAGTGTTGGCGGTGGACGAACGTTGTATGCAGGCAAGTTGATCACCTGAGGAGCTCTGGCCTGCGTTGGGGACGGCGACTAACGGAGACGCGCCTGCTGCGGGCCGAGGCCGGGACGTTGTGATTTCCGTGTGGCGGCTGCCCACACCAACTACTTTTTGGGGTGAGGTCACAGTGTGGCTGTGACTGTGCAGCGAGCTTGCTCTGTTTGGACACCTGTTGCCTTGAGCCCTGATACCTTGAGTGCGGCGACACGGGGAAAAAGAGACCCGCCATCTTGTGCACGGGAGTGACGAACCTCCCTGTCTGCATAGCCTAGGCCAGTGACTGTGTGTCTGCGAACTGGCTGTGCCCATCTCACACAGGGTGCGCGATCCTCGAAGAGGGCCCCTGCGTCTGTCCCCAAGGGGGTTATGAGTGAATACCGACTTTAGCGTGTGTTGGCGACCCAGGAACGTCGAAAGCCATGACTGCAAGGCTGGTGAAACGTATTGCGAGGCCATAAAGACCCTGCCCCCATGGGGTAAGGCGTGGCGTGCACTTCGTCTACGGGCCACGAATGCTGTGGTTGTGTGTGCGCCTGGTTATAAGGGGCCCCATCTCGCAACTGTGCCTTCCTAAGTGTGAGGATCTGTGATACGTTTTGGGTGCTGGCGCAGGGGCGGTGGCGCTGCCTCTGGAGCAATTCTTGCTCTTGCACGTTGGATGAAGTTTGCCTCTGACTGTTGGCTATCCGCACTGGGCCCTGCGCCGCTGCTGCGGGGCCGTGTGCCGCTGCTGCGGGGCCTATTTTCATTGGAGACTTGGGCCATGGGCTTTGTGACAAACGCATCGTACACTGCCCTACCAATTAGCCAGCGCCCTTCTTGATTGCCGGGATTGCTGGGTTGGGTAGTGGCTGTTACATCTGCAGTATATACCTAGCCTGGCTTGGTTATAACATTTGGAACAGTGATACTCCTATTGCAGCGATGGGCAAAGTTGACAGGACTCAGCCGAAAATATCATTTGATCAGCGGAAATCCAGGGGTCGCGACACTGCTACAGACGAAGGAGAAAACGTGCAGGACCCTTCCCAAGAAGATGCTGATTGCGACATCCGCACTTTGCTTGCTGCAATGGAAAAGGGCTTACAAAGCAGCCTTTCAGTCCTGGGCTCCAAAATGGACTCCCTTTCCTATTGCATGGACACGAGACAAGGCTGTCCGCTTTCCCCGATTCTCTACGTCTTGGTTGCAGAACCCTTAGCCTGTGCACTCTGCGAATACCACAGGTACAAAGGTATTCATATTCCAGGCTATGAAATCATAGTCTCGACTTATGCTGATGACACCCTCCTATACGTGCGTGACCCTGAAAGCCCTCTCTCTTCTGTACTTCGAGAAATAGTGCATTTTGGAGGGGTGTCCGGACTGCATTTCAACTGGCCAAAGTCGATTATTTTTCCCCTCACCCCTGCCACGACATAGTTAAACCCTGACTACTCGTTGCAGTGGACAACAGACTCGGTGAGATATTTAGGTATTCAAATACATTCTGCCGCAGACGTTGTCTTAGAAGAAAACTATGGAGTTCTGATCAGTAAACTGGAGGATGAGGTGGAGAGCTAGATCAGGCTACCATTGTCTCTCCTAGGCAGAATCTCTATAATGAAAATGGTTGTCTTACCTCGCCTCCTGTTCCTCTTTATCAACATTCTGATGGTTCTTCCAGGTGTATTTTTCACGAAACTCACATCTTTGATGGTTAGGCTGGCTTGGGCGGGCAAACAACCCAGGGTTAAATGGCAAATACTCACGTTACCCTACCATATGGAAAGACTTGGAGCACCTGATTTTGATCTTTACTACAGGGCGGCACAATGCGCACATGCATATCACTGGATACATGGCTAGCTAGACACTCCCCATTTGCGCATTGAGATGGCAGTGACTTCCCCTCGCCCATTGCCCATGATGCTTTTCTCCCCTCCTGACCGGAGGACCTGTATACTTGACTCAGTCAACACAACTGTACACGCATGGCACCACCTCTTAAAGCTACAGTCTGGGGCTGTCATGTACTCTCCCCTGGCCCCGTTGGAATGGCGCCATTAGTTACCTCCATGTAGAGACGTGGGTGTAGTGCAAGCGCTCAATTCTATGGGGGTCGGTACTATATGTGGCTTGTTTGAGGATGGTACGGCTAGATGCTGGGACAGCTTGGGCGGGGGGACGCTAGGCCCACTCTTCTCACCAGATTCCAGTTTCACAGGACCAGACATGCGCTAGGTCAGCTTCTGGGGGGTGACCTGGCTGAGCCTCCGGAGCTAGCTGCCCTTACACTAATTAAAAAAGCTAATGAATCAATGAGGCTTGTGTCCAGAATCTACAACCTTACTATGTCCTATCGAGATAACTATTTTACCAAAGCCCACCTGGCTTGGCAACGGGACCTAAACAGGGACATTGATGACGAGACATGGACATACTGGTGTACCAGCACGAAGCGTATCTCCCTTAACAGGCGACACCGGTTGACTCACTTCAAATACGTTAATAGGGTTTGTTATTCCCCGGAAAGACTTCACCGCTACGGCCTGAGAGTAGACTCCAAGTGCAAGCGCTGCAACGGAAGAATAGCTGACTTTATTCACTTGGCATGGTGCTGTCCAGGTATTGCAAGGTTCTGGGAAAATGTCTTCTCAGGGATGGCAACAATTAAAGGGCAAGAACTAGAACTAGAACCGGAACCGGCCCTGGCGCTGCTTGGCTATTCTAAACTAATACCTAAGGGGTTACGTAGATTGGAAGACATGGGACTGCTGATGGCCGAACGTAGTGTGGTGAACTGTTGGATGCGGGGCCCGCTTTCCACATCTACACATTGGGCGAGGGACATGTTGTACTGCTGCACCCAAACGGAGCACTATAGTGAACTCCTCCCCCCCCCCGCAATAGGCCTAAGAACTTCTGGGCCTGTACAGTGCATATAGAGCTAGTAGGGACGGTCAGGATGGGACTGTTGAGGGAGAGAGCCAAACTGTGAATGTATCTAATCCTACGCGGTCATGAATTAGAGTCCAGATCCGGCGAGCACTGGGATGGCTTATCGTGATACATGATTATATGATGTTTAGTGATATACAGTTAGACTTTGAGTTACTATGAGATCGAATATGCACTGTATTTTATCTTCTTGGTTTGCTAGAGGGTGCAAGGTGCTGCCTATATGCTATTTGATGCTGTTTACATGTTGTATTATTTCTGTTCTGCAATGTGAACAACTTGTTACTGTACTGTCGTGCGAATGAGCAAGTGTCCTGTAGTGAAGATTTTTGCAATATGTCATTAATTTGGGATAAAAAAGAAATGTAAAAAAAATGCCAAGTTAAAATCTTAATATCAAAAATTGAAAATTGAAAGGAGGTCTTCTGAAAAGCCTGAGATAAATAGTCAGTAAAGCAGTCTAAACACAGTACAGACATTGGCACAAATGCACAGCTAATTCTTCATCATGTTGAGCCCTAGGGGTGCATTGTGCTAAATCTAATTATATAGAGCTATTTGAGCCTTCTGACTGTTAGCACTATGTCACCATCTCGAATGTTGAGTGAGACCTGATAAAATGCAAAGATTTGTAATAAGCCTGTGTCATTTGAGTGACATTCCCTGAAATGCCTTGCAACCAGGTACTGTTTATCACAGAGGACGATGGTTCTCAGGTGTTACAATATATGTTTTTTACCCTGTGAATGGTGTTGCCGATATAATACAGCTTGCAGGGACATTTCAGGGTGGGCATATGTATAAAAATCTGAGTTACATGATAAACCCTTAAGGATGTTAAATTCCTGTGTGGCATTAGGTATAATGAAAGATTGCACAGAGTGTTATCCCTGGAAGTCATAGAGCATCTCTTTTCAATTTCCCACCTTCGCGTCAGCTGTCTTAAGGGTCTCAGGACTGTGTCCCCTCATGCGAAAGCTGTCCATCATTATTTCTTTTTCTGTCTCAAACTCAGCATTGTTGATACAGTTACACCTGGCTCGTATTAACTCCCCATAATGGATACTGTAGACTAAGAGCCTGATTTTGACCTTGATACATACAAATACATTCACTGAAAAAAATAAAGGCCGTGCATTGTTGGGAGTGGGTCGAAGGGCCAGGCCGTCTGTGGTAGGGGAGTTGGCTGTAGGTTGTGGCCTGTGGCAAGGCCCTGCAGGCAATCCCCCCGCATGCAGTCAATCCAACACCGCACACTGTCTATGGCCATGTGGAGCGGGGGTTGGCCCACCCCTGTGGCCAACCGCCCCAATGGTGAACATGAGTGGGGGGCATCCATCCCCTCCCTGGACAATTTCAGCCCCTGGGACTCCTTCCCGTGTGGCCTGCAACGTTTTTTTAGGTGAATTAGTGAGGTACGTGGCCCCCTTCTCTGGGCCTTATTTGGCCCCAGGCCCATCATTTAAATTATGGGGAAGGGGGCATCCAGCCCCCCTCCCAAGGCTGATTTCGGCCCTGGGGACCCAATTTCTCAGGGCCTGGCCTTATTATGAAGGGGGCACTCAGCCCCGTCCCCAGGTCAATAATAGCCCTGGGGACCCCTTCCTCCGAGGCCCGCCTAGTAAATAGTGGGTGCTCCGGAGCCCACCCAGGGCACCTACTTCATATTTAAAAGGGGGAAAGGGTCACGCTGCCGAGCTCCCAGGGCCAATTATGGCCCCAGATACCCCATCTCTTGGTGGCTGGCCTTATGGAGACCCCCTCCCGGGCCAATATTGTCCCTTGCGACTCCATCCCTTGGGGTTTGGTCAGTATCTAAAGGGGAAGAGGGGCACGGGCGTGTTCCAGAGGTTGGGGTCGCCAGGACCCCTGGGCCAAAATTGGCTTAGAATGGGCATGCGTGGCCCCCTCTCCCATTATAATCAATAATCCAACCCCCGGAACCTAGTCTACCTGGGGAGCCCACACTTATTTTTGTTTTAGTTTACAGTGAATTTGCTGATCCTCCATGAATTTGTGGTAATGTTTTTGGGAAAAAAACGTTTTTGGCCCCCAGTGGGGTCCCTGTAGGGTATTCCTAGGCTGCCATGTTTTTTTCTTTTTTCTTGGGACTCGGACGAGTCCAAGTCCTGAGATGGCTAGTTGAAGTGTTGGTAGCCAATCAGATCTCGGCATAAGATCTGTCGGATCTGTGGAGGATTGCGGTTCCTAGACATACCATTTTTTTTTCTTTAATAACTCTAAAACTACTGAACGTATTTACACCAAATTACAAAAAGGGCTCTTTCTGGACCAAGAGCTAGCTTTCTGCCAAAAATGATGTAATTCCGTTCAGCGGTTCAGACTTTTTGTATGCCCCCTTTTTCTCTGCCCCCGCTTGACAATATAACATATATTTAAATAAATATATAGATATATATATATATTTCACCAAAGTCCCAAGCTTTGAGAAGGCACACGAGCAGCTCGCCCGCATTGCTGCGTTTTTCATTGCTTTGCCATACCGATGATTATAAGTTCAAGCCCTACGCGTTTCCAGGTTATTGACCTCTTCCTCAGGGGCTGGCTTCTTTTCATGGCGCATCTGACGTCTATTTTATGCGTGCATTACGCTGAGTGCGTTACCAACTGCACACTGGGACATGTAGACCCAAGAGAATATTTATTACCCTCAGTGGGTTGAAAGCGCCATCTATTTAAAAGCATTAGTTCCATCCTATAGTAGGCGGACGATTAGCAAGGCAAAAGTCTTAGTAGTTTGTGGCTTGCTGTGCTGTACAGGTCCGGATATCGTTCCCAGCCTCAGCCTCTTTCTGCAAAGATGGTGCTCTTCTCCACGGCAGGGGTACAGCTTTGTAATGTATTTCACCAAAGTCCCAAGCTTTGAGAAGGCACACGAGCGGCTCGCCCGCATTGCTGCGTTTTTCATTGCCTTGCCATCCCGATGATTATAAGTTCAAGCCCTACGCGTTTCAAGGTTATTGACCTCTTCCTCAGGGGCTGGCTTCTTTTCATGGCGCATCTGACGTCTCTTCTTATGCGTGCATTACGCTGAGTGCGTTACCAACTGCACACTGGGACATGTAGTACCAAGAGAATATTTATTACCCTCAGTGGGTTCAAAGCGCCATCTATTAAAAAGAATTTGTTCCATCCTATAGTAGGCGGACGATTAGCAAGGCAAAAGTCTTAGTAGTTTGTGGCTTGCTGTGCTGTACAGGTCCGGATATCGTTCCCAGCCTCAGCCTCTTTCTGCAAAGATGGTGCTCTTCTCCACGGCAGGGGTACAGCTTTGTAATGTATTTCACCAAAGTCCCAAGCTTTGAGAAGGCACACGAGCGGCTCGCCCGCATTGCTGCGTTTTTCATTGCCTTGCCATCCCGATGATTATAAGTTCAAGCCCTACGCGTTTCAAAGTTATTGACCTCTTCCTCAGGGGCTAGCTTCTTTTCATGGCGCATCTGACGTCTCTTTTTATGCGTGCATTACGCTGAGTGCGTTACCAACTGCACACTGGGACCTGTAGTCCCAAGAGAATATTTATTACCCTCAGTGGGTTCAAAGCGCCATCTATTTAAAAGCATTTGTTCCATCCTATAGTAGGCGGACGATTAGCAAGTCAAAAGTCTTAGTAGTTTGTGGCTTGCTGTGCTGTACAGGTCCGGATATCGTTCCCATCCTCAGCCTCTTTCTGCAAAGATGGTGCTCTTCTCCACGGCAGGGGTGCTGCGTTGTAATGTATTTCACCAAAGTCCCAAGCTTTGAGAAGGCACACGAGCAGCTCGCCCGCATTGCTGCGTTTTTCATTGCCTTGCCATCCCGATGATTATAAGTTCAAGCCCTACGCGTTTCAAGGTTATTGACCTCTTCCTCAGGGGCTGGCTTCTTTTCATGGCGCATCTGACGTCTCTTTTTATGCGTGCATTACGCTGAGTGTGTTACCAACTGCACACAGGGACATGTAGTCCCAAGAGAATATTTATTACCCTCAGTGGGTTCAAAGCGCCATCTATTTAAAAGCATTTGTTCCATCCTATAGTAGGCGGACGATTAGCAAGGCAAAAGTCTTAGTAGTTTGTGGCTTGCTGTGCTGTACAGGTCCGGATATCGTTCCCAGCCTCAGCCTCTTTCTGCAAAGATGGTGCTCTTCTCCACGGCAGGGGTGCCGCGTTGTAATGTATTTCACCAAAGTCCCAAGCTTTGAGAAGGCACACGAGCAGCTCGCCCGCATTGCTGCGTTTTTCATTGCCTTGCCATCCCGATGATTATAAGTTCAAGCCCTACGCGTTTCAAGGTTATTGACCTCTTCCTCAGGGGCTGTCTTCTTTTCATGGCGCATCTGACGTCTCTTTTTATGCGTGCATTACGCTGAGTGCGTTACCAACTGCACACTGGGACATGTAGTCCCAAGAGAATATTTATTACCCTCAGTGGGTTCAAAGCGCCATCTATTTAAAAGCATTTGTTCCATCCTGTAGAAGGCGGACGATTAGCAAGGCAAAAGTCTTAGTAGTTTGTGGCTTGCTGTGCTGTACAGGTCCGAATATCGTTCCCAGCCTCAGCCTCTTTCTGCAAAGATGGTGCTCTTCTCCACGGCAGGGGTGCCGCGTTGTAATGTATTTCACCAAAGTCCCAAGCTTTGAGAAGGCACACGAGCAGCTCACCCGCATTGCTGCGTTTTTCATTGCCTTGCCATCCCGATGATTATAAGTTCAAGCCCTACGCGTTTCAAGGTTATTGACCTCTTCCTCAGGGGCTGGCTTCTTTTCATGGCGCATCTGACGTCTCTTTTTATGCGTACATTACGCTGAGTGCGTTACCAACTGCACACTGGGACATGTAGTCCCAAGAGAATATTTATTACCCTCAGTGGGTTCAAAGCGCCATCTATTTAAAAGCATTTGTTCCATCCTATAGACGGCGGACGATTAGCAAGGCAAAAGTCTTAGTAGTTTGTGGCTTGCTGTGCTGTACAGGTCCGGATATCGTTCCCAGCCTTAGCCTCTTTCTGCAAAGATGGTGCTCTTCTCCACGGCAGGGGTGCCGCGTTGTAATGTATTTCACCAAAGTCCCAAGCTTTGAGAAGGCACACGAGCAGCTCGCCCGCATTGCTGCGTTTTTCATTGCCTTGCCATCCCGATGATTATAAGTTCAAGCCCTACGCGTTTCAAGGTTATTGACCTCTTCCTCAGGGGCTGGCTTCTTTTCATGGCGCATGTGACGTCTCTTTTTATGCGTGCATTACGCTGAGTGCATTACCAACTGCACACTGGGACATGTAGTCCCAAGAGAATATTTATTACCCTCAGTGGGTTCAAAGCGCCATCTATTTAAAAGCATTTGTTCCATCCTATAGAAGGCGGACGATTAGCAAGGCAAAAGTCTTAGTAGTTTGTGGCTTGCTGTGCTGTACAGATCCGAATATCGTTCCCAGCCTCAGCCTCTTTCTGCAAAGATGGTGCTCTTCTCCACGGCAGGGGTACCGCGTTGTAATGTATTTCACCAAAGTCCCAAGCTTTGAGAAGGCACACGAGCAGCTCGCCCGCAGTGCTGCGTTTTTCATTGCCTTGCCATCCCGATGATTATAAGTTCAAACCCTACGCGTTTCAAGGTTATTGACCTCTTCCTCAGGGGCTGGCTTCTTTTCATGGCGCATCTGACGTCTCTTTTTATGCGTGCATTACGCTGAGTGCGTTACCAACTGCACACTGGGACATGTAGTCCCAAGAGAATATTTATTACCCTCAGTGGGTTCAAAGCGCCATCTATTTAAAAGCATTTGTTCCATCCCATAGAAGGCGGACGATTAGCAAGGCAAAAGTCTTAGTAGTTTGTGGCTTGCTGTGCTGTACAGGTCCGAATATCGTTCCCAGCCTCAGCCTCTTTCTGCAAAGATGGTGCTCTTCTCCACGGCAGGGGTA
Organism: Triturus cristatus; assembly: GCF_964204655.1. Taxonomy (NCBI): domain Eukaryota; kingdom Metazoa; phylum Chordata; class Amphibia; order Caudata; family Salamandridae; genus Triturus; species Triturus cristatus. The sequence continues at coordinate 740,993,223 of NC_140593.1, forward strand.
CCGCGTTGTAATGTATTTCACCAAAGTCCCAAGCTTTGAGAAGGCACACGAGCAGCTCGCCCGCAGTGCTGCGTTTTTCATTGCCTTGCCATCCCGATGATTATAAGTTCAAACCCTACGCGTTTCAAGGTTATGAAAAACGCAATGTAAGGGCGAGCTGCTCGTGTGCCTTCTCAAAGCTTGGGACTTTGGTGAAATACAGTACAACGCGGCACCCCTGCTGTGGAGAAGAGCACCATCTTTGCAGAAAGAGGCTGAGGCTGGGAACGATATCCGGACCTGTACAGCACAGCAAGCCACAAACTACTAAGACTTTTGCATTGCTAATCGTCCGCCTACTATAGGATGGAACAAATGCTTTTAAATAGTTGGCGCTTTGAACCCACTGAGGGTAATAATCAATTCTCTTGGGACTACATGTCCCAGTGTGCAGTTGGTAACACACTTAGCGTAATGCACGCATAAAAAGAGACGTCAGATGCGCCATGAAAAGAAGCCAGCCCCTGAGGAAGAGGTCAATAACCTTGAAACGCGCAGGGCTTTAATTTACAATCATCGGGATGGCAAGGCAAGGAAAAATGCAGCAATGCGGGCGAGCTGCTCGTGTGCCTTCTCAAAGCTTGGGACTTTGGTGAAATACATTACAACGCGGCACCCCTGCCGTGGAGAAGAGCACCATCTTTGCAGAAAGAGGCTGAGGCTGGGAACGATATCCGGACCTGTACAGCACAGCAAGCCACAAACTACTAAGACTTTTGCCTTGCTAATCGTCCGCCTACTATAGGATGGAACAAATGCTTTTAAATATTTGGCGCTTTGAACCCATTGAGGGTAATAATCAATTCTCTTGGGACTACATGTCCCAGTGTGCAGTTGGTAACGCACTTAGCGTAATGCATGCATAAAAAGAGACATCAGATGCGCCATGAAAAGAAGCCAGCCCCTGAGGAAGAGGTCAATAACCTTGAAACGCGTAGGGCTTGAACTTACAATCATCGGGATGGCAAAGCAATGAAAAACGCAGCAATGCGGGCGAGCTGCTCGTGTGCCTTCTCAAAGCTTGGGACTTTGGTGAATTATATATATATATTTATATATTCACTGAAAAAAACATAGGTTTCAGGGGCGATATAGTTAGTTGGACATTTCACTCGTACAAAACCATAGAAATTCCCCCATTATAGTTAGTCCAGCTAACTATAACTTGGGCGCACGCAGTGCACTGCTGATGACGTCACATATTACATCACTCATGTCATGGTCAGTGACATCACTCATGACATTACTGATGACATCTCAAATGACATCACTGATGACATCATCCTTGTGATAGAGTGGCAGACCTCCTCTCACCCTAATATAACCTTTGACTGACACACTCAAAAATACAAACTTACATTTTCAAAACAATGGACATACCAATACCAGTTACAACACACCTATTCAGTAATTCTAAGATCTACACACACATCCACTCATTCACCAACAGTCCCTATACAGTCACTCATACATGTACTCACTCTTCATATGTACTCATACACCTATACATCCTGTTACACACCACCACTCATCCATAGAGTTACTCACACACATAGTCACACATGCAAACAAAGTATCAAACATCCATTTAATTGCATATACAGTTATACACACACTACCACACTTACTTCTACAGAAACTTACACATACTTACTCTCTTAAACAATCACTTATAGAAACACCTACTTATTTGTACAGGAACTCTTCCAATCTCTCACTCTCACATATACTCACTTATATACACCAATACTCACATATACTAGTTTAAAACATATGTAGTTACTCATAAATACACTATTGAGACAGTCAATCACTCATTAACACACCCATACACACACTCATCCACCTATATAGTCCTGCACACATGCTATCTTCAACACATACAAACAGTGAGTCACTTATTCATGCATCTATGCGCTAAGTAATACCCCCGCCGAACCATACAGACACTCAGACACTCATACTGATACTCAAAAAACCAACTAATAACCCGTATAGACACTCATGTAGCTACTCACCAACCCATGCAGCCACTTATACACAAGGTGAGAGACTGATACAGATATTTACATATTTAAACATTACTCACTAACCCATGTATTCACTAAGATACACTTAGTCAGTTATACAATCAATTTTACAAAAAAAAATCATCCATTTAGACACTTATATACCCATTTATTCTTCCATTGACCTTGAGATATACATATATACAACATATTTAATTTTCAGAAAAACTCACATTCACTGGATGATGTCATCAGTGATGTCATTTGAGATGTCATGAGTGATGTCACTGACCATGGCTTGAGTGATGTAATATGTGACGTCATCAGCAGTGCATTGCGGGGGTGCGAGTTAAAGTTAGCTGAACTAACTATAACGGGGGAATTTCTATGGTTTTGTACGAGTGAAATATCCAACTAACTATAACGCCCCTGAAACCTGTGGTTTTTTCAGTGAATTTATAAGGTTTATTTAAAATCTAATTTCTAACTATAACGTGCCTGAAACCTATGTTTTTTTTCAGTGAATATATATATATTTATTATACTATGTATACATATGGAAATGTCTCGGTCCACCTGTTTGCCTCGGTGGCACAGAAACAATGGGTGGAACTGACATCAGCACGCCGACGAGGTCCTCTTATGGCTCCGATGATGTCATACGGTGTCGCGAGCGGAGCTGTGCTATTATGACGTCCTCGTCGACGTGGGAGAGCTAGGAAAGAATTTCCGTGGAATGCTAGTGCTGCAGCACGGAACATCAAATTTCCTCTTCGTCACAGACCAAATACCTCAGCATCCAATTTACTCATATACATTCATTGGTGGGGCCCATACACCAATACTTACATTCCGTTGATCTGCTTTCCTAGGGAAATAAGATTTCAAACGCTGACATGAAAGGAATACCTTTACCTTACACTAAATACATTGACTTCAGACCTAAGATATCCCTCTCATAAGGAGATGGATCATTTAGTTGTTGTGTATGATTTTAGTGAATAAACTCATCTATCTACACATTACTTCTTTACCGTTATTCTCTTATTCAAATAATCGACACAACACATTTATCAATTAATCAAGTATTCTTTATCTAAGAAATATTGCAAGAGACGTTAGAAATCATCATTAGCATTTCAGAGCATCATATTTACCTATTCTGGCTAAAGTCGTCCTCTAAGTCAGTCAGTCAAGAAGAATTTTATTCAGGAAAGTTAGGCTGTAATTCAGTCTCTCAAAGATTCAGGTTAGCAGCTGTCCAGCAGTGTCACCGTCCTCTCCGTCAGCATAACGTCAGGAAATCGAGTTCGTCAAAGAAGAGCAAGACCTCAGCATAAGCGTTAGCATTTGTCTAATTCCCTACCTACTTTTATAATGAAAATAATGTCAAAAAGTATCAAGATCGGGGTTTAGAAAGTCCTGATTGGTCGACTTGGGGTCGCGAGGTACAGTTCTCAGGGTGTCAAACGATGAAGTCATCAAACTTGCTAGTTCCGATTTTTAAATCGAACATTGTCTTTGGTATTGGATAAGTTCCTGGAGCGTCCTTGAAGGGTACATGTTCTCCCGGGGTCAGGTCCAGGCCACTGCTGCTGGCGGTGACGCCTGTGCATTTCACCCACAACCCCGTGTTGTCAGGGCAGTCACGTTTAACGTCTCGTTCAGCCATCTTGTTTAGGCCGAAATGGTCAACTTAAGCAAAAGAAACACAAAAACTTAATTAAAACATAGAAATGGCTAATAAAATGTTATCCCCTTGCTAATACCCATATGTGTGTGTATTTATCTAGCAGAAGCAACACTCAGAGCAGTTTATACTCACTTGAATCAAGCACAAATCACAAATACATCACCAAAGCAACATATAACATGCAATATTCTAATTTTCTACTATTAATATGCGTACTCAAGTTAGTTCACAATTAATATAGCCATGCAAGGTGCAATTTCCACGTGTACTTCTTTTGTTAATATAATTGGTGAGTTATCACTTCAAACGGATTAATAATATTACAATTAATTGATTATTCGAATTAATATAAACATGCAGAATGGGGGGGGGGGGTTTACAAAATGTTGTACTACCCGCTCCAGCAATCCCCCCTTTGGTGATTATATCACCACACTAATCAAAAATGTTGTATGCCTTTTACGGAAATTTAAATTGATTTCTTGTTTCGTTCATATTTCAGTTTCCCCTGCATCTACTCTTTTTGCTGTTTTATACATGCTATCCTTTAACTCTTCTAGTTCTATTTCTTCAAATTCTCTTTCTTGTTTCTTATCCCTTCTCCTTAAGTTTTCTCTTTTTATTCTTTTCTGATTTTTATTCTTTCTAAAACAAAGACAACCTAATCTAATTATTAATACTAAGGAAATCACACAAGTTAATGGAAATAATATCTTACCTATAAATGTACTACCTAATTTTACTACAAAGTCTTTAATAGCTGATATTTTCTTACCAATCTTCTCCCAAACACCTTCAACCTCCAGTGGTACAATTTCGTCATGTAATTCTGTAATATTTTTAATATACATTTTCAAATCTCTACTTTCGTCAGGAATGTAAGTACAACAATGTTGAACTTTCAGCATTCCACAGACTCCACCCTCTTTTGCCAATAAAATATCACGGGCAAGTCGATTTTGCATTACCATAGCACGCATGGCAACCATTTCAGTATTCTCCAATAAGAATCCACCAGCGGTGCTTGTTGACAAGCGATCCACTACTGTTGAAAGTTTTCTAATTTTGTTCGCATTCAGAGATATTCCCAATGTGGGTATCAGTGCTCCAAAAATGTCACCCACAATTTCAGTCCAAGATTCTCTCTTAGTACGTGCTAAATAAATACCTAAACTATGTACACCATCTTCTCCTCTATCCATGTGAAAAATCTTTGGAAAAACCAGGCCAACATAATATGCCCTGTTCCCACAAATGAAATACAGTCCTGGAAAGACTGGATGTCTTCCACCTTTAAATCCCCATCCTCCCATGATTCGGTATGTATCATGGCACTCACTCTTCCCTAAAAAATAATTGTCATACGCCGTCTGATTTCTTCTTATACACAATTTCCCTTTCTGAGGCCAATCTAAAGCCATAGTTGGACTCGTTTCCCCTCTTAAGTGCTTCTCCGTTTCTACATCCCAAACTGTTTTCTCCACTTTCCCTTCTGAAGCCTTTCTTTGCATTTTCAATCTCCTTTCTTCAACCATATCCAAAAATGTCTTCTCTTCTTTCTTCAAACTGCAAGTCAAGTTATTTCTAAATATATATTCTAAAGTTAGTTCATTAGTCTCTGAAAAATGATACTCTAATTTACCTGTTTGATAAAATAAACTAGCTATTACACTACATGTTATTCGATATGTTACAGGAAGGTGGTGATAAGTCACTGCTTCAGATACAGATGCAGGTAATTACATACATACGTAGCAATCCCTTACGTCCATTGTTTTTACATATTCATACAACAACTTTGAAAACACATTGTTAGAAAAATCTGTTATTGACCTGTCTTTATGTAAATAATTTTTATCTATTCTAGTTGGAACTACCTTTAGAACTTTCCCTATAGTAGCTATGTTATCACTATGTCCTTCTAATGTATCTACAGTAACTTTGAATGAAATTAATAGAGCAAGAATACTCCAAAGAAGCATTAATAATCCTGGACAACAACAACACATTTTGCACCATCTTCTAAGGAAGGTACATTTACTTTTGCTACTTTCTATGTTTGCCATCGTTTCTAAAATGAGTCGTGTCTTTTGACTTAGCCTCTTCTACTTCACAACTAGTTTCTAACCCAAGGCTTCTAAGCACCTGCGTGGTTCTACCAATTTTTGTCTTTTTCAATATTTTATTGTCTTTCCATCAGTAATTTCTTATCTCATTCAGTTTGGCATCTCATCATCTTTCACTTTCCTTTCGTTTTCAGCATACAGGTTGTCCTGAACACCCGCTTCTCCAATATCGGACAAGATAACTCTCAGGATTTCCGATTCTTCGTCTTCCTCAACCACTTCCGGTACAACCACCTCTGGATTTCCTTGGCTATCCGCTTCTTCTTTCACTTCAGGCAGGGCCACATATGTCCATTCCGGTGATTTATAATTCTGGTTAGGTTTTCTTGTTTGTTTGTTTTCTTTGACTACTGTCTGTTCATCTTCTTTTGATTTTTCCTGACTCGTTACTTCATTCACCTGTTCAGCTCTTGGCAAATTTACACGTGTCAGTCGATATCTCAGTTTCTTTATTTTGTTTGGCCACACCTCGTCTTTTGCCGCTCTTTTCAGTTTACTCCCTTTATCATTCTTTTCATTTCTCCAAGCCCTCTTTCTCAGAACTCGGCCTTCTGGTATTTCATCTTCGCTTCCCTCAGACTCTGTTTCAACTTGCTTTTTACCTTCAACGAGTTCTTTTTCCACCTCGTCTTTTGTTTCCCTACTTCTGTCCCTCCTCGAATCTCCGTCACGCAATCTTCCTGCTGACTACTTGTCCCTGCTTCTAACTGGATGTTGGAGTTCCCTACACCTCCTCGGGGGTCTTCCGCAATAATCTTTCCCTCTCTCTCTGTATCTGACAGCTGTCCATCTAAAGGGGTTGTTTCAGGTGGAATTTCTCTCAATCTTTCATCTGGCACTTCCTTCTCACGGATTTCTTTTATTGTCTCTCCACTTTCTTTTTCTTTGTTCCTCCTTTGTTCTTTCTTGGATGAATGTGCTCTTTGTTCTGTCTCTGAGTCTGAACTGGATTCAGAAATCTGTAACCTTTTCCTCAGGGAGTTACTTCTGGGGACCAAAGTTAACCTTGGCTCTGTCTCTCCCCCTTTCATAGTTTTCTCCTTCCTTATCTTTTGGCTCTCTGTCATCTGACTCAGTACTGGATTCTGATTCATCAAAATACTCCTTTTCTTTACAGTCAACTGGATTTGGAATTCTCAAAGTATGACTTGCATGGATCCAGTTCTTCAATCCAGCACACTTTACAGCTGTTGTTGTAGTCAAAATGACTTGCCTTGGTTTTCCCCTCCTGGGAACCAAACAGTTTCTTCTTCTGTGAACTTTTATCCTTACCCAGTCCCCTGGGCTTAGATCATGAGCTGGCTTCTTTTCAAGAGTGGTGGCATCTGCTCCAACCTGATGAAACACAGAATGAACTGCGTCAGCTAGGCTTTTACAGTATTCCAATACCATGTCATCAGTTATTGTCATCAGCTTGTTGACTGGTATAAATACATGTCTCATTGTGCGTCCCATTAGGATCTCATGCGGACTCAAACCAGTAGTTCTGTCTGGTATTGATCTAATAGTCATGAGTACCAGAGGCAAGACATCGGGCAATTTCATACCTGTGGCTAAACACATTTTCCCTATTCTGTTTTTGATAGTACCATTCATTTGTTCTACTACACCAGAAGCCTCTGGTCGATAGACACAATGCAGTTTTTGTCGTACATTCAATGCTTCACAAATCAGTTTTATAATCTCATTATGAAAATGTCCTCCTCTGTCTGATTCAATTGTTACTGGGAACTCAAACCTAGGTATAAATTCCCTCAACAGTAATTTTGCCGCTGTCATTCCATCATTTCTTCTTGTTGGGAACACCTCTACCCACCTGGAGAATAGGCATACCATCACCAAAACATACCTCAACCTGTTACATGGAGGCATTTCAATGAAATCTACTTGCATTCTGGTGAAAGGCCCTCCCTCTCGACCTATTGTTCCTAGACTCACCACTGTTTTCCTTCCTGGATTGTACTGCTGACATATTAGACATCTTTAACAAATACTTTCCGCCACAAGCCTGAACTTGGCATTATACCAAGTTTGTTTAAAAGACCTAATCATGGCGTCTCTCCCTAATATGTCCCTGTCCATGATACATCCGTGCCATGGCAGACATCATGCTATCAGGCATAACTGGTCTTCCATCTCGATAAACCCACACATGATCTTTTTCTCTTGGTGCACATCCTGCTTTTACCCACTGTTTTACTTCTTCCTCTCCTGCTTCTTCCTGCAATTGTCTTACCTCATCCCATGTTCCCACAGTGTTAGTAAACATTGGGAAAAAGAAATCGACTCTTTTTCCTTTGCCCGATTGATTGAATTCTGATTTTGTGCACAATATTGCGCCATGTCATTTGCAAACTTATTTCCAGTGGCAATGTAATCACCACTGGGACTATGAGCAGCACATTTTACCACAGCCAATTGCCTAGGCAGCTGTATTGCCTCAAGCAACTTTCCAACCACTTCAGCATTCTTAATGGGAGTTCCACTTGAGGTTAGGAAACCTCTTTGCAGCCAAATTTGGCCGAAAGCATGGACCACCCCGTAGCCATACTGGCTATCAGTTATCACAGTTACTCTCACACTTTTCCCAATCTTACATGCTCTGGTCAGGGCAATAAGTTCAGCTACTTAGGCCGACCTACTCCTTTCAAATAGGATGCTTCCATCACTGCTGCAACTGTACATACCGCATATGCTGCACTCAGCACTCCATTATCTGTTCTCAAACAAGATCCATCAACAAACATGACATAATCACTTTCTGGCAAAGGTTCATCTTTTATGTCAGGTCTTGGTTTTGTACAGAAATCAAGTACATCCAAACAATCATGATCTGCTTCATCTCTTACTTCCACATGCTCTACATCAGGCAACAATGTTGAAGGATTCACATTCACACATCTCACAAGACTCACATTTGTTCCACCCAAAATGACCTTTTCATACTTAGTCAGTCGGCTGCGCGTCATATACTGAGTACGACTCCTTGTTAAAAGAATCGCCACATCATGAGGTACAAACACTTTCACAGGGTATCCCATCACAATTCCTTCACTCTGTTCCAAACTTCGACATGTAGCAGCTACTGCTTTCAGACACCCAGGAAGGGCTACAGCTACCGGGTCCAACATGGATGAAAAATATGCAATTGGTTTCCTCAGTTTTCCATGCTTCTGTACTAGAACAGAGAGCGCACATCCATTTCTCTCACTGCAATACAACTCAAACTCCTTATTGTAGTCAGGCATACCTAATGCAGGCGCTTCACACAATCATTCTCTTAACTTCTTGAATGCTGCAAACTCCTCTTTGTTCAAATCAATTGGATCTCTTACATCACTTCTTGTCAATCGTACCAAAGGTTTTGCAATCAATGAAAAATTTCCTATCCACTGATGACAATATCCAACCATTCCCAGAAACATTCTCACTTCTCTTTGGGTCATTGGTGGACTCATTCTTTTTATGATCCTGATTCTGTCTATGGTTATTTTCCTGTGTCCTTTCTCAATGCTGTGTCTCAAATATTGGACTTCTTTCTTACAAAATTGTAATTTCGATGGTGACACTTTTAATCCTCCATCTGCCAAATGATTCAGCAAAGCTACCGCGTCTACCTCACAAGCTTCACGAGTTTTCGATGCTACAGTTAGGTCATCGATATACTGGACTAGTACTGAATTTTCAGGCATTTCTAGACTGTCCAAAGACGTTTTCAATAGCTGATTAAATATTGAGGGGCTTTCTGTGTACCCCTGTGGAATTCGGCACCACGCCAAAATACGCTCGCCGAAACGAAATGCAAAAATTTTCTGACTATCATGGTGCAATGGGATGGAAAAGAAAGCATGGCACAAATCAATCACTGTGTACCATTCTGCGTCATGAGGGATCTGATATAAAATCACAGATGGATTTGGTACAATGGGACAACATGGTACAACAATTTTGTTTATCTTTCTCAGATCTTGCACTATTCTGAACTTCCCACTATGCTTTTTCAGTCCCGTAATTGGTGAATTACATGGGCTACTCATTATTTCTCTCAAAATTCCTTGGTTTATCATTTTCTCAATCACAGGAGTAACTCTTTCGATTATTTCAGGGGTCAATTTATATTGTGGGACATTTGGGTAACATACTCCTTCTTTTATAGTTATTGTTACTGGATCTACATTCCTCATCAATCCTACGTCTTCTCCTGTAAAGTCCCAAACTTCTGCTTTTACTGATTGTTTTAATTCTTTTGGTAATTCAGCAGGGTTAAATACAGCATAGGTTCCTGTAACCTCTTTCTCTCTGTTTGCCATTGTCATTTTATACAACACATCATCATCTGGTGTTTCAAAGGCTATTCCATCTGGAGCACAAAATATAGTGCAATTCATCTTGCACAATAAATCTCTACCTAACGAATTCACAGGACTGGTATCGCACACTACGAATCTGTGCATTTCAGAAAATGTCCCTATACTAACTTTCACTGGTTCTGTAAGGTAAGTTTTAATCTGTCTGTTGGACTCACCAACTACTTGGATCGTTTCATCCCAGAGAGGAAGATTCTTGAAATCAGCTGATCTAACTGTTGATCGAGTAGCACCAGTATCTACTAGGAAAGTAATATTTTCATTATTAACTTTTCCATCTACAAATGGGCCTGTCTGGTCTACTTCTAGAGTTGCGCCAAGTACTCACTCTTCTTCCCTTCGGCACCGTCAATAACCCTCTTCTGAATCGCTTTCCGCGCGTTGCAGCCAATACTGCGAAGCAGCGCTAGCACGTTGCGGCTTATTTACCTGTTCTTCGTTGTAGAATCCATTCTCCTTACTATACTTATGGCAATTTTTGTTCTGTGGAAAATGTGGTTTTGGCACCTGATTCTGTTGTGTTACACCCTGCTGTTGTCGTTGCTGTTGACCACTCACCTCATTCTGCACCTGTGGATTCAAGGATGAATTTTCATCGTTAGTACTTGGTGGATTCTTACACTCGGATTTCCAATGCCCCATCCTACCGCAATTATGACACGGAAATTTCTTTTTGGCTTCCTCAATATTCCCTTTATTTTTCCCAGGATTAAATCTCTGTTTTGACCCAGCTTGTTCTACTAATTGTGCTTCCTGTCTCTCTGCTACTTTTACCTGTGCCCACATTGCTTTCTCTTTTAGTTTTCGCTGTTTTGCTTCAATTTCATCACTGAAATATTTAGCATGTCTTAATACTTCGTCTATTTTCTTATTTTGCCAATCTACCGTATGCTGTTTTATCATTTCACTAATTTCTGGACGAAGATCATATACAAATCTGTATACGAAATGACTGAAATCCTTCTCACTCAAATTTTCATCTCCACTGAATTGTTTAAAGGCTAAAATTAACCTCTCATAATAGGCATGTACTGATTCTTTGCTTTCCTGATGTGTTCTGTCAATTTTCACCCAATCTGTCTATTTAGGGGGTACTTTGTTCTTCAAAAATGCCATAACCTGTTCGTATTTCTTCATTACCTCAGGGTCTGGAGCTCCTGTCTTAGGATCCCTTGGGTATTCCTGTGTCGGCCAATCTATTACTATTTTACATTCTGTCTATAGATCTGCTGGTACGATTATGTCAAACAAGCTATTCAGATCGATCCACAATACTTTGGATAATTTCACAAATCTGTCCACCTGTCTATACCACTTGACGGGTTTTTCACGCAGTCGAGGAAAGTCGTTCGAAAATGACAAAATATCCTGTCTAGTCCATGGGACATGCACATATCCTCCTCCCGGAATCTCTCTCATAGGATATTCTGTCACAACCTTCTCTTTCTCTCTCACAGGATAAGCTGAAAACATTTTGTCTGAAACTTCGTCTCGTTTGTGATACCATCTGCTCTTCCATTTGTCCACATCTCCCCATTTCCTCAACAAAATAATTATTTCCTTAATCTGACCTATTCGTCCTGTGGTATTCATGTGTTCAATGTCTTTTTCGGTGAAATCTACTCGATAGGGTTTCTGTAGGGCTTTTACCTTTTCAATATCAATACCCATCTCATTGGCCACTTCTTCTAATCTTTCATGAAGACTCTTTGCTCTCCACGTTACGCTTTTGCACAGAAATAACAACTCCTCATCTTGGTAAATTTTTAACTTCTCTGTCGGAATAGTTCCTACTATTAATTCTTCCAGTACCATTCGTAATTTGGCTACATCTATTGACTGGAATTCCTTATCTTTCTTTTGCAAGCTTCTCAACCAATTACTCAACTCCTCTGTAGATGGTCCTATTTGCTTCTCTACATTTCCTTGTCCAAAATCTTTTTGAGTTTCTGACATTGTCTCTATCATCGTCATACGTTTCTCTGCACAGTTTTGACCTATAAACGGGTTATTTGAAAAATTCGGTTCAATCATACTCATAGTCTGTCTCCATGGATTCTCAATCTGACGCATTCTTGGTTTTCAACCGGTGTATTACATTTATAAGGGACTGTCAAACAATGTTCGCTGTCTTTCTGCTTGTCAAAAATAGGCATTACTGGACCTATCGTTACTGGTACAGTTACTGCTTCCAAATTCTTAGTCAATTCTCTTATTTTCTTGGTTAATTCTAGGGTTGGTTTTGCTAATTCTGCTGAATTTTCTCCATCCAATTTTCCTCCAGACTTATCTACCTCTCTAATGGAATTGTTTCTTCCTAAATCTTGGAATTCTGGTTCCGATTTTATAATTCGTACTGTTTCTTTCATTGGGGCACTTGGAGTTAATATTTCTGGTTCTGGTCGGTATGGTGGTGGATTCTTATAGAACATATCATCAAGTACATCATCCTCTGATTCATTCACTCCATACCCTCTCGATTCAATCAATCAATCAATCAAAGACATTTATAAAACGCACTACATACCCGTAGGGTCTCAAGGCGCTGGGGGAAGGGGGGAGCCGCTACTGCTCGAACAGCCAGGTCTTCAGCTTCTTCCTGAAGGAGAGGTGGTCTTGGGTTAGGTGCAGGTCGGTAGGGAGGGAGTTCCAGGTCTTGGCGGCCAGGTAGGAGAAGGACCTTCCTCCTGTCGTCGCTCTTCGGATGCGGGGGACGGCGGCGAGGGCGTGGTTGGCTGATCGGAGGTGGCGTTTGGGAGCGTAGAAGTTGATTCGGCTGTTGAGGTAGCTCGGTCCTTGGTCGTGTAGGGCTTTGTGTGCGTGGGTGAGGAGGCGGAAGGTGATTCTTTTGTTGACGGGGAGCCAGTGTAGGTCTCTCAGATGTCCGGAGATGTGGCTGGTTCGTGGGATGTCGAGGATGAGTCTGGCTGAGGCGTTCTGGATCCGCTGGAGTCTCTTCTGGAGCTTGGCGGTGGTTCCGGCGTAGAGGGCGTTGCCGTAGTCCAGTCGGCTAGTGACGAGGGCCTGGGTGACGGTCTTCCTGGTCTCGGTGGGGATCCACCAGAAGATCTTCCGTAGCATGCGTAGGATGTTGAAGCACGCCGAGGAGACGTTGTTGACTTGCCTGGTCATGGAGAGGGAGGATTCCAGGATGAAGCCCAGGTTGCGTGCATGGTCTGTCGGTTTGGGTGCGGTGCCCAGGGCGGGAGGCCACCAGGAGTCGTCCCAGGCGGAGGGTGAAGAGCCCAGGATGAGGACCTCCGTCTTGTCTGAGTTCAGTTTCAGGCGGCTGGTCGTCATCCACTCGGCTACCTCTTTCATCCCTTCGTGCAGGTTGGCTCTGGCGGCGGCGGGGTCGTTGGTCAGGGAGAGGATCAGCTGGGTGTCGTCGGCGTAGGAGATTATGCTGAGGTTGTGTTGGCGTGCGATGGCTGCGAGGGGGCTCATGTAGACGTTGAAGAGGGTGGGGCTCAGCGAGGATCCTTGAGGGACGCCGCAGATGACTTCGGTGGCCTCTGACTTGTACGGTGGTAGGCGGACTCTCTGTGTTCTTCCGTCGAGGAAGGAGATGATCCATTCCAGAGCCTTGTCCTGGATTCCGACGTTGCTGAGGCGCTGTACTAGGGTGCGGTGGCAGACAGTGTTGAATGCCGCGGAGAGGTCTAGGAGGATGAGGGCCGCTGTTTCTCCGTTGTCCATCAGTGCTCGGATGTCATCGGTGGCGGCGATGAGGGCGGTCTCGGTGCTGTGGTTGGCTCGGAAGCCAGACTGTGAGGGGTCGAGGGATCCATTCGTCTCGAGGAAGGCGGCCAGCTGCTTGTTGACGGTCTTCTCGATGACTTTGGCTGGAAACGGGAGAAGCGAGATGGGGCGGTAATTCTTGAGTTCGGTGGGGTCCGCTGTGGGTTTCTTGAGTAGAGCGCTGAGTTCGGCGTGCTTCCAGCTCTCAGGGAAGGTGGCGGTGTCGAAGGATGTGTTGATGATGTCTCGCAGGTGGGGTGCGATGACAGCGTCGGCCTTGTTGAAGACGTGGTGAGGGCAAGGGTCGGTCAGCGATCCGGAGTGGATGGAGTTCATCGTGCGGATGGTGTCTTCGGTGCTGATCGGGGTCCAGGCGTGGAGGGTGGTGGTGGTGGGGGGTGGTTGTTCGGTCGTGGTGTGCGTTGGTTGGGTGTTGAAGCTGTTGCGTATGTCCGCGATCTTGTTGTGGAAGTATGAGGCGAGGGAGTTGCAGAGGTCTTGCGATGGGGTGATGTCGTTGTTTCCTGCGCTGGGGTTGGATAGCTCTTTCACGATGTTGAAGAGTTCCTTGCAGTTGTGTGCGTTGTTGTCCAGCCGGTCTTTGAATGCAGTTTTCTTGGCGGCGCGGATCAGCTGGTGGTGCTTCCGGGTGGCAAGCTTGAAGGTGGTCCTGTTGTTCGGTGTAGGTTCCCTTCTCCAGACTTTCTCGAGGGCTCGGCAGTTCTTCTTGGAGCTCTTGAGTTCGTCGGTGAACCATGGGGCTTTCTTGCTGCCAGGTCTGCTGGGCGGGGTCCTCAGCGGGGCGAGCTCGTCCGCGCAGTTGCTGATCCACTTCGTGAGGTTGTCGGCGGCCTGGCTGGGGTTCGCTGAGCTGGCAGGAGGGTGCTGGCTCAGGGAGGTGGCGAGCTGGTCGGCTGTGATCTTGTTCCAGCTTCTGCGGGCAGCCTGTTGCTGGTGGTGGTGGGTCGTCGTTCTTTTGAAGGTGAAGTGGACGCAGCTGTGGTCCGTCCATTGAAGCTCTGTGGCGTGGCTGAAGTCGATGTCTGTGCTGGATGAGAAGACTGCGTCGAGTGTGTGTCCGGCGAGGTGGGTGGGGGTGGACACCAGCTGCTTGAGTCCAAGATTGGCGAGGTTGTCGATCAGGGTGCTGGTGTTGCGGTCGTTGATGTTCTCCAGGTGGAAGTTGAGGTCCCCCAGGAGGATGTAGTCAGCGGAGGGGAGGGCATGCGGGCTGACGAAGTCGGCGATGTCCTCGCTGAATTGGGTGCGTGGTCCCGGGGGTCGGTAGATCAGGGTGCCTCTGAGGGTGGTCTTCGGGTCGGTGTGGATCTGGAAATGCAGGTGTTCGGCGGTGGTCAGGGTGTTGTCGGTGCTGGTCGTGAGACGGATGGTGTTCCTGTGGATGATGGCGATGCCTCCTCCCATCTGGTTGGCGGTGCGATCCCTCCGGGTGATCTTGTAGCCCTCTGGGATGGTGTTCTGCTTGGGTTTTCGGATCAGATAGAACCCGCTCATCAGAGCCTCTCTAACCCAGCCAGAACGTTACCCTCTCCCTAGGGCCTATTCACAACAAGTAACCACCGATATATATATATATACCACCTAAGGACAGGGAATTCCTACTATATATATATATATATATATGAAAGCTCCCAAAGTTGCACCGGCAGCCGGGTCACTCGCAGGCGGGTGCTATGATGTGGCGGTGCCCCACAAGAAATTGCAGCTCCCAAAAACTCTTGTTACTCACACGGAGTTAAGCACTCACAGGAGGGGTTCTGTATCGATTATTTCTTTATTTCGGCAGAAATCAAAATAGCAGCAAGACAGACGCGTTTCGAATCGATCTTCATCAGTGTCTCGATGGCAAGACCGCGCGCTTACATTTAAATACAAATTACGTCATGTATTGCGCGACAGCGTGAGACAGATTCGACTGACAGCCACTGAAACAGAAGATGGCTCAAATCCCGCTATTTACAATATTCTTGGGGCGGCCATCTTGGAGTGATATATTCACACATCATGTCTATGCACTTTAAGTCTCTTGATCAAAGGAGCCATGATAAAATTGGCAGTCATGTACAACATAATTCATCAAAATAATACTGCATAGTTAGATAGATCAGCGAATCGTCATGAGAAAGGTATATATCATTATCATGCGAGAAACTCTATAACGCCATGTATTGGCCATAGCTCCCTGTATATTCAAGGAGACAGGTGCTGGACAGAAACAAGAAAGGAAAGAAACAGGAGAGAAGGGATGGGAAACATGGGAAACAAAGTGCGGGAAAGACAACGAAAATGGAGAGATGAGAACAGTATAGCAATAGTAAGCATTACATGTTGGAATTTCAAACTCGTTTCATAATTCGTACATATATGAGATCCATATATCTCCAGTGTTAAAACTGATCAAAGAAAAATTTGGCATACACTCACGATTATGCGTTCTAATTTACAGCTTAATTCATGGTCCCTCAAGATATGTGGTTCCATCTATCTCTCGGGCCATAAAGTTAATCTGCCCAGGTGTACACTTAATTCTTCCCCACTGTTAAGACCGTGTGGGGCCTTTGTGTATAGATCTATAATGTAGCGGGATTCCAGTCTACGTAGTCTTTGGACTCGGTCACCCCCCCTGATGTTTGCGGGTACATGATCGAGACCAAAGTACTGTAGGAGATCCCTGTTGCTATGGTGCATAATGGCAAAATGCCTTGCTACAGGGTAGTTGACATCATTTTTGTTGATGGCGCGCTGATGTTCCAAAATGCGCATTTTAACACTGTTGATAGTGCTGCCAATGTATTTGAGCCCGCACGGGCAAGTGAGACAATACACCACATGGGTGGTCGTGCAAGTGATGAATTTATCTATGCGCCTTGGTTGCCTGACCCCTGGGATGTTAAATGTGAGAACTCTTTTGCAGTTTTTGCAGGCTCTGCACTTCCCACAAGGGAAGAATCCGTGCAGGGCCATGAGAGTACCCGTAGGTTGTGGCAAGGGTGATAAGTGGCTCTGCACCAATTTATCACGAAGTGATCTCGATTTTCGGAAAGTGATCATTGGTTCTTTCGGAATATCCTTACCGATAACTGTGTCGGTTTTAAGGATGTGCCAACTTTTTCTGACTATTCTCCTCAGTAGATTTGCGTCATCTGAGAAAGTAGTTATAAGGCGAAATTTGCCCTCATGTTCAGCTATGTTCCTATTGGCTGTATTTGTATATGTCAGAAGTTGTTGTCTGGGTATTTTTCTCACTTTATTAAGTGTAGAGATCAGGTCTGTATAATTATAGCCCCTAACTTGAAATCTTTTCATACTTTGAATTGCTGCTTGTTCAAAGTCAGCTTCCCTTGAGCAGTTCCGTTTCAGACGCAGCAGCTCGCCATACGGGATGCTGCGAATTAGTGTGGGTGGATGATTGCTGTGGGCGTGCAAAATGGAGTTGCCCGCAGTGGGCTTCCTATATAACTCGGTCTCGAGGACACCCTCTCTAGCAAACACCTTCAGATCAAGATAATTCACCGTTAGGGAACTAATCTCAGATGTGAACCTGAGATTGAGTTGATTTTCATTGAGCTCAGATATAAAGGTCCGAGCCTCGTCTGATGACCCCCCCCATACCAAGAAGAGGTCGTCTATATACCTGTGCCATGCTATCACGTAGTTGGTCCATTTGCTCATGTGGTCACTGAGGGCGACCTGCTCCTCCCACCAGCCTACGAAAAGATTCGCATAGCTGGGGGCGAAGCAGGTCCCCATGGCAGTCCCAGACAGCTGTCTATAAAGTTGTTCTTTGAATAGAAAAATGTTATTAGACAGGCAAAATTGGATAAATTCCAAGAGCATGATATTATGCTCAGAAAATTTTAAAGGTCTTTTCGCTAGGAAGTATGCTACTGCCTCTAGGCCTTGGCTATGTTCGATGCATGTGTACAGGCTAGTGATGTCCATAGCAATTAGTTGGTATGTGGGTTCCCAGTTAATCTTCTTAATCTGCATACATGGCGTTATAGAGTTTCTCGCATGATAATGATATATACCTTTCTCATGACGATTCGCTGATCTATCTAACTATGCAGTATTATTTTGATGAATTATGTTGTACATGACTGCCAATTTTATCATGGCTCCTTTGATCAAGAGACTTAAAGTGCATAGACATGATGTGTGAATATATCACTCCAAGATGGCCGCCCCAAGAAAATTGTAAATAGCGGGATTTGAGCCATCTTCTGTTTCAGTGGCTGTCAGTCGAATCTGTCTCACGCTGTCGCGCAATACATGACGTAATTTGTATTTAAATGTAAGCGCGCGGTCTTGCCATCGAGACACTGATGAAGATCGATTCGAAACGCGTCTGTCTTGCTGCTATTTTGATTTCTGCCGAAATAAAGAAATAATCGATACAGAACCCCTCCTGTGAGTGCTTAACTCCGTGTGAGTAACAAGAGTTTTTGGGAGCTGCAATATATATATATATATATATATATATATATGTATCTAGACC
The DNA here is from genome assembly GCF_964204655.1 of Triturus cristatus. NCBI lineage: Eukaryota > Metazoa > Chordata > Amphibia > Caudata > Salamandridae > Triturus > Triturus cristatus. The sequence goes on from NC_140593.1 coordinate 741,011,717, forward strand.
TCTTATAATACAAGTGGCGGCCTCGCGATCCCAGACGGACCCAGGACTTCCTACCCAGACGGCAGCCTTAGCCTCGCGGTCCCAGACGGACCCAGGACTTCCTACCCAGACGGCAGCCTTAGCCTCGCGGTCCCAGACGGACCCAGGACTTCCTACCCAGACGGCAGCCTTAGCCTCGCGGTCCCAGACGGACCCAGGACTTCCTACCCAGACGGCAGCCTTAGCCTCGCGGTCCCAGACGGACCCAGGACTTCCTACCCAAACGGCAGCCTTAGCCTCGCGGTCCCAGACGGACCCAGGAGTTCCTACCCAGACGGCAGCCTCAGCCTCGCGGTCCCAGACGGACCCAGGACTTCCTACCCAGGCGGCAGCCTTAGCCTCGCGGTCCCAGACGGACCCAGGACTTCCTACCCAGACGGCAGCCTCAGCCTCGCGGTCCCAGACGGACCCAGGACTTCCTACCCAGGCGGCAGCCTTAGCCTCGCGGTCCCAGACGGACCCAGGACTTCCTACCCAGACGGCAGCCTTAGCCTCGCGGTCCCAGACGGACCCAGGACTTCCTACCCAGACGGCAGCCTCAGTACAAGTTCATCCTATGATTACCATAACATACAACAGGGGAATCAGTTTTACTATTTATCAGATCACACAAGAACTGCCAGTTTGAGCACAACCTGTTCTCTGGTTCGAGGGGCTCCTCTCTCCCTTATTCAGTTACCACTTACCTGATCAGGGTTAACATCTGTTCATGTCAAGTCACAGCTGACTAGAAGAATAGGCTACCCTCTTATACAAGAACACGCAGCACATGTTGATTCACTACAAACTGGATACTTTATTATTCATTATATACGAAATCACATAACATTACTGTGTAACACATAACCTGCAAAGAAAAGTGAAAGATTAGGTTGTACACTCTAATAAGAAAGGGGTCGACATCACCTTAGTCGTGTGTAGCCTGCACTCAATGGTCATCTAGGTTCCCTTCTCGTCTGTGCCTCGGCTCGCCTGGAGGTCACACCTCCGTAGTCACGGCTCCCTTCTCCGAGTCACTGGGACCTCTTCCTCATCGGCTACTCTCTCCTCTCTGGCAATTCTGCTAGAAGAGTATCTGTCTCTCGGTTTTTCTCCGCCTTCAAGTTTGTCATCTGTCTTCCCTGGAATAAGTAGTAGCTTTACTGCTAACGGCTAGATGCCGCCTACGGACTGAAGTAAGTGCCACGTAACTGCCTCAGACTTTCACTAATATAGAGGTGCATTTCCTCATGGAAAATTCCGGCCCGTAACCTGCCGCCCACCAAATTCTTGTACCTCCCCGTACCAAGGACACTTTCCCAGCCGGCCGGCCTGATGTAGTGTCTTCGGCATGAAGAAAAATACAATCCTTCGATAAGGGCCGGTCTGAACCGGTTCTCTCCAAGCGAATAACACCTCATAACTAAAACATCCCCTTTAACCTAGAAGCATCTCAAGCTGCCGGAGCAGAAAGAAAGATGGAGTCTCTCCCGTTTGAGGCCTACCAGGCCTGAATTCAGCACGGCTCCATGAAATACCCTCACTACAGGGCAAGTTATCCCTAATACTAACGAATCTATCCCCTAGGATATGTGTGCAAGCCCTAATCTATGGGGAAGAACACAGGATCATGTCGAAGTGCCTAGTAAATAGACTTCATTCACTACTCTAACCCTTAGGCTTGAATGGTGAGAGACTGAAGTCACCCTAATCACCCGTCAACACAATAGGGCCGGGAAAATCGAGCAGTACATTTCACCCTTGACTTCAGTCTATTATACATTCATTAAACAGAACTAACATCTGTGGAAGAATAATATGAAACAAAGCTAACTGATCTATGTCTAGTACCAAATGTGCAAAATTGAAGTAGTGAAGGAATACACTGAATAAAGCAACAGATAGAAATCAAAACAGCGATGGTAATCAGAATACCTCCTAATATTTGACGTAACAGATACAAATCAGGTAACCAATTAAAGAGCCAGTCAAACCAGCCCTGGTCAATGTGTTTTCTAACTTCCTCCGTCAAGTCATGTAGCTTGTCAATGTGAGCGCGAATGGATTGTGTATGATCAGACAAGTTAAAACAACAAAGACCCTCAAAATCAGAACAATCGTGTCCATGTTTAAGCAAAAGATAATCAATGGCCGCTCGATTTTGCAAGATGGCTCTCCGTTCACCCTGGGCGTCTAACAGCATGTCAGACAGGACTGTAGAAGTATGATTAATGGATTTTACCATCCAGCAGGCCATTTTCTCAATAGATTTAGCATTATAAACCGCCAAAGCAGGAACACCAATAATTGAAATAGCCAGGCTAAGGTATTCAGACTTGGAATATAAATGCAAAGATGAGTCACAATCCTCCTGTAACATCACTGTATCTCGAATCACACGAGAATTGGCATTCGGATGTGACGAGAACATCAGTAAACTGAGTCTCGTAATGGCACAAGGGCCACCAGAAATATTTGCGGGGACATATGGCCAGGAAGTATTACCACATGAGAAAAGCCATCCGGCAGGTAGTAACATCGTGCGATAATGACTAGGGGTAACTACCAAACTCTTGCAAGTCATATTGTTCTGGACCGAAGCACATGTTTTCGGTGTCCTTTGAAAGCACAAAGTTCGCTCATGAAGGGTGAAGGAAGTAGCACCTTTCAATTTTAGACGCAGACATTCAGAAATTGCCCTAGGATTACACGTAAGGAAAAAACACATATCTCCTTGTGTGATATTATAGGTAACTATTTGGGACTGGACGGGGGGTATCTGGTCTGGTAGTTCAGTACATAAGGGGCAATACGCATGGGTGGCAAAATCGCCCAGAAGAACATTGGGGCGAGCCTTTGAAATGTGGAAAATATTAGTCAAAGTTTCCAGCGAAGCAGGGACAGCAACCAGACAGGTCGCTAAGATGTCGTGTACAGATCTCATCGGCGTCAAACAAAAGTGAGGGGCATCGGTCACCCTTTTCGCCAGTAAGGTCCAAAAGTTCGATGACGAATCCCACGCAGCGAGGGAACGCGACACTCGGGTGCCTAGCTCATCCCGGGTTGACGGGATTCCTCCTCTCTCGTCGAACCAACCCGAAAATAGTCCGACGACGACACATCCTGCAGCAACAGTCCAAAGAATGATCTGAAAGAGAATCAAATACAGGCATTATTCATTCTCGTAAGTAACATTTGTCAGCCGGGACCGCTTCCCAGCTATCTTTCCCTGGTCTCATAACTAAAATGGTGTTGTCATGACCGGTGGCGATGACCTCTGCTTGTTCAGGGGGATTCTTAGGCGACTGCACCCAAACCCTGGCCCCAGGGTTATCTGTGGAGCCAAAACCTTTCTGGCCTCGTACAGTTAGCAAAGTTGGGGCAGTGCCTTTTACCATCCCACCACTGAAGACAGGCATTATGAGTAATTGAGCCACTCGGTCAGTTCGATGGATCAGCAAGTCAGCCTCACTGCTATTCAGCAGGAGCACCTTAATCTCTCCCTGATAATCACTGTCAATGACCCCTCCAAGTACCTGAATGCCTTTTACAGCCAGCCCCGATCTAGGGGCGATTAATCCAAAATTCCCGGGTGGTATATAAACACCAACACCGGTCGCGATGATGACCCGATCTTTACCTTTTATAACGGTGTCATCCATGGCATGCAAGTCTAAACCTGCCGACCCTGGGGTCGCTCTACATGGAGCCAAAGCTCCGGGAGTAATTTCCCAGTACATCACAGTCTCTCTGATTTCATTTGGCTGAGCATTAACATTCGGAGGGAACAAACGCATAAGTGGAGATTCAGCATTTAGAAAAGGACGATTATTCAAAATTAATAGCGCTTGGGGCAAAAAGTCTCGCCAATTCTTATATTTGTCATCTGTCAATTTACGCAGCTGCTCCTTCAGCAGACCATTCAATCTCTCCACAAGACCCGAGGCCTGCGGATAGTATGGGATATGAAATACCCAGTCAATATTGTTTTCCACACAGAATTCCTGTACCAATCTTCCACGAAAATGGGATGCATTATCAGATTGAATTTGGAATGGCACACCATAATACATCATAATCAATTCCAATGTTTTAATGGTATTCAATTGGGTAGCTTGCTTACAGGGAAGGGCTACCAACAGGCCACTGTATGTATCAACAATAGTGCAAACATATTGACAATTCCTACTCATGGGAAGTGGACCGATGTAATCAATCTGTCAAATTTGAGCGGGCAGTTTCCCGCGATGTAAATGACCTTTAACAATTTGGGGCACTTTGCGCTGTCTGATATGCTGACAAATGGGACAATGTAAAATAACATTCTTGATCAAATCTAGGGGAATATAAATTCCTCGATCAGCAGCCCACCTGCTAGTGGCTTTCTCTCCAAAATGTCCTGCCTTCTGGTGGGCCCATTTCGCCAATCCCGCAATATCAGAATCTTGCCTGTCCACCACTGCCTCAGCAATTTTAGATTTCTCATCTGCAATGTTATGAAAAAATTTGTCAAGAGAATCTATCGGGGTGTGAGCATCCACATGGAAGATTGTAACAGTACTCTGTGGGAGCATCTCCCAAATCTCCTGCCATAATTCTTTTCCCCACAATTGTTTTGAATGCAATTCCCAATTATGGGAATGCCAAGTCGGTAACCAAACTGCCAGTCCATTGGCAGTAGACCAAGAATCGGTGAAAATATGACATGTGCCAGGTAACTCTTGTTTCAGAACTTGATAAACAGCATAAAGTTCAGCAAATTGACTGATCTTACCTTCACCAGTTGTGCTCAGCAGTTTTTGTGTGATCGGATGATAGGACACCGCTTTCCAGTGCCGTTTCGTCCCTATGAACCTTGCTGAACCATCCGTAAACCAGACATGGTTTCTGTCCTCTGCGGACAAATCATCAAAAGGTCTACCCCACTTGACAGGAGACTCCTGTACTAAAGGTACGGAACATTCACTCTCAGTCTCAGTCGATGGCGCTCGCGCCACCTGCTCATGTAAAGATGCAACTCCTTTCTGTCCCACACGTGCCCTGTCTTGTATATACCATTTCCATTTAATCACACTCGCCTCTTGAGCATGTCCAATTCGGTGAGTTTTCGGCGAACTCATAAGCCACTGCATGATAGGAATTTCAGGTCGCAAAACTATATCATGACCCAAAGTCAGTTGCTCGGTATCCACCAGAGCCCAATAACATGCAAGTAACTTTTTCTCAAAAGGTGTATAACGCTCACCAGCATCAGGTAACTTTTTGGTCCAGAAACCCAACGGCACTCTACTCCTGCCTTGCTTCTGCCACAAACTCCAATTCGCATAAAGGCCCTGTACAGACACATTCAAATCCACCTCACCATCACGTACGGGCCATAAATCCAAAGCATGTTGAATTGCCTCTTTTGCTAGGTTGAACGCATCTTGCTGTGGTTTATCCCATTCAAATGCATTCTTTTTACGAGTGACACGGTACAAGGGGGCCAATACTTGACTCAAATGAGGAATATGCTGACGCCAAAAACCAAATAAACCAATGAAGCTTTGGGCTTCTTTCCTATTCCTCGGAACTGCAAAATCAAGAATTTTCTGTTTAACCTGAGGGATCACTTCACGGTGTCCTTCATGCCAATTAATACCCAAAAATTTTACAGCCTGGGACGGGCCTTGTAATTTATCCGGATTGATTTCCCAACCTTTCTCATGCAGGCACTCAATGACTCTGTCCAATTGGGTCTGAACTTCCTCTTGTGTTTCGCCTTGGATCAAAACATCATCAATATAATGACACATCTGAATTTGTGGATGAACCGGTACCTCAGCCAAATGCTCTGCCACCAGCCGGTGACATATCGTAGGACTATGCACATAGCCCTGAGGAAGACTTCTAAACGTCATCTGACGCCCATTCCACGTAAAACTGAACTGTTCCTGACACTCAGGGGCAATCGGAATCGAAAAGAAAGCATTAGCAATATCAATGGACGCATACCATGTACCTGGATGTTTTTGGATTCTTTCAATTAGAGTAATGACATCCGGTACCGCAACGGTCAAGGAGGGTGTGTGTTTGTTCAATTCTCGATAATCAACAGTCATACGCCAAGAATTATCACTCTTACGTATAGGCCAAACAGGATTATTCCAAGCAGAAGTAACTGGGGCTATAACACCTGCATCCACCAACTCCTGAATAGTGGTACTAATCTCCTCATGACCACCTGGAATACGATACTGCTTCTGACAAACCACTTTTGTCGCCTGAGGAACTTTTATGGGGGGCATTCGTAAACGACCAACCCGTATAGGCCTGGACGATATATAATGCGTAGTTCCAAATTGGTAACATCCATCATCTAAATGCAAAGTCATTCCTCTCAAAATATCAATTCCAATTATGAATTCCAAGAGTGGCACCACTAGTACAGAGTATTCTTTTCTAGTGATTCTACCTATTATCATTTCAAGTAAAGTTTGAACGGCAGGAGTTTCCTTTCCACCTAATCCAGTAATTGTAAAAGACTGACCTGTAAACTTCTTTGATTTTCCATGAATAAGAGTGGCCTCCGCTCCTGTATCCACCAATGCTCGGGCCCTTTGGATATTACGATGTCTCCAATAAATTTCAATATCTACATAGGGTCTATTATCTCTGTGAGCCCATCTGTGTACTGGAGCTTGACCTATTTCCTAGTCATGCTTACTGCATTCTGTGTACCAGGATAAATCAGGATAAAGACTCTCACGTTTCTTAGGTATCGGTAGCTCCTGTTCATATCCATTCCCAGTACGAAATGGATTCGTGTCATCTGCATTGCACTGCTGGTTTCGATCGGCCAAACTATGACGATCCTCTCTCCTCCTCAACTCAGGGGATTGATCCCTATCATCTCTACGTCTGCTGTAAACATAATCATTTTTTCCCCTCTCTCTTTCCTCTTCTCTCTCTCTGTTTCTCTCACGACGGGGGGACATATCACATACATAACGTCGATCATCACGACGAACAGAGCGCCCACGGCGGTCGTCATCACCGCTACCGTCAGAACCACCACGATCACACTCAGTCATCCGAACACGCCGGGCACCCTCCTTCCGATCCAAGCCACGTTTGCGAAACAACTCCCACAAACGAGCAGTAGTCTCACCGTCAATGTCCTCCCTCCGCACACCATCGGGCAGAAGACCAGAAAAGATATCACGTCTAGTAAGTTTATTGTCACCAGGAGTACGAGTGTCAGGCCGGGACTGACGTTCAGGTTTAAACCACTCACCCAACTCACCGAGTTGGCGTACCGATTCCAGTACCGTAGATAACACATTACCAGTCTGATTAATCAATAAAGTCATCATGACCTGCTTATAAGCAACAGGGGAAGAACGAATAATACGATTCCGCACAGAAGATGTCAACGAACCATCAAGCAACCTGTCAGCAGTACCCAGAAAAATTGCCGTTTTCATCACCTCCTCTTTGAGACGTTGTGCAGCGTCACGCAAAGTATACCACGGTTTGTCATTCACAGGCCAATCAGACTCAGTAGGATACTTTATATTACAACCCTCAGTCGCCAATTGAAGTAAAGAAATTTGACCACCACCATTATAGTTACGAAAATGATCCTGTACAGTAGAATCCGAACTCAAGGAACAAAACTTCAAACAATCGCCATTATCTAACATAATGCCAGCAGCGCCCAGTTCATAAAGGCGCACCATCCATGTGAGCAAGGTCTCACCAGCTCGCTGCCGAAATCGCTGCAAAATATCACTAATTTCCTGTTGAGTAAAGTCCTCTAAAGAGTCTAAAGAAACACCCTGCGGAGCAGCGGGAGACTGCTGCAACTTCTGACGAAAAACTGGATGCGCCGAGACCGCGGGATGAGCATCACAAGGAGCTCGACCAGTACACGTAGAGGAACAATCAGTGGAAGAAGCATCAACCCCGCTCGAAGGACGAGCGCAATCACGGGGTGCACCATCAGAGGCGCAAGAAGCAGATGTACAAGCACGGCCGGAGCGAGAGGACTCGCGCTTGACAGATTCCTCACCCGAGGAATAAGAATCACTCGAATTCCAGATATTACTATCCCATTCATCAGGATTCCAATCCAGTCCGGCTTTCGCCACGACCAGATGCACCTTTCGCGTCGAAACCCGACCGCGCCGATTCTTGTATTTATAACGAGCAATTCGCACAGCCGCCCTCTCGGCAATAGTCTGGTAAGTCTCAAGTTTGTCAGCAAGCAACTTATTTTGACACCGCAACAAAGTATGAGAATTCTGAATCTCAACAAAGTGCGCTTCCACATCCGTAAGAGATATCTGTAGCTTCAACAACCTCTCATGCAGAATCCTGTACGCAGACAGAACAATCCAACCTCTGCGCCCCAAAATGGGAATCTCCTCACCCTTCGAGATGGGTGCCTTCTGTAAACAAGTAATCACATTAGCCGGCTCCGCCAGCTCCAAAGAAGAATTCCAATTCTCACTCAAACCACTCACTCACGGGCTAAGGCTTCATAAGGCGTTGAATCCCATCCGGGAATATCAACGGGCAACTTAAAAGTAGATTTTGACTTTCTAGAAAACATCGTGAAAAAGAAAGAAGAAAAGAAAGAAAAAGAAAAAAAAGAAGAAGAAAAACTATACACACAAGTATACCACAAATAATATACAAACAAAACCACGCACACGCCGAAAGCAAACACGAGACAACACGACGCACACAGGTTTCGAAAACGGTTCGTGACGCCAAATGTTCTGCTTGGGTTTTCGGATCAGATAGAACCCGCTCATCAGAGCCTCTCTAACCCAGCCAGAACGTTACCCTCTCCCTAGGGCCTATTCACAACAAGTAACCACCGATATATATATATATACCACCTAAGGACAGGGAATTCCTAATATATATATATATATATATATATATATATATATATATATATATATATATATATATATATATATGTATCTAGACCTCTTATAATACAAGTGGCGGCCTCGCGATCCCAGACGGACCCAGGACTTCCTACCCAGACGGCAGCCTTAGCCCCGCGGTCCCAGACGGACCCAGGACTTCCTACCCAGACGGCAGCCTTAGCCTCGCGGTCCCAGACAGACCCAGGACTTCCTACCCAGACGGCAGCCTTAGCCTCGCGGTCCCAGACGGACCCAGGACTTCCTACCCAGACGGCAGCCTTAGCCTCGCGGTCCCAGACGGACCCAGGACTTCCTACCCAGACGGCAGCCTCAGTACAAGTTCATCCTATGATTACCATAACATACAACAGGGGAATCAGTTTTACTATTTATCAGATCACACAAGAACTGCCAGTTTGAGCACAACCTGTTCTCTGGTTCGAGGGGCTCCTCTCTCCCTTATTCAGTTACCACTTACCTGATCAGGGTTAACATCTGTTCATGTCAAGTCACAGCTGACTAGAAGAATAGGCTACCCTCTTATACAAGAACACGCAGCACATGTTGATTCACTACAAACTGGATACTTTATTATTCATTATATACGCAATCACATAACATTACTGTGTAACACATAACCTGCAAAGAAAAGTGAAAGATTAGGTTGTACACTCTAATAAGAAAGGGGTCGACATCACCTTAGTCGTGTGTAGCCTGCACTCAATGGTCATCTAGGTTCCCTTCTCGTCTGTGCCTCTTATAATACAAGTGGCGGCCTCGCGATCCCAGACGGACCCAGGACTTCCTACCCAGACGGCAGCCTTAGCCTCGCGGTCCCAGACGGACCCAGGACTTCCTACCCAGACGGCAGCCTTAGCCTCGCGGTCCCAGACGGACCCAGGACTTCCTACCCAGACGGCAGCCTTAGCCTCGCGGTCCCAGACGGACCCAGGACTTCCTACCCAGACGGCAGCCTTAGCCTCGCGGTCCCAGACGGACCCAGGACTTCCTACCCAAACGGCAGCCTTAGCCTCGCGGTCCCAGACGGACCCAGGACTTCCTACCCAGACGGCAGCCTCAGCCTCGCGGTCCCAGACGGACCCAGGACTTCCTACCCAGGCGGCAGCCTTAGCCTCGCGGTCCCAGACGGACCCAGGACTTCCTACCCAGACGGCAGCCTCAGCCTCGCGGTCCCAGACGGACCCAGGACTTCCTACCCAGGCGGCAGCCTTAGCCTCGCGGTCCCAGACGGACCCAGGACTTCCTACCCAGACGGCAGCCTTAGCCTCGCGGTCCCAGACGGACCCAGGACTTCCTACCCAGACGGCAGCCTCAGTACAAGTTCATCCTATGATTACCATAACATACAACAGGGGAATCAGTTTTACTATTTATCAGATCACACAAGAACTGCCAGTTTGAGCACAACCTGTTCTCTGGTTCGAGGGGCTCCTCTCTCCCTTATTCAGTTACCACTTACCTGATCAGGGTTAACATCTGTTCATGTCAAGTCACAGCTGACTAGAAGAATAGGCTACCCTCTTATACAAGAACACGCAGCACATGTTGATTCACTACAAACTGGATACTTTATTATTCATTATATACGCAATCACATAACATTACTGTGTAACACATAACCTGCAAAGAAAAGTGAAAGATTAGGTTGTACACTCTAATAAGAAAGGGGTCGACATCACCTTAGTCGTGTGTAGCCTGCACTCAATGGTCATCTAGGTTCCCTTCTCGTCTGTGCCTCGGCTCGCCTGGAGGTCACACCTCCGTAGTCACGGCTCCCTTCTCCGAGTCACTGGGACCTCTTCCTCATCGGCTACTCTCTCCTCTCTGGCAATTCTGCTAGAAGAGTATCTGTCTCTCGGTTTTTCTCCGCCTTCAAGTTTGTCATCTGTCTTCCCTGGAATAAGTAGTAGCTTTACTGCTAACGGCTAGATGCCGCCTACGGACTGAAGTAAGTGCCACGTAACTGCCTCAGACTTTCACTAATATAGAGGTGCATTTCCTCATGGAAAATTCCGGCCCGTAACCTGCCGCCCACCAAATTCTTGTACCTCCCCGTACCAAGGACACTTTCCCAGCCGGCCGGCCTGATGTAGTGTCTTCGGCATGAAGAAAAATACAATCCTTCGATAAGGGCCGGTCTGAACCGGTTCTCTCCAAGCGAATAACACCTCATAACTAAAACATCCCCTTTAACCTAGAAGCATCTCAAGCTGCCGGAGCAGAAAGAAAGATGGAGTCTCTCCCGTTTGAGGCCTACCAGGCCTGAATTCAGCACGGCTCCATGAAATACCCTCACTACAGGGCAAGTTATCCCTAATACTAACGAATCTATCCCCTAGGATATGTGTGCAAGCCCTAATCTATGGGGAAGAACACAGGATCATGTCGAAGTGCCTAGTAAATAGACTTCATTCACTACTCTAACCCTTAGGCTTGAATGGTGAGAGACTGAAGTCACCCTAATCACCCGTCAACACAATAGGGCCGGGAAAATCGAGCAGTACAGATGGCGATGGCGATGGCGATGTCGGGAGCCGAAGAGGCGTTCATCCAGGTCTCCGTGAGGAAGGCGACGTCAGGGGATGTGGTGTCGAGGAGGTTCCAGAGTTCGATGGCGTGTCTGTGGACGGAGCGGGTGTTGAGCAGGATGCACTTGAGGTGGGTGCTGCTGGTGTTCGACTTGGCGGGTGCTGGTGCGAGGCAGGTCCGGATGCAGGTGAACTTGCAGGCGAGGCAGCTGAAGGGTCCGTGGGTGTGTCGTGGTGTGGCTTGGTGGCAACCTGGGAATCGGCCGGAGTTGAGAGCGATGAGGGTGGTGGCGGTGTACGTCCGGCGGGTGGGCTGGGGTCCTCGAGGGCCAGGGGGCCTGGCGCTGGGCGCGGTCCAGGCGCGGACGGGCGTAGACGGGCTTACCTTTGGCGCACCTTCGGCGCTCAGTCGGCGCTCCCGCTGCGCGCGTCCGCTGCGCGGTCGCTGAGGGGGCGTCATAAGTAGGAGCCTGGCGGGAGGGTCAGCCGGGAGGCGGGTGGACCAATGGGCAGCCAGGGGGGGCGGGCCTGGGGTCAGTGTTGGCGGGAAGGGGGGGCGGCTGGGGCCAGCGGCGGAAATGGCGCGGGGGAAGAGGCGGCGGTGGCGGCGGCACCAACCGGGAGTGAGGTCAGCGGAGGAGAGGCGAAGGTGAGTGCAGTGAGCGATGGGCGTCAGGAGGCAGCGGTGAGGCAGCAGAAGGTCGTGGCCAGCGGCGGCAGCGGAAGGCGTTCAGAAGTGGCAGGCAGCAGAGGACAGGTAAGGAGCGTCCGGCTGTGGGGTCACAGGGAGTCGCACTGACCAGCGCGATGCGGAGCCCTTAAGTAGGAGCCTGGCGGGAGGGTCAGCCGGGAGGCGGGAGGCGGGTGGACCAATGGGCAGCCAGGGGGGGCGGGCCTGGGGTCAGTGTTGGCGGGAAGGGGGGGAGGCTGGGGCCAGCGGCGGAAATGGCGCGGGGAAAGAGGCGGCGGTGGCGGCGGCACCAACCGGGAGTGAGGTCAGCGGAGGAGAGGCGAAGGTGAGTGCAGCGAGCGATGGGCGTCAGGAGGCAGCGGTGAGGCAGCAGAAGGTCGTGGCCAGCGGCGGCAGCGGAAGACGTTCAGAAGTGGCAGGCAGCAGAGGACAGGTAAGGAGCGTCCGGCTGTGGGGTCACAGGGGGTCGCACTGACCAGCGCGATGCGGAGCCCTTAAGTAGGAGCCTGGCGGGAGGGTCAGCCGGGAGGCGGGAGGCGGGTGGACCAATGGGCAGCCAGGGGGGGTGGGCCTGGGGTCAGTGTTGGCGGGAAGGGGGGGCGGCTGGGGCCAGCGGCGGAAATGGCGCGGGGGAAGAGGCGGCGGTGGCGGCGGCACCAACCGGGAGTGAGGTCAGCGGAGGAGAGGCGAAGGTGAGTGCAGCGAGCGATGGGCGTCAGGAGGCAGCGGTGAGGCAGCAGAAGGTCGTGGCCAGCGGCGGCAGCGGAAGGCGTTCAGAAGTGGCAGGCAGCAGAGGACAGGTAAGGAGCGTCCGGCTGTGGGGTCACAGGGGGTCCACATTATGCCTCTTATCTACACACTTTCGTCCTTCATTCTCTCCTGCAGTTCTTACGGGAAACAAACCCTCAGTCATACTCGCATTTCGCCATCTTCTCATTCGATCATCATGCGTCTCATGTCCGTATGATCTGCCAAACAGGTACCTATATCCTCTACCATTTCTCTGTCTTTCTCGGTCATGCATTTCGTCTTCCCACTCCGTCAAAGCCTCAAATTGAGTCGGTCTAAGTCTCGGTTCTAATTTCATCATTTTCTCTCTTAAATTTCTCGAGCCAAATTAAATGAACCATGCTCTGGAAAAGCCAACACTCCGTCCTTTTCGGTGTATTTCACCCAATTATCTAACCAAATGCAGGTGTGATATCCATATTTCGCAATCATAAAGGATGCAGGGGTTTTCGGTGGAGGAAGTAACTGTCCTTCCCTAGTTACAATCGGTTTGTCCTTCTTAAACCACTTTTTAATTTTACCAAACCATGACTTTTTCTCCTTTTCTGGTGGATCGTAATACATTTTCCTTTTTTTTTCTTCGTGTCTCACTAGTTTCTCCTTACGACTGTACCGCTTTTCTGTCCAATCGCAGAGCGACTCACACTAACGCACCAATCCGGAGCGTCTACGTCACTGTCACAATTCTCAAATCCCAGCACGACTCACACTAACGCACCAATAGGGAGCGTTTACGTCGCCTATATTTCTCCACTCCTAGCGCGGCGCACACTAACGCACCAATCCGGAGCGTCTTACATTTCTGACCGACTGTTCAATCCCAGCGCGGTCGTTCTGACGTCAGCAGCCGCTGCGGCAGCTCCTGTCTACCCCTCCTTTACAAATCTGCTCAGTAAGTTTTTGTTTCAATTTCTACAATTCTGTTAGTAAGAACATAAAAACGTCTCCGTTGTCCGCTTCGCTAACCAAGGAATAGCAATAGACCTTTCTCACGAGAATTCCGTCTTTCCCGAGAGCAGCGCTTACCTCTGCCCTACTACGGAATCGTTACTTCCGTTGATAAAGTAGCACATCCCTCTACTTCACCCTTCTAACAAGCATTAGCTAACAGTTTCTCCAGAATTAAGACACATAGTTGGAGACCCAATGCTCCTGAGAAATAAAACTAGAGTTTCACAATTAACCCGAATGCTATTTCATTCACACACTTTCACACAGAAAATGTAGTACATTCACACAGAATCCTGTCTTTCCCGAGAACAGCGAACAGTCTGTCCTACTACAGAATTATGACATACGTTAATAAAGCAGCGTTTACCTCTCCTTTGTCCTTCTAACAAGCTCAGAGAGTACCTATTACCTTTCCAGTGATAAGCGTTATCGGAATGCCAGTTGGATTCCTGGTACCTAAGACCAGAATTTCACAGGTAACCTTCACTATCATACACACTTCTTCCACACAGAAAATGTCTCTAATGGCAACACACGGCGATGTCACCGAATCGAACCCAGACAATGCGTCGTGCAACTTCAATCGTCACACGTTTCTCCTGTGTTCCTACAGGATAACAACAATTCCCTCTTTCCCGAGAACAGCACTTACCTCTGCTCTACTACGGAACCGTTACAAACTTCCGACTTCCTACATCCCAGAAGCCGTGCAAACAACATAAAACTTAACACGACTCACCATAGAGTGTTAGTATATAAACCAATATCAATAACCAATAATCAATAAGCTATTTACAAGTAATAATCACCAAACCAAAACAATAAAAACCATCGTCTTGCTACCAGAAAAACTGTTGCAGCGCGGAACATCAAATTTCCCCTTCGTCACAGACCGAATACCTCAGCATCCAATTTACTCATATACATTCATTGGTGGGGCCCATAACACCAATACTTACATTCCGTTGATCTGCTTTCCTAGGGAAATAAGCTTCCAAACGCTGACATGAAAGGAATACCTTTACCTTACACTAAACACATTGACTTCAGACCTAAGATATCCCTCTCATAAGGTGATGGATCATTTAGTTGTTGTGTATGACTTTAGTGAATAAACTCATCTATCTACACGTTACTTCTTTACCGTTATTCTCTTATTCAAATAATCGACACAACACATTTATCAATTAATCAAGTAATCATTATCTAAGAAATATTGCAAGAGACGTTAGAAATCATCATTAGCATTTCAGAGCATCATATTTACCTATTCTGGCTAAAGTCGTCCTCTAAGTCAGTCAGTCAAGAAGAATTTTATTCAGCAAAGTTAGGCTGTAATTCAGTCTCTCAAAGATTCAGGATAACAGCTGTCCAGCAGTGTCACCGTCCTCTCCGTCAGCATAACGTCAGGAAATCGAGTTCGTCAAAGAAGAGCAAGACCTCAGCATAAGTGTTAGCATTTGTCCAATTCCCTACCTACTTTTATAATGAAAATAATGTCAAAAAGCATCAAGATCGGGGTTTAGAAAGTCCTGATTGGTCGACTTGGGGTCGCGAGGTACAGTTCTCAGGGTGTCAAATGATGAAGTCATCAAACTTGCTAATTCAGTTTTTTAAATCGAGCATTGTCTTTGGTATTGGATAGGTTCCCGGAGCGTCCTTGAAGGGTACATGTTCTCCCGGGGTCAAGTCCGGGCCTCTGCTGCTGGCGGTGACGCCTGCGCACTTCACCCAGAACCTCGTGTTGTCAGGGCAGTCACGTTTAACATCTCGTTCAGCCATCTTGTTTAGGCCGAAATGGTCAACTTAAGCAAAAGAAACACAAAAACGTAATTAAAACATAGAAATGGCTAATAAAATTTTATCCCCTTGCTAATACCCATATGTGTGTGTATTTATCTAGCAGAAGCAACACTCAGAGCGGTTTATACTCACTTGAATAAAGCACAAATCACAAATACATCACCAAAGCAACATATAACATGCAATATTCTAATTTTCTACTGTTAATATGCGTACTCAAGTTAGTTCACAATTAATATAGCCATGCAAGGTGCAATTCCCACGTGTACTTCTTTTGTTAATATAATTGGTGAGTTATCACTTCAAACTGATTAATAATATTACAATTAATTGATTATTCAAATTAATATAAACATGCAGAATGGGGGGGTATACAAAATTTTGTACTACCCGATCCAGCACTGGTGCAGGGGATATTCACCTAAGTGTTCAGGCTAGTCCTTTGGGAGCAACTGTTTATGTTGCCACTCCAGAAACCAAAACCAGTGATCCGAGGGCAGAGGCCCTGCAGATGGCACACGAGGTGGGGTGCCCAGTCGTGTGCACCGGCGGGGCAGCGAAGTGACAAGCACCACAACCCACAAAAAAGGTAACGAGGGTACTGAATAACACAGGATCTTCTCTTTGTATCTGGCAGGAACAACAAAGTTAAAATGCCCTAGTACCAAAATGTAGAATTAGTACTACAACGGTCTTCAAGAGGACCTGCGATGCCGCTTCTGCCTCCCGTACCCTGGAGGCGGCACATGGGTCACACGGTATGGTCATACTGCGTTGGGACACACACTCGTTGACCTCTCATGGCACTGCTCCACACTTCAGGGAGGACGCTTTCCATTAGCTTTGTTTTCTGATGGTGGGTCGCGCCGGCCCCGTCCAACAACACAGCTCCTTTAGATCCAAACAGACTCTTCCACTTTCTCACCGGAAGTGAAACCAGGCAACGCGGACACTTTCACAATACAACAGCTGGGAATGCACTTTTCGGTAAAAAAAACCACATTCCTTCCTCCTAATTAATCAAATAAACGTCTCACTGAAGAACAGGGGCCAGCTTCGATCCGTAAACAGCCGTTACAACGACTTTTTTACTTCGCAATACCATTACAACGCATGCATTAACATGCATGCGTTGTACATCGTGAAGTCATTACTACACATTTTCTTAGAACGCATGGTCATTTACCACGCATGCCTTTACAACAAATTTTGTGGTAGTGTTTTAGGTTTTAGGGTAGTGCATTAGTGTAGGGTCGTGCTGGGGGTAGTGTTTTAGGGTTTAGGGTAGTGCAGTGGTGTATGGATAATGTAGGGGGTCATGCTGGGGTAGTGGTTTAGGGTAGTGCAGTGGTGTTTGAGTAGTGTAGGGGGCCATGCTGGTGGTAGTGTTTTAGGGTTTAGGGTAGTGCAGTGGTGTTTGTGTAGTGTAGGGGGTCGTGCTGGGGTTAGTGTTTTATGGTTTAGGGTAGTGCAGTGGTGTTTGGGTAGTGTAGGAGGTCGTGCTGGGGTAGATTTAGGGTTTAGGGTAGTGCAGTGGTGTTTGGGTAGTGTAGGGAGTCGTGCTGGGGGTAGTGTTTTAGGATTTATGGTAGTGCAGTGGTGTTTGTGTAGTGTAGGGGGTTGTGCTGGGGAAGTGTTTTAGGGTTTATGGTAGTGTAGTGGTGTTTGGGTAGTGTAGGGGGTAGTGCTGGGGTAGTGTTTTAGGGTTTAGGGTAGTGCAGTGGTGTTCGTGTAGTGTAGGGGGTAGTGCTGGGGTAGTGTTTTAGGGTTTAGGGTAGTGCAGTGGTGTTTGTGTAGTGTAGGGGTAGTGTTTTAGGGTTTAGGGTAGTGCAGTGGTGTTTGTGTACTGTAGGGGGTCGTGCTGGGTTCTAGTGTTTTAGGGTTTAGGGTGGTGCAGTGGTGTTTGTGTAGTGTAGGGGGTTGTGTTGTAGGGTTTAGGGTCGTGCAGTGGTGTTTGGGAAGTGAAGGGGGTCGTGCTGGGGTAGTATTTTAGGGTTTAGGGTAGTGCAGTTGTGTTTAGGTAGTGAAGGGGGTCATGCTGGGGATAGTGTTTCAGGGTTGAGGGTAGTGCAGTGGTGTTTGTGTAGTGTAGGGGGTCATGCTGGGGGTAGATTTAGTGTTTAGGGTAGTGCAGTGGTGTTTGTGTAGTGTAGGGGGTCATGCTGGGGTAGTGTTTTAGGGTTTAAGGCAGTGCAATGGTGTTTGTGTAGTGAAGGGGGTCATGCTGGGGTAGTGTTTTAGGGTTTAGGGTAGTGCAGTGGTGTTTGTGTAGTGTAGGGGGTAGTGCTGGGGGTAGATTTAGGGTTTAGGGTAGTGCAGTGGTGTTTGGGTAGTGTACGGAGTCGTGCTAGTGGTAGTGTTTTAGGGTTTAGGGTAGTGCAGTTCTGTTTGGGTAGTGTAGGGTGTCGTGCTGGGGGTAGTGTTTTAGGGTTTAGGGTAGAGCAGTGGTGTTTGGGTAGTGGAGGGGGTAGTGTTTTAGGGTTTAGGGTAGTGCACCCAACCAGCCACAATATCCGTGGACAAAAGGGATCCTGGCTCTTTTGAATGTTCCGACATTTGAATAATTTGGGTCAAGGGCCCTACTACGTCCAAGACCTATCAATTCCTTTCTTGGGATCCCTCATATACTTGGAGAAAAAGGTACATAGTTTCTCATCAATTTCAGGCGTGTGTGCCACCTTCCCCTTCAGTGAGGGCCTGGGGCATTCTCCCCTCATCCTATTCCTGACCTCCCTTTCAAGGGGTTGATGGATTTTCCCCACCACATACTCTGCCACTTTGGTGTCAGGGGTCCACTCCGGCGACCTAGGATGGTAAATTTGGGTAGACTCGAACATGTCCGAGTGGACACCGTCCCCAACCCGGGACTGAGAGGAGTGGGACTCTGGATGCCAGGGACACCCCGAGTCCTTATCCTCATCGGAGGAGAAATTGTCCTCCGATACACCCTCTCCCTCTAAGGGAATCCCGCCGTCGGGGTCTATAATAGTGGTGACAGTGTTGCAGTTTTCTCCGGACTGCTCCTCCTCCCGGCAGGGTGCATGTTTTAGCGTTTGCGCACTCTTGTGGAAGGTCTCCGTAAGTTTATCAAATCCTTCCAAGTGCCCCGCATTATGCTTAACGGCCCTTTTATTCCCCATCTGGGAGCTACTGGGACCCGCCACCACCAGATCTGGGTCACTGAACACTCCAGGGATGCTTTTCGCCAGCTAATCAACCTGATCCCTAAGAGGAGCTAGCGCCCTAAAAATAGCCAGAGAGAGGGCTTGGTCAACTGCTGGAGGGAGAAGTTGGGGGGCCATTCCTCCTCCACTTCCTGGTAGGAGGAGTAAAAATGGTCTTCTGGAGAAGACATGATAGCAGAGGGTGTGAGCACAGAACAAATGCCCTTAAAATCCTTAAGGCAGCCCCCTCGCCGGTGCTCCAACAGCTAGACTTTCCCCGAAGCTGTTATAAGAATAGACTGAGGCGCAATACCAATTACCACCACCAGGTGGTGCTGGTCACTAACGTGGCCGTGTGGGGAAATCACCGCGTAGCGGTGTCAAAATTAGGCGAGGGTTGGTCGGGAATCAAGCGGACACTAAAGGAGTGACCGGATTCCCAAACGCGCGTAAAGACCAGCGGGAGCGCTCGACGGAGCTGCCTCGCATGGACCAGACGCGCCTGGCAGGATCTCACCGCACACAGCGGGAGAAACTGCGAGGGGGAGAACGATCTCGGGCAAGAGCCTGCTGTGCAGGGAATATGAAACAATGCCAAGGCAATAATGCTAATAACATGCACAAGAAACCGCTATACAAACAGCAACAACGTCAGATTAAGCCAATAGTGTAAGGAATGCACTTAACTGACGAGCAGTGAAGAAAAAGGAAGCGGAAGGGACGTCACGATATTATATACGATGGACTGTGATGTGATTGGACTATAGTTGCCTTGGAGACTACCCCCCCTAATGGTTCATGGGCTGTGTAGTCTTTTGTTTAATGATTATTGTGTTACGTTTTCTTTGAACTGCTATGCAAATAAAGTGAGGAAAGATATGCATAATCCTCGCCTCCGTCCTGCCATAGAATTCATTAAACTTTATTCGATCTGATTTAGAAACATGGATCTTAAAAGTGTACATAAAAAGAGTAAATCCTCTTTCCTAATACAATACAGTGAGAATTAATTAAAACCAGTAAGTAAAAACGGGTGTTACAAAGCCCGGTTCAGGGCAACTTCAGGTTAACCGAATCGTAAAGTTCAATGTTTCGCAAGATCAATCTCATGTACTTCGTGCAAAATACGCAATTAGGTGTCCAAGTAAGATGTAACGCTCCAATACCTGACCAGTCTGCATTATATAAAACTGCAGAAAAACAAAAAATAAAAAGTGTTTTGCACACTTCTGTCATTGGGCTATATGCGGGCTACATCTGGGTGATATTTGTGCTACATTTGGGCTCTTTTTTCTCTGGTGCCCCTCCTGGGAGACGGATTTGTTATGAGGTTTCCTAATTTCCTCATTTACTGCAGTCTCCTCAGTAGGAAATGCTTTCAGTTTTTTACTTTGATTCCATCAAGAAGGCATACAGATGTGTCACACATTTGCCATAAATTCAGAATGTTAGCACTCTAGTTGTTTATTAGATCACTGTAGTAAAGATACTGCTCACCAGGGACTTAACTGGAAATCTACTGCTGGTATTGAAAGTGATTGTTTCAGTCTGCATGTCAGAATTTTCTAATGAAATAGAAGAGGATTTGAGATCTCACTTAAAACATGCCCTAAATGTTCTTTCTGCAGCACTAACCATCATTTCTATGGCAAAATGAACCCCCTGATTTTGTTCCTTTTTACATTAAATGTTTTAAGTGTTATCAGTTTATTCCAATCAAGATGGCTTCAGGTGTGCCATAATTTTGTCATTAGTAAGACTGTTATCTCTATAGTTGTTCTTTAGAACACTCTGGGAAGCTGAAGTAGAACACAAAGGCATCAACTGACAGGCTGCTCCTGTTGAAATATAACAGGAAGATATTTGATATCTCACTTAAAACATGTCCTAATTTTTCTTTCTACACCACTAACCATAATTTCTATGGCAAAATGAACCCCCTCATTTTGTTACTTTTTAAATTAAATGTTTTAAGTGTTACCAGTTTATTCCAATCAAGATGGCTTCAGGTGTGCCACAATTTTGTCATAAGTAAAACTGTTAGCTCTCTAGTTGTTCTTTAGAACACTCTGGGAAGCTGCAGTAGAACACAAAGGCATCAACTGACAGGCTGCTTCTGTTGAAATATAACAGGAAGATATTTGAGATCACACTTGAAACATGTCCTAATTTTTCTTTCTACAGCACTAACCATAATTTTTTTTTTTTTTTTAATTTTTTTTTTGAAACCGTTTATTACAATCTCAAATATATACAGGTATGGGCCTACAACCTTCCGGCCGGCCGCTAAAGTGACAGAAATAAATGACATATATACAATAAGGCACTTGGCGTTACAGAGACGCTAAAGCAGGAGGTATCAACAACGTGGGCCACATGACTCTGAGCCCACAGTACGGTTTCGTTTTATACAACACAACAACATAAAACCACACCCGCAAGGCAACCCGAGAGCGAAAATGACAACATATGCTCCTCAAATGGGGGGACCCCAACCATACACTAAAGTCGAAGGAGGGGAAGGGGAATAGGTCCGGGACTGGGAAAACACTGTGCCCGGGATTGAGGGAGGGGGTTGTCAAGAATTCCTGTCATACGAGGGGAGGAAAACGGTAACCAGCGAAAACGGACTACATCTCCCAGGATGCTTAGCGGTTGAGAGGTTATGTAAACAGGAGAGCTGTTACATAACTCAAGGGAAACACGCCCTTATGTAAACAGGAGAGCTGTTACATAACTCAAGGGAAACACGCCCTTATGTAAACAGGAGAGCTGTTACATAACTCAAGGAAAACACGCCCTATAAAGGGAGGAACCGGGAGGTACAAGGCTGTCGGATATTGTGTTTACACCGACGTACCTGCTTCGTGAAGAGCAGTGTTCCGGAGTGGTGCTCCGGTAAGGCAAGAACGGAGGTAGGTCGAGTCGTTACTCCCTGGGCCGTGTCTTGCCCCATCGTCACCTGTGAAGGACCCGGAAGCTCTACCGGTCAACCATTGAGCTTCGCTTTTTGACTCGGCTGAGTCCAAGCGCAGTGGCCCTTTTGCTGGTTGGAGTCGTAACTCCCAGCCCGACCAGAGACACAGGGACTGCCAGCTGTAACGCACACCAGGAGGTGTTTGCCGCGTTACAGACTCGGAAGTCCACAGGATCGATCGAGCGGCTGCTCTCGGTTCAGTCTTCTTGCTTGTGATTGGGGTATCGGTGACGCATCACCAGGAGGTGACTCCGCGTCCCGGTGCAGTCTGAGGAAGAGGTTGAGCGGCTGCTCCCTTCAGGTAGAAACCCCGGCTGGGTGTTTCCCTGACTCCTCGATTCTCCCCAACACTCTTCGTGCCCCTCACAGCCTACCGATTGGCATTGTCGGCCATTTCATTTCTGCCCTCTGTTGGCATACGCCGGGATCGGCGTATATGCAGAGGACGGTTAGGACCATCCGTGCTGTGGGCTGGTAACGTACTTAGCCTGGAGGATTCCAGTGACTATAACTTTTGTTTGTTCTTTGTATTTTATTTGCCTTCATTAAAAGAACTAACCCTTCACAAGTGGTTGCGTCCTCATTGTCGTGTCTGTTAAACGATCCTGAGACATTCAGGGCGTTACAGGGGTCATCTAGGGGGACGGAGCTGGTGAAGCGGGAGGCAACAACGGCGGCTCGCAAATACCCCCGCGGTAGGCGTTCCAGGGGCCCCACACCTTCAGCCACGCCCCAGGCTTACCCCGCGCCACATACACCACCTTCTCTCGGAACATGCACCAATCCATGTGTTCTTTCCAGGCCGACACTGCCGGGGGCCTCTGGGATCCCCACAGTTGAGCGATGTCACGTTTAGCAATCATATAACCCAGCGTCACCCATCGCGTCTGCGGAACCGAGTAGTCGGTCGGTTCCCACACATTCAGCAGGCATCTCCTCGCTTCAGGCACCAGCAAGACATGCGTAACCGCTCGCAGGACTTCATGCACACCACGCCAGAATCGCTCCACCCTCGGACATTCCCACAGAATATGTAAAAAGGTCGCCAATGCACCGCACCCACGCCTACACAGTCCATCCTCGGCATAGCCCATACGCAGAAGCCCTGGCCCCGTCATGTACACCCGGTGAAGTATCTTAAGCTGGACGAAGCGAAGGCGAGCCGGGATGGCCACCTCCTTCGGGGAGGCCACCGCGGAAATCCAGTCCTCGTCGTCCAGCTCCAACCCATCGGCAACCCAAGCCTCGCGGAGCCCAGTCAGTAAGCCCGAGCGGTCATTAATCAATTTCTTGTAGATGAGGGAGATCGTGCTGTCCGGTACGTGGCCATCTAGCACTCTATCCTCCAGTGGGGAGGACTCCGGGATGGCGGCCACGTCTGGGAAGACAGAACCCAGTGCATGACGGACCTGCAGGTATCGAAAGTATTCACTGCCCTGCAGCTGAAACTCCGCCTGCAGTGTCTCGAATGTTTTGAATCCTCCCCTCGTCCAGAGGTCCCCCACTGTACTAATGCCTATCGTGTCCCACCTATCGAAGCCCTTCGAGGTCCATAGGGAGCCCAACCTCTCAGACGCATACAACGGTGACGCCCGGGTCAAACGGTCCTTCCATCCCATAGCTGCATTGGCCGCGTGCCATACTCGCACCATGACACGCGTGGGTCCCGTCAGGCGGGAATCGGGCACGCTAGTGTAGAGCGCTCGATTGTAATCGCCACCGGGCAGGAGCATCTTGTCCATTTCAAATGCCGGGTTTAAGGCGGGCCCGTAAAGGCCGTGATTAATTGCAGCTAATTGGGAGGCCCAGTAATACCGCTTAATATCCGGGAGGGCAATCCCTCCGTCATACCACGGGAGCGTCAACTTTGCCAGGGCTATACGCGGCCTCCCGTCCCAGAACAGGCGGCGCTGCAAACTCTCCACCTCACGGAAGTAACGCGCCGGGACCATGTCCATCGAGTTCTGGAGAGCGTACAGAAAGCGCGGTAATGACATCATCTTGAACAATGCCGCCCGGCCGAGCGGCGAGAGCGGCAAGCGCCGCCAGCGCGCGACGTCCTCCCTCAAGCGCTGGAGGGGGGGAAGCAAATTCCGCTCGTAGCGGGCCACCGGGTCCAGCGTAATATAGACGCCCAGGTAACGAAACCCCTGCGAGGCAATCTGGATCGAGCAGCCCCGCGGGAGAACAGGAGCCTCCCCGGAAAGCACATAGACACAGGATTTAGCCCAGTTGATGACAAGACCTGAGTTACGGCCGAAGGAGCGCAGAACATCGACCAGGACAGTCAGTGATTTACGCGGGGAGGCTAAGTACAACAGGATGTCGTCGGCGTAGAGGGACACGCGGTCCTCATACTCAGGGGTCCAACGGAGACCACGGATAGAAGGGTGCCACCGCAGCCACTCCGCCAGGGGTTCCAAGGCCAGTGCGAACAGGAGCGGCGACAGGGGGCAACCCTGTCTCGTGCCCCGTCCCAGCACGAATGGGGCCGAGACTCGACCATTCACCACCACCTGCGCCAATGGGTCAGAGTACAACAATTTGACCCAGCTGATGAATCCCGGGCCAAATCCAAATTTCGCCAACATCGCCCAGATGTACGGCCACTCGAGCGTGTCAAACGCCATGGTGGCGTCCAAGGACGCCAAGATGGCCGGCTCCCGCACGAATGGAACACGCGCGAGCACCCCGTGCAAGCGCCGCAGGTTAAGGGCCGTGTTGCGATGGGGAATAAAGCCGGACTGGTCTTGGTGGACCAGATCGCCCACCACGCCGACCAGCCGGTTGGCAAGCACCTTGGCGAGGATTTTAGGCTCCGCATTCAAGAGCGAGATCGGCCGATAGGATGTAACCCGGTCTCGCGGTCTCCCCTCCTTGTGGATAACCACGATGGTAGCTAGACGCTGGTCCGGCGGGAGGGAGCCCCGCGAGTGGGCCGCAAGGAACATCGCGCGGAGGTGAGGTGCCAGTACATCCGGTCGCAGCTTATACAATTCGATAGGAAGGCCATTCGGGCCCATGGCCTTGCCCGAGGCGACCGAGCGTATGGCGAGGGCGATTTCATCCGAGGTGGGAGCGGCATCCAACGAATCCCTGTCCTCCACTGAAAGCGAGGGCAGCGCGATGTCCCGCAGCAGGGCATGGGAATCCTCCTCCGAGCAGGGAGAGACCGGAGAATATACCTCGCGGAAATAATCCGCGAAGCAAGAAACAATGCCTTCCGGCTCAGTGATTCGTACACCATCCATCCTCTCAATCAGCGGGACCGCACGACTAGCTCTCTCCTTCTTAACCAACCACGCAATCAGTTTGCCAGCCTTATCACCCACATCGTACAGTCGCCCCTGTTGCTCTCTGCTAAGGCCCCTGGCCGCCTCCGTGACGAGGGCCCTATAGGCCGCCTGTTTAAGGTGTAGAACATGCAGCGCCGCGTCAGTCACCCCACTCCCCAGACCACCCTCCAATTCAGTAATTTCGGCCTCCACCCGGGTCACCTCCTCCTGTGCGCGTCTGCGGGCATGGGAGATAAAGGAGAGGGCCTCCCCTCTAAGAACTGTTTTGAAGGCTTCTCACAGGGAGATAGCCGACGGAACGGACCCCACATTCTCCTCAAAATACCGTTGCAATAATTTAATCAGGTCAGCACGAATAGTGGGGTCACGCAAGTACCAAGCATTGATTGGGGCTACCCTGCCCTCTCCCCTCGGGAAGACACCCAAATGCAATAGGAGCGGGGAATGATCTGAAATACCCCGCGCCAGATGGCGCACCTCTCCCACCCTCCCAGCATAGGCCGCAGGGACAAGGACATAATCAAGCCGCGAGAGGCTACCATGGGCACCCGAATGGAAGGTGTACTGCCGCTGGGCGGGATGCTTTAAACGCCAGCAGTCCACCAATCCCAGTGTGTCTAAAAGGCCCGCTAACCACGCCTGTGCCCGGGGGAGGTCCCTAGGGGGATGACGATCCATAGTCCCAGAAGCCACCGCATTGAAATCCCCCCCAACCACCAGAAGCCCCCCCGGGAGGTCAAGGAGGAGGCGTCCCAGATCTGCAAAGGTGGTGGACTGTAGCCCCGGTGGGACGTACACAGAGACAAAGACAACTACCTTGCCCTCCATCCTCCCCACCAAGACAGTGTAGCGTCCCCCCTCATCATGGCGCACCTCGTCTATTTCTAGCGGGAGCGAGGTCTTGACCATAATGCCCACCCCTCGCGAGCCTGATGTGAAGCCCGAGTGGGCCACCAAACGATAGCCACGTCGATTCATGGCACAATAGGAGTTACCAATGAGGTGTGTCTCCTGCAAAAAGACCACATCAGGCGAAATCCGTTTCAGATACTGCAGGACCACACCCCGCTTGATCCTATCACCCAGTCCGTTAACATTCCAGGATAACAAAGTCAAATCCCTACCCCCCATCACATAACGAAGCCATCATTTGTCCCCCCCAGAGCATCTCAAAAACAACAATACAATAACGGGTTTGCCTTGCGGTAGAAACGAACCACACCCCACCCCAACCCACCCAACCCAACAGAACTCCCCCCACCCTGCACCCCTGCATGAGCCCAAACAGCCCCCCCAAAGTGCAGTGTGCCTGTCGCCCTATAGATAAGAAAACTAACTAGTCCCCCAGAGGAGGAGGGAGATCCCCCAAGAGACCCCACACGACCTCCACAGGAGGGGAACTTACCCTAACAGTCAATAGTGACAACAACGCAGTCCAGAGCGAGGCCTACCATTAGTCCCTCAGTCCTGATCCGGCGGGCCCTCCCCACCAACCGCACCCCCCCGACCCCCCCGGCCCCGATCTCCGGGCAAAGTGTCTAGCCAGTCCCCGGCCACCTCGGGTCGATCAAAAAAGTGCGTGTGGCCACCCACCTCCACTCTCAGCTTAGCTGGAGAAAGCATCGCATATTTGAGATTCAGGTCCCTTAGGCGACGTTTAACGCCAAGAAAGCTCAGTCTCTGCTTTTGGACTGCCGGAGTGAAGTCAGGATAGAAATTGATGTCCATATTGTCAAGTTTGACCGGTCCTTGTAGCCTGGAAGTCTGTAGGATAGCGTCTCTGTCCCGAAAATTGAAGATCCGGGCGATGAGAGGCCTCGGAGGGGCTCCAATCTTAGGCCTACCCCCGGGGACCCTGTGGGCACGCTCCACCGCAAAGAATTTACTCAGCCCCCGAGGCTGGAGATGGGTGAGAACCAGGTCCTCAACAAATAGATCCGCCGCCTCCGCCTCGCGTCCCTCCGGCACCCCGATAATGCGGACGTTGTTCCTCCGGGCCCGACCCTCGGAATCCTCCAGCCGACGATTCATCAGGGCGCTCGCCTGGCCAAGCCTGCGCACCTCCTGTTGGAGGGCCGCCATGTCCGTTGTGAGGCCCGTGGTAGAGTGGGCCAAAGAGTCGACCCGGTCGTTGGTTTTAGACAAATCAGCCCTCACGAGGCCCACGTCCACGAGGACCGAGTCAATCTTCTGCGCCAGAGTGTCGAAGCGCTGGTCCACCGAGGCCTTCATCTCGGCGATGGCGCCCATGACGTCTCGGAGGGTCAGGTCCGTGGGCAGAGCGGAAGCATCAGTCGGGCCCGTAGGGGACCTACGCGGCGCCTCTGGGGATCCCTTCTGGAGGGTGTAGCGGTCCATACTGTTGGATTGCTGGGCCGCGCCACGGCGGGTCGATTTTATCTTAGCCCGATCGCCATCTTGTTTTGTGGACATGGTTTCGATCCCCAAGACGAGTCAGTCTCCTCAAGAAAGGGGGGGGCCGACAATCCAGTTCAAGGGGTCCAGGGGGGAGCGACCACCGCTCCGCAGGACGGACCGCAGCTGGCGGACCGGCAGGGCACCCCAGCGAGACCACACCACCGCACACCGCCCCGCAACCCAACCTCGCCTGGCAGCAAGGAGGGCGCAAAAGCGAAAGTGAAAGTGCGGGGTACGCGAGTCACCCAGCCTTGCCCGCCGCTGTTGTTCACTTTGTGTCCGGATCGCCCCACAACTCCAGTACGGGGGGCCGGTGTGGAGAAGGCCGCAAACCTCAATCGATGCTCCCGCCGGTGTCCGAGGTCCGATTTAAAAACGGAGAACGGGCGTCACCTCTGCTCGGGCTCACAAATACAGTCCCCTCATCTGGGACAGGATTCTGTCAGGATTTATGCAGGAGGTCGCGGAGGTCCTCGGGAGCCTCGCACCTACGCGGCCATCTTGGTTGCGCGCTAGGCTCCTCCTGATGCACTAACCATAATTGATATGACAAAATGAACGCCATCATTTTGTTCCTTATTAAATTAATGTTTTAAGTGTTACCAGTTTATTCCAATCAAGATGGCTTCAGGTGTGCCATACTTTTGTCATAAGTAAGGCTGTTAGCGCTCTAGTTGTTCTTCAGAACACTCTTGGAAGCTGCAGTAGAACACAAAGGAATCAACTGACAGTCTCTGCCCTTGTTGGATGTACATGATTTACTGAGAATGACAGACTTCATTCTCACATGACTGAGAAAGATAATGTGAATTTACAGAAAATATGCTCTCATTTTAGCTTCAGTTTTCTCTCAAACATGATTCATGATATCCCAGCAGAAGGTTTTTCACAGGGTAAAATCACCTTAGAACACACCACAATTCCTGAAATTAGTATGGTACCATCAGCAAAAGAATTCTAATGTAACTAAAGTCTGTTATCACCCTTTATAGTTCTCCTTTTGGTAACCCTCAAAATCTTCGATTCACTACAATGCATTTCAATGGGGTACTATCATGTATATTGGTCCCAAAATGGCTGCCAGCAATCCCAGGATGAAGTGCTGACAGCCAATCAGATCTCACAATGAGATGTGTCATTAGGCTCTGCCCAGATATTGAAACTATTTATTTTTCTAATTTCTCATGAACTACTGAATGGATTTACACCATTTAACAAAAAGGGATCTTTCTGAACCAATGGCTTCCTTTTCGCCAAATTTGGTGTAATTCCGTTCAGCAGTTCGGGCTGTAGCCATGTCTAAAGTTTCCTATGGGAATTAACATGGAGAAAACACGTTTTGGGACCCCCCTTGCCGAATCACCCCAAAACTTTTAAGATAGGAGATGACCGAAGTGACCCACGAGTTTTGAAAATTTCGCGAAGATTCGTCAACCGACGCCAAAGTTATTGGGAAAGGATTTGTTACGATTTTCCTATGGATAATAGGTCCTAACTATAACTGAGTAGGTAATATATTTAAATATATATATATATATATATATATATATAGATATTACTTACTGGCGGTCGCCAGTAGGTAGTTATAGTTAGGACCACGTTTCCATAGGAAATCCGCAACATTCTATTTTGAATAACTTTGGCGCCGGTCGACGAATCCTCGCGAATGTTTCAAAATAGGTGGGGCGCTATGCTCCGCTCCTACCCTGAAAGTCTCGGGGGGATTCGTCAAGCGGGGGCTGAGATAAAAGGGGGGTCCCAAAACGCGTTTTTCCCATGCATTTTTCCATAGGACCTTTAGACAGGGCTACAGCCCGAACGGCTGAACAGAATTACTAGAAATTTGGCAGAGAGGTAGTCCTCAGGTCAAGGAAGTGCCTTTTGTAGGTTTGGTGTAAATCTGTTCAGTAGATTCTGAGAAAATAGCCTTTAAATCAATATATATATCTGAGCCAGCTTACAGTGCGCTTGCGGTACGCTTACCGTACGCGTACGGTGGCGTGCGCGAGCGCGATTCTGATTGGCTCTTAGATCTAAGTAAACATTCGAATCGGCCGAAACCAGGAAGCGGCGGCCGCCATTTTCTTTCTCGCACTGAGAGTGATTTTTAAAATATAAAGCCCAAAAACATGTAAAGGGGCTGTTTAGACAGCTCCCACACACATAGCCATGTTGAGGGAGTCCCCAAAGATCCCCCCAGGCCAAAAACGGAATTTTTATTTTTTCGGTAATTTCGCCGATTAAGCTTACCGTACGCGTACGGTAAAAAATTAAAAAAAAAAAAAAATTATCCACACTCTCTCCACCCCGTGTGCAATTGGTGCCCGAAGGGCACCAAATGTGCATGGATTATTACACCCGAGATAAACTAAAATATTAAAAAAAATAATAATATAAAAAAAAATTATCCACACTCTCTCCACCCCGTGTGCAAATGGTGCCCGAAGGGCACCATTTGTGCATGGCTTATAATTGATACGAAAAATTAAAATATTACCTTTCAAAACGAAGTGCATCATATGTCCTCCATGTGCGCACGGTGCGCGAAGCGCATCGTGCGTACATGGCCCATCTAGCGTAACGTGGGCACGCGGTGCGCGTAGCGCACCGCGTGTCCACCGTGCGTGCACGGCACTAACTGCGTAAAGTGGGCGCACGGTGCGCGAAGCGCACTGCGTGCTCACTGTGCGCGCACGGAACAAACTGCGTTAAGTGGGCGCGCACGCCACGAATGGCGTAAAGTAACTTAGCATTTAAAAAACCGTACAAATTCACTGAAAAAACCATAGGTTTCACACACGTTATAGTTAGGAATTAGCATTTAAAAAACCTTGCAAATTCACTGAAAAAACCATTGGTTTCACACATGTTATAGTTAGCGGAAATTTTACTGATAAAAAACCAATGAAATTCCCCCGTTATAGTTAGTGCAGGCAACTATAACTCACGCGACCTTCTGCTGATGACATATGTGTCTTTATGAAAAAAAAATATTTGTAATATATGTATAGCTAAAAATGTATGGAAGAAGACATGGGCAAATAAGTGTCTAAATACAGTATTAGCATCAGCAGAGGATTGCGGTCGCGTGAGTTATAGTTGCCTGCACTAACTATAACGGGGGAATTTCATTGGTTTTTTATCAGTAAAATTTCCGCTAACTATAACATGTGTGAAACCTATGGTTTTTTCAGTGATATATATATATAGATAGATAGATAGATAGATAGATAGATAGATAGATAGATAGATAGATAGATAGATAGATAGATAGATAGATAGATAGATAGATAAAGGCTTACTTTTATTTAGGGCACAGTACAAGCAGGAACTTTCATTGCCTTAAATTTATCAGCCTAACGCGTTTCGGACATAGCAATCCTTGATCACGGGCAATGCACAGAGCGGCAACAGCATGATTGCAGGCACCTGAATGTCTTTTAAATAGAGTCCCACCCCGATGGGCCATCATGTGCTTGCTGGTAAAGGTAGTCCCACACAATGCCTTCTAATCCCAGTGGGTCTGCCAACTCCATACAATAAGTTCAAATAAATTCAAAAATCCTCCTGTGGGCTAAAACAATGTTCCATTCCTTGCTGTGCTGGGAATTACCTCAAAGCCGATTGCACCATAAGTGACTAACAATCAAAGTCACTAGACCCGCTGGTTTACACGGTGGTGCGCCTCCACAGCTGGACTGGCCATAATACTTGCAAAGAAAGAGGTGCCCTTGATGAAGACACACTACCAAAAGGCTTACTTTTATTTAGGAAACGGCACAAGAAAGAACTTCCATTGCCTTAAGTTTATCAGCACAGTTTCGGACCTAGCAGTCCTTGATCGCAGGAAAAACACAGAGAGGCAGCAGCATGATTGCAGGCACCTGAATACCTTTTAAATAGAGTCCGAGGCGCCGTCATGTGACAATTCTAGTGCACACTGGTAAAGTTAGTCCCACACAATGCCTTCGAACCCCAGTGGGTACATTTCCTTGGATCACCCAATGTCAGATTTGATCCCAGATTTCATGGTATCATGTTGTGGAATACACCCACTAGATGGACATCTCTTTCTTAATTCCATGTTACATCTAAGATTACTTATTTCAGGAGCTACATCAATACACTGTGTTAAATACACATTTTTCATGTTAAGATGAAACAAGAAGCCATTCTAGAAAAAATAAGTTAATGGAATGCAAGGTACTCTCTTGTAACGGTGACAGCACCTTCTTTCTCCTGATGTACCTAAGAGACTGATTTCAAGAGAAGTTAACACCATCAGTGAAGACAATTACATGATTAACAAAACAAAGGTATGGTAGAGGCCACGGACTTCAAATGACACAAGTGAAGTCCGGAGTTCAGCTACCATCAGACTTTCAGACAGAGCCCACACCGTGAAGGTTTTATGTATTTTTCATATCTGCCTTGGATTGCTGTGACATTTCAGTTGAGTTCACAATTTAGACAAGTGGCGGCTGGTAATTTTTCCAGGGAAAGCGGTGAGGCGAGGGCAGCTACACATACACCTCACTCACACCCATTCATTCACACACGCATACACACCCATTCACAACACTCACTAACAAATACAAATACATTAATGCATGCACGAATGCACGCATTCACACACCCAACAAAAAAAAAGACATAAAACTTAGCTCAACAGTAGCTCTCTGACAGGGAAGCCTCAGCAGTTCCAGGAGGATTGGTACTGCTGCCTTCCCTCATTGGCTGACCTAAGTGGCAGCACCTTGAGACCCTCACAGGTGAGCGGTGCGCTCCTGAAATCCATAAATGATTGATTGATTGATAGATTGATAGATTTGTCGCTGCACCCGCATCCATAATACGTGTAGGCACAAAGGCAAAGTGATTCCCTTATTTGCATAGGGCCACACTGCCATGCAAATGAGGGAAGGCCCTCTATTAATAGAGCTGGCACTACATGTGCGTCAACACCATCTGTATTACAGAAGGGGGCGCATAAGCATCTACGGACCCTTCTGTAATACCAAAGTGCCCAGGATGCGCAAATCGAGCGTATATGGTTGTTGAGCCCCTGGGGTACTTTCTGTAATATGGCCTAGGAGCTCACAATCTGCTTGTAATTTTGGATATCTAGCCTCTTGTCATGTTTCTTTATTCCAGACTATAGCAGTGTGTGGCAGGTAATGACATTGGTGGGGTTGGCATTAACCCCTTGTGTGCTCATGACGAGCTGGGCTCGTCATGGCACACAGTCGCCGTGTGCTCTTGACGAACCCAGCTCGTCATGACACCCACCCACGGGGGAAGCGCTGGCGTTCCCCCCGTGGGTGGTCGATCGGCGGGTTTGTTATGGGGAAGACCTTCCCCTGCCTCCCCCCGCCCCACCCTCCGCGTCATCAATGACGTCAGCGCGCAAGGTGCGCTGACGTCATTGAGGGTTCCCTTTGTTTACCGACGCGCAGGAAGCCATTTGCTTCCTGCGCGTCGGTGAACAACGAGGGTAAGTTTTGGGGCTGGGGAGGGGGGATTTAAACGAAAGAGGTATCGGGGGAAAGGAAAGGCTTTTCCTTTCCCTCAATGCCTCTTTTGTGCATTCCTGCTGCACGATCGTGCGATCGTGCAGCAGGAATTCCCACTAGCACCAGGAATATATAGATATATTTTTAATTTGGGCAGTGTTTGTTGGTTTTGGGAGCGGCCCCTTGGGCAAGGGTCGCTCCCCCTTTTGGGGGCATTAATAATGGCTTTGTCTGCCCCCCTGGGGGGGCAGAATTTAATATTTTTTTTTTAAATAGGCCCACTGAGCCAATGTGCTGGGGAGTGGCCCCTTGGGCAAGGGTCACTCCTGTCTGGGGGCCATTTTAGGATGCCCACGATGTTTGTTTTTGTTTTGTGGAGCGACACCTTAGGCAAGGTTCGCTCCCCTTTTGGGGGCCTACATTTTTGCTTTGTTTGCCCCCCGGGGGGGGGCAGATTTTAATTTTAAAAAATGTATTCGGCCCACTGGGTCAATTGAATAAATCTAGTGAGGAGTGGCCCCTTGGGGAAGGGTCACTCCCCTTTTTGGGGATTATATTTTGGCTTAGTCTGCCCCCTGGGGGGGCAGATTTAATTTTATTAAAATAAATCGGCCCACTGGGCCAATGTAATAAATGTACTCAGGAGTGGCCCCTTGGGCAAGGGTCACTCCCCTTTGGGGGCCATTTTCATATGCCCATGATGTTAGGTTTTGTTTGGGGGAGCGGCCCCTAAGGCAAGGGTCGCTCCCCTTATGGGGGCTATGTTTTAGGCTTGGGCAGATTTTCTTTATAATAAAAAAAATGTCCACTGGACCACCTGGGATTGTTTAGTGGGGAGTGGCCCCTTGGGCAAGGGTCACTCCCCTTTGGGGGCTTATGATTTTGGTTGTCTGCCCCCAAGGGGGGGGGACAGATTTCACCATTTTTAGGTTGAGCATTTGAGACCTCTTGTATATTCTTTAGTATTTACTTATATGTTTTTATGGTTTGTGTGCTTTGGAGATCAGCCCTAGGACTTGTCTGCTTCCGCTTAGGGACTTTTCTTTCTGATCAACTGACTAACTTTTTTGATAGAAAACGACCAGCAGAGGTCAGTAAAATACCAGAATCACTTCAGCATTCTCTAGTTTTCAGTCCATAGAAATTGTCTTCCACGAGCACCCATAGACAATAATTTGTTTTAAAAATCTTGTATCGTCAGAGATATGACCACTGAAGGCCCAGATTTTATATTAAAAACAGAGCATTGGACTATATCATTTCCCGCTGAAAGGCAATATTTCTCCCCGTGTGTTCCAATACTTGGCGTGTCACGCAGTTTGGTGCTTACTTTCCCTCCATGTCAAAGAACAGCAAATGTTTCAGGGCGCAGGCTAATGTGCTGCATAGCTAAGTACATATAAGGTCCCAAAGGTGAGACAGATTGCATTGCAAATGCTTGTCTAATGTAGGGCTACTAGGCCACCTGGGAGTTATTTGTGGAGAGTGACCCCTTGGGCAAGGGTCACCCTCCTTTGGGGTCAATCTTTGTGGCTGTGTCTGCCCCGCAGGGTGCCAGATGGGCATGTTTTTTTTTAATTGGGCCCACTAGACCACAAGGGTTTTTTTTGTGTGGTGTGGCCCCTTGGGCAAGGGTTGCTCCCATTTTGTGAGTATTAATTTGGCCGTTTCTGCCACCCTGAGGGGCAGATCGGCTGATTTGTTTATTTGTAGGGCCACTAGGCCACCCGGGATTTTTTTTATGTTGTTGAGCGGCCCCTTGGACAAGGGTCGCTTCCTTTTATGGGAGGATGATTGTGGTCATTTCTGCCCTCTTTGGGTGGCAGAACAGCAGTATGTTTTTAGGCCCATCTGTCCTCAAGGGGGGCAGGAGCCACTATCCACCCGCGTTTTTTTTTTTTAATTTTAGTGTTTGGGAGTGGCCTCAAGGGCAAGGGTTGCTCAACTTTTATGGGGGTGGATATTTTATGTATACTCTAAGGTTCACCTACCCCTGGTGAGTTGTGTGTGGGCTGGTGCATTTTTTGCATATGTGATTGTAATGTTTTTTTCTCCTTTTTATTCTAGTGTAAAGCTTTTGATTCCTGTTCGCGATTTCGACAGTGCTGTTCTGCAGTTTTGCGTAGTTGCATTTTTTTGGTAAGAAAAATCTTTTTGTTGTATATTCTCCAAATTAGTATTTGTGTCATGTATGAATGCATTTTTTTGTAAGTGGTGTCATAATGGCAGCTTATTTAGTTAGTGTTTTGTGCATGGAATTCTTTGTGATGTGTTTTGCATTGTCTTATGTGTAATTTTCTTTTCTCTTTCTTTTTTAGTGGGATATTGTTGATCCATACTGTGTCAGTGCAGAGTAGGTGGTGGTGAATTTATCTGCTTCTGGCAAGTGAGTGGTATCGTTTTGGAGTATATAGGTATTTCTGATAAAGGTGCATTTTGTTTATTACTTATTTTACAAAGTGTTTGTTGTTGTTGACTTGTTTGACAAGTTACTTTTATTAGTAAGCAGTATGGCTGGCCGTAGAATGACTGCTCAGCAGGTGGTTGGTATGCTTTTTGAATCTTCCTCTGAGCAGGATTATGAGACTGACAGTGCGTCTGAGGGAGAGGAGGGAGGGGAAGATTCAGGCAGTGAGTTTTCTCTCCACATGGAATCATCGGATGATGAAGGTACTCTCAGTGCAGATGAAGTTACTCTCAGTGCGGATGAAGTGCCTGTTTTAGAGGAGGATACTGCTGTGCCGATGGTGCAAGAGGCATCTGGATTGCAGCCTGAGGCTGCTAGGCTTGCTACTGGAAGTGCTGGACTCTGGGTTGATCCAAACATGGTGCAGCCGGTGTTGCCTGCCTTTAGTGGTGATGCAGGGTATAGAGTGGATTGTGAAATTTTTTTGCCTATACAGTTTTTTCAGTTGTTTATGGATGATGTTTTTTTGGGTGAGATTGTTGAGGAGACTAATTTGTATGCTGAACAGTTTTGAGGGACAACAGTGACACACTTAGGCCCCACTCTAGAGCTACCCGTGGACTCCCACAAATTTGGAAGAGATGAAGAAGTTTTTGGGTTTGACTTTATTGGTGGGTTTGATAAGGAAGCCGCCCATGGCTTCATATTGGTCTACCAGTCCCTTGATGGCAATGGCCATATTTCCTGCAGTTATGACTCGTGATCGGTATTTGCTTTTGCTACGGATGCTGCATTTTGTTGATAATTCTTTAGCGTTGCCACGGGATCACCCTGACTGTGACCGTCTTTTTAAGATTTGGCTTGTTCTTGATCACTTTGTAGATCTATACTCCAGGGAAAGAAATATCTATTGATGAGTCTTTGGTCTTGTTCAAGGGCCGTTTGGTTTTTAGGTAGTACATCCCTAGCAAGAGGGCACGCTATGGAATTAAGCTGTATACGTTATCTGAGAGTAGGACAGGATATGTTTTTAATTTCCGTGTGTACACTGATAGGGATCCCACTTTTGACCCCCCTGGTTGTCCGTCCACTTTTGAAGTTTCTGAGAAAATTGTGTGGGATCTTGCTAGAGGACTGTTTAACAGAGGCCACCATTTGTACCTTGATAACTTATACACTGCTGTGCAATTGTTTAAGGAATTGTTCAAAGTGGACACTTTTGCTTGTGGCACAATCCGCTCTAACCGTAAAGGTTATCCAAAAGAGCTTGTTTGCAGAAAACTTCAGAGGGGACAGTGCAGTTCCTTGCGTAGTGATGAACTACTAGCTGTGAAATTGTGGACAGGAGGGATGTGTACATGCTGAATACCATCCATGGTGAGAGTACTTCACCTGTGGCTGTTTGTGGTCAGATTTCTGAAGTGCGCAAACCTGTGTGCATTTTAGACTACAATAAGCACATGGGTGGTGTTGATAGAGTAGATCAGAGGTTGGAACCTTACACTGCTATTCGTAAGGCTTACGTTTGGTATAAGAAGTTGGCCATCCATCTCTTTAATTTAGCAACTTTCAATGCTTTTGTTGTGTTCAAGGAGTGTTCTCCTGCATCAAAGTTGACTTTTGTTCAGTTTCAGCAATCTGTGATAGGCAGCCTTGTTGTTGTGGAACAGGCAAGTGTTCCTAGAGTTGGAGTGGTGGAGGATGTGGCTCGATTGAAAGATCGCCACTTTAATGATTTCATTCCTCCCACATCCTCAAAAGACTTTCCCACTGGAGATGTAGAGTCTGTTGGCGAAGAGGTACGCGGAAGGAGACTCGTATGTACTGCCCCGAGTGTCCTTCTAACCCTGGGCTGTGTGTCCCTGCTTGTTTTAGAGCGTACCACACGCAAAAGTATTTTTGGGAGCATACATGAGTGGTAAAGTGAACTGCCTGGTCTGTATTCTTTAAAAAATTTGATTCTTTCTCAAGATTGGCATTAGTGCAATGTATTTAATTTCAGATTTTGTTTTAGTAGATGTGTATCTATTTTCAATTTTTTTGTGTTTTTATTTTTGACTAAAAAAAATCCTAAATGTGATGATGGTGTGTGTAGGCTGGCACTTGGCTGGTGGTGTGTGTGGACTGGTGCTTGGCTGGCGGTGTGCGTGGACTGGCGCTTGGCTGGCGGTGTGTGTGGATAGGTGCTTGGCTGGCGGTGTGCGTGCACTGGTGCTTGGCTGGTGGTGTGCCTGGACTGGCACTTGACTGGTGATGTGTGTGGACTGGCGCTTGGCTGGTGGTGTGCGTGGCCTGGCGCTTGGCCGGCGGTGTGCGTGGATTGGTGATTGGCTGGAGGTGTATGTGGATTGGTGATTGGCTGGCGGTGTACATGACTGGTGTTGGGCTAGCGGTGTGCTTGGACTGGCGCTCGGCTAGCGGTGTGCGTGGACTGGCGCTCGGGCTGGCGGTGTGCGAGTAGTGACTTGCTGCTGGTCACTACACACACTGCTAGCTGAGTGCCACTCCACACAATCCATCAGCTTGTGTGGTTGCTGTTTTGGGAATGTGGGCGTGTGAAAGTGATGGGTCCTTGAATGGCGCTGTCTGCTGGTGTGAGTGTTGTATTGTGATGGGCCCGCGGCTGGCGTAGTGAATGGTTTTGTATGTGTCACACGTATGAAAGGTGTATGAATGGCCTGTAAAGAGGTTGGTGCCTTGTCGTGGCTTTACAGCTCACGAGCTGCGAGTCAATGGTTCAGTTTCTCGCCCTTTCAATTATTAACAGTGCATTTCATTTTTGTGAAATCACTTGCTTATACAATTGTATATACTGAACCATCACTCACCCTCGTGCCAAATCCAACCAGTATGTGTGTGTGCTTGAGGATTAGATGGCTATGCAGTAATATATGTCTTTCTGAAGCAGGGTGTACCTTGTCCCTTTTTGTGAATGTTGTACTGTGTTGTTTTTGTGCCTGGTGGTGTGAATGGTCTTGTGTGTATCACGTATGAAAGGTATGTGAATGGCCTGTAAAGCGGTTGGTGCCTTGCCGTGGCTTTACAGCTCATGACCTGCGAGTCATTGGTTCAGTTTTTTGTCCATTTAATTATTGACAGTGCATTTCATATTTGTGAAATCTCTTGTTAATAAAATTTAATATACTGAACCATCACTCGCCCTCGTGCCAAATCCAACCAGTATGTGTATGTGTTTGAGGAATAGATGGCTGTGCAGGAATCTTTGTCTTTTTAGTTTCTCTGCCAAGGTGTACGTTCCATGTAAGAATAACCCACCAACTGTAGATATTGTTGTAAACCCATGGGAGTTCATGGTGATGTCTCTCTTGTGAATTCCAAAAAGTTATTTTATCCACAATGTCCTGCAAACCTCAAAATGTCTGTCACATTTTTCTTGCAATATTGTGCAGAAATTCTCACACTGTAGAAACAAACAACAAATTATGTCAAAACGATCTGGTTTTGCAAGGGGGTCAACTGTGTTTTTGGCCCCATGCTTGGCGGCCATCTAGGGAAACCTACCAAACCCACACATTTCTGAAAACTAGACACCAGGGGGCTTCCAGGGAGGTAAGGGTTGCGTGGATCCCCTAACGTTTCAGTACCCAGAATCTCCTGCAAACCTCAATGTTAGCTGAAAAAATCACTTTTTTCACACATTTTTGTGTGGGAAGTTGTGGCATCACCGGGCTCACTCAAATTTCCCACCACCCAGCATTCCCCCGGGTCTCCCAGTAAAAATGGCGCCTTACTTGTGTGGGAGGCCTAAGTACCTGCGACAGGCAAGGGCCCAAAACGTCTTGAGGTGACATCAAAATTGCCTATCTCAAAACCACCGGGTTTTGCAAGGGGGTCACTTGGGTTTTTGGCCCGGTGCTCAGCGGCCATCTAGGGAAACCTACCAAACCCATACATTTCTGAAAACTAGACACCCGGGGGCTTCCAGGGAGGTATGGCTTGCACGGATCCCCCAATGTTTCCTTACCCAGAATCCCCTGCAAACCTCAATTTTAGCTGAAAAAATCACGTTTTTCACACATTTTTGTGTGGGAAAGTTGTGGCATCACCAGGCTCACTCAAATTTCTCACAACCCAGCGTTCCCCCGGGTCTCCTGGTAGAAATGGTGCCTCACTTGTGTGGGAGGCCCAAGTACCGGCGACAGGCAAGAGCCCAAAACGTAGT
The DNA here is from genome assembly GCF_964204655.1 of Triturus cristatus. Lineage (NCBI taxonomy): Eukaryota > Metazoa > Chordata > Amphibia > Caudata > Salamandridae > Triturus > Triturus cristatus. The sequence continues at coordinate 741,051,400 of NC_140593.1, forward strand.
GAGACGACATCAAAATTGCCTATCTCAAAACCACCTAGTTTTGCAAGGGGTCACTTGGGTTCTTGGCCCGGTGCTCGGCGGCCATCTTGAGAAACCTACCAAACCCATACATTTCTGTAAACTAGACACTCAGGGGCGTCCGGGGAGGTATTGCTTGCGTAGATCCCCAATGTTTCCTTACCCAGAATCCCCTGCAAACCTCAATTTTAGCTGAAAAAAATCACATTTTTCACACATTTTTGTGTGGGAAGGTTGTGGCATCACCGGGCTCACTCAAATTTCCCACCACCTAGCGTTCCCCCGGGTCTCCCGGTAAAAATAGTGCCTCACTTGTGTGGGAGGCCCAAGTACCCGCGACAGGCAAGGGCCCAAAACGTAGTGAGGCGACATCAAAATTGCCTATCTCAAAACCACCTGGTTTTGCAAGGGGGGTCACTTGGGTTTTTGGCCCGGTGCTCGGCGGCCATCTAGGGAAACCTACCAATCCCATACATTTCTGAAAACTAGACACCCGGGGGCTTCCAGGGAGGTATGGCTTGCATGGATCCCCCAACGTTTCCTTACCCAGAATCCCCTGCAAACCTCAATTTTAGCTGAAAGTCACATTTTCACACACTTTTGTGTGGGAAAGTTGTGGCATCACTGGGCTCACTCAAATTTCCCACCACCCAGCGTTCCCCCTAGTCTCCTGGTAAAAATGGTGCCTCACTTGTGTGGGAGGCCCAAGTACCCGCGACAGGCAAGGGCCCAAAACGTAGTGAGGCGACATCAAAATTGCCTATCTCAAAACCACCTGGTTTTGCAAGGGGGGTCACTTGGGTTTTTGGCCCGGTGCGCGGCGGCCATCTAAGGAAACCTACCAAACCCATACATTTCTGAACACTAGACACCTGGGGTCTTCCAGGGAGGGATGGCTTGCATGGATCCCCCAACATTTGCTTACCCAGAATCCCCTGCAAACCTCAATTTTAGCTGAAAAAAAATTTTTGTGTGGGAAAGTTGTGGCATCACCGGGCTCACAAAAAAGTGTGAACAAAGTGATTTTTTTCAGCTAAAATTGAGGTATGCAGGGGATTCTGGTTAAGGAAATGTTGGGGGATCCATGCAAGCCATACCTCCCTGGAAGCCCCCGGGTGTCTACTTTTCAGAAATGTATGGGTTTGGTAGGTTTCCCTAGATGGCCGCCGAGCACCGGGCCAAAAACCCAAGTTTTGGGCCCTTTCAGAAATGTATAAGTTTGCTAGGTTTTCCAAGGTACCCGCAGAGCTAGGGTTCAAAAACTACAGCTAGGCACTTTGCCAAAAAAGGGTCATTTTTCACTGCGAAATTGAGGTGTGACCACGTTGCGTTTTGCACCGTTTCCTGTCGCCGGCACTAGGCCGACCCACACAAGTGAGGTACCGTTTTTCTTGTAAGACTTTGGGGAACACGGGGTGGGTGGAAATTTGTGGATCCACGCAGATTCCGGAACATTCCACCACAGAAATGTGGGGAAAATGTGTTTTTGTTTGACAATTTGTTAGGTTTGCAAGGGATTCTGGGTAACAGACCCTGGAGGGAGGCAGTCAAGTCACCCCATCCTGGATTCCCCTGGGTGTCTAGTTTTCAAAAATGTATAGGTTTGCTAGGTTTCCCAAGGTGCCCGCAGAGCTAGGGTTCAAATACTAGAGCTAGGCACTTTGCCATAAAAGGGTCATTTTTCACTGCGATATTGAGGTGTGACCACGTTGCGTTTTGCGCCGTTTCCTGTCGCGGGCACTAGGCCGACCCGCACAAGTGAGGTACCATTTTTCTCGTAAGACTTTGGGGAACGCGGGGTGGGTGGAAATTTGTGGATCCACGCAGATTCCGGAACTTTCCACCACAGAAATGTGGGGAAAATGTTTTTTTTGTGACAATTTTTTAAGTTTGCAAGGGGATTCTGGGTAACAGACCCTGGTGGGAGGCAGTCAAGTCACCCCATCCTGGATTCCCCTGGGTGTCTAGTTTTCAAAAATGTATAGGTTTGCTACGTTTCCCAAGGTGCCCGCAGAGCTAGGGTTAAAAAACTACAGCTAGGCACTTTGCCAAAAAAGGGTCATTTTTCACTGCGAAATTGAGGTGTGACCATGTTGCGTTTTGCGCCATTTCCTGTCGCGGGCACTAGGCCGACCCGCACAAGTGAGGTACCGTTTTTCTCGTAAGACTTTGGGAAAAGCGGGGTGGGTGGAAATTTGTGGATCCACGCAGATTCCGGAACTTTCCACCACAGAAATGTGGGCAAAATGTGTTTTTTTTTACAAAATGTTTTAGGTTTGCAAGGGAATCTGGGTAATAGACCCTGGTGGGAGGCAGTCAAGTCACCCCATCCTGGATTCCCCTGGGTGTCTAGTTTTGAAAAATGTATAGGTTTGCTAGGTTTCCCAAGGTGCCCGCAGAGCTAGGGTTCAAATACTAGAGCTAGGCACTATGCCATAAAAGGGTCATTTTTCACTGCGATATTGAGGTGTGACCACGTTGCGTTTTGCGCCGTTTCCTGTCGCGGGCACTAGGCCGACCCGCACAAGTGAGGTACCATTTTTCTCGTAAGACTTTGGGGAACGCGGGGGGGGTGGAAATTTGTGGATCCACGCAGATTCCGGAACTTTCCACCACAGAAATGTGGGGAAAATGTTTTTTTTGTGACAATTTTTTAAGTTTGCAAGGGGATTCTGGGTAACAGACCCTGGTGGGAGGCAGTCAAGTCACCCCATCCTGGATTCCCCTGGGTGTCTAGTTTTCAAAAATGTATAGGTTTTCTATGTTTCCCAAGGTGCCCTTAGAGCTAGGGTTCAAAAACTACAGCTAGGCACTTTGCCAAAAAAGGGTCATTTTTCACTGCGATATTGAGGTGTGACCACGTTGCGTTTTGCGCCGTTTCCTGTCGCGGGCACTAGGCCGACCCGCATAAGTGAGGTACCATTTTTCTCGTAAGACTTTGGGGAACGCGGGGTGGGTGGAAATTTGTGGATCCACGCAGATTCCGGAACTTTCCACCACAGAAATGTGGGGAAAATGTTTTTTTTGTGACAATTTTTTAAGTTTGCAAGGGGATTCTGGGTAACAGACCCTGGTGGGAGGCAGTCAAGTCACCCCATCCTGGATTCCCCTGGGTGTCTAGTTTTCAAAAATGTATAGGTTTGCTAGGTTTCCCAAGGTGCCCGCAGAGCTAGGGTTAAAAAACTACAGCTAGGCACTTTGCCAAAAAAGGGTCATTTTTCACTGCGAAATTGAGGTGTGACCATGTTGCGTTTGTGTCATTTCCTGTCGCGGGCACTAGGCCGACCCGCACAAGTGAGGTACCGTTTTTCTCGTAAGACTTTGGGGAACGCGGGGTGGGTAGAAATTTGTGGATCCACGCAGATTCCGGAACTTTCCACCACAGAAATGTGGGCAAAATGTGTTTTTTTTTACAAAATGTTTTAGGTTTGCAAGGTGTGGAAATGTGGATTTTCCTGATCAGTTATGTCCCCTATCTTGGACCCCAACGGATCTATATGCATGTTACAAGTACATGTATGTTCCCTCCAGTTCCAGTTTCCCAGACGCAAACATATGTGTGTCTACCGTCGACATGTTCTCTGTCAGATCCGCCATCGATGGGCTGGATATTCGATTCCTAGGTATGAAAGGCCACCGACTTTATATGGCTAAGTTACTACATTTTTACAGTTCAGGCAAGTAGGCCCGATTCTGTCCTCAAAGCCTTTCCCTGCTCTCTGTCTCTGACAGCTTCAGCTTGAGCTCGCATCTGTATCCATGAACTTTGTCCTACTCCCTGTGCAGCTAAAGGTGCCTGCCTCGGCCAGTTTTCGCATGCCTGCCAAGAAGCTGTATTTCACCTTCGAATTATCTATTTTGCTCTCCAGCCGATGCATTCCTGTCTAGTGGTTTAGGTAAACATTTCCTTTAGCTCGCAAGCAAAGGACTCAGCCTTTCCGTCCTCCTGCAAGTGATTCATAGCCCTGCTGCCATGGAAAGTTTTCTGCCCCTCGCATCTCATATAGACACTTAGACGTTTGTGCACGCACACAGTCAGTATAGACTAGATTCTGTCCGAAAGTCCTTCCTTGTGGATAACATAGTTCTTTAAACATAGGATGTTAGATATGATTTGGGATTAGGTTGACTTGACCCCCCAGACTTCTCGTCTCCACATGTAGAGCTAAATGTCAAGTCCCCTTCACCCCCTAGTTGCACGTCAATTACACGTCATGCTGCTGCGCGCGCATCTATGTTAAGTATTATCGTATAGATCCGCCTATGTCTGATAATCCTAACCAATCATGTTTCTTTTATTCCTTATTACGCCTAGTTTCAATTACGTACTTATTTTGTCACTTTTCTTATCAAATGTTACGCCTTCTACATTCGTTTCATTGTAATGCACTTATTATAAAAATGCATGTCTGTCAACAAAATATTGTACTTCACTTCCTGAACCCTCGTGGTGACGGAACCTGAAGGCCGCGACTCGAGTCGGCCATTTTTGATGGAATAAAGCCCATTTAGAAAACCTCTTATACCACGGATTCTGCCTCTTGTTATTTTGAGCTATTTACTTTATTTTAAGATTCCGTATGAAATTCAGTCCGGTATTTTTATTTACCACATAATGGCGCCCGAACAGGGACACTTTCTCATCTCACGCGCCGGCGGTGCGTTGCAGGCCCGGTCTCCTGCCACAGCTGGACGGACCATAAACGCGTACCAGCAGGATTTCCTGTAAGCTCCCTCCGGTCAAGCGGGGGCGACTGAGGCTGCGATCAACCCAGACGAGGCGGTGAGAAGTGCGAAGTATCCCGACCAGAGCCTAGCTGAGAGAGCAAGATCCGAGGTATACAGAGGCCCACCAGGTTTTCCGAAATCCCGATGTTCAGAGGGTCCGATGTCCGCAGTCGTCGAGTCCTGTCCATTCTCTGAGGCCTTCCGTTTCAAGGAGCTACTCGGTGAGTACCATCGCCGGGGAGGCGTGTTGACGCGCACATAGGTTGTGCCGGTCAAGACGGATTTGGGTACACAAATCCGGTCTGCACTGTTTAGCAGTGTATATGTACTGTTTAGCAGTATATCAAGTATTCCGAAGTATTCAGTTATTGTCAAGAATTCAGCGTGGTGATTAGTTAAGCAGACTGTCATCATTGTCGATCATTGTTATAATGTTTAATGTTTAATGTTTAAAGTATTCAGAAAATGTCTTGCATATTGTGGTATGAATGATTGTCCATTGTTCACCGTTCATTATTGTGTTTTTTTGTATTAAGAAAATTCAAGAGTAAGTATCAGATCAGTTGTCAATATGCCGCTCTTCTCGAAGTTAAGACAGATTACTACCAGAAAAGGAGTGCTTGAAGAAGCAGTTCCTATTCCTCCTAGAGACACTCCAGGACATTTCATGTACCATAAGCATGGCTTAGATGCCATATTGTTTCTTGATCTATGGGTAGATTATACCAAGGGATTACCGGAAAGTCAAAGGTGGCCCGTAGCGGGAACCTGGGATGCAGAGTGCATCATGAAAGTGGAGGAAGAGTTATGGAAAAGAAAGGTCAGACAGTCACAGAAAGACGCTGTTGAGTTATGGCGTAAAGAATCTCATAGACGAACAGAAAAAGCACGTAGACAAGAAGAGAGGAGTAAAGAAAGTTCAAATAAAGTTGAAGAAAATCTATTAATTAAGGAAGGTATCCGAGTGAAATCAGAACAAGTAAATAGACAAAGAAATGCTCTTATGAATGGTATGTATCCCCTTCTAGCCGAAGGACTACCTAAGGCTGATCCAGAGATGCCAAAAGACTTGCCACCCCCATTATTTCCAATTAAGGTACATCAAAAAGGGCATCCCAGAACCGCAGAAGACGTTTTTCTTTCCTCATATCTAGACAATGCAGCTCCCGAGTATGCTAACGCCACACCACATAGACCGACTGGCGGAGGGGTTCAACGTCAGGATCAGGTATCTGTCCCCGTGCAACAGCAAGTCCCGACGCAAACTTCGGCAAGCACATCTGTTTCCGCATCTGTCTCCGCAGTCGACTCTACAGGGGTATCGACACCCATAGTTGCTGTGTCACGTTCAACGAACCCATTCACACCCGACGCCCCAGATGGGGCCACGGGAGGTGCTAGCAGTACCTTCACACCACCTAGAATAAATAAACTTGTCTTTCAAGAGTCAGCACATTCACGTACACCTAAATTCGTAAGTGAACGTACGCTTAAAGAACTCCTTGTAAATTGTAGATATGATCCGGTGGTTGGTAAAGAGGACGAAATGGTCCTGGCATCATTACGTATCAGGCGAGCCGCAGAGTATTTAGCGAGGTTACCAGGGATGATTACGCATCTAGATAACATATATCATTTTGTTCAAACAGGACGAGATCCAGGATGTATTAGCAGAGCTATGGAATTCCAGAAAGTAGAGATACAGGGGGAACTGTTACGTTTCCTCATAAACTGTGTAATCAGAAATCAAGATCGTCCGGGGGTAGACCCGAATGCAATGCTTACTCTTACAAGATGGAGTCAGAATATATCAGAAGGGAGACACGATAAGCAAAATTGTATAATAGCCATGTGCCGAAAAATCCGTAAAGAAATAGAACGTATTCATGAAGAAAGATTGGGAACAGACGAGTTTGAGCCAGATGAAGTGTCCGAATCAGGGAATTCCGCAAGACAGTCAGAGACCGTAGCCTATGTAGGCAGAGGAAGATCCTGTGAAAATACTAGATGTTTTCCTGATCCCATACACTCTGTATGTCCAAATAATAGCAGAACGTATCCGACGCCTGTAATAAATCTGAAGTCTCCTGAACATTCGTTTCAAGCCGCAGATAAGATACTACGAGAACGAAGGGGTTACCACCTCCTCGATTCCATGGATGAGCAAGAATTAGCCAGATCAGCTGTTCACTGGATCGTTAGTCCTGAAAAATATGGTGATGAGACCGTAGCACACACGTTTCTCAATCTCAGTACAGATGAACAACGTTTAGCTGGAATCTATATGATTCAGCAACTCCTCATATTATATAAGAGCCAACATGCTGACCCTGGTCCTTTACCTGATATATTAACGGAACTACTCACAAACAGATGGAGAGGTTCTAGTAACAAGCTAATTAAAGAGATATTAGTGTCACGTAAACAGTATGTCCTTTTTGTAAGTCCGGATTCTCTCTCGCTGCCCCACAGAGAAAGAACACCGTACTATATGGATAGACAAAATCCTTTACGAGAAGTGCACCCAATAAAAGGCGAAGACAATGAGTTTCACCGTGTATTTGTTTACACACCCATATCAAAAATGGAATTATTGGAAATGAAGAAAGTAGTACCTAGTCACGACAAGGACCCAGCGGGTTTCCACCGAGAAATTAAAGACATGTTACTAATGGGAGAGTACACCTTTCCTGATATTATGACGATATTAAAGGTGCTTTTGCCTGCTGGCATTTATGAAAAACTGAAAGAAAAAGAGTGGGAAGTGGGAGACCAAAAGATAGACTGGACAGCATTGGCAGAGGAAGAAAGGGGCCGAACTGCAGGTTCAGGGCTCGGGGATAAAGTTAAACTGTTACCAGGTTTACTAGTACAGGTACTGCCACGTTTATTAACTACAAAAAAGGAAGATTGGGGTGCAATCACAGCCTGCAAACAAAAGCAAGATGAAGACACAAGCGATTATTATGCTCGATTTGAAAAATGTTTTGGTATAAATAGTGGTATAAAAGCAAGTAGTGACTCATATCCACATCTATTTGTGACGAAATTAGTGGAAAATGCATTGCCCCCAGTGAAGAATAGAATATTGAAATTCGAGAGTACCTGGCAAAGTAACACTCCGTCGCAAATGCTACAAATGTTACAGTATCATCACAATAGAATTAGGGATGAACAAGAACACGAGCATAGACGCATGAAGGATACAAAAATGAAAATGCTAGTTTCTCAGACAGTACCAGCAGATGGTCACAAAAAGGGTGTGACACATTCTGGTGATTCTGCAGTTCCTGTAAAAGGAACCTGCAATTACTGTAAACAACTAGGCCATTATGTACACGATTGTCCAGTCCTGAAACGTAATATAGCTACAGGTATTGCAAAGGAGAGACCACGATTAGTTAGACAAGATCAGAATGAGCAAGGAGCTATGCAGCATGGACAGTCCATGCCAGCCTCACAGCAACCCATACAGTTTGTGCCAGCTGCACCACCGTTGCCTGCTACTGCCACACAAACCACAACACGACAAATGTATCAGACTGCACAGTATGAATACCCTGAATATCAGCGCTACGCATGAACCAGCCTAGAGAGGGAAGTTGACTTACCGCTTATCGAGATTCCTGTAGATCAAGAAGGACCTTATGTACATAGTGAATTATTAGGTCAAGATAGAAAATTCTTACTCGATACAGGGGCAAGTCGAACAACTATAAAACGAAGTGAAGTTCCGGGGGCACCCCTCTCAGGCTCTCAAAATGTTTCCCTTGGTTTTTCAGGAAAACCTATTGTTAATGAAGTATCACAGCCTCTACCACTTACGATAGGACCTTTGACACAAACTACAGATTTATTGCTTACTAAATCATGCCCAGAAAATCTGTTAGGAATTAAAACTCTGAAAGCATTAGGAGCCATAATATGTTGTTCTCCGGAAGGAGTAAGGTTGTTTTTACGTGATTTTAAAGGTCACTATGTGTCTAGAGACATGGATCCCCGACTACAGACGTTACCAGTACATCTATGGGCACAAGGCCCTACGGATGTTGGTTGCATGAATATTACACCATACCGAGTTACACTCAAAGCAGGAGTGGTACTACCACGAATGCGACAATACAAGTTACCGCATGATGCTGTAGTGGCTTTGCTGAAAATCATTGATGAGCTGATTGCCCAGGGAGTAGTTGTAGAAACAGACTCCAATGTATGTAATTCACCGATAATTCCGATTCTTAAACGAACTGACCCTACTGCTCCGCCAGTATACCGATTGGTTATTGATTTGCGTGAACTAAACAAGTGTATTGTACCACAATTCCCTGTGGTCCCTGATATATCATCATTGTTGACAGCAATTGATTCCGAAGCAACATTCTTTACTGTAATCGATCTCAAGAATGCCTTTTTCAGCGTCCCAATAGATCCGGAAAGCCAATACTTGTTCGGATTCAGTTTAAATAGGCGCAGTTTTAAATTCTCACGCGCTCCCCAAGGATTCACAGAAAGCCCCAGCATCTACAGCCAAGCACTGAAACGAGAACTCGACAGTATCCACATGCCAGTCAATACTGCACTGCTTCAATATGTCGATGATCTGCTGATCACCGCGAGAAGCGAGCCAGAATGTGAAAAAGCTTCTCTGACAGTTTTACATTTCCTAGCCGACAAGGGGCACAAGGTGTCCCCTTCTAAGCTGCAATTCTGTGTTCAGCGAGTTATTTATCTTGGTCACTCGCTGTCCAAGGAGGGAAGGCAGCTTACACCAGATCGCATCCAGTTAATTGCTAACATGTCAATACCCCAGACACAAAAGGAGGTGCGAGCTTTCATAGGCCTCACTTCATATTGTAGGCAGTGGATCCCTCAGTACGCATTTCTAGCAAAACCACTCATTCAGTTAACCACACAGGAGGCAGCCACATCGACTGTTCTCCCTTGGACTCAGGAACATACACAAGCTTTTGAAAGCCTAAAGGAAGCTTTATGTCAAGCACCTGTTTTAGCAACACCATGTTATAGCAAACATTTTACACTCTTTGTTACAGAACGCGAAGGTACTGCCTTGTCAGTACTCACTCAGGATCAAGCAGGATCACGCAAGCCATGTGCTTATTTTTCCAGTACATTAGATCCCGTAGCTCAGGCTTTGCCTGCATGCCTGAAATCAGTGGCAGCGACAGCCTTAGCTATCAGACAAAGCGATGCCATAGTATTAGGACACCCATTGACAGTACAAGTACCACATGCAGTAGAGGTTCTTGTGAACCGAACACAAACACAACACTTGACCATAGCAAGGCTTACCGGTTATGAACTGACATTGTTTCAACCACACATAGAGATCCGACGGTGTAATACATTGAATCCTGCTACACTATTACCTGTAATTGGAACAGACCCACTAGCTCATGATTGTGTTGAAATCATTGAAATAAAGACGAAACCTAGACAAGACTTGACAGACGTTCCATTGTTAGATCCAGACCTGACGTTGTATGTAGACGGATCGTGCATGAGAACAAGTACAGGAGATTTAGTGGCCGCGTATGCAGTCACAACAGACACTGAAGTTATTGAGACACATTGTATAGATACTCTGTCAGCCCAAGCAGCAGAACTTATTGCCCTAACGCAAGCCTGTATTCAAGCCACAAATAAGAAAGTTAATGTATACACTGACTCACGTTATGCATTCGGAGTTGTACACGACTTCGGCGTGCTGTGGCGAGAGAGAGGTTATTTAACCTCCCATGGTGCCCACATTCAGCACGGACCCCTCATTCATGCCTTGTTAGACGCAATACATCTACCCACTGCTATATCGATTATGAAATGTAAAGCACACACGAAGGTTACTGATACCATTTCTCAAGGCAATGACTTAGCTGACAGAACAGCTAAACAGACTGCTCAGAATCGCACATTAGACATGACAAAGCCAATAGTTCAGACACCAACACAGTGTATGACAATTAAGGATCCCGCACTTGACGTAATTGACATACAGACACATGCCACAGCAGAAGAAATAAAGAAGTGGACTGAACTAGGAGGGATCCAGACAGATCAAGGATGGATGACGAAGGAGAAATCTGTATGGTTTCTCCCTGATTCCATGGTTCAAGCCATTATAGCTACAGTTCACAGTCCAGCACATTTAGGAGAGAAGGCTATGCTAGACAGCATTCAGCACATTTGGTTCAATAAACATTTACGAGCAGCAGCGAAACAAAAAGTTCGTACCTGTATGATATGTTGTCAGTTTAATCCAGGAAAGAGTGTTCCCGTAGAGCAGGGTGGATTTCAGCCTCCTGACCATCCTTTTGAAGTCCTCCAGATGGATTATATTCAGATGGAACGTTGTCGAGGATTCAAATATGTCCTCGTAGTTGTTTGCGCTCTCTCCCGTTGGACAGAGGCGTATCCCGTATCAGATTACACTGCCCCGACTACTGCCAAGCAGCTAGTTCGAGAATTCTTCCCACGGTACGGTTTACCACGTGTTGTATATTCAGATAACGGTCAGCCTTTCTCATCCGAATTAATGAAACATGTCTCACTTTTGTTGGGATATCAGTGGAAATTCCACTGTGTCCGACACCCCGAGGCAGCAGGTCTCGTGGAACGACATAATCAACTTTTAAAAATCAGATTGTCTAAAATATGTCAGGAAAAAGGTGTGGACTGGATAGTAGCCTTACCAGTTGCGCTATTCTACATGAGAATGGTAGCACACTCTCGAACAGGGCTATCCCCTTATGAAGTGATCTTTGGTAGACCACCGAATATGTGGGGGACGCCTATACCCCGTAAAATAACTGATGTTGACTGTAATATGCTGACAGATTACCTGGCTTCCTTGATGTCTGCACTACAATCTTGTCGTTCACAGGTAGTCGCAGCTTTTCCCGACAACACCGAGGTGAAACCTCATGATGTAATTCCCGGTGATTATGTTCTCATCAGAAATTTTGATCGGAAAACCCAACTGGAGCCAAGGTGGAGGCTTCCTAAGTTGGTCCTGTTGACGACCAGAACAGCTGTGAAGATCGAAGGAAGAAAAGGATGGGTGCATTCCAGCCATATAAAAAATTTTTATGGACTTCCTCCTGACACAAACAGTACTTCCCGTGTGTCTTCCCCCATTGACTCAAAGCTACCTTTGGCTGAGGCCAGTAGCACCGAACTCTATAAGCAGAAACTCAGGTCCAGATCCAAGCTGTCGGACGATTTGATTGTTTAAGTCCTCTCCAAGGTGAAGCGGTTGAATCTGTCCCGACATGTATCCCTTAGGTCTGAATCATGTAGAGTCCAGAATCATAATGAAACGACATGCTTATTGTAAATCACTGCGTAACCACTGTATTGTGACTTTATTAATTTTGTTTTCCTTGAGTTTTTTAATAGTTACTGCAAGTATATTGTTGCATATGTATTATCCTGTTTCTAAACGTGTTTTCAATATAACTGATGAACATTCTTTTAGTGACCTACCGCCACATGAGTTGTCCTATAGACTTGCGCTGCGCAATAACACATTCATTAGTATGTTACATCATTCCCATCAGACTAGTAATGCCACCAATTGTTGGGTGTGTGGCCGACTCCCTCCCTATCAGAATAACAAAGGAGTTCTGCCTTTCTTTCCACATCCATTTACACACAATGGCTCCTGTGGAGCATGGTTTAGTTTATTAAATTCCATAGACCCAGACACAGCCGTTTATCAACAACATTGGATATGGGGAAATCTGAATCTAGTTTTATTCAAAGTCTGTCACCCCAATAAGGAGGGTCACCCCAGTAGAACAGGAACTGATTTAGAAAATGAAGTGTATAAATTAGGTAATTTTACGCCTAATCTTATGATTCTGAATGTCAAATCCGAAGTTGAACTAATTCTGCCCACTATGTCAGTATTTCCAGTTAAGGGTGAATTATGTGTAAGAAAAGTTGGTTCCATACATATGGGCCATAGCCAATGCGTTACTATAGTAGAATATAATGATCAAGGTAAATCTTCATTTAGAGCTTCTCGCCATTCTTACTTTATATGTGGTCAGACGGCATATATGCGTCTGCCTCTGGATTGGGATGGTACCTGTTACATAGCATTCCTTTTGCCACCTGTTTTCCTAGCTCCCCCTGATTATTATCGAAATGTTCATTTAGTACACAAAAGAGAACGTAGAGATCTCCCAGTTGTCGATTATACTGAGACGGCATGGGACAAATATGTAGATTTCAATAAAGGTATCTTTCCCTATATAGGTACAATATCAAATAGTAAGCTGATACGCAGACTCACCAAGACTCTTGAAGCTGTAGTAAACGAGACTATAGCCGCCCTAGGCAATCTGACAGAGGAACAATCAGTGATGAGAATTGTTGTTCTCCAGAATCGTCTTGTCCTTGACGTCATCCTGGCCGATAGGGGCGGAGCTTGCAGGGTCATCGGATCCAGCTGCTGCATATTCATACCAGAAAATTCGCCATCTGTATATAAAGCTATAACACGCCTTCATAAGATTGTAAGCCAGATACACGAAAATCCAGGCACTTGGACGTGGTCCGGGTGGTTTTGGAGTGTGATATCAGCCTGGGGATGGAGAGTTCTATCCTTCCTAGGTATTGGCCTTCTTATGCTCTTCAGTTGTTGTTTATGTCTGCAATGTGGACCAGCGATTTGTGGTCTGTGTGCCACATCATGCATTCCATATCAAAGTTCTCGTTCAAAATGCCGGAAGAAGAAGGAAGAAGAAATGATGCTCCATGAGCAAATCGATGGAATGATGAAGATTGATATCTTTTGAAGGGCAAGTAGGGGACAAGGAGGGAATGTGGAAATGTGGATTTTCCTGATCAGTTATGTCCCCTATCTTGGACCCCAACGGATCTATATGCATGTTACAAGTACATGTATGTTCCCTCCAGTTCCAGTTTCCCAGACGCAAACATATGTGTGTCTACCGTCGACATGTTCTCTGTCAGATCCGCCATCGATGGGCTGGATATTCGATTCCTAGGTATGAAAGGCCACCGACTTTATATGGCTAAGTTACTACATTTTTACAGTTCAGGCAAGTAGGCCCGATTCTGTCCTCAAAGCCTTTCCCTGCTCTCTGTCTCTGACAGCTTCAGCTTGAGCTCGCATCTGTATCCATGAACTTTGTCCTACTCCCTGTGCAGCTAAAGGTGCCTGCCTCGGCCAGTTTTCGCATGCCTGCCAAGAAGCTGTATTTCACCTTCGAATTATCTATTTTGCTCTCCAGCCGATGCATTCCTGTCTAGTGGTTTAGGTAAACATTTCCTTTAGCTCGCAAGCAAAGGACTCAGCCTTTCCGTCCTCCTGCAAGTGATTCATAGCCCTGCTGCCATGGAAAGTTTTCTGCCCCTCGCATCTCATATAGACACTTAGACGTTTGTGCACGCACACAGTCAGTATAGACTAGATTCTGTCCGAAAGTCCTTCCTTGTGGATAACATAGTTCTTTAAACATAGGATGTTAGATATGATTTGGGATTAGGTTGACTTGACCCCCCAGACTTCTCGTCTCCACATGTAGAGCTAAATGTCAAGTCCCCTTCACCCCCTAGTTGCACGTCAATTACACGTCATGCTGCTGCGCGCGCATCTATGTTAAGTATTATCGTATAGATCCGCCTATGTCTGATAATCCTAACCAATCATGTTTCTTTTATTCCTTATTACGCCTAGTTTCAATTACGTACTTATTTTGTCACTTTTCTTATCAAATGTTACGCCTTCTACATTCGTTTCATTGTAATGCACTTATTATAAAAATGCATGTCTGTCAACAAAATATTGTACTTCACTTCCTGAACCCTCGTGGTGACGGAACCTGAAGGCCGCGACTCGAGTCGGCCATTTTTGATGGAATAAAGCCCATTTAGAAAACCTCTTATACCACGGATTCTGCCTCTTGTTATTTTGAGCTATTTACTTTATTTTAAGATTCCGTATGAAATTCAGTCCGGTATTTTTATTTACCACAAAGGGAATCTGGGTAATAGACCCTGGTGGGAGGCAGTCAAGTCACCCCATCCTGGATTCCCCTGGGTGTCTAGTTTTCAAAAATGTATAGGTTTGCTAGGTTTCCCAAGGTGCCCACAGAGCTAGAGTTCAAATACTAGAGCTAGGCACTATGCCATAAAAGGGTCATTTTTCACTGCGATATTGAGGTGTGACCACGTTGCGTTTTGCGCCGTTTCCTGTCGCGGGCACTAGGCCGACCCGCACAAGTGAAGTACCATTTTTCTCGTAAGACTTTGGGGAACGCAGGGTGGGTGGAAATTTGTGGATCCACGCAGATTCCGGAACATTCCACCACAGAAATGTTGGGAAAATGTGTTTTTGTTTGACAATTTTTTAGGTTTCCTAGGGATTCTGGGTAACAGACCCTGGTGGGAGGCAGTCAAGTCACCCCATCCTGGATTCCCCTGGGTGTCTAGTTTTCAAAAATGTACAGGTTTGCTAGGTTTCCCAAGGTGCCCGCAGAGCTAGGGTTCAAAAACTACAGCTAGGCACTTTGCCAAAAAAGGGTCATTTTTCACTGCGATATTGAGGTGTGACCACGTTGCGTTTTGCGCCGTTTCCTGTCGCGGGCACTAGGCCGACCCGCACATGTGAGGTACCGTGTGTGTATCAAAGGGACCAGTGTACATACAGGGAAAGTTGAAAGTCCAAAAATGTACGTTTTACTGTAATACTAAATGTAGGAATATGAAATACACGTTCAGATTCTGTATATACCTGGCATCTGTGTGTTTTTTATACGTTATATTTTTTATTGGCATTTCATCATATATACAGTATATATTATTTCACCTTAAATCAGTTCACAATACTCTTCTTGTGTTCAGTTACATCGAGGTCAATTTAAGCCATGTACATCCATTTGTGTACCCTCTCACATAGTACATAGACAGTGGGTTAACACTTCTAAACGTTGCAGTGTGGTCCAATTTTGCTGCCAATAATTCGTATAACCTCAAAAACCTGAACATTAACCCCTCCCCTTGCCGCCTCGTCCCTTGGATCATCAGATTTCCTGACTTTGTGGTCACCTACAATGTCTTTCATATCATCTGCTAGAACATTGGCTTCCCCTGTTTTGGGCTAGAGTATATCCCGCCCACTGGGTAATGTTTCTCTACTCAGTCTGTTGGGAGTTCTGGTCCCCATGTCTGGTGCGAATAGGGCGTGCCAGACCACCCGTCAAACCACGTTCTCCACATGGCATATTATATACGGGTGGCCTTCGGGGACCGCTCCCTCCATCATCAGTAACCTGCAAGTGCATTCCTTCCGTATGTCCAAGCCAGAAGGGATTTTTCCTAATTTTCTTCGTCATGGAACCAGTGAATCGCAACCTGAAGCTGGGAGGTCATGTAGTAAAACTCTAGTCTCGGAACCTCAAGTCCTTTGCAAGGTCAGTAAACTCCCTTGTCTGCGTTTCCTACCCCATAAAAGGTCTCCAATCAAGATGTCTAGTATATTGAAATAGGATCATTGTATCATGTAAAAGGAATGCTGCAGCGTTTATTGGCAACGGGGCAATAAAATAATTTAATGATTGCTATTCGCCCCATTAGCGATAGTGGCAATTCCGCCCAGAAGCGAATTGAGCCTCTCAGACCCTCTACCACCCGACCGATATTAAGTTTATGGTAGGTGTCAGCGGAGCCTGCTAGATAAAGTCCTAAGTATCGTGCCCCCTCTTCCATCCACGGTATATCCAAGACTGACCTCGATACCGGGGGGACCGCCGCCATCCTGCCCATTGGTATCATTCTAGATTTTATAGGGTTGACGTGTAATCCCGAGATATTGCCAAACTTACACATTTCCTCTACAAGTATCGGGACCGAGTGTCCTGGTTGTCTCAAATAAATCAATGTGTCATCAGCATATAGCGATACCACATGGTTAGTGTTTCCCAACTGTATGCCCCAGGGATCCATAACTGTTTTCAGCCGCATGGCCATGAGTTCCATAGAGAGGGCACACAGTAATGGTGATAGTGGGCATCCCTGTTGGGTTCCTTGCTTTAGTGCTATAGATCTCGACACCGTTCTACCCACCCATACTCTAGCCGTGGGGGCCTCATAGAGCAATTGACTCCACTGCAGGTATTCTGTACGCACTACTATCCGTCTCAGAACTTGTCACATATACGGCCATTCCACTGAATCGAACGCTTGTGCGATATCTAATGACACGATCACAGCATCAGTTTCCAGCAGGTAAGGAGCTTGCCATACATGCGCTAACCGTCGTAAATTATATGTCTTGTTTCGTCCAGGTATAAACCCTTACTGATCGGGGTGAACCAATCGTTTCATCAGCGGCAGAAGACGCTCAGCCTGGATACCACTTAATATTTTTACGTCAATGTTCAGCAACGATATCGGCCTATAGGAACTTGGTGATTCAGGTCTTTATCATTTTTAAGGATCATGGCGATAAGTGCTTCGCTCATGGTAGGTGGGAGCTTACCCCTGTCCAGGGCCTCATTATAGACCTCCAGCAGTCTATCTACCAAGAGCATTCCGAAGCCCTTATAGAACTCCGCAGGAAGTCCATCGGAACCCAGACTTTTGGCTGCCGTGAGGCAGCCTATAGCACCGTTTAATTTGTATTTAGTAAACGGGGTGACTAGAGATTCTTGCTCTTCTCTGGTAAGCTGGGGCAGCTCCAGTGCATCCAGGTAATCTACAATTATCCCCAGCTCTGGTTCAGAGCGGTTAGTGTACACTTTTCCCAGGTGAATCGCCAGAGCCTCTGTAATAGCCTGTTGCATAAATACTAGGGCCCCGGTCTCTTCCCTTATCTCTAATATCTGAGTAGCAGACATTTCTTGCTTTACCAACCGTGCTAGGAGCATCCCAGTTCTATCACCTTCCCTATAAAGTAGTTGCCTATATGTTGTGTGAACAGATTTTTCTAGCCTGCGGAGGTCCGTCATAAGTGCTTCCTTAGCTTCGGTCCACTCTTTTAAATTGTGTGGGGCTGTGCTAATCTCGGACTCCAGTTTCCCCAGATTAGACTCATGTTTAGCTACATTCCTTTCCAGCTGTGTTCGTACTCTGAATGTGGTTTTTAGACATATGCCTCAAATCACTACTTTCATGGCCTCCCACTCCACATCGCAGCTCAGGCCGAGCCCCAATTGTCCTGGAAGTAGTTACCCAGCTGCATGCAGATTGTGGCAACAAATGATGGATCGGTGAATGCGTCATTGTTAAACTGTAGTATCTCATCTGGTAAGTTTTCCCCCCACACTCCAACCCAAATCTGAGGACAAGAACCAATGATCTAACCTACTGGAAGTCTGTGTGGCCGGTGTATAGCATGAGAAGTGCTTCGCCGTGGGGTGGCGCTCCCTCCATATACCTCGCAATTTCAACCCCTGTATCTCCCCTTGTAACGCTGTGGTCATTTTTGGCTTTGTGTGTAACTATGGGGAATCCGTATATAGATTGCCATCTAGGACACAGTTCATATCCTCAGCTAATAGTATTGGAGCTCCCAGATATGAGGAGGCCGTCTCGAAGAGATTGCCAAAAAAGGAAGCGCTGTCATCATTTGGAGCATATACATTAATTGTACATATTTCTGACCCATCTAACCGCCTATGTAAAATAACAAATCTCCCATCTGGATCAGTAACATGTTACAGGTGCTGAAATGGGACCCCCGGTGGTATCCATATAAGGGTCCCTCGTTGAAAGCCAGAGTATGAAGTGGTGTAGATTTGTCCACTCCCTCGCTTCCTCAAATATTTTATAGAGTCTCCCCAGACATATGTCTCCTGGAGGCATGCCACCCCCACCTTATATCTTTTCAAATAGGCAAATATTCGCCTACGTTTCTCAAGTGTGTCGATACCTCGCATGTTCCATGTAATGAACTTACTCATGGTGGTTGCCTCAATACACTTTGTTTGGTACTCCATCCAACATGATTGAACTCTGCACATATGCAGGTAATCATTACCAACTTGTCATACGGTACGATATCTTCCCACATTTGATCCCTACAAAGGACGGTCTGGTTATTTTCAAACATAACTACCCCAACATCCCCTCTCCCCTTGGGCAATATCACAATCCCCACCCTTGCCATGTGGAGCCTGGTGCAGATATGTAGATGTCGCCCCATTCCCCTGCTGCAACTCCCCAACTTATAACATTAAAAAGGCATAAAACAAGTAAACTCTGGTATCCTTCCCTTCCCACCCATCCCATTCAAAGTAAGTGGTTGGTTGGCTGTCAAGGTGTAAGGACATGCCTCCAACTCCATCAACAGGCACCAGCCTCTAAGGGGGGCTCGGACCCCCGCCATCTATTTCATACTTGTGATAAACACTGTGTTATACTAATGCCTCCTCCCCTTTTCATAATAGTTCAGTCTTACCAATTATGCGGCACACACGTGCCGTGGGAGTCTGATCAGTTCAAATATTCCCAAATTATTCCACCCTCAAGCATCTGTGTCCTCGCTCACATTACTGCTGAATGGGTCCCCCAGTGACGATGGTCTTGAATCTGGCACTACGTCCAAAGCCTGCAGTGTGCCATCTGGGCAGACCCGGATTCTAGTAGGGCTGCGGCTTGTAGAGGCATCCTGTGACTGTTCTCGGTGCCGGCGACTCCTTGACTGACTTCGAGTTCCAGGCTTCTGTGGCGTCGTCGTGGAGGGAATCAAACAGGCCCCCGGTGAACCCCTTGCATCCAGCCAGTCTGCTGCTTCACCTGCCGAAAATAAGAATAAAGTTTTGCCGCCGTGTTACACCCGTAGTTTCACCGGGAAGAAAAGACTGTATCGAAGGTTTAAGTCTCTCATACAGCACTTCACAGCTAAAAAGAATTGCCTCTGCTCCTGTACGCTCTGTGTGTAATCCGGGCCTTTGTTGCGTTACAGTTGTAGTATTAAGTCTCGATCCCGAAAATGGCTCTGGGAGGTGCCCCCGGCTTTGGGGGGGGGGGGCCAGCGCCCGATGTGCCCTCTCCACTGTAATGAAGCGTGAAGGTTTCCTTGGTGCTAGCATTCCAATCAGCCGTTCCTCCAGGAACAGCTCTGTCGACGCACCTTCTGCCTTTTCGTGGAGTCCGATAAAGTGGAGATTGTTTTGCCGCGACAGTCCTTTGACATCTTCGGCCTGAGCGTCCAGACGTACCAGTTTTTGCTGTAAACTCCTCACCATGTCCTTTAGTGTGTTCATCTCTTTTTATTAGCATATCCACATTTTATTCGGTGGTTGTCACTCGTTCTGCGACTTTCCGCAGGTCGCAGCAAAGTAGATTCAGATCAATACCCACAGAGTCAATCTTGGTACTCAATTCATCCCACGTAGTGTGGATAGTGATTAGCACTTCCACTATGTATGGAGGGCGATCAGTGTGCTGTGCTGGTGGTTCTGTGGCAGTTTGTGGTGTTGACATTGGGGCCCCTTGTTCCAATGATAGCGGTTGGGCGTAATTGGAGATTTTGTTAGCCTGGGCTGTTTTATCTCCTTTATCTTTCACCATCGTTTGTGCTTAGCTGTGCGACAACAACAATCAAAGTCTCGAACAGCTTATGAAATATAAGAAAGTTATTTGGTGGTGTCGCACCTGTTATTAAGCCGCACATTTACGCTACAGCTAATGTGCACCGCAGGTTATTTTCTGAGGCTTGCTGAGTATTATGGCTGCAAGTTTCGCATCGCTGATTACTGCCTATATAGTAGGGGCGTCCGCATTCTGTGTCGTAAACACAGTTTACAGAGGCCTTATTCGAAATGCCCAGGGCATGTGTGGCTGACCATAATTCTCCCCCCTTACTTATCAGGGCCGTCAGCAGTTCGGATACTTTTAGGCGCCCCAGTTCAATGCCAGTGTTTCGCAGCAGCTGGTCCCCCCTCTCCAGCCAAGCCACCGCAGCAAACGATTAGCAGAGTATGCTTCCCTGGGTACAAAACCGTCACCGAGGTGTCCCTGCCGGCCGGCTCACCTTGTATGCCATCACCGGCCTCGGGCCGTGCACTGCGTCTGTAGGCCTCAATTGCCAAGTCCCAGCAAGAACCGCCTCTCGATTTTCTCTGGCGGCCAGTCCTCCTTCAACTACATCCGCACCAGCTGGGGAAATTCGGCTTTACAATCAGTCACTCAGACCTCCAGGCGTGATCATAGCTCGTCTTCCGGGTGCACCGGTGTGGCGCACACCGCTCTCTAGTGCAGTGTCTAGGGGCGGGACGCCCTTCGGTTCCCCCAGTGGCTGGCACCGGCTCAGATGGCGTAATGCACCTTTGGTGTCGCCCGTCACCTGAGCCCGTCAGCAGGAGTCCCCCCATCCCAACAGCAGCTTCAGGCAATCTGCTCCCAAGGCAATTCACAGGTCAGGCAAAAATTTTAATTTTGCTTTTCGCCCCACTGCATCGTCCACTGGGTCATCGGGGTCCAGAAGATGGCCATTCAGCTCCAGCCACCGCAGTCGGAAACTCTCCGTATATACCGTCTCGGCACTTCAGGTCTTTCAGCAATTCGCTCCTGAACATAGTGCCAATATCGGCAACAGTAGTCACATATACACACACAATACATCAATAAACCACATCCCTGGGTATCCTGGCTTAGCACCAAGCTGTGCTGCTGCATGAAGTACCCCTTGGTATCTGCAGACTCTGGATCACCCTGTAACTCCTCCTGCAACAAAAAACAACATGTTAGAACCTAACCCCCCTAAAACCTTCTATTATCCGTCCGCCGGGTAAGCGGAGGGGCGGGCAAGGCGAGACGGCGAGGGACAAGAGGCTGAGAGATGGGCGGGGGACAGCCTAAGTACCCCTGTCTCCTCCCCCTCCCGGAAGTGGGGTCGGCCAGACGACTTCCCTGGACCTGACCCAGGGAACTAGACTGACGACTCCAGTGCCTTCCTGTGGCACTAAGGCGGCCGCCCTATTGAGGGGCCGCTGCGCAGCCCCCCGGGCAGCCTTGACATAGTGCCAATATCGGCAACAGTAGTCACAAATACACACACAATACATCAATAAACCACATGACACCTTGTTAGTGTAGAAATTTGCTGCAGGTTTATTAGCATAACCAATATGCCAACATGGTGGGTTATCTTACGGGCGATCCCAGGGCAGGCCAACCCATATGCCACCTGCCCGTCTGATAAGCCTAAATTTCACCGTGGGGGTCGCCAATTGGTGCATACCAAATCTTGGGAGGGGCCACCCCTCCCATCCGTGGACCAGCAGTCCACTCGCTTACTCACGCCCCCCCGGGAGAGGTGGGCGGAGCGTTCCTGGCAGCCCCCGGTTGCTCAGACCCACAACCGCCCGTAGGACTAACGGGGCGCCGTAGTTCTTCCAGGGGACAAAGCTAAGACATCCCTGGGTATCCTGGCTTAGCACCAAGCTGTGCTGCTGCATGAAGTACCCCTTGGTATCTGCAGACTCTGGATCGCCCTGTAACTCCTCCTGCAACAAAAAACAACATGTTAGAACCTAACCCCCCTAAAACCTTCTATTATCCGTCCGCCGGGTAAGCGGAGGGGCGGGCAAGGCGAGACGGCGAGGGACAAGAGGCTGAGAGATGGGCGGGGGACAGCCTAAGTACCCCTGTCTCCTCCCCCTCCCGGAAGTGGGGTCGGCCGGACGACTTCCCTGGACCTGACCCAGGGAACTAGACTGACGACTCCAGTGCCTTCCTGTGGCACTAAGGCGGCCGCCCTATTGAGGGGCCGCTGCGCAGCCCCCCGGGCAGCCTTGACATAGTGCCAATATCGGCAACAGTAGTCACAAATACACACACAATACATCAATAAACCACATGACACCTTGTTAGTGGAGAAATTTGCTGCAGGTTTATTAGCATAACCAATATGCCAACATGGTGGGTTATCTTACAGGCGATCCCAGGGCAGACCAACCCATATGCCGCCTGCCCGTCTGATAAGCCTAAATTACACCGTGGCAGTCGCCAATTGGTGCATACCAAATCTTGGGAGTGGCCACCCCTCCCATCCGTGGACCAGCAGTCCACTCGCTTACTCACACCCCCCCCCGAGAGAGGTGGGCAGAGCGTTCCTGGCAGCCCCCGGTTGCTCAGACCCACAACCACCCATAGGACTAACGGGGCGCCGTATTTCTTCCAGGGGACAACGCTAAGATATCCCTGGGTATCCTGGCTTAGCACCAAGCTGTGCTGCTGCATAAAGTACCCCTTGGTATCTGCAGACTCTGGATCACCCTGTAAACCCTCCACAGCCTTGGGAGTGGCCACCGTCACTACCAGGGCCCCCCCCACCCAGATATCCCTTCCTACTTACAACCTGCTGCTGCCAAGGCCTCCCCTAGGTCCAGAAGGAATAAGTCCATGCCCAGTCTTGAGAGATGCACCCCATCCCCCTCCAGGCACCCTGTGGACTTGGCATGTAGTAGACCATGTCTAATGAAGCCAAAACCTCTTTGCTCCGTGAAACTATGCATGGCGCGGTTGACTTTCCTCCACGAAACCTCAATGGCGTCTCCGGAGCGTGCTCCTCTCCAATCAGCCCGTGGTGTGTTTTCTGACCACCAAAGTTCGCATAACCCCAGGGTATTGCTCAGCTGGCACAAGGTGTCCCTCATAACTTGGAGCAAAGTTCTCCTCCCTAGTGTGGTCAGGTCATTTCCTCCCAAGTGAATTACCAACAAGTGCAGTGGAGGCAACCCTCCCCGAGTCTCTGCTACAGTTTCCTGGTCAGTTCACTCCCACGCATTCCCGGATAGCCCAGTCACGTAATATCCGTGGCGGAGAAGCCGTGCCGCCATTTTCTGACCTCCTCCCACCGAGCCAGTCTCGTGATGCTTGAATGGCCAATTACCCACACTTTGGTTCCTGATAAATAAAGAAATGGTGGGTTTGAAAATATTTATTGTAGCGGTGAACAAACTGCACATCACATCTAAATTACAACATAACACAACACGGCAAACGTCCGAGTGGCCTAGGCCCCACTCGTGATTCCAAATTTACATAGATCAGGGAGAGGAGCCCCGAGCACCCGCCCCCCACCCTCACGCCTAGGGCCTGATGTACCGTTTGTAGCACTGCGACTCCCAGTGCCCCACTTGCTTGATACTCTCAGGTGACATCCCCGCTAGGAATACCGTGGTTGCTGCCCCAATTCTGAAGGAGTGGCTACTGAACTTTTGGGTCCCGTCTGCCTGCCCTGACAACTGTAGGCAAGCCTGCAGGATGTAATCTACTTGGAACCTAGTGACCGGAAACCCATCCTCGTGCACAAGTAGGTATCCCGCCCCCCCGGGGGAAGGGCCAAGTAGGCTTTGACCCAAACTAGAGGACAGTATCTGGCATCCCCCAGGCTTTGCAACAGGACCAGCCTCCCCCGCCCGGATTGGTCTGTTTTGGACTGCCTCACTACTATCTTGAGACAGCCCGAGTCTAAGTCTATGTCTTTGATGTTCAAGGCCACCCCGGAGGTGTCCGACTTGGATCTCGCCACCAGTTCCCCGATTCTAAAGGCCCCAAAGAAAGCCAGTGCGAAGCAGGCTGAGAATAGGGTTGCCTCATACCCCGAGCGGGTGGCCCTGGTCATGTAGTCGAGCATCCCTTGAAGGATGGGGTAACTAATGGGAGAC
The DNA here is from genome assembly GCF_964204655.1 of Triturus cristatus. Lineage (NCBI taxonomy): Eukaryota > Metazoa > Chordata > Amphibia > Caudata > Salamandridae > Triturus > Triturus cristatus. The sequence goes on from NC_140593.1 coordinate 741,075,810, forward strand.
CTGCTGTCAGGCGGATGCGGTTCATTCCTAGCCCACCCCTGCAGTGCAGCTTTGATAAAAAAGGCTTTGGTGGGGTCGAACTGTCCCCGTAACTTGGCATGATGGCTGATGGCAGACAGGTGACCCACAATCCACGGGTGGGATTTCCCCCATCCTTAGCCCACAACAAGAATTGTTGCACTCTAAGTTCCATAATAGCCCGGTCCTCCTCCCATGCCCCGGTGATCGCACAAAATTTTGCAGCACAGCTCCTGTAACGCTTCGCCGTCCTTGGGGCTAAGGACCGCTCTCCCAGACCCCTCATCCGTTGTTCCACTTCAGAAGCAGCCACAAGTGTGGCGGGAAAGGGGTCATTTTGTCTCTCGCTCTCGGCCAGGCCTCCCGGAAGCGATGCCACTGAAAGCGAGAAAGAGCATCAGCGGCTACATTCAGAACCCCTTGGCTATGCCTAGCCCTGCATTCCACATTGATCTTCAGACATGCCCTCACTATCTCTCGCAGCAAACACAAAACCAGGGGACAACTAGCTGACTGTGTGTTGATGGCCTGCACCACGGCTAAGTTATCCGACCAAAACAAAACTCTTTTTGCTGCCAGCACCCTAGGCCATAAGTGAAAGGCGATAACTATGGGGAAGAGTTCCAAGACAGTGATCTTGGACGTGATCTTTCTCTTGTGCCAGGCGTTCGGCCACTTCTCGGCACACCACTCCCTGTCCATAATCACGCCGAACCCTTCCCGGCCTGACGCATCTGAGAACAGCGCCAGTTCAGTGTTGTTGGCCCAGGGCGCGCGACAGATGACAGACCCATTGAAATTGTCCAGGAAGTCCGCCCACATGAGTAGGTCTTCCCGCATGCCTCTGCTCAGCTTGACCATGTGATGCTTCTTTTTAACTGAGGCTGTGGCTCTAGAAATACCCTTCCTGCGGGAATTACTCTGGCAGCAAAATTAAGTTTCACCAGGAGGCTCTGAATGAAAGCCAGGGGGACCTTGTCCTTCCCCACCGCTAGCCTAATCTGCTGTCCCTGGTCACGCACTTTGTCTACCGGCAACCTGGCTTCGCCTACAACCGTGTCCAGTTCTATGCCTAGGAAGGTGAGGACCTGCGCTGGCCCTTCAGTCTTTTTAGGAGCTAGGGGGACGCCAAGCTGCTGCGCGAGTATCTGAAAACTTGTAAGTGCCGCCTTGCATTCCTGAGTGCCATCCATCCCGATGAATAGAAAATCGTCTAGGTAGTGGGAGACTCCTGCCACCCCGAAGGAATGCTGTAACGCCCACTGCAGGAAGGAGCTGAAAGCTTCAAAGAAGGCACAGGAGACCGCGCACCCCATGGGCATGCACTTGTCAAAGAAGTACAGGCCGTCTAGCTTGAAACCCAGCAGGTGTTGGCTGCTTGGGTGCACTGGTAGCAAACGGAAAGCCGACTCAATGTCCGCCTTTGCTAGCCAGGCCCCTTTGCCCGCCCTCCTGACAAGGTCCAGAGCCACACCCAGCGTACAATATGACACAGAGCAAGAACCCTCTTGGAGCCCATGGTTCTCCACCGGGGGCTCCCTGAAAGGACCCGCGACCCTCCCCAGTCGTAATTCCTTTCTGACTTTTACATGCAATACCGCCGGGAGGTCTCTGGCTGATTTGAGGTTGTCTGCCTCCTTTCAGGACAACGGGCCTACAAATGGGATAATGAAGCCCTCAGAGAACCCCCCAGCAAGAGCGCGCTGTCTGTTTTGTTGTGATACTTCCTAAGGAGATGGAGCATGTTGCACAGGCTCACTGGGGATGGCCCCTTGCAGGCGGGGGATGCAGACGTGCCGGGAAGTACCAGGGGCCGGATAACCTTGTGGTAGTGAGCTACAAGGCGGCGAGACAAGACGGGGGTGGAGGGGGATGCTACTGGAGTTGGCTGAGCTGTCTCAACTGGCCTGTTTACAAGTGTCTGATGGTTTCTTGTCCTGCTTGGACTGACACGTGGTCGCAGCGTGACGACCCCCACATTTGCTGCACACATGCTGGAACCTGCACTTGCTCCCCCACGAGCATGCCCCTGAGTTGAAGAGGTTGCACGTCCCTGGCGAGACTCTCCTGGCCCCCCCGTTGCCCCTCCTGCGCGCCCCCCGAAAGGACTGCCTGAAGGGTTTAGTGCTGGACTGGCTGGGCCCTGGCAGAGAGCCCCCTCCCCCTGTGACTTTAGGCTGGGCGACTGTGCTCTGCGCTCCACGAGATCCCATGTGGTCCATCCACAGCTGGACCTCTTTTTGGTCCCACTCCATTTCCGGGCATATGGCCATCTTCTTCCTGAATTCCCGGTCGTAGTTGAGCCACCCTTCTCCCCCCCCCCACTTCTGTGCCTCAGTATGTATTAACCTTTGGTAAAGTGTAAGTATATAAGGGTTCCCCTAGTTACTTTTAGGCCCAAGAGGAGGGGAAAGGAAGCATACAAGAAAGGAAAAAACCTCTTATCTGGCCTGTCTAATTATTCAATAGTAATTACTTATATATTGACATTCCCCATAGCAAATTTACATTACACAACAACTTACTCTTTCATCTTTTTATTATTTTTATTTTTTATATCACAAAAACATTTGTTTGGTTTTTTTACTATATGGTTTGTGTATCATTTAAATATTTCCATAAAAAATATTTCCACAATGAATTCGATTACTACAATCTGTACAATTGAGACACTAAAAAAAGTTTTTTTTACTCAGCTTTTGAATTTTTGAAAAAGAAACAATTTACAGACACATTGGAGAAACCCCCATAGAGACAACCATCACACTATCATTCTCACCTATCACTCTACTCTCACATACAATCAGACATACCACAAGGAAGTTTTTCTACTAAAAATACATCTAATGTAAGATCCTACTTAGGTTCCAGTTCATACATTTTTGAAAGCCTTAAAAAGGTCGTAAACCGTCTTAGTCAGCACATTGACATGTAGTTCTTCTGAGGATCTATCAGATGTGTAGTCGCTGGTCGGTCTACGCACGTTTCGGAGACTCAATACAACTTTCGTGTCTCCTTCCTCAGGACAAAAAAGTTTTATGAGATTTCTTTATCGTCTGTGCGGCAAAAAACAGGGGTTCTCTGTAAAGGTGTAATGATAAAACATATATATGTATGAGACTGGGGAATGTCAAAGGAGCAATTTAAGTTATCACTTTTATATTACAGAGCTCATGATTAATTAGAGCTCCCACAGCCAAAGTAAATTCTCATATATTTAAATAGCATCATTATGTCATCTCCAATACAAATATTCCAAGAGTTGAAGAAAGGAAATAAGAAAAAGTAATTCTCAAAGTTTAATTGCTCCGATTGTGTTCTCAAAGGAAAAGTGCCATGTGATAAACCAATCTTTTCATAAAGTCCTCAGTGAAAATCTGAATCAGATTAAAAAGTTACCCATTATTTTCCCAAGAGACATGCCCAAAATCAAAGAAGTAAAAATTGCCTACATGCGTGATCTAACGTAGACTGCTATCTAGTTCAGGCAGAGCTGGTCCGTATTATGGTTCGTATCAGGTAGGTGGATACTTTTTGGCTGTAATTCTATTGTCAAAAATAGAAATGAATTTGAGTTTTCTATGTAAAGTCTTATTTTTTTATATATACTAGACTGGCTTCAAAATAAGGTAATGTCTTACCCTCTAAGATGGTAAGGTTATCGAGGGAACAGTGTGTACTGGTTAAATGGACATCTGGTTGTACATATTTTCTGTTTTCTAACAAAATATGGCCACCATTTCTAAAGGGCTTTCAAGCTTCCATCTGAAACACACAGTTTCAGCAATATCTTTATCCACGGTCAGAAAAAGAAGAGCATCACGAGATATTATATGTTCTAGGTTCCCGCTAACGTCTTACCTAAATAGTTTGTGAGCATATTTCCACAAGGAGGACGAGTGAAGACTTCTTATTTTCTCTTATGGGAGATCCCAGTTAGGAAGCTTCCAATATGTAAAACTTTGTTCTATAATGGGAAGATCAAAACCCTGATGTTTTAGACTTAATAGGTTATAAATGATAGCCAAATATATGTATCCAACAGATATTGTAAGTCTTAGTTAGTAAATTTGAGTGGTCCAAAGGGGTACATTTTACTGATACAGAGCATGTGACAGTTTCCCACATCTTATCATAATTTGTGCAAAGCTGGTACGTAATTATCAGGGTGCGTTTCACATAGGAGTCAAGAAACTTAGTTTTTCCTTAAACGTGAGTCGCATTTGTACTTTATAATTTTCTTTATCGCTCATATTCACAGTATCATACATGTCGATACCTGCATTTTAATTGTAAAGATGTCTTAGGTAGTTATCATATTGAAATAGTACTGGACAGGCCGCTCTAATGATGAGCATAGTGGAAAATGGTATCAAACTCCCTAAATACGTCTTAGTTCTCATAGAGACATCGATATTTTACAAAAATAGCGAGTAAGAGATGCTCCTGTATTGTTCGACATAATACAAGGGAAGTTAGACTCTATACAGGAGAGCAAGGTTAAAAGTTTAACCATATTAACTAGGACTGCTGGTATTCTTACCTCACGATGTTGAAAACGCTAACGCCATTTCATTCTTGCCTATTTGAAAAAACCCGAAGGCCATCTTACTGACGTTTTTTATTTCGTAGAGTGGGAATGCGTGACTCTACGTCAGACTTACGTTCCGATGTTACGGCGCGGCACACACAACGACGCCAAAAGTTATTATAATATTCGCCATCTTTGAATGGTGCACAAGATGGTCTATCTGTCTCTTATAAGAATGAATCGCAAGTAGTTTTTACCTGGTGTTCCTAAATGTGTCGAGAGATGGCCACAGTTGGTCAGTAGGGTATTATTTTTAAGAGCAAAAGTCCACATATCATTGCCGAATTATCGGTTATATTGGAGACGCAATTAGGATGCCAAAGTGCCATATACGATTGAAAGAAAAAAGTTATAACATTTAATATCTTATACGCCTGTGTTCTCACGATAGATTAATGTATGCTAGTTGCGGGGTAACATTCTCCGTATGTGCATGAGTGAGTGGACATCATGTAGCTTTGGTCGCCATCTTAAAATGGTAACGCACCACTTTATACAACAATGAACGATGCGGACAAGGGACCTCGCACTGATATGAGTGTTATTTTTGAGAGCAAATGTCCACATATCATTGCCGACTTATCGATTACATTAGAGATATAGTAGGATGCTATAGTGCCCTATATGATTGAAAGAAAAAGTTATAAAATGTAATATTTTATACGCCTGTGCTCTCACGATAGATTTATGTATACTAGTTGCGGAGTGACATTCTCAGCATATGTATGAGTTAGTAGATGGCATGCAGCTATGGTCGCCATCTGAAGACAAGCGCCTGCCCTTGCTCGGGGAATTTTTCAAGGATGACGGACTGAAGGATGGAGAAGGCGGACAGCCAGGTGTCAATGGACTTCTCTGGCCATTGCTGGAACCTGATCTTCTTGTCCTCCTCTTTCCCCCCAACCCTCTGGGCATCTTGGCCGTGTTGGCCCAACAAACAAGAGTAAGGAAAAAATGTCCAGAAATTCACGCCTCCAAATAAATTCTTTAACTGCCACAGGCACTTCCCATGACAACGAGCTATGACCTGACAGTAGAGGAGCGTGGGTGACCGTCTTCTTAGTTGTTGCCGACTGAACTGCCACTGCCGTGGTTGCAATTCCGAGCTGCGGCGCGGTGGGAGGAATGCCTGGGGAGGGGACCGGCTGGGGGAAGACGGCAGTAAGTTGCGCTGCCCGCGGCTCCCCCCAACTATCTGCTGCCGTTCCCCCCCTACCAGTGCCAGGCCTAGCCCTGGGGTCCCAGCAGTCGCAGCCACCAGCCCGGAGGCCACTTCTGGTCCCATCGCTACCACATCTGTGCTCTTGCCTGTGTCACTGCGAGAGGAACCCCCAAGGTTGGGCAACTCTGTGGCCTGCGTGCCTTTCCCTTGTAGAGCCCATACATTTGCTGCCGGACTCAAACCCCCACCCAAACAGTTTGCCGGTGAGGCTCCCCCAGTTGCTCCAGCCCTCAAGCGGCCAGCTCTGACCTCTTCCATGAAGCTCTTTAGAGTGTCATTGAGCTTACCCAAGTCCTCAGTGGTAGCGAAATTTGTATGCGATGGGCCATCGCACGTGGAGGGGACAGTTCCTAAGGACACAGGCTGCGGGGCGGGCCCAGGTGCACCTCTGGGGGTAGGCGCCGGCCGACTCCTGGCTGGCGGTGCGTCCGCCGGGAAGTCTTTCACAGTGGCCCTGCGAATCCGCTTGGACCGGGACGGGCCAGCCTCCTCAATAGGCTCCTGCCCCGTGGGAGAGCCACCAGAAATGACCCCTGAATCATCGGGATTGCTGGCCTTCAATAGGTCCGCAGCCCAGGCCAGGCCCTTGGACTTGGCGAGTTCAATGATGGCCGCTAGTTGTACGTCCTGGGGGGTGCCCTGCTGAGTTTCCTCTACTTGGAACGTCATCGTGAAGAGCAACGGGGAACCCTGGCTATCCATCCCTCGAGCTCGGGTTGCCTCAGTCTGAAAGAAAAAACCATCGTGAGCTGCAGCCTACAACAACCTGGACAGGCACACCACACATTCTCCGATGTCCCTTCTGCGACGCCCAGAACCGCTCTTACTTACTGTCTTGGTTTAGAGCTAGTGCGCCTGTCAGGTCCGGTCCTGCGGATTTAAAAGAATACTCCTTGTCCCTAGCGGAAGGTCCCGGCGGCTCTATGGGTCATCGGTGAGATCTGTGTGGGACAAAGTGAGAGAGTTACTATACACACCCCCACAGTATGCTGCTCCTCCGCCTTTCCCGGTGGAGGGTGGGTGTGACTTGCCCCAGACTCAATCAGGGGCGCGATGACACGGCCCAAACCCTAGCCGCACGTTGTGCATAAGCCTTGGGCAGCAGGAGGCGAGAGGCACCGCTGCAAGCCCGGACCGGAGGTGTCCTGAGCTGAGCAAGCCGGGAGACGCAGCCCCCAGCAGGCATCTTGGTGAAGAAGTCCCCGCCTGGCAACGCAGCCGCACACCCCCGCTGTGCGCCCCCCTGCCGTGCAAGCCACTTCCGTCTGAAGGCCTGTGACTTTAAGACGTCGAATAGATTAACTTGACCTGGAAGCCATACATAATTGTATTTTATTTATTTATTTATTTATTTTTTTGCATCATTTAAAATAGCGCGACTCACCCGAAGTTAATGGTGCGCTGTGCAAGGGCACCTTATTTAACTAGTTCAAGGACCGGGAGATGACGTGGTTTGCCCAGAATCACAGGATGTGGACGGGGCCCCGGGCTCGAACCCTTGTTTCCAACACCAAAGTCGGCGGTCAGCCGACCGACCACATCCTCTCCCGAAAGCAGGCGGCACGCGTAGGTCGAGGCCGACCTGCATGCAGTGAAATGAGGGCGATTCTAAGCGTCGGCTCGCCGCCCGGTGCCCGCTGTCCGTGCACTATACCTGCGCGGCCCTAGTTACGTTAGCGCCGTGTTGGGCCTAGCCAGGCTCCCCAGCAGGCGGCGAAGAGGCATGGATTTGTCAGAATTGGGATTGAACCCACGCCTCCCGGAGAGCTGGCAGCCTAGCGTAGCGCCGTAGACCACTCGGCCAACATGACCACATAACAACGCACTCTGCAGGGGGGGGCGCACGCGACCCGCTCACTCCGAGGCCCCGCACCGATGCTGCCCAAAGAGCTTCGCCTCGCCCCCCCCAGGCCCCCAGGCCCGAAATCAGGGGCGCCTGGGGGGGGGGGGGGCTGCAAGATTATTAGCAGGTTTTTTATAGCCGCACTCGACCCGAAGGGGTAGGAGCACTTTCCAAGGGCCCTAGTTACATTAAACGACACCTTTTTTTTTTTTTTTTGTAGACACAGGAGATTAAGTGCTTTGCCCAAAAAGTTGAGCCGACGCCGAGCCTCGAACTAGGAGGTTCCTCAGCTCCGAGGTCGGCGACCTGGCAGATAAGCCACAACCTCTCCCCGATCTCTGACGGAACAGACTCACTGGAAATTGAACCTATAACCTTGAGAGCGAGATCATAACCATTGGACCAACGTGACTCTCGCATGGGAGGCCCCAGCCGCTCCCGTCCGAAGGCCCGCGACTTTTTAAAACCTCGAATCGGTATCTCAACCTTGCACAATATCTATATATATATTTGCTTCTTTTAAATAATGCGAACTCGACACGAAAGAATTGAAGCGCTGTGCCAGAGCACCGTAATTACCTGACATATTCAGGGACCAGGAGGTTAAGTGGTTAGCCCAGAATCACGGGATGTGTACAGGACCACCAGGCTCGAACCCTGGTTTCCAGCACACGCCAATCCTTCCCAGATCCCCGCTCTGTGTCCCAGGCAGAAGCCGACGGCCCCCAGCCGCCAGCCAGCCCACGCTGGGCCGCTCAGCCACGCAGCACTACTGGAGAAGTGCGAATGTCCGTAATCCCCACCGGAAACCCCGTCTCGCGCCGCGTAGCCCCCGGCATGCCCCGCCACAGGCGCTCGGGTGGCACACAAATCTCCCCTAAAGAGGTCACGTGGGGCTACCACCACAAGAGGGGGGAGAGGGAAGGGGGTAGAAAGGGCCGGATGTCCCGAGCACACCTCAGGAAGACACTGCCGATGCCCGACCGAGCCCCCCGAGTCCCCGCACAGCGGGCAGCCACACACGACTCCACCCCCGCCGCACACGCAGCCTCCCAGGCCTTCTCCTTGAGCATAGCTCTGAGCCCGCACCCTCCCCCACCCGTGATATTCCGACCACAGGGCCCCGTCACCTGGTGCTGCCCAGGGACAAGGCCGGGCCGGGGGGAGGAGGCAGGCAAACTCACCGCAAATCGACGTATGCTCTGAAGCTGCTGGTTGCGCGGACGATCGACGGGCTGCGACCTGCAAGGCGAGACGGCGAGGGACAAGAGGCTGAGAGATGGGCGGGGGACAGCCTAAGTACCCCTGTCTCCTCGCCCTCCCCGGAAGTGGGGTCGGCCGGGCGACTTCCCTGGACCTGACCCAGGGAACTAGACTGACGACTCCAGTGCCTTCCTGTGGCACTAAGGCGGCCGCCCTATTGAGAGGCCGCTGCGCAGCCCCCCGGGCAGCCTTGACAGGGAAAGGGGAGGCTCATATTTTACAGGTAGTAGTAAGCTGTTTACCAACATCAGGATGCTTGTCGGATGCGGAGACAGCGAGAGCACTCAGGGAACGCGACTACTTTGCCATCTTACTTGGCCACACCCCCTCCAGAAGGTGCGTCTTATCAATGTAAAATGTCACCATTTCTGATCCTGCAAGTCAGGATTGGTTGGAATTTTATTTGAAAAAGCACTTTCCATGAATACCAAAAATTCAGTTTAGGTGAGAATCTTTGTGAACAGAGGCAAGAGCCAAATTAAGGCATATCAAGTGCACTAATACTACTTGGTGAAGTTTGCACTACAGAAAAATGTTTAAAAAGTGTAGACAGCTGTCTTACATCAGCACCAGGTACGACTACAAATTCTAATAAACTGCCTAAAAATGATGTGGTTGCTAAAGGAAGGGATGAAGAGCTGTTTATGGATCTCGCTCAGAGGTTTTGTCTCAGGATAGGCACACCTACACCTGATTATCGATTGAGGTGAAAACATAGGATTAAGGTCCTTATTAAGTATGGCCTCCTGATCAGGGTTGTAAGTGGGATGAAAATACTGCGGGTCTGTCAAAGGGGCGTGCCCGATGTAATTTAGTGCGTGGCTTAAAACACGTGAGCAAAAATCTGTGCTTAGCATAGTGTGTGGCCTGACTGGTATTTTGCTGTTTCTATCATTGCAACCAGATATATAATACAACTATTAACATTAAACATACAACAAGCCAGGACAATTGGCTTTGCCAATGGTTGGTAGTTTCATAAGATAAATTAGCAATAACTATGGCTTCCTTGTATATAGTATTGAAAATGCTTTGGTTCTGAAATGGTGAGACTGAAAGAACTAAAATGAGTCTCTTTGAAGTTAAATCAAAGGCTTTGAGCAGTGGTACTGCTGCATAGTTAAGACTATTTTTTTCACCGTGAGGATGAGGGCAAAAATGGAGAGCCCGACAGGGATCCGTCTTGGCACCTACTTTTAAGAACTGCTGGTGCTGTGCACCAGCAGGATCCGGCCCACTTAAAGCCCTACTTCTGATGCAGATTGGTGCTGATAACAAAAGTTATTGTCCCCATCAGAATAACAAGTTTTGTGGAGCACCCAGGTCTTTTTTACTCGACTGAAAGCAGCCTACATTTCTGGATAAAATACTTGGGGGGAAAATGCAGGAATCAGAACGGAAGCACTGTAACCTGCATGTTATTCCCCAAGAAACCTGTCATGAGGAGCACTCTCACTGATGCCTACAGTGTTGGTAATTCCGGCAGGGGTTTAACGTGCCTTTATCCAAGAAGGTGTGCCTGTTTGTAAAGAAGATTGCTGGTAAGTAATTTAGGGGCATATTCTCAAGGCCCTATCGTCACGGGAACGTCACTTTTTTTGACGTTCCTGTGGCGATAGGGCCAGCGCCCTATTCGCAAGGCAGTGTTAACCCACTTAACGTGGCTTAAAGCCACGTTAAGTGGCTTAACGCTGCCTTGAGAATAGGGCCCCTTTCACTCTAAACTTAGCATGAAAGGGGGCTTGAAGTGGGTGTTGCAGTGGGCATACCACCCGCAACACCCACTGAATTCGACGCTGCCACCTATTATCAAGGGCGGCGATAATAGGTGGCAGTGCCGAACTTAAGACCCGAAAAATCTTGGTCTTAAGGTGGCGAAACGAGGAGACATGCTTAATTTCTCCTTGTTTTTGCTATTTCCATGCCTTGTGCAGCACATGTGGAAATAGCAAAATGCCATGGTCTGTTTATGTACAGGAAGGTGTCCTTTCCTGTACATAAAGAAAACCTTTTAAAAAATGCAGTTTTGTAACTTACATGTGTGCTGCATGAAGCAGCACACATGTAAGTTACTAAACGGCATTTTAGGTTTGTGTATGTGCAGGAAGGGACACCTTCCTGTACATAAACAAACCTCCCTACTCTGGCGCAAGGGTGCCTGCGTTGACGTTAAGTCATGAGACTTAGTGCTGTTGCAGTGGGAAACGCCAGGCTGCACCACATTCTTGAGAATAGGGTGCAGCCTGGCATTTCTAAAGTGGCGGTGAAAGGCGTTAAGCCAAAGATGCTAACACCTCTCACTGCCACTTCCTCGTGAATATGCCCCTTAGTCTTTCAAAGTGGAACTCCATGGTGTTCTCCTTGGTTTAGCCAGGACCACTGCAATTAGGTGTTTCTGCTGCTGTGGAGTTTTCCACATAGATATGGATTTGACACATTTGCTATTAAGTACATCATCTGCTACATGATATGCAGATTTTTTACAAAAAAAATGCTTCTAGCTCGAAAGTTACAAAGAACATGTTGACACCTGTTCCCGGCTGTGCTTTTAATGGAAATGTCAAAGTGCAGGTACTTACTCTACTGAGTACCTGCTTGCTCTTGAGAAGAGCCAGTACTCTCCCATAAATGTATTACAGCAGTACTGAGAAGTACAGGTATTCTCCCTTTCAAATTAAAGACGTGCAGGTACTCAGTACCGAACAGTACCTGCCCATTTAAAGCACTGTTTCCAGGGCATTGGAAGACCCCTAGCATAGGAGAACTGGTCATCTTTCAGCTGGTTATTGCTGTATTTGTTTTATAAACAGATTCTAATGAGGTGAAATATTTGCCCAGAAAATGATGCAATGTGTAAAAAAAGACACAATAGTAAATCAATACTATCTTAGAATAGGCCGCATTACGTCAACCCTTTGCATTATTTGGTCCTGTCTTGCTGCCTAATTTCAGTGACCTTGGGTATAATTCACCTACTCGTCTTCGATGGTGTGTTCAATTTGTCCCTCATCATGCCTGTATTTGCGTAAAAGCCCCTATTCAAAAGCGGATGCAGCTGCCAGCTGTTTCCTGCCAGCCCTCTAGGCTGAGGCCTACGGGTGCCGGGCGCGTGGCGTCGCCTACTTTCCACCTGCACTCGCTGTCAGACACAGGCAGCGGGAAAGAGAGCGCAAACGCGAAATTCAAGACAAACCTGTTGTCTGAGACAATGGGCTTCGAGGCACCAGGGATGAGGCACAATAAGGGTGAGGAAGGGTCAGATCACCTGAGGGAGGTAACCTTAGCCAGGAAGAAGGACGCCTGCAAGGCAGGTGCAAGCTAATTGTGCACCTTGAGGCTGGCCTTGCTACTTTCAAGACCTACATGCCCAAGAATCTACCTTTCCACTCAGGTGCGCAATGCCCATTGGGCTGAAAGGCCAGGCTTCAGCACCAACACCCCCCCCCCCCCTTCCCCGTCGTGTGCTGTAGCCCGGGTTGCTGCTGCTTCCATGGCACACAGGCAGGGCTTTAAGTGGGGTGAAACAACTGGGAGGGGGGGGGGGGGTGTCTCTAGAAGGGGGGTGGTCAACGTAATTAAGGGCGTGGTTTAAAAACACATAAGCTAAAAATCTGTGCCTAGTATAGTGTGCCGCCCGACTTGTATTTTGCTGTTTCTGTCATTGCATCCAGATATATGATACAAGTAACATCCTGCCTACAACAAGTCAGGACTATTGGCTTTGTCAATGGTTGTTAGTTGCATAAGATAAATAAGCAGCACCTATGGCTTGTATATTATATTGTAAAAGCTTCCTCTTAAAGCCCTGGTTACACCACGACAATGTTGTTGCACCTGAGTTTCAAAAAGAGAAGGGAAATCCAGAGAGAAAATTGTTCTCTTTAATGGATTTTCCTTCCCCTACAACACTCAGCTGGCATGACGTCATGCCGTAACTTCTCCACTAGAGAGAAGTGAGCAGTGTGAGCAAGGCACATTGATGTGCCTGCTGTCACTGCAGTCCAGGAAAAAAACGGACCGCCTGTGCCAGGGCACAAAACAGCCCAAAAGAGACCCGTTTTCGAGGCCCGCTTTAAAAAACTGCCGGTGCTCAGCACCGGTGAGACCCGGCCCACTTAAAGCCCTGCACACAGGATTCTTTTAGTTGAAGTGTGCGCTGGGCTAGTGTACTTAGCAGGCCATCCAAATGCATTTGAAAAATAGAGGAGGCTTTGGGACAAATTCACAAGGGCATTGCGCCATCGGAGCGTCACTTTTACTGATGTTCCGGTGGCACAATGCTCTGCTCCGCTAAGACACTTTGCATGGCTTAACACGGCTTTGTAAATATGGTACCCTTTCACGCATGCACCACCCCTTGCTTTTTGATGCTGCCCCAGATTTACAAGGATCTGTAAATCTGAGGCAGCGCCTAAAGCTAACACCATTGAAAAGCAGGCATTAGAGTGGCGAAATTAGACAGAAATACTTTTATTTCTCCTCATTTTTTGCTCTTGCAGCACACATGGAAGAAGCAAATCTCCTTTAATGATTGTTTATGTGCAGGAAGGTGTCACTTCCTGCACATAAACAAGCATCCCTGTAACGCAAGCACCCTTGCACCATGGCGCAAGGGTGTCTGCTTTAGCGCTAGGTAGCTTAATTAGCGCCCGCGCAATGGAAAACAGTGGTGTACTGTATTCTTGTGAAAACGGTGCATCCCTATATTTTTTAAATGAACAGCCCTGTGCTGCTAAATTCCTTTCAGCGCCGCGCTGCGTCATTTCTTTGTAAATATGCCCCTTTGTTTATTATATTTCTTGTGGTGCCCCCTGCAGTCTCCGTCGCATATCAGCTCACTTGAAGGCGTCAGACTTGGGACAGATAATGCAGATGAAACGCTACATTGGCATATCTCTCCCTGTTGACAAATAGACTCTTCACAGGTTAAGTTGTTTAAAAGGGGAGATACATATCTTTCCTTTAAAAATGTAATTGAGCAACACAGCTCTATTGTTCATATAGCACTTTCCTAATGCTTGTGAGGCCCAAGACGCTTTTAAATCAGAAAAAAATTAAGAAGGATTTTGCATTCCAATTAAAAGTAAGAGAAATTATTATAACACTAGAATAGAAATGTTATTGAACTTTTTTATTTCTCTTACTACCTTGATCTCTTGACTAGGGGTGAATGTTTTGAATTGTTCTGCATTCCGTACATCACTTGTGTGTCTTTTGCTGTCTCTCTCCAAGTGCGCCGGGCATGCCCAGATGTGGGTCCCGGGCTCACTGTGCCACTGGATTCATGCTAGCCTGACTGATGAGGGGTGAAACCACAAAACTGGCCCTAGGATGCTTGTTTATGGTTCAGGGAGGAACTGGCTTGGCAGCTCAGACTTGACTGTTCCCATGAGGAACGTGGGAAAGACTGATTTGCATTTGGCTGGGTCTAAACTGGGTTGGCATGGTGAGGAAAAGAACAATGGATTTTACCCAGATCTCTTGACTGGGGGGAAATGTTTTAATTTGTTCCGCATTCCGTCCATCACTTTAGTGACTTTTGCTTTCTCGCCCTAAGTGAGCTGGGGATACTTAGACGTGGTTCCCGGGATCACTGTGCCACTGGCTTCAAGCTAGCCTGGCTGATGAGGGGTCAAACCCCGACACCGGTCCTAGGATGCTTGTTTCCGGCCCAGGGAGGACCTGGCTTGGCAGTTCAGACTTGCTGTTCCCATGAGGATTCTGTGCAAGGCTGATTTGTATATGGCTGGGTCTTAAACTGGGGTGGCATGGTGAGCAAAATAACAATGGATTTAACCCAGATCACGTGACTGGGGGTGATTGTTTTGATTTGTTCTGCATTCCGTCCATCGCTGAATAAAAGTGTTGCATTCTGTCATGAGGTTCTATCAAAGACTTTAATTAATAGCCTAGCTCTTTACCTCTATAACACAGTAGTTTTAGGGTGCTCTGTGAAGTGTATCTAGAATTTCCCTTCCTCAGATGCTGCTTTGGGGGAAATTTGTTTAAACTTCCATACTCTTTAACTGCTTGAATCAGTCTTTGCAGCTCCGAAGGATAGAACCTTCCATCTCAAATCAAAATATTCCAAACATAGGCCATAATACTCTCACACAATTCTATCCATCCATACCTACATTAGAATCGGTTAAGTTCACCTATCCTTCATTCGTTTCCGCTTAAAATTAATGCATAACAGCAGCAACAATACATGGCAAGAGCACACTCTGATCATCATGCCAAGTTTCCAAGTTTATTTTAATATGATTTGGGACTCCGAAGAGTTCCACATAAAATAGAAAATATACCTCCAAAATCCGCATAATCCTCATAAAAAAGAGTAATGTTCTAAATGTTTACGGTACAAAATTCATCATGTCATATAAGAACATATAAAACATATCATGCACAACAAATACACAACCTCTGTAGGCCGTTTGACAAACACACTCAATCCAAAGCACTATCACAGAGCAGGGAGCTTCAGCTTAAGTAGAATTAAGCCTTCTAGAAACACAATTAAAATCCAGTATAATATACTTGACCCAACAGCACTATAGAGGCATAATAATCACAACTCAGAGATAGACACATTTTTGTTAACATAAACTATCCCTGTTTTCTATAGTTTTACAGACTTTATACTCGGGCTCTGATTTCAAGTTGCGTTCTTCATTTCGATCATAGCTCATATGGAGTCTGTGCACTGATCAGATTCTGAATTATGTATTTATCGCCATGCTCCATTTCCCCTTCACAGATTTCACCAGGAAAAAAACCTGGGAAAATGTAGTATGGGGCAACGGTCAAAAAGAAATGCTAGACATGCGGTACTTGGTGCAGTGAATGTCTTTTCCACACTTGATACCCCATTCTGAGGTGAGGAACTCAGAACATTATAGTCTAGTAAATAAGCCTTTCCAAGGAAGCAGTCTTTACCAGGTGCTGTAATTAATAACCAATTTCTGTGCAACGCAGAATCAGGGTTTAAATCCTCATATCTTTCTTTATACATGTGTTACAATGATATCTTTAAGTTATATAAAGCTACAGAAGACAGACAGACAGACAGACAGACAGACAGACAGACAGACAGACAGATAGATAGATAGATAGATAGATAGATAGATAGATAGATAGATAGATAGATAGATAGATAGATAGATAGATAGATAGATAGATAGATAGATAGATAGATAGATAGATAGATAGATAGATAGATAGATAGATAGATAGATAGATACCAGAATACCCTGGAATTCATAGGTTTTTGTTAGGATCACAATCCATTATTTGTGCAACACCTATGCAAACCTTAACTTGCACACCAAACATTCAACAAGAGTCTGGGAGCTCTTGCTGATGGTTTGTAGACTACAGGGGCTGTTCTGAGGATGACCCCAAACCCAGCCTAATGGCATGCGAACCTGGTGGCAAAATTGCAATTTTTAATTAAATAGATAAATAACACAGGGTTCATTTTGGAGCTCTCTACCTAAGCCAACAGGTCAGTGGATGCTTCCTCTGCCCATTATACGTCTTCATTTGCTTGCAGGAGGCCAGGACTGAGTCCTGTAATGAAAGCTACAGTATTTTTGTTCAAATTGTGGTCAGAGAGCATTGGGTCAGTGAATTCAGCTTTGGAATTGCAGGTCCAAATGTACTATTGTAGAAAAAGTTTATTTTCCAATTGGATTTGATTTTTTTTTTTTATTTGAATCTTTCAGATATTTTATGAAGTTAGGTTCATACAGCACTCATGAACTAACGGTCCAGATAAGTCTATCCTCCGAAGCCTGATTGACAGGCTGGCTCAATTTGAGGACTACAAACCACCTTTTCTAATGCTAATTTCTCAAAAACTACTGCATACTAATACTAAGGAAAGGTATTTCTTACGCCAAGTTCTACTTTCATGTCAAGTTTGGTGTAATTCCGTTCAGCTATTTGTTATCTTTGTCAACAGCTTCTTGTGAAAATTAAAATGGGAAACCTCACTATTTGTACTTTTTTGGACCCCGTCTCCATTTGTTTTGTCCCCGGTTGATGGATGTGCATGAAACTTGCCATGCCAAACCCCCATGGATAAAGTTTTTCTTTTTAAAGTTTAAAGACTCATTATAGCTGCAACATATTTCATATTCCAAATACTTTACATTTGTAGACAACTGTCGTATTAAGAGACCTCTTCAATGAGATTATACTTTACAGCACAAATGTAACCTCTGGCATCCTGGTTTTGGTTAATTATCTTTTTTTAACACAAATAAATATGTAAATATTGTCGACTAAATTCACAATCTATGGCAGAAGCTTGTTGTAGAGAAAATTCCACACACTTTAGCATAGACAAATAGGTAATATTATAAGATTTGGAATCCTTTAGTTGAATGCCTATCTGAGACGAACCACTTGGGCATTATCGCCACCATCACAGAGCACTTTGTTTATGTGTTTGAAGAAAGGGCATAGGCCATTATTGCACTCAACATTGGTTGTTGGAGTGGAACAGGCTGTTACTTTCTGTATGATATAAATGGTCCTCACCATGATTTTGCACGGAGTAGGTTGGTGCAGAAAATTGAGTTTGGGATGTTAATCTAGACCGATATTAGTTCATACTCCATATTGCAACTTTGTCCCAACATATTACTGGAAAGAAATGTGGCTAGGGGAATTTAGTGTGTCAGTTGATATAGTTGTGATATTAAAACTCTAGAAAAAGTTGATTTAGAAAAAGGAGGCATGTATCGCCTATGACTCTCACAAGAGAACAGGAGGTGGTTGATTTCCTTACACCTTGTAATTGTGGAAATAATTGCCATTTATTTATTTCACTGGTTTTATGGTGCCCATTGACACCCCTGGATGCAGCACAGATGGATAATATCAGAAAAAAGTTGAGCAGAGGGGCAGTCTTGAAGTTTATCTCTTACTGATGATATTTCTGGACTATGGGCTAATATAGGTTGGCGGTAGAATACTGGAGTCCCTGGACTTAGAGGAATTGTTACCAAACCATAAATGTCTTTATTTTGCAAACTGTGAGAAATTGTTTCAAAAGCAACAGACTCAACAAGCCCTGATTTATTGTCTTGACAACTGTGCAGAAATTGCCATTTTGAGAATTATTGAAATGGTGACATTTCTCCATAGCGCCCCTCACCCTGGAGCAGATATGCACTGAAGGTACTCGTCGTGATCACGAGACGACTGGAGTAGGTGGAAATGGTGGGCGCCCAGCCTTGACGAATGTGTGACTACAGGTATTCGCTCCTTCTGGGATCTATCAAAACTACTGCAAACACGTAGCTTGTGTTTTAAGTCAACCAATAAGTTAGGTTACACCACTGCATGCACAGCACACCTTAGCGTGTGTGCTGAACAAAATACACATGGCTTATTTTTGCCACAGCACTACTTTTTCACGTTGTATGGATCTTAAGAAAGCCTCTAAAACATTTCTTGAGGCTGAAACATGTCGACCTGATGGACAATGAAGACCAATTGCTAGTCTTCACTTTATCCCCTGTTTTCTTTAAAACATGTCCTGGGCCGCTGCTAATAAAAAATTGGTCAGCAAGGAGTCTCAGAGGCATTTTTAACCTCACCACTTTTTTGAGCACCACTTACACAATAACAAAACCCGCTCTGCTGTAATTCAGGCGTTGACGCACAGCTGGGTGGCATTCGGCTGCCCAGTTGGGAACCCTATGATGAAGCATGCCACCAACTAGGTTGGTGGGTTAGGGTTCTTCTTAAAAACCCATGTGGTTTTTGGCACTTCAATTTTTATAGTAGAGTCATCTTTGCTTAAAGACTCACTAGTGGGGCTGTCCTTATTGATTCTGTGTACTGAAGGTCTACATATTTCTGTGTTCCCCTGTTTCTCCTTTGTTGTGTTATGTTATGCGGATTTGTAGAGTGCACCATCACCCAAGAGGGGTAATAAGCAGGTGTGAATCTAGCCTCACCTACGGCTGGCGAGAAGATTCAAAGAGCCAGGTCTTTAGTTTCTAGTGGAACTCAAGGAGAGGAGGAGGCTCTAGGAGAAGGCCAGGCCTCCAAATCAGTTTCTGTGTATGTGTGGAATGTGTGCGAGTAGGAGTCCATCTGAGCAAAGGTGGCTGAAGGGTTTGTGGAAGAAGATACAACTGTTTAGGTAGGCAGGGTTGATGTTGTTCAGTGCCAGGAAAGTGTAAGTCGTTTGAACTGAGCATGTTTGTGTATCAAGAGCCAGTGGAGCTCAATGAGGTGTGGTGTGATGTGGGTTCTGCATGGGAGGTTAACGGTTAGTCTGGATGCCATGTCTTGAAGAACCAGAACCTTATGGGCCTGGCGGCGCAGGGTACGCCTAAAATCTCCGGGGTTCTCCTGCTTAGCTACACAGAGACACGGGACACTCTGTCAGGTGTAAAAGATCAGATTTATTAGCTGCAGCTAGTACAGTTATCCCAGAAGTACACAAGGTAGGTTCTCAGGAGACTGCCACTTCACTCCGTGGCGCACAATCTTTTATAGTAAATAGGTGACATATACATTAACGAAGAACACACCTAAAACATACATAAAGAACCAATAAGAATAGTTCGAAGATAGGTCAGACAGAGCCAATAGAAAGAATTGGAAAACAAAGTATTGAGTAACCCGAAGAAGCCTCTCCTCCAACTGTGTTGCCACCCCACCCCACAAGCTAATTCATTAACAGGTCTGTAACTGACTTGCAGGTGGCGAGATACGTTTGTGTGTTTTGGAGGACAGTTGTGAAATGAGAGAATACGAGCAGAGGACAGCGAAGGCCAGACGATAAGATAAAGTCAGAAGAGAATAGTGTGAACCAACCGATAGTTGAGACAGGGATTAGGAAAACCAGACGGGGATTAGTGTACTCGGCCAGTCCCTGACACCAGCTTTGTAAATAGAGGCAGAAGGCTTATTTCGACACGATGCTGCAGGAAAAGCAGAAAAGACTTCATTCGCCGTGCTGCCTGAGTGAGGGCAACACAAAATGGCGGTGGAACACAAAATGGCGGGTCGATACGATCGCGATCGAAAATCGAATTTCCTCAGTCTCGGATGTTTTTAAGTATTCTTGTGAATTGCTTGCTGATTCCTGCATAGAGTGTGTTCACATATTCTAGCTTGATGGTGACTGTAGTGTATGTGACAGTCTTTAGGGTGTTGCTCCAGGGCCATTTGAAGATTTTCTTCACCAACTTGAAGGTGTGGAAGCAGGATGCTATGATGGCATTGACTTGCGCAGTCATGTCCAGTCTGTTGTCAATGATGATCCCGTAGTTCTTGGTGTGGGTGTTTGGAGTGGGTGTAGGTCGAAAGTTGCCCGGCCACCAAGTGTAGTGTCATGGTGAGGTGTTCTTGCTGAAAAATCACTACTTCTGTCTTCTTGATGTGTAGCTTGAGATAGTTGGACTTTATTCAGTTGGTGATTTCAATTCATGCAGGCTGTGAACAATGTTGGGGGTCTTGTCTGGGAGACAGTATAAGTTGCATGTTGTCAGCATAGGAGAGAATATTGATGTGGGCGTTGGAATGGACGGCCCTGGTTAGAGGGATCATGTAAGCTTTGAAGAGGGTGGAGCTTAGAGTGGAGCCTTGTGGCACTCCACAGATATTTTTGGGGGTTTCCAATGAGTATGAAGCCAGGCTGACAGTGTGTTTTCTGCCTGTCAGGAAGGAACATATTCACTGGAAAGCGGGTCCTAGTATGCCAATACCCCAGAGGCATCAGATAAGGATGGGATGGGACACTGTGTAAAAATTAGGGGTGGGCGGAATTTGTGAAATTGCCTTTCGCAAAATTTCACGAAACGGCAAAAAATCTCCGCAAACACGTGAAATTTCGCGTGCTCGCGGAGATTTTGGGCTGATTAATGCGTTACTGAATTTGAGCTTCAACTCGGGCACCTGCTTTATTTATATCTGTAAGTGCTTCCTGTTGAGGGTTAATTTTTGTGACAGGAGCATCGTGCCAGAATGAATCCTTCCCTGCATGTTTATCCAAGAAGATGCCACCGTTTTGTGCAATACCTCTACTCAACTGGAGTACTTTCTACTGGCTAATCAGTAAGTGCTACCTCGTTGGGTAAATGCATAGTCCGTTTCCTACACTACAGCTGCGTAAAGGGCCAAAAGAGTTTTCTCCAGTGACCATGTGTTCCTGTAACTTTGCCACCACGCCGATGGGCGCCGGGATCCCTTGAGTGAGCTGTCCATCATAGTGGGGAAAGGGCGGGAAGACGTTGGACACCGCTAGTGTGTGTGGGGCCAAACGGGCGGGGCTTCTAGGCCAGTTCACATGCCTCTTGTTTATAAAGGATCAGAGCAGGGTCTCTGAGGCAGACATGGAGAATCGCCTTGTCACAGGAAGTACACAAGGATTGCGCTTGAGTAAATCAAGGATGCAAAGATCACCGACAAGGATTACAGCTAACATTTCAGTGTGGAAATGGGGAGAACTGACATCTGCTTAACCACGCTCACGAATTCTACACGAGGATTGCACTCGAGAAAATGAAGGATGCAAACACCACCGGCAAGTATTACAGCTAACATTTCAGGGTGGAAATAGGGAGAACTGACATCTGCTTAACCGCGCTCACGAATTCTACACGAGGATTGCACTCGAGAAAATGAAGGATGCAAACACCACCGGCAAGTATTACAGCTAACATTTCAGAGTGGAAATGGGGAGAACTGACATCTGCTTAGTCACGAATGGCAGATTAATGTGTTCCAGAATTTGAGCTTCAACTCGGGCACCTGCTTTATTTATATCTGTAAGTGCTTCTTGTTGAGGTTTAGTGACAGGAGCATCGTGCCAGAATGAATCTTGCCCTGCATATTTCCGTTCCGCCACAGATCGCGGCAGTTTTGACATTTTCGCGTTCCACGCGGAGCGCGAAAATGCTGAAATTTTGCAAGTTCCGCGAGCGGAACGGAATTTGACGCCCACCCTTAGTAAAAATGCTGCAGAGAGGTCAAGGAGGAGGAGGGTTGCCGTGTCTCCTCAGTTCGGGATCATGCATAAGTCATCTGTGGTGGAGATGAATGTTGTTTCTGTGCTATGGTCATTTGTGGTGATTCATGGCATGTATAGGTTTTCATTGGTCAGTGGTTGCCTGCAGGTGCTAAATGCAAGGTTGGTAGCAATTGTGGAATACATCAAGCAGGAATAGTGGGTTGTAGCTCTTGTCTTTTGGTGAAGAAGCATTTCTCCATGAGGATTATCTTCAGTGTTTGGAGCCTGATCTCTGGGTAGAGTGAGAGATAGCTTGGCTATGCGAATGCTGTAGGTAAAATGTATGTGTAACTTGATGCATAAACTTTACTGCCTAAAGCAAGAACCTAAATGATCAGTTTCTCATATTGTAAACAGATGCAGAATTTGCTGGAATTTGTATCTGAGGAGAAGCAATACAGCATCACAACAGCACTTCCTTTGTATAGGTACTGCATCAATGTGTCTTGCCTTTTAAACCTAGTGTAGTTTGGCAGCAAAATACTTGTGAACTCTTACTCTGCTGTGAAACTAAACAAAGGCCTGTCAAATGAAGCATAACTCCGAGCATAACAGGTTACCAATACAAAAGCATTGCACAAGGAAAACACACTTTTTGGAGCCCGTGTTCCGGTTAAAAATTAAGTGTGTGCGTCATTGTTTCCTGTAATCAGTGGCGGCTCCTCCACTATGGCAGAGGAGCAACACCCCACTGCTTTTAAGCAGTGCAAAGAACGAAACGTAAAATGATAATAATTTTAAGTTATTATAATTTTATGCTTTGTGCTGCTTTGTGGGCAGGCAGGTGGGTGGGACTGGACTTTTTGGCCAGCCCTCTCAGGCCACTCAAAACAGTCATGCACACCTTCCCTGTTCTCCATGCAGGCTACATTGCAGCCTGCTGTGGAGAACATGCCCACCCCTCCAGCCCCAGGCTGAGCGCCATGTCACGGCGCTCAGACCAATCACAATGCTGCATTGCAGCGTTGTGATTGGTCAGGGGAGCCTGGCTGTGCTTCTTGTTCTTGGAGGCAGGGGAGCAGGAGCAGAGACGCGGGACCCGGCGGCAAGGTAAGGTAATTTTTTTTATTTTATATTGCACACAACCCCCCACGCTACTCCCCCACATGATTCCCCTCCCCACGGCGCGCCAGCCCTGCCACCCACGAGCATCAGCAAAAAAGGCCAACATTTTCAAATAACTTTACGAAAACTGGTGTATTATGCTGTGTACTGAGATCTGTCCAAGCTGTTTGTTATTTTGTTTCTTTTAAACCCTCCCTTAAAGTTCTCTGTAAGTAGCCTATAAACATAAAATCCACAAAACATGTTTGTTCGAATAGCATTTGTGCAATATATTTAAAATGCACAGTTTGTGACTATTTTGTTCTATAGGCTCTGAGAATAACTCTTTCCCCAACTGCTTGAATTATTTGCTCCTCCTACATTAGTTGGTGTGTCAGCCCCCCCCCCAAAAGTTCTGGTCTAGTTGTGCCCCTGTTCTCATTTCTCTAGCCTCCTAAACCTGTACAGAAATCCCCTTCACTGTTTAGCCCTCATTTTGTCTCAATCTGTCTCCTTTTCTTCCAGTCCTGTTCTGCTGTCGTTTTTTGATATACAATTACTTTAAATATGGCAATTATTTGCCCCGAGAGGCCCAGCTAAAGTTGTCAAGTCTAGAAATAGCCTTCCCGGTCCAGGGGTAAAAGGGGCATGGTAAGGTTGCAGATGGGTTTGCCATTCTGTGGCCACCTCTTTTCTCCATAAGAGTTCTGAGCAGGTCTGCCAGTGTAAAGGTTATGGACTGATGAATGGCTGATGAATAGGAACATCCCAGTATCAAATGTAAAGTTCTTCTTACCAATGATTTCAGCAGACATTGACAGGCTTATATACTGCTCCATGATGCCCCAAACACTTCAGGCAGGCCTCAAGCAGCCCAAATCCAATGACTATCTGTGAGATATGGCAGATTCAGGGGTCCCTCATCACATTTTGCAGTGGGCCTCATCATTTTGCATTAAGTGCCTTTTCTTTGAAGGCCTTCATATAGTGGATTGTGTTACCTGCTAGTTTATGACAAGAAACTCATTATCTCCAATTTTCCATGGATTCGAAGACATTGTCGTTTCACTGATTGTCACTTTTACAGCTAGGCCGAAAACTAATTTGGGGAACTGTCCTAATTTACAAATATGTTCATCAACATCAACTGGCACCCATCTACAAAACCTTCTGAAACATCTGTTCCACAGCTACCCAACTGATCAACCAATGCTCTTTTAAAAGGCTGAAACAGAGAGGATGTTCCCAGGGAGTTCAGGCCCTAACATATTGGGCATCCTTAACCTTATTGTGAGATCTTAATCTAAGCACAGGTGTTGCGGAACCCTCTGAAAAGTGAACTATTTATAATTCATTTCAGTAGAACTCTGTTCGGACCAGGGTTCACTATGAAGACCATCTGAATCTCTCTCTCTCTCACCCATCCAATTGAACTCAACCTTCCCCTAAATACATCTCATCACTATTCTCAGCACTCTGAATTAACTGGAAGTTTAAGCAGAGGGCTTCATGAAGATTTTTAATAAATAATTATGTTGATGAGATGGCAAGAATAGGCCTCCCGTATCTCAATATCTCCTTACGTTTCATTGCAAACCTTAATCAATACACACACATTTACAGGGCAGACGTTTCAACATAGACATTATTTCTGTAATAAGCTGAGAATTCTCATGAAGTCAAACAACAAAGCCTGAAAACTATTGTCCATACACTATGTTGAGAATACATTTGAATGTCTTTGAAAAGATTTTAGATGTGAGGGACTTGTTGACCTCTCTACTGCAGGTGCCACCTCTGCTGACAAGCCTTGATATCAGATGCCAGTAAATTAGCACCACAATCACCTAGAATACCTACACCTTAATTTGCCCTCAGTGTGGTCAACAAGAACAGGGTAGGGGATGCTGACAAAAGACCCATTTAACCACTGGAATGATAAATAATCTATTGTCCATGTCTGCTAATTTTCACTCCTGGAACACAAAAATGGGGGGCATCCCTGCTGGATTCAAAGAGGTTGATCCACAAGGAAATGAGCCTCTGGATCATCTCTGTATCCTCTTCTGCTATAAGTGAGAACAAGAGGATGTCTGAAATGCCTTTTTCAGTGGTTAGCCCAGATGTTCTCTATTTCTGGGAAGCATGATGCCTGCAAGGATAGATTTGTCTCCATCCATTAAAAGATTTAAATTGCAATGATCTCCGTGATTTGTATCAGTTGCCTACTTGGCGGCCAGATAAGCTCTTTATCAATAGATTGTCAGTCCAGAAAAGCACTACTTTCCCCTCAAACTAGGATGCAACATCATGGTCTGAATCACAGTTTAGAGCTCCCTTCAGTGGGGCAAATAACTGACTTCTCTTCTCCACCAAACCGTTTAGAGAAATGGGTGACCCAAATTAACCACCCATCTCCTCTTGGTATCCATGATAATGCCTTTATGAGTTTGGGTTTGGCTATCCAACTGCCTGATCCAAGATATGACAGATAAAACATCAGTAGGATTGGGGCATTGCACTCTCAAAAATCCAAGGACTACCAAAAGAGAATGTGAAGCTTTGGGAGCTGCATTCATTGACAGGCCTGGAGGACCATGAAGCCAATCCTTGCCAGGTTTTGATGTGAACACAAATGTGCTGTGACACAGTCCATCTTAACCCCTTCTGTGCCACGCCCTTTACCCCTCCTGTGCCGGGCGTTACATTAGTGGGCGGGTTTCATGACGAGATAGTCTCGTCATGGGCACAGCGCGACCGTGCTCCATGACGAGACTATCTCGTCATGGGCACAGAAGAGGTTAAGAAGAGTCTTTGGAAAAGCTTATTTTGCTGACCCTGCATTGAACACAGTCACTATGAGCTGTGTTATATTCTTGTAGTATGTAATTGTAATACTGTTTTCTCTTTTACACGCTGCCTTCAACAAGCTCTAACATCTGAGTCAATTTTATGTATAACTTCTGTAGGTTGATAACCGATCCGAAACACTGACAGAGATTGCATACTGCTCTTGTGTGTTCCATTGCATGCTGGTCATGAAAGGTGTGCACAAGTCAAATTGCTAAATACAGAGGCATTTGAATCCACTTTGCAAGCAGCAGCCCCACATTTAATGAGAGGAACTTCGTGAACATAAGTAAGGCTGTGAAGGGAAGGAACTGATAATGGTGGTACATAATAGATAAATTAAGGAATCTCTGGTGAGTCAATCTGAATGGGACATGCAAATATACATTGTGAGGGTCCCTTAAGAAAATAAATGCTCCAGGATTCAGCAATGAAATGATCACTGAACGGATTACATTTTGAAGGAAACTGAGAATGCATTCCAATTTAATTTTGCATGTTGATGACTGACTGAAAGTCATCAGATGGCTTCATTATAAAAGGGTTGAGTGGAATCCGTCCATTGCCTCATTCTGTGGTATCGGAACAATTTTTTTGCATCACATTCTGGATTTCTAGCAAGAACTGTGTCTTATTCGGATCCCTCAGGAGTTGTATCTCTAAGATCCTAAAAAAAGAAGGAGGAAGATCTGAGAAATAAATTGCATAAGCACGTACTGTCACCTCCAGGACCAATTAGTATGAAGCAAATGTTGTCCAGACACCAGAGCATCTCTGGTTCTGACCTAAAGGCTCACTTCTATGAGCAGGTTAGGACACCTGTGAAGGGCTGACTAGTCAGGGCTGTTGAGAAGGATGCTAGGTTGGGCTCTCAAATATGCTGCCTGTTTTGGATCCATAACACTACGATCTACGTCTTTGAGGGGAGTATTGTTGCTGGATGAACACTGGATAGGATGTCCATGAATAGCCAAGGAGGACGGCTGTGGAGCATTGGTAATTTCTGTCCTCCAGGTGGAAGTTGAGGTTGCCGAGCAGTATGTAGGCTCTGAAGTCGATGATGAACTGGGCAACAAAGTGGGTGATGAGGCTGGTGAAGGTGGCTCGCAGCCTGGGGGGTAGGTAGGCGAGTGTTCCATTCAGGGTGAAGTTATCGGAGGTTTGAAACTTGAAGTGCAGGTGTTCTGTTAATGGGGTGGAGTACTCCGCTGATGTCGAGCATTTGATGGATTCCTTGAAGATGATTGCGAGTCCTCCTCCCTGCTTGTGGGAAAATGACAATAACAACTAAGGGACTCTTTTAAGATTTGAGGGGTAGCCCGCCAGCCTTATGAGTCTGAGGAGGCCCTAGTCACCAATTGCCTGGCAGGCTGCATTCCAATATATTAAGAGATCCCAGTTTGCCTGGCAGGGATCTCAAAGCCTTAAGTGCATCCTTCACTTCAGCAGATGCACAGAAGGCACAGATAAATTCTGAGTGGTAGCCATGTTTGTTTGAATTGACTGGCATCATTTGTTTGGTTTTTCTGCAACAAACATTTCAGAGTTGGTTTCAGAAAAATTAAAAGCAATGACCTTGAAGTGAAGGGCACCAGGCAAAACTGAAGAAGCATTTTCTTCCTGCACATGAGGTCATTTTTTATTTTCCTGCCCCAGCCACAAAATCCCTTGGGCTGCAGAACTGGCAGGGAAAATCATTGGCAATGCTGCAGAGAAAGAATATTGAGTAAAAAATATCGAATTGCACAAATATCGTGTCAAAAATATCGTGGGTCAGGAATATTGACACACAAATTCTCGTGGTCAAAAATATCGATTTTAGGTAAGTAATACGGATTTAAAAAATAATGACGTGATTAATATCGTTCGCAAAAATATAGTTGTTCAAAATATCTATTTTTTTATTGAGGTTATGTATTTGAATATATATTTTATATGTGTGTAATGTATTTTTTGTATAAGATTTGTTTGTATTTTTATTATATGTGTTAAAACTTTAGTAGTTATTAATTTTTTTATTTGAATTTTGCCTTTGTAGTTCCATAGCGGGTTGTGGGTTTATAGGGGAATAGGGTGGAAAGTAATTTAATTATATAAAATGTATTGATTATTTTCAGTAGTTATTATTATTTTTATTTTAAATTCGCGTTTTTAGCTCCGTAGCGGGTTGTGGGTTTATACGGGAATAGGGTGAGAAGTGATTTCATTATATAACAATTATTGAATTTTTTTAATGTATTAATATTTGTTTATTTGAGATGTTCTAATGTTAAATGTGTAAATGTATTATTAATTATTTAATCATTAGTTGTTAATTAATTTTAATTAATGAGTAACTAATGATGATAATTGTGTAATTAATTTTAGCTGTGTGCTGTGGTGTTTATCGGTGTAAATGGTGGGAAGGGTGGGAAGTGATCTTGAGAAGAGGATGGGGATGGAACAGACTGGAAACTCCCAACAGACAGCGTCGGACTGGAAGAGGTTAGCGGTCTAGCTGCAGCCGAGAACAGCCGGAAAGAGCACCTGATGTCATCAACGGAGGAGGAGAAAAGAGGTGGAAGGACGAAGCTGTGGGTGGCGACACCGGAGCAGGAGAAAGTGCGGAGCAGAGAGACGGCGAGCGGAGAGACGAGGAGCAGAGAGACGGCGAGCGGAGAGGAGAGGAGCAGAGAGACGGCGAGCGTAGAGGAAAGGAGCAGAAAAAAAATGAAGGAGGACGAGAACAAGGAGGAGGAGACTGGAGGAATAGTGTTGTACAACGCCATTAAGCCCAGCGGCCAGCAAGGGAAGGAGGACTCCCCGGGTCCCTTCGCCACGGCCCTGGACACGGGTCGTGGCTCAAGGCAAGTTCCTTTGCGGGGGTCGTTCTAGTGGGGGTTGTGGGGAGGCACTGGGGACTAAGGCACACATGTGTTTTCTTTCCTTTTGTAAGCACACCACGTCGGTTCTTTTTCCCTCACGCTTCCCTTCCAATCACTACCCGGGCTGCATCTGGTGATGGTGGCACGATTTGTTAAACAGGAAGAACATAATAGTAATCCTGGTTGTATTTCTGTTTCCTTCCCTGACCTAACGACCGTGGGAGTCTTCGGCAAACACCCGGAACCCCAAGCCTGAAACAGAGAGCAAGAGGAACTGTGGACCACTCGATGCAAAACTGCAGATCTGTTATCCTGTACAACATCTGTACTTGTTAATCTCTAAGCAAAGAAGGGGAATATTACTAAATAAACACCTTGCTACGAATATCTTACGCACTGTCTTGGTCCCTTCTGTGCAAACACCACAAAGTGGTGTCAGAAGACACAGCGATCTTACGACTCACAGACGCTGTAGTGAGTGCAAGGGTGAAGCCGAACGTTCCGGGATCTGTTCTTCAAAAATACCAAGAAGGGGAGGATCCGGACTACTTTTTTATTAACTTTGAAAGGGTGGCAGCCACAGCGGCCTGGCACCAAGAGAGGTGGGGCCAGGACATAGCTCCTTTGTTGTCAGGCGAACTCCAGGCAGCTTACCAAGCAGCCAACCCAGCTGGAACTACCCCTTGCGAGGATATAAAGAAGGCCATCCTGGAACGCCTAGGTTGCGACCAGGAGTACTACAGGGCAAAGTTTAGAAAAGAAAAATGGACACCGGGAGATAATCCCCGCGCCCTTTATTATAGGATATGGGACATGGGTAACCGCTGGTTGACACCTCACATATCCAGTATAGAGGAACTTACTGAGAAGGTATATGTGGAACAGTTCTTGGAGGCTTTGCCTCCCAACACCAGGTCATGGGTTAAGCAACACCCCAACCTCATCTCTGCCACTGCGGTTGACCTAGCATGCGCCTTCCATAGGTACCCAGATTTCAGGGCCAATGTACCCAGACCATCCTATAACCCCTCACGGAGTAGAGGATGACCAGAACCCCGAAATCCAGTACTTCCCCGCATGCCACAAAAGACCCCGCTCCCTTCCCCGACACCCATCAATCAAGGCCCGCAGTGCTATCACTGTGCGGAATGGGGGCATATTGCCAATGTCCTCACCGAGCCCCTACCGCTGAACCCATGGAAATAGGCTACTCTAAAGGGGGAATATATGTGACAGGGAGGGTACACCAACAGTTTATGAAGGAAGACCTCCTAAATGGAAAAAAACAGCAGGCACTCTTGGACACCGGGTGTCATGTGACCGTAGTAAATGAGTCCCTAATACCCTGACCACAAATTCGGGAAAAGGAACAAGTGAGGATCACATGCGTACATGGGGACACCAAATCGTACCCAGTAGCAGAGGTTCTGTTAGACGTGAATAACGATCCCCATTTACGAAAAGTAGGTGTCATGCCATCCCTTGTCGAAGCCATCATCATAGGGACAGACCATCCAAGGTTTAGACAGTATCTGGAAGACACCAATGAGAGCCCTAGTGCCTGGTTAAAGGAGGCACCCTTTCATGGTAGTGAAATCGAAACTACACAAGGAAAGGACAAGAAAAGCAGACAAGACAGATGAAGGGAGAAATGGAACTTCACACGGACACAGCACCCCTGTCCTGCCTTTCCTCTCTCTCTCAGAAACAAACAAAACAACCCCAATTAGCTTCCGTATGGCTCAGAGAAAGGATGCTTGGGAACACGTTCAAGATCAGGATGCAGAGCAGGCAGGACCCTATTTTCAGGTAAAAAGGGGACTGTTCTACAGAAAGGTGAAGGGGCTACACACACTACCACGCAACTACTTGTTCCCCTTCCCTTCCGTACCCATGTGTTACACCTGGCTCACAATCAGGTAGGGGGGGTCATTACGGTAAGGAAAACACCTTGAAGTACCTTTTGGAAACATTCTATTGGCCAGGGGTATACAGGGACGTAGCTCAACATTGTGCTGCATGCAGGAGATGTCAATATGTGAACCTGAGTGGGGCAAAAAGAGCACCCCTTTACCCCTTACCCATAATCGATGTACCATTTAAAAGGGTAGGGATGGACCTGGTAGGGCCCTTGCCCCCTTCAGCTAGAAGACATAGATACATCCTTGTTATAGTAGATTATGCGAGCAGGTATCCCAAGGCTTTTCCTCTAACAAGTATGACCACTCCCACCATAGCCCAGGCCATGATCTCACTGTTCTCAAGGGTGGGGTTCCTATCCGAAATCTTAACAGACCAGGGGACCCATGAGCAGAGGTCCACAGGGTTCTCTCCCTTCGAACTCCTTTTCGGGAGAAAGCCCCATTCTCTACTGGATATGGCAGCAGAACAATGGGAGGAGGAAGACGAAGAAGGGAAACCCTTATTGAAATATGCAGCAGATCTTAAGGCTACGGTCACTCAGCTATGGGGCTTAGTGCATGAAAACATGAAAGACGCTCAGAGTAGACAGAAAGCATATTATGATAGAAACAGCAGTCTGAGGGAGTTCCAACCAGGGGATAAGGTGCTACTTTTACTGCCCTCCAGCGATAATAAACTGTTATCACAATGGCAGGGTCCCTTTGTCATAGACAAAAAATCACTCCAGTTACATACCGCATTACTTTACCCTTGAGGTACACAAATATATAATGTGAACCGTCTAAAGAAATAGGAAGAACCCCCCAAACCCAACACTGCGGGTATACCAGTACATCTGGTAAGCACAGAAAAACCCATTGATATACCCCCACTGACCACACAGAAGACAGAGACAGAAACTGTGCCCACCGGACGCATCCTGTCACCTACACAACACACACAGTTGAGGACTTTGTTGAATTCCTTTCCGGGGCTGTTCTCTACTATCCCTGGTCTAACCTAACTAGTACAACATGATAGTATCATTAGAGAACAAGATAGTAAAACAAAAACCTTACCGAATCCCCGCAGCACGAAGAGAGGCAGTAGAGAAAGAGGTATGGACCATGCTACAAGCCCACATCATTGAACCCTCACAGAGCAACTGGTGCTCCCCGGTGGTGATCGTTCCAAAACCCGATGGTAGCCTCAGTTTTTACATAGATTTTAGACAAGTAAACGCCATAACCAAATTCGACACCTATCCCATGCCGCGCATAGACGAGTTAATTGTTTGACTAGGGAAAGCCCGATATATGTCGACCCTTGATTTAACCAAGGGTTATTGGCAGATCCCCTTGTCCCCTCAAGCCAAAGAAAAAACTTCTTTTTCGACACCCTCTGGTCTCTACCACTTCAGGGTGCTTCCTTTCGGCTTGCACGGGGCCCCTGCTACATTTCAGCGTTTGATGGATAGGATTCTACAGCCACACAATGGGTATGCTGCTGCGTACTTAGACGACATAGTCATATTTAGCTCCTCGTGGGAAGACCATCCACGCCACTTACACTCCGTATTCACCGCCATTCAAACAGCAGGGCTCACTGTAAACCCAAAAAAATCCTTACTATGCACAGATACCATTCAATATCAGGGATATACAATTCAGGAGGGGCTAATAAAGCCCCAGATGGACAAAGTAGAGGCGATTAAAGCAATCCCTACCCCCTAAAACCAAACGGGAGGTACGTTCCTTGTTCGGCTATATCGGTTACTATCGTCGATTCATTCCGGGTTTCTCCTCTTTAGCCAGCCCCCTTACCGATCTCTTAACAAAAAACATCCCTCTCACAGGACCCCTTGGAACCCAGAACACGTAAACAGCTTTCTTGCCCTGAAAAATGCGATATGTAGGGCTCCAGTACTACATTGCCCCGATTTCAACAAAACGTTTGTCTTGCAAACTGATGCCTCTGGGTTAGGTCTAGGAGCCGTATTATCTCAGCCGGACATAAAGAATGATCTCAAACCACTCCTTTTTATCAGCAGAAAGCTCTTTCCACTAGAGACCCACTATTCCACCATTGAAAAGGAGTGTTTAGCCATCAAATGGGCCATCGAAGCCCTACAATACTACCTGTTAGGACGTACCTTCCTTGTACTCACCGACCATGCCCCTCTCACCTGGCTGGCAAACAACAAAGACACCAACCCACGGATACTACGTTGGTTCTTAGCCTTACAACCTTTTTCATTCCAGACCATTCACGTGCCAGGTGCGAAACAGGTGTCTGCCGATTATGTCACGTCACCCCTCCTCTGAATGGCCACAACGTCCATTCCTGAGGGGGGAGATGTGTAAAGAGGACGGGACGGAACAGACCGGAAACTCCCAACAGACAGCGTCGGACCGGAAGAGGTTAGCAGTCTAGCTGCAGCCGAGAACAGCCGGAAAGAACACCTGACGCCATCAATGGAGGAGGAGAAAAGAGGCGGAAGGATGAAGCTGTGGGTGGCGACACCGGAGGAGGAGAAAGTGCGGAGCAGAGAGACGGCGAGCGGAGAGACAAGGAGCAGAGAGACTGCGAGCGGAGAGGAGATGAGCAGAGAGACGGCGAGCATAGAGGAAAGGAGCAGAAAAAAAACAAAGGAGGACGAGAACAAGGAGGAGGAGACTGGAGGAATAGTGTTGTACAGCGCCATTAAGCCCGGCGGCCAGCAAGGGAAGGAGGACGCCCTGCGTCCCTTCGCCACGGCCCTGGACACGGGTCGTGGCTCAAGGCAAGTTCCTTTGCGGGGGTCGTTCTGGTGGGGGTGGTGGGGAGGCACTGGGGACTAAGGCACACGTGTGTTTTCTTTCTTTTTGTAAGCACACCACGTCAGTTCTTTTTCCCTCACGCTTCCCTTCCCCTCACTACCCGGGCTGCATCTGGTGATGGTGGCACGATTTGTTAAACAGGAAGAACATAATAGTAATCCTGGTCGTATTTCTGTTTCCTTCCCTGACCTACGGACCGTGGAAGTCTTCGGCAAACACCCGGAACCCCAAGCCTGAAACAGAGAGCAAGAGGAACGGTGGACCACTCGATGGAAACAGTGTTTTGCAAAACTGCAGATCTGTTATCCTGTACAACATCTGTACTTGTTAATCCTGGTGCAAAGAAGGGGAATATTACTAAATAAACACCTTGCTACGAAAATCTTACGCACTGTCTTGGTCCCTTCTGTGCAAACACCACAGATCTAATTTTTATTGATGAACTATTAATTAGTTGTTAATCATTTTAAATTAATTATTTAGTAATTAATGATGGTCATTGTGTAAAAGATTTTAGGTGTGTGTTGTGGTATTTATAGGTGTAAATGGTGGGAACGATGGGAAGGGAATTTTTATTTATTGATGAATTATGAATTAGTTGTTCATTAATTTAAATTAATTATTTAGTAATTAATTATGGTAATTGTGTAATTAATTTTAGGTGTGTGTTGTGGATATTATAGTGTTAAAGAATGTGTACTCAATGAATGTTATTTGTATTAATAATATTTTAAAATTCATTAATAATTATGTTAATTGTGAAACAAAAATATTGAAGTCTTTTTTTATTGGTGTGGTGTTATAGAGTATGAAATAAAATAAATACATTTATGTTTTAAATAATTTGTTTATTATTATTTGCTCCTTTTAAATAAATAGTGTTTTCTAAATGTATGTATTAATTTTTTTATTTAATATTTGTACCTTTTTGTTATATGTAATGAATATTATAATATGTGTTCTTTTTATATGTTTAATATATTTAATCGTATATTTTTAAAATATTGTTGATTTATTTTTAAGATTTTTTTTTCAATTGTTTAAATGTTATTAGTAATTTTTGTTTCTCTGCTATCCAACACTTTCCCTACTGTTGCATTCACTGGAGTGGGAATAGTAATGTTTACCCTTCCACTGTCCAACACTTCCTTACTGTTACACACACTCTCCCTACTGCTGCACTCACTGGAGTGGGAATTGTAATTTTTACCCCTTCGCTATCCAACACTTTCCCTACTGGTGCACTCACTGGAGTGGGAATAGTCATTTTTACCCCTCACCTATCCAGCACTTTCCCTACTGTTGCACTTACTGGAGTGGGAATAGTATTTCCACCCCTCTGCTATCCAGCACTTTCCCTACTGTTGCAATCACTGGAGTGGGAATAGTAATTTTTACCCCTCCCCTATCTAACACTTTCCCTACTGTTGCACTCTTTGGAGTGGAAATTAGTAATTATTGCCCTCCCCGCTATCCAACACTTTCCCTACTGTTGCACTCACTGGAGTGGGAATAGTCATTTTTACCCCTCTGCTATCCAACATTTTTCCTACTGTTGCACTCACTGGAGTTGGAATAGTAAATGTAATTCTTCCGCTATCCAACATTTACCCTACCTTTGCACTCACTGGAGTGGTAATAGTAAATGTTACCCCTCCGCTATCCAACATTTTCCCTACTGTTGCACTCTTTGGAGTGGGAATAGTAATTTTTACCCCTCCGCTATCGAACACTTTCCCTACTGTTGCACTCACTGGAGTAGGAATAGTAATATTTACCCCTCTGCTATCCAGCACTTTCCCAACAGTTGCACTCATTGGAGTGGGAATAGTAATTTTCACCCCTTCGCTATCCAATACGTTCCCTACTGTTACACTCACTGGAGAGGGAATAGTACTTTTTATCCCTTCGCCATCCAGCACTTTCCCTACTGTTGCAATGACTGGAGTGGGAATAGTAATTTTTACCCCTCCGCTATCTAACACTTTACTTTTCCTACTGGTGCGCTCTTTGGAGTGGGAATAGTAATTTTTTGCCCTCCGCTTTCCAACACTTTCCCTACTGTTGCACTCACTGGAGTGAGAAAAATACTTTTTACCCCTCTGCTATCCAACATTTTCCCTACAGTTGCACTCACTGGAGTTGGGATAATAAATGTAATTCTTCTGTTACCCAACATTTACCCTACTTTTGCAATCACTTGAGTGGGAATAGTACATTTTACCCCTCGGCTATCCAACACTTTCCCTATGGTTGTACTCTTTGGAGCCGGAATAGTAATTTTTACCCCTCCGCTGTCCGACACTTTCCTTACCCTTGCACTCACTGGAGTTGGAATAGTAAATGTAATTCTTCCGCTATCCAACATTTACCCTACCTTTGCACTCACTGGAGTGGGAATAGTAATGTTTACCCCTCTGCTATCCAGCACTTTCCCAACTGTTGCACTCATTGGAGTTGGAATAGTAATTGTTACCCCTCCGCTATCCACCACTTTTCCTACTGTTGCACTCACTGGAGTGGGAATAATAATTTTCACCCCTTCGCTATCCAGCACTTTCCCTACTGTTGCAATCGCTGGAGTGGGAATAGTAATGTTTACCCATCTGCTATCCAGCACTTTCCCAACTGTTGCACTCATTGGAGTGGGAATAGTAATTTTTACCCCTTCTCTATCCAGTACTTTCCCTACTGTTGCACTCACGGGAGTGGGAATAGTAATTTTCACCCCTTCGCTATCCAGCACTTTCCCTACTGTTGCTATCACTGTAGTGGAAATAGTAATTTTTACCCCTCCGCTATCTAACACTTTTCCTACTGTTGCACTCTTTGGAGTGGGAATAGTAATTTTTGCCCTCCGCTATCCAAGACTTTCCCTACTGTTGCACTCACTGGAGTGGGAATAGTCATTTTTACCCCTCGGCTATCCAACATTTTTCCTACTGTCGCACTCCCTGAAGTTGGGATAGTAAATGTAATTCTTCCATTATCCAACATTTAACCTACTTTTGCAATCACTGGATTGGAAATAGTAAATTTTAGCCCTCCGCTAGTCAACACTTTCCCTATGGTTGCACTCTTTGGAGTGGGAATACGGATTTTTAGCCCTCCACTATCCAACAATTTCCCTACTGTTGCACTCACTGGAGTTGGAATAATAAATTTAATTATTACGCTATACAACATTTTCCCTACTGTTCTATTTATTGTATTGTAAAATGTACGTTTTAATATTTTTTTTAATAGTTTAATGTTTTAATTAATTAAAGAATGTTTGTTAAAATGTTAAAGTATTGATATATGTATATATTTTATTTTTATATAATTTAAAAGTTTAAAAATGAAATAACGATAATAGTTAATAAATTGTTTTAAAGTAAATATATGAATATGTATAAATGATTATGTTTGTGTGTTTAAATTTTTTTAAATTGAGTTTATTTTTTATATTTAGTTAAAATGTATATTAAATTTAATTTATTTTGTTAAAGAAAATATACATATTTTATATATTTAATATATATTATTTTTTGTATTTATATTTTTGAATCAATATTTTTTACATCTATATTTCTAACTTCGATATATATATTTTTTTTTTTGAAAAACCTTTATTGACATTTCGATCATTGACAAGTATGGGCCTACAACCCCCCAGGGCCGGCCGCTAAGCAATCAGAGCAATAAGGTCAAATATAAGCACATGCGGCACCTCGGTAGCCAAATCTTCATACTAAGATAGTTCGGCCCGGGAGCCGCGCAGGTAGGACACCAGGAGAAAGGGGGTTTTTCATTTTATAATGAAACAAAACAGTAGGATCAGGTGCCAAACAATTTCCCAACAGCGATAAAGGGCAGGCCGCATGATAGACGTTAGCAATAAACAGCAATCTATTGAATCCATGGCGCAAACACAGGAAATGATGGGGAAGAATATCAAAAACAGTTGCGCCTGCAGGCCCCCATACCTAACGCCCAGAGAACCCCCGGAAACTGTGGCACACACGGAGAGGCAACGGTTCACAGCAAAAGAGGCGTACCACGCTGATCCCAGAAAAGAAGAAACAAGAAGAAACGGAGAAGAAAAAGGAGGCCATGGAAAAAGAGAGGAAGACTGAGAAAGAAAAGAGTCCCCCCCCCAACCCCCCACCCTGCACCTCTGCGAATGAGTATGGCCCCTCCCCCAGCAGTGTGCCTGTCGCCCTGGAACTAGACCCGAAATATAGAAGAAACAGGGAGAAAGGAATAAGAAAGAACCCCACCAGGCGGGGGGGTGGAGAAAATATAATAAACTGGAGGAGGGCCTTCAGAACATACCCCCGGCTTCTCCCTCCCGCACAGTAAGGTATCCCAACAGCAAACAATAAGTAGCACCAAATCGACCATAACAAAAGGGGGAATGGGGAGCATTGCGCACCGAATATGCTAGGAGCTATGTCCTGGGAGTACACAACCATGAGTCCGCCCGTCTACCAGATGACCACCCCGAGGGATCAGCCTCATCCCTGACCACTCCTGGCGATGCTGCCCATGCCTACCCCTCGACCCAGCGCCATGTCCGATGCTCCAAGGTGAAGGGATGTCCCAAAACAACCGGGAAGCGACGCACACAGGTGGGGTGGAGGTCTCAGAACGCCAACACAGTCCGCATCTCGGAGGGACGTCTTTCCCAGTGCTGCCCCAGTATCTGCACTGCACACAAGGTCCGGGAAGGCTGAATCATCCAAAGTAGACAGACATTGCTGGTAAAGTCCCTGGGTCACCGGAGGTCGTGCACGGGACGAGGCCACCACCTTCCACTCGGAACCACTACCTCCGGAACAGATCAAACCCTCAGTCAGCCGATCATACGGTAGCATACTGTCCGGAGTGTCCGGCTGCGCACTAATCGCAGGGATGGCCGCGACATTATCCTCCTGTGTGCAGTGTAGGAAGTCCCTGTGTAACTGTGGACCAGCATGCCGCCATTGTCCCAACGCTGATGCCACACCGTCGATCTTACTCCCCAAGACCTCGATGCCACGAGCCAAGGAGAATTGAAGGGCACCAAGGGCCTCAAGGAGGTCGCCGTACCCCAGCACTGCTCCCCGCGGTCGCTCTGCCACACTCCCAAAAGTCACACACTCCCAATCCTGCTGCGACCCGGTGGACAGGATAGTAGGCTGCATCGCAACAAGATGGCCGCCGGGGGAGGCCCGACTCGTATGGGGGCCGGGACCCAGGGACAAGCACCTCGGGGTCCACGTCGCTGGAGACAGGGGTCCGGGGGCAGGTACAAATTCAGCCGTTGCGTGGACTCGGGCAACAGTCGTCTCCACCAAGGACCAGCAGCCGCGAAAATCCGGGAGCAGTCTGCAAGGATCAGGGCGAGCTAGGGGCGGTGTCCGGGCAGCTCACCGTCAAAGGCAGGGGCAAACACCGAAGAGTCTAAGAACTGCACCCCCGGGCATGCCCTCGATCCACTACGCTTTAGCAACGGGAGCGGCCGTGGCGAGATGCAGGCCGGGGGCAGCACCGCTCCGGTGGACCGACTCCACCCAGTCACCACAGGCCGTTGTTGTTAAACTGCCACCCGGCCAAGGCGTCCACTCGAGGTCCCGGCTCCGGGGCTGCACGGGCCGCAAAGTTCATCCGCAGATTTCTCAGGCGGTACAGTAGCCAGAAACCCCGGAGTCACACGATCGGTTGCCACTCTCCTTCACATACACGATCCCATGGCGCAAGCTGAGGATCTAGTACAGGATATCCGTGCGGGATGCGGAGGTTCACGGAGCCGGGAATCTACGCTGCCGTCTCGGTCGCCATCTTGGCTCCTCCCCAACTTCGATATTTTTGATTCGATATTTTTGTACTTACCTGTTTAAGTATAGGGAGTCGATATTTTTGCATTCTATATTTTTTTGATATTTTGTACATCGATGTTTTTAGCATCAATATTTTGTCAGTGAACCATTGGCAATAGACCAATCCTAAATAGGACAGGTCTTCTGCCACTCTAGCCTGGTGGCCCTGTAGATGGGCACTATGTCCAGGGTTTGCAGCATGCAGTGGCAGCTGAGGCTTCGCTATCAAACACCCAGCAGGTTCCGCAACATTTCAAGTGAGGAAGGTGAACTATGAGCTAGGCAGGGCCAATTTATGTCCGGGATCCTGCCCTGCCAAACTCTGAGGCTTTAATTTTCATACAGAAAGTGTAATGGCACTCATACATTGTGATGAGCAAACAATGGCAGCACCATACAATTGAAATCATAACATATTATTTTCAGACTTATGACATAAAAAGTGAGGTAACTTTTTTGTCTGGATATGTAGGGGAACACCGGGTGGCAGAACATTTGTTGCTCCCCGCAGATTACAACACTTCCCTCCACAAAATTGTGAGGAAAATATGTGTTTTAGCCAAAATGTGAAGTATTCAACTGCTTCAGGGTAAGATAACCTCGTGAGAGCACACAAGTCACCTCACCCTGGATTCCTCCAGGTATCTGGTTTTCAGAAATGTGTAGGTTTGGTATGTTTCCACAGGTCCAGGCTGAGCTAAAGCCCAAAATCCATAGCAACTCAAATTGCAAAAAGAGGTCGGTTTTGAGTCGAAAAATAGGATCTGTCAATGTTGCATTTTGGGTTCTTTCCTGTTCCAGGTACTTGGCCCGCCCACACAAGTGAGGCACCATTTTTATCGGGAGACATGGAGGAATGCTGGGTGGTAGGACATTCGTGGCTTCCTGAAGATTCTGGAACTTACCTTCACAGAATTGTGAAGAAACTGTGTTTTTAACCAACATTTGAAGTTTTCCAGGCGTTGTAGGTAGAACACCTGGTGAGAGCCACACAAGTCCCCCCACCCAGGTCATCCCTGTATGTCTAGTGGTCAAAAATTTGGTAGCTGGGTAGTTTTCCCCAGGTGCCATAAACGGCAGGGGATGGCATTTTTTCATGGGTGACGGCAGAGCTTGGGCACAAAATCCACAGCTACCCATATTGTTAAAAAACAAGTATTGTGCTGGGTGAAATTTTATGTCTCCATGTTGAGTTTTAATGTATCTTGTGTCGCAGGTGCTCTGCCCCGTCATATAAGTGCAGTACCTTTTTTATTGGGAGATGTTTAGAAATACAGAATAGTAGAACATTTGTTATTACCAAATGGATATCTCTGCATTTGTGGCTTCCAAATGTAAGCCAGTGTGCAAGCAAGAAGACATTTCTCAAGCTGTCTTCTGAATCACATATTATGGATAATCCCAGGTTTAGAGGTGTAAAAATAATCACTGTTCCTAACTCAGTATCTTGTGTACATTTGAGGTGTCCCTTATACCCTCTTTTCAATCTTTATATTTTACCATATGAATTGAGAATAGGCTGTACACAATGAAAAATCATTGTGAGATGCAGCTCGGTTGTTGGCTCTGGGTATCGCTTGTTTTTGGAAAACCTCTACACCCTACATATTTCAGTGACCAGAAATACCTGTCAGACACAATGGTGTATTGCTTTAGTAAATTGGCGAATGTGACAAGAAGTTACAGATGAAGATGTTGCCATAAATGATTGTTTTTTCCTACTCATTTTAAATACTGTTTTATTTCAGCATTTTGTGGGTCATTACAATGGCGGGCGGATCGCCACCGCCCGACCAGCGTTGGCGATCCGCCCGCCATAATACACCGCCCGCATGCCATTTACCCCCCGCCATATTATGATGGCGAGGGGTACCGCGGCAGACAGAAAGTCCGTCGCCGCTTTTCCGCCGGCCGATTTGTCGACCGGCGGAAAAAGGACACAATATGCTGGCGGTGTCTTGCAGACACCGCCATTCATATTATGATGGCAGTGGAAATGGTCCTTTCCATGGTGGCGATGCCGCCATGGAAAGGCATGCAGTCTTTGCAGTTGGGAGCCCGTTGCAGGCCCCCAGGTTGTTGGGGGGTTCAAATAGGGGGTACCTATGGTACCCCCCTGCATTTGCATGCACAAGGTGGCAGGAACTCCACGGGCCTTCCACATTGTGCATGCTAATGCACAACATGCATTTTTCACATTGCGGCGGATGCAGCTTACAGCACTGCCCACTGCAATGTGAAAAATGCGGGATGCGCCCGCCAATGTAGCAGTAGCATCATAATGTTGATGGCAGGACCGCCGCACCTATGGCGGGTGGTCCCTTTTGATGTTGCGGTGTCCGCCCGCCATCGTATTTGACCCCATGGTTTCTTTGGGAAAACCTTGAGGGATCTACATAAATGACACATTGTTGAAATCAGAATGTTGCTACTTTTCAGAAATGTATAGCTTTCTGAGATCACTCATGGGTTTCACACCTGTTTCCACCACAATCTGGAAGTAGACTGAAGTACAACAATTTGAAAAAATGGGATTGCTCATAGAAAAATATCAACATTATGTGCAAAACAAGTGTTTTTTAAATTCTGCTCTGCTTGTTTCTGAAAGCTGGAAAAATGATGATTTTAGCAAATTAAAACTTTAGTTGATGCCATTTTTAGGGGGGAAAAAATGATTTTCTTGTGCAGCACTTTTGTCCAATTTTCCCAAACAAACACAATGTAGAAATATCTTGGCTATTTTCTCGGTTTCCTCAATGAGAATCTACAAACCCTGGGTACCTGTCAAATCCCCATGATGTTGGAAAAAGGGAAGCAAATTCGGC
Source organism: Triturus cristatus (assembly GCF_964204655.1). Lineage (NCBI taxonomy): Eukaryota > Metazoa > Chordata > Amphibia > Caudata > Salamandridae > Triturus > Triturus cristatus. The sequence continues at coordinate 741,117,933 of NC_140593.1, forward strand.
GTGAATACCTTATGTGGGAAAAAGGAGGCATAAGCGTGGAGTAACCTAAAAAGCCAAAGAAGGGCTCAGCACTGGGGTAGAAAAGCCTCAACAGTTAAAAGGGTTATGGAAATGTTATTAAGGACATTTGTCGAGTAATGTAAATATGTCTTCTGACATCAACATTTCCTCTGTCTGCATATCTTATCTGTAACTAAATTATTTACCATTCTTACGTACATGAACATGGGACACATAAAAGAGCAGTAGTCCCCAGCTAATAGTCAAGGAGAGAGCCTGCAGGTAGGTGTTCAATATTGCACAGTTTGATACTGGACATGTCTTCTTGACATTTGGGAGGAGTCATTGGTGTGGGCTGCAAAATGGGAACATTCTGCCATGCAACGATCAGACAGTATTGGGGTTGTTTAACCACCTAAAGCGGCAGAAGCCAAGGTGTGGACCATGAAGGCAACCATGCAGCTGTGGGCGGGTACTTGAGCCAGCCCACTGGAGCCTGCTTTCAACTCAACTCTGATGAATGGGGTGAAAGCACCGATGCAGCTTGTAGACAGAAAGTACTCTCACAATGTCAACCACTTGAAATATGGTTAAGCAGGGTGCAGGCCCTGGATCTTCCCACAACTTTAGTTGCTTGAAAAAAAGAACTTTGATGCAGGGTGTAGCCACACAGACTCTTATGAGTATTGGATGCCATGGATATGCATCGGCACAGGTTGGAGGCTTATGGGCCTCTCACAATGATCTGGAGTGGAAGAGATGTGAGACACAGGATGAAAGGCCATAGAACTCTCATATTCATCAGGATTATAGGGATGCAGCCAACCTTGCTCTGGTGAAAAGAAGGAATTGTGCCGGCTCCGAAGACCGCACAAAAGAAAGCACGTAGGTCAGGCTAAGCAATGGTCCACATCTCCTGGCCTGTGGAAGGTGTTTGTTTCCAATTTCCTCAGACCAAGAAATTCACATTGATCTCTGGCTGAACAGGCAGCTTCTCTCAGTGCTAGGCAGTCTACCTTCTGGGTCCATCAGCATAAAAACAGCAGAGTTTTTCAGCTGCAGAGACATGGTTGTTACACTTTAGAAAGGGAGACAGTGAAGAATTCTGCTTCTCCTGTTCCTCTACACTAGTGCATGCAGCGCTTAGAAGTTAAAGGTGAACACCGTATATTTTGGAGGAACCAGTTTATTTTCAATCTTGATTACAGTTGGCTGTCTACTTGTCCAATCAAGTTTAACGCTTGCCTCAAGATTTAAGGGGGACAAATCACAACAAAATTCATTTTCCTTTTGGTTGCCCTCTGTTTCAACTCAGAAAGGTCCCCTGCATGACTCTTTAAAGTGTGTGCCCCTGTTTGAATTTCTCATAGCAAGTTATATTGTTTTTGCCACCACCTCAGCAACATGACAATAATGTGTTTGTGTTGAGGACATACTGGGGCATGGAGACCCAGACGAGAGCTCCTTGGTTGGAAGTGTACATTATGTGTGCCTTCCTTGTGCAAAGAGTGACTTCTCTCACCTCATTGGGCAGTGGAGGACTGACATTGGTGGCAGTGAAATTATCATAGAAGCAGGACAGGCCTTTTTAGGTCTCACCTAGGCAGCGCGCATGCGTTGCTCTAGGAGATGACCTTTAGAAATTGGTCAGCTCTCTTCAAGCACTCGTGCTTGTGCTGGCATCCACCTTGCGGGAGCGAGCAGTGGCGTGCACTAATTGAAAACAGATGGCTCTCGCGCCGCTGCTCGCTCCCGCAAGGTGGATGCCAGCACAAACACAAGTGCTTGAAAACAGCTGTTTGCATTTGCCTGGTAGCCCTCGCTATCCCTTCTCAACTGCTTTTCTTGGCGTCGCCTTTGCTCTTATTTTTTTTCATATTGTGCTTGTCTTGCACTTGCTTTCCCTTTTCAACGTTTTTTGTTTACAAAAAATTGTCAGCTTTTTGCATTTCCCTGGTTGCCGTCGCTATACCTTCTCAACTGCTTTTCTTGCCGTCGCTTTGCCGTTGCTCTTATTTTTTTTTCATATTGTGCTTGTCTTGCACTTGCTTTCCCTTTTCAACATTTTTTGTAATTGCAACTATGGATTGTGCTTTTCGCACTTGATGGCTTTGCTTACAGGCAGCTTGACGTTCGCTGACAGCAAGATTGTACCTACACGCCAAGCTGACCTCATTGTAAGCTGGTTCTTCAAAAAGTGCCAGGGTTACCGGAAGTGACATCACTGCTCTTTGATCCCAGACAGCCTCAAAGGAAGCACTAACAAGGTGGAATCACATGATGTGCTACCCATCTTCAGACTCTTAAGATTTACTGAGGGGAGTGGACGAGGGGTGTAAGTAAGTTTGCATGTTTTGCTTACGTGGATTTTAGCTGCTTTCCATAACAGTGAAGTTCACCCCAGAAGGGAGCCTATATTTTCATTACATTCCATAATTCGCGGATGTGCGTTTACAAACTGCATTGTGGCTGTGCTGGTAATCGCAGTGCTGCACAAGAGACTGTTGTTTCTCTGACACACACAGCCCCAACAAAGCCTGAGTGTGGCCGCGAGCAAACGGTGTGACTCCGGGCAGGCCCAGCCTGGCTCCAGGATTTGTAAACGGGCGCCACATTCCAGGCTGTAATCATGCAGAGAGCAGCTCCTCTCTGATCCGAGGCAGGAAGTGCCGGCTTTGTGCTGCCTGCCATCACACTGACTACACTTAAAACATGGTGATCTTTTTTACAGACATACATACCAGAATAATGTAAACACTAAACTATGGGCATCATGGTTGGTGTAGAGCAACCCACACATTGGGGAACAATTCCAAAAGTTGAGTCATGTGAGAAATGCAGGCAGACTCGAAATACTGCACTATCTGCCTTATGCCATCAATGCATCGACACATGGACTATAAATATTGTACTATTTGTATAATAAAGTTAATGCAACTAGACTCAACTCTGCACTTTTGGCATCATATACTTCCACAGCAATAACAACTGTGTAAAGGTTTCCTAAGGCAAGCATGCATCACGCTGCATGACCGAGTGTGTAGTAACTGTATAGATCTTCAATCTCTGACGGCACAGCACCCAGGATAGTGTGCTGCGTGACTAAACACTTATAAGGTCCTAAAGGCGAGACCTATTGGCTTTGCCAATGCTTGTTACCTATCTCATGATAGGAAGAGCAGCCCATTGGCCTCTCCTGGGTTTCTAAAATTGCTCAGCCAGTTCAGTGCAATGGGCTCCTTCACCCATACTTGTGGGACAGAGATGTTGGGTGCTTGTGTGGTAAAGCCCTGTTCAGAGGGCCACTGGGCAAGCAAGTTAATAGGCCCATCTATGAGTATTGCAGCCGTTTACCTCTGATGTTCAAAGGCCCGACCCACTATGGATCCTGAACAACTGGGCCAATTACCCTTCAGAACTTGACTCTCATTGGTAGCGTGGTCACGCAGTCTAAGGATTCTCGGGGGTATGTACATACAGGGAAGTGGACACAGGCTCACCACTCGGCATACGCTCAATAGATGCAATAAATGATTAGCCAGTCAAATACTGTCTTTTATGACAAAAGTAGTATTTATATATTAACACAAAGTAAACTACGCCATACACAAACAATGTACACAGCCCCCTGAGGTCAGGGCTCTAGTGTTTAATACTCCCCTCTCACTAGCGGTAGTGGTTATTTCCCATTCATTATAGATGACATTCAGGTTAGGCCCCGATAGCAATCCGAGTCTCAAGAGTCCCACTCCGACTCTTAGAAAAGTCAAAAGTGCTCCAGCGGTGAAGCGCTATCTAGCTAACAAGTTCACTCAGAGCCTTCTGGCCCTTTGATCAGTCTTTCCCCCACCAGCAGGGATTGCACTACTGGAGTTTCCGAGAAAACCTTAGCTGCAGGCTCCGAGGCTGCAGCAGCTGCCTTCATTGAGTAACAATCGTGGTTCTGCAGGGGAAGCTTCTAAGTGTCCTCAGTACTCTCTTTGGTAACCAGTAAGTTCCACTGATCCTTGCCAAAGGTGGATGGGTTAATAGGTTACGCCGGTTTCGATCTTCGGTCGGGGCTCTGGGCCCATACAGGTCACCACAGCAGCCTAGTCTAATGACAACAGTTTGTACTGGACAACCTGACCTTACACTGTACATGGGCAACAGCCCGATTGGCACAGCAGTATAATATATGAAAGACCCACCTAGCACACGGGGTCGGCAACTTTCCTCCCCACACAAGCTATGGCCTGATTGGCACGGCAGTGTATTTCGTGGTAGCCTTCCCTGGCATACAGTGTCACTATCTTTCCTCTGCACATGAGCACCAATCTTATTGGTTCAGCAGCCATATCCACACACCTCGCGGCAGGGTTTCACTCGCCAATATCCCCCACTGGACCTTGCTCCCTCCAGCACTCTCCTCTTGCTCACAGGGCACACCGGTCTTACCAGACAGGCTCTGATGCTCCAGGCTCCAAGGGTAGGTGGTCTTGAATGTCCCTGGGTGATGTCCCCTCACCCAGCTGAGAGACTAGCAGCCCTTAAACCCCCAATCCTGATCACAGTCAGAAGACTTGCAGAGCTTCTCCTCCTCGCACAGCCTGACAGGATGCTTGCCAATTGACAATTTTGGGGTCTAGAACTCCCCTTCTTATAGTCCATTTCCAAACACCAAACGAGATTTAGGGTTTCTGTCTTTGAAGTTTGTGTCATGCTCTCCCCCCTGCCCTGCTCTTAACCCACAAAGCAGTTTGTCACAGCAGATGGGACTCCAAATCTGAGCCCCACAACACAGGCCATGGGAGTGACTAGAGGTTCACACCTGGATGTCAGCCACAGTGATATATGTATCAAAAGGTTACCCCAGGGCCTTAGCTCGACCATTTAGATACTCATATCAGTCCATCACCTTCCTGACATGTTCCCAAGCCTCGGTTGGTGTGGTCATACTTCATGAAAAATAGAGTTTGGGACCCTCAGCTCCAGCTATATTATATCTGTTATATAATCTGCACTAAAGCACTTTTTGAACTTGTCTTTTGAAAGATCATTTGGGTAACAGGATTGAAACTGTGATTCTAATTTGCGCTACCACTTTGTGGATTTCTAATGCTGTTATATAACTGATATATGAAACCAGAATTACATTCAGCACCTATTTGCACTATCTTGTTTGCACATATCGCACTTTGAAGTTGCTGCTAAATGACAAACTGTAATGAATATTATCCACACTTCTTATGATTGTTTTTGCGAAGTATTAAAATGTAGGGCAAGGTGGGGGAGGGATAGGGTTTTGGTTGTGCATTAAAAAGAAAAGATGTGGGGTGAATGATTTTTGTTTTCTTTTTCTTACTCAATAAAAAAAAATGTTAAAAGAAAATTCAAAGTGTATTTCATTAACACGCAGAAGCATTTCACTTTGGAAGATCAGTTGATATCAGTACATTGAGAAGTATTTTTTTAAGTGATAATTTTCAAACATGAATTTAGAAACATTCATGCCTCCCCACCCTGACAGCAAGGCCAGAAGTGAGCTAAGAGGCAAGTCAGTTGTTACGTGCACCCTTTGGGTGGCCTTGGTTGCTATTATCACACTAAACAAATGAGCCCCTCTATGTGAGAACTTAGAGGTCTGGGCAGAGGGGAAAGAAAGCACTAAATAGACAACAACATTTAGTGGGGAATGTTCTTGCATTATTGCATTTTTCTTTTTATAGCAATGACAAAAATATATTGCTATTTGTCATACAATGAGTATGTCACAGTACATAGAAATAATTGTTAAAAAGTACATGTAGACTTATTTTTTTTTAAAAGACTGTGTTAAGATATATGTTGCCTGAGATCAACAAGTATGAGACACTTTGAAAATTAGAATAAAGGTGTTTTTGTATTAAAAATGTGTATAGGTATCACATTTACATTTGGGGAATAGGACCTTCAGCACTAGAAGGCATGTGAGAAGAAATACAGGTCTAGTGGGTGTTTTGTTGTTTATCAGGGTTGCTGTTATACATGAACAACATAATAGTTTATTAAACCAAACACATTAATGTTTTGTACAGCACACATTGTGAAGTCATGTATTTTACAGTCCTCCTATATGTGAAAATAAAGAAAAAGGATGCAAAGTGAAACAAAACAGCTGACTAGGCTCACACAATTTGATCAGGTGGGAAAGCCAGAATTGATACCAGGTTTTCTGGTTTCGTATTGTGCAATTCTGCCACTAGATGTACATGCTTCGCTTCCCCTACACCCACCTCACCCACCTGCCCCCAAACCATTACCCAGCTGGCATCACTGTGGCCCTATGTTATACCACAGACCATGTTTTTGGGGTCCTAGGACAATGTTAGTGAGTACCCATGCCCTACTATATCCTTACCTTTTACCTCTGGTCTTCCTGAACATCCCCAGGGCAATCTCTATTGTGCATCTCAGTTCTTTCTTGTTTCTCCATACCATCCACATCTCATACTCAAGTCTGTGCTTCCTTTTTTATGGCCCCCTATCATTGGAATCCTTTGCCTCTATTTGTTGTGCCACAAACCAGCAGTTCTTTGGAAATCTGCTAAAAAACACTTTTTCTCATCTAGTTCTCATTGATAGCCATTGATGTTCATTGGTTTACATTATGTTCTGTATCTTTTACATTTTTACTTTTGTTCAGCACTTTAGCAAAGGCACAATAAAAATTCAACACAAATAAACTAATGGCATGTTGTCAGGGAGTGCCCATGAGCAGTTTTTAGGTCTCATCTAGGCAGTGCATGTGCTGTCTTTAAGAGACATGCTGTATGTACAATATGAACTTCAAGCACCACCCATCTTTTTAACTGGTTCCTCCTACTGTACTTTGTAAATGCCGGCTTTTGTTTGGTGAATACTCTTAGTAGTACCTCCTTTTGGACTTTTGTATCCTCCCATGAAGATTGCCCCGTTACATGTGCTCTTAATCTTCAGGTTATTTGGGATACTTTGGGTGCACTCTTTTTTTTATTTGCCTGCAGTTGCATAGCTGCTCCCCATGCCTCTTGATTTCCAGCACCTCTGAAAACAGGCCTGTAAATCTTGTCACGGCGCTGCTTTCATGTTTCATTTTATAAGTTTCCTGCCGTGGCAGCCTAAAGGCATAATTCTAATATGAGTGTGTGTTTGTGAGCCAGGAAGTGTGTGTAGCTGTTTGAATTGCACAAACTTTGTTTATTTATATGATTTTGGACGCTGATGGATCAGTTTGAGTGCTGTCCACCCCAGAAGGCACAGGTCCATTTTGTGGAGACATCTGTGCCTTTAGAAAATGAATCTGTGTATTTTTTCATTCATTTTGCACCAGTTCAGAATATGTGCCGGATGCTAGATCTCAATGATTAAACTTTCATCTCTGCTCACCCAGTGCAGAAACCTGTGTGACCCTACTTGCTTGCGTTCCTTATATGCCTAATTAAGAAACTCTTAGAAGCAAGTTATTTGCCTTATTGAGCGCTGAGTAAAACTTGGCCTCTGCTTCAGCCCATCACATTTGTCAGCTGTTTAATATATCACCATATGAAATTAGAGGTTTGGATGTGGCGTTACTTTCCAAGTCAGTTTGCTATTTTATATTTTGTTCTAAGTTAGGTGTATTATGTGATACATTATGAAGTAGGACAGGAAGATTCCATGGAAAATTCCCCCACCCTGGTTGAAATGTAATTATACTGTACAATAAAGATGTAACATGAATTGCGTAAATGTATAGTGTGGTGTCTGGCAGATTTTGAATACACATTCCAGCATCCTAATTATTGAAGACACACTGACACACACAACTACATGTGTACAAACACATCACAACACACATACGAACAAAATACTGTTCTAATGTAAGTGCCTTGAGTTTGAGATACGCTGGTGCAATAAAAATGTCCTTTGTAAAGCGCCTGTCTTCTCTTCGTAGAAGATCTGTGCTATATAAAATACCTAGAATAGTAGTTTATGATACTTTGGTCCGTATACATCATGATGCTAGTTACAGAATGTGTTCTGAGCTGTATGTGGTCTCAAGTCGTATGTTCTGCTACAGGTGAAGGCGCTGCCTGCTCTAGAATGTTTTAGTTGGTTAATGTCCAGAAGCAAAGTCTGGAATAGTTAAAGGGGCTCTGGGGGCACTCCCTGAAACCTCTGTGCTATGGATTTCTTAAGCTGAAGGCAGACTCTAGAAGCAGTATACAGAGTGAATGATTCTAGGTGCAGCTTTGAATTGTAATATGTAGGTAAGTCTAGAACCAAAGCACTTTAATGCTTAATATTTCAATTGTAAATCCTATTCACAGGCACCGGAACAGTGAACAGGCCATCTGAAGGTACTTTAACGGTGTAATGTTCTAGATCCCCAAGTGTGCTCTGGGTAGTAAGTTGATTCGTATAGAACTTTGCACTGAAACATAACATGTTTGAGCTATCCAATCCCCTCATGTGTCATGACCCAGTAACTCAACTCTTCAAGAATCATGCAGTTTAATGCTAAATATTTGAGTTCTTGGACACAATACTGTATACAGGCCAATTAGGTCAACCCTTCGAGAACTATGTAGTGTATCAATCCCTCTAGAACCGTGCAGCAGGATATTTGAGCACTTGATCCCAGTGTGTTGTGGCACAGTAAATCTAGTGGTCCAGAAGAGTGTAGTGAAGCCAAGAATGTTCCAGTTTTCAGAGAGGCTTTGTGTTATCATCCTGCCCAGAAGTGAACTGTGAGTGAACTGCACATGTGGTTGCACATTTTATTGCAGCGCCTTGAAGCACAAGACAAAGGACAAACCATTCTTTTCATTAAATGGATAACTTACACTGAGAGGAATCATCACCTTAACAGTTGTAGTAATACTTGATGGCATGTTATCATCCCAGAAAGGGTAAATGGTTGTTTGACGCTGAGAATCTGACCTGTGATGTACAGTTCGCACCGGTGCATCATGGCAGAGAATACATTAACCTCCTGAGCTATCCCACCAGCTTCAGTTATGCAGAGAAGCTGCCTGAAAAGCGGGAATTGTGCGGTGAATGCAGAGGCGGGAACTGGCCTCTGCGAGATATAAGGACCTGTGTTGAATCATTTATTCATTCTGCTTTTGAAAGTGCTATTCCCCCGAGCTGTTGACTTATGGACAACCACTTTTTAGGTACAACCGACCAAACAGCGCAAGGTCTCTCGTTGCAAAAGATCTATTGTAGGTTTACAGTGGGTTTAGAAACAGCCCATTCATTACTATTGGTTGAATCTATTGTCACTCTCATGTGCTTGCTTCTTATTCAATGGCTTACCTTCCTCTCCATGTGTTTTTCCCTCCCCAGGAGCTTAGCCTCTTTGCGATCCTTTTAATGGCACAACACCCAGGGTATTATGCTGCATGGCTAAACACTTATAAGGTCCCAAAGGCAAGACCTATTGGCAATGCCAATGCTTGTTTCCCCAAGCGGATTCTTTGGCATGGCTGCTGCTGAGAAACACTGAGTCTGTTACTGCGTAACCAGTACATCACCTAATTCTGCCCATATAACCTTCTCCAACATTGCTTTTCCACAACATGGCTTCCAGCCATGACCACACCCCTTCTTTATCATCATCACTGCAATGCCCTTTGTTTCAGGCTGATTTCCACAGCTTCTGCCCAGATGGTTTATGTTCTCTTTTAATCCCGATCGCAGTCCCAGGCCTCAGAAGTGCAGTGCGTGGAATTCTCTGCCCACCATTCTGCAGGCAAGTGTTTCCCACTCCACACCAATTGTTGTGCCTGGTCTGTGTATGAGGGTGGATGGGAAAGGCTGTGTAATTGTATAGGAGAGAGAGCAGGTTGCACTTCTGAAGTTCATGTGATACCTGTTATGTCTGTGCACGAGAGAATCTTGCACTGCATCTGTGCTTATGCCCAGAGGTCTCTGTGGGAACTTTTTCAGGAGTCCCAGGGCAACAAGTGGTAACTGGACTCAGTTTGAGCGAATTGGAGCCGTTAACTTATAGTGTTCCGGGGGGCGTGGCTTCGACGCCGAACGAAATGGCCGCCTAAGAGTCGACCTCCGCCACACCGGGACATTATTACGTTCACCGGCGCGTCCCCTGTGCCGGTTTTTTTATGATTATGGGTTCGTGTGTCGACCGAAACATGAGAGGAGTCTGGTGAGCTCTTTTTTAGCGCGTATTGCTTAACGCGCATTGCGCTCACCTGGGTTTCATTGCTGCAGCTTTCCTCTGCTCTGGAGCGCCCGCCATTTCAGTAAAGCGCGCATCTCCTCAGAAGTACTTCACATTGTTGTGAAATCTCTCGGCTCACACGCTGGAACATCTATTAACCCCCTCATGGCTCCCTGAAGGATTTCCATAACAGTGAAGTTCACCCCAGAAGGGAGCCTATATTTTCATTACATTCCATAATTCGCGGATGTGCGTTTATAAACTGCATTGTGACTGTGCTGGTAATCGCAGTGCTGCACGAGAGACTGTTGTTTCTCTGACACACACAGCCCCAACAAAGCCTGAGTGTGGCCGCGAGCAAACGGTGTGACTCCGGGCAGGCCCAGCCTGGCTCCAGGATTTGTAAACGGGCGCCACATTCCAGGCTGTAATCATGCAGAGAGCAGCTCCTCTCTGATCCGAGGCAGGAAGTGCCGGCTTTGTGCTGCCTGCCATCACGCTGACTACACTTAAAACATGGTGATCTTGTTTACAGACATACATACCAGAATAATGTAAACACTAAACTATGGGCATCATGGTTGGTGTAGAGCAACCCACACATTGGGGAACAATTCCAAAAGTTGAGTCATGTGAGAAATGCAGGCAGACTCGAAATACTGCACTATCTGCCTTATGCCATCAATGCATCGACACATGGACTATAAATATTGTACTATTTGTATAATAAAGTTAATGCAACCAGACTCAACTCTGCACTTTTGGCATCATATACTTCCACAGCAATAACAACTGTGTAAAGGTTTCCTAAGGCAAGCATGCATCACGCTGCATGACCGAGTGTGTAGTAACTGTATAGATCTTCAATCTCTGACGGCACAGCATCCAGGATAATGTGCTGCATGACTAAACACTTATAAGGTCCTAAAGGCGAGACCTATTGGCTTTGCCAATGCTTGTTACCTATCTCATGATAGAAAGAGCAGCCCATTGGCCTCTCCTGGGTTTCTAAAATTGCTAAGCCAGTTCAGTGCAATGGGCTCCTTCACCCATACTTGTGGGACAGAGATGTTGAGTGCTTGTGTGGTAAAGCCCTGTTCAGAGGGCCACTGGGCAAGCAAGTTAATAGGCCCAACTATGAGTATTGCAGCCGTTTACCTCTGATGTTCAAAGGCCCGACCCACTATGGATCCTGAACAACTGGGCCAATTACCCTTCAGAACTTGACTCTCATTGGTAGCGTGGTCACGCAGTCTAAGGATTCTCGGGGGTATGTACATACAGGGAAGTGGACACAGGCTCACCACTCGGCATACGCTCAATAGATGCAATAAATGATTAGCCAGTCAAATACTGTCTTTTATGACAAAAGTAGTATTTATATATTAACACAAAGTAAACTACGCCATACACAAACAATGTACACAGCCCCCTGAGGTCAGGGCTCTAGTGTTTAATACTCCCCTCTCACTAGCGGTAGTGGTTAATTCCCATTCATTATAGATGACATTCAGGTTAGGCCCCGATAGCAATCCGAGTCTCAAGAGTCCCACTCCGACTCTTAGAAAAGTCAAAAGTGCTCCAGCGGTGAAGCGCTATCTGGCTAACAAGTTCACTCAGAGCCTTCTGGCCCTTTGATCAGTCTTTCCCCCACCAGCAGGGATTGCACTACTGGAGTTTCCGAGAAAACCTTAGCTGCAGGCTCCGAGGCTGCAGCAGCTGCCTTCATTGAGTAACATTCGTGGTTCTGCAGGGGAAGCTTCTAAGTGTCCTCAGTACTCCCTTTGGTAACCAGTAAGTTCCACTGATCCTTGCCAAAGGTGGATGGGTTAATAGGTTACGCCGGTTTCGATCTTCGGTCGGGGCTCTGGGCCCATACAGGTCACCACAGCAGCCTAGTCTAATGACAACAGTTTGTACTGGACAACCTGACCTTACACTGTACATGGGCAACAGCCCGATTGGCACAGCAGTATAATATATGAAAGACCCACCTAGCACACGGGGTCAGCAACTTTCCTCCCCACACAAGCTATGGCCTGATTGGCACGGCAGTGTATTTCGTGGTGGCCTTCCCTGGCATACAGTGTCACTATCTTTCCTCTGCACATGAGCACCAATCTTATTGGTTCAGCAGCCATATCCACACACCTCGCGGCAGGGTTTCACTCGCCAATATCCCCCACTGGACCTTGCTCCCTCCAGCACTCTCCTCTTGCTCACAGGGCACACCGGTCTTACCAGACAGGCTCTGATGCTCCAGGCTCCAAGGGTAGGTGGTCTTGAATGTCCCTGGGTGATGTCCCCTCACCCAGCTGAGAGACTAGCAGCCCTTAAACCCCCAATCCTGATCACAGTCAGAAGACTTGCAGAGCTTCTCCTCCTCGCACAGCCTGACAGGATGCTTGCCAAGTGACAATTTTGGGGTCTAGAACTCCCCTTCTTATAGTCCATTTCCAAACACCAAACGAGATTTAGGGTTTCTGTCTTTGAAGTTTGTGTCATGCTCTCCCCCCTGCCCTGCTCTTAACCCACAAAGCAGTTTGTCACAGCAGATGGGACTCCAAATCTGAGCCCCACAACACAGGCCATGGGAGTGACTAGAGGTTCACACCTGGATGTCAGCCACAGTGATATATGTATCAAAAGGTTACCCCAGGGCCTTAGCTCGACCATTTAGATACTCATATCAGTCCATCACCTTCCTGACATGTTCCCAAGCCTCGGTTGGTGTGGTCATACTTCATGAAAAATAGAGTTTGGGACCCTCAGCTCCAGCTATATTATATCTGTTATATAATCTGCACTAAAGCACTTTTTGAACTTGTCTTTTGAAAGATCATTTGGGTAACAGGATTGAAACTGTGATTCTAATTTGCGCTACCACTTTGTGGATTTCTAATGCTGTTATATAACTGATATATGAAACCAGAATTACATTCAGCACCTATTTGCACTATCTTGTTTGCACATATCGCACTTTGAAGTTGCTGCTAAATGACAAACTGTAATGAATATTATCCACACTTCTTATGATTGTTTTTGCGAAGTATTAAAATGTAGGGCAAGGTGGGGGAGGGATAGGGTTTTGGTTGTGCATTAAAAAGAAAAGATGTGGGGTGAATGATTTTTGTTTTCTTTTTCTTACTCAATAAAAAAAAATGTTAAAAGAAAATTCAAAGTGTATTTCATTAACACGCAGAAGCATTTCACTTTGGAAGATCAGTTGATATCAGTACATTGAGAAGTATTTTTTTAAGTGATAATTTTCAAACATGAATTTAGAAACATTCATGCCTCCCCACCCTGACAGCAAGGCCAGAAGTGAGCTAAGAGGCAAGTCAGTTGTTACGTGCACCCTTTGGGTGGCCTTGGTTGCTATTATCACACTAAACATATGAGCCCCTCTATGTGAGAACTTAGAGGTCTGGGCAGAGGGGAAAGAAAGCACTAAATAGACAACAACATTTAGTGGGGAATGTTCTTGCATTATTGCATTTTTCTTTTTATAGCAATGACAAAAATATATTGCTATTTGTCATACAATGAGTATGTCACAGTACATAGAAATAATTGTTAAAAAGTACACGTAGACTTTTTTTAAAAAAAAAGACTGTGTTAAGATATATGTTGCCTGAGATCAACAAATATGAGACACTTTGAAAATTAGAATAAAGGTGTTTTTGTATTAAAAATGTGTATAGGTATCGCATTTACATTTGGGGAATAGGACCTTCAGCACTAGAAGGCCTTTGTAGAAGAAATACAGGTCTAGTGGGTGTTTTGTTGTTTATCTGGGTTGCTGTTATACATGAACAACATCAAGCACATGAATGTTTTGTACAGCACACATTGTGCAGTCATGTATTTCACAGTCCTCCTATATGTGATAATAAAGAAAAAGGAGGCAAAGTGAAACAAAACAGCTGACTAGGCTCACACAATTTGATCAGGTGGGAAAGACAGAATTGATACCAGGTTTTCTGGTTTCGTATTGTGCAATTCTGCCACTAGATGTACATGCTTCGCTTCCCCTACACCCACCTCACCCACCTGCCCCCAAACCATCACCCAGCTGGCATCAATGTGGCCCAATGTTATACCACAGACTATATTTTTGGGGTCTTAGGGCAATGTTAGTGTGTACCCATGCCCTACTATATCCTTACCTTTTACCTCTGGTCTTCCTGAACATCCCCATGGCAATCTCTATTGTGCATCAAGTTTTTAGGGTAGTACTTCTGTATTGGAAGGTTGTCTTTCTGGGGGGAGGCAAATTGTATGCAGCCTTTGTAGACTTAAGGTCTGCGTTTGACCTTGTGCCGAGGGACAAGCTATGGAAAGTTCTCTTGGACATGGGCATGCCAAAAGATCTGGTTTCTTTTTTGGTCACCATACATGAAAATACGTACGCCCGTGTCCGATGGGGTAAACCCGGGGAACTGACCGATAGATTTAAAGTATCCAAAGGTGTACGACAAGGGTGTGTACTCGCACCCACCCTGTTTTCTTTATTTATCAATGGGGTTGTAAACTACTTCTTAAATTGCCCTACAGATGCACCTACATTGGCAGGAATGAAGATTCCCCTGCTCATGTTCGCGGATGACACCCTTTTGATCTCGAGGACGAGACAGGGACTGCAGTTGGCCCTGTCTCGCTTCGAGACCTTTTGCCGCGAGCATGAGCTGGAAATAAATATTGGGAAGACCAAGTTTATGGTTTTTCGTGGCCCTCGGCGGGTTAAGGCGGAGGTGTGTTTGGGTGGTGTCAACTTATCCCAAACGGCAGTATTTACTTATCTTGGAGTCACTTTTAGCGAGACGTGCAGCTGGTCTCACCAGCTGGATCTTCTCGCGCTCAAGCATGCCCAATTGGGAGGAGCTTTGTTGAAAGAGCACAAACACTCTTTAACAAAACCAATAGCCCCACTCATGAAGATCTACGGCTCCAAGATTTTACCTGCAATTTTATATGGAGCTGAGATCTGGGGCTTTAATAACTTGTCCAAATTGATAACTGCCCAGAATAAATTCCTCCGGTCAGCTATTGGGCTTCCCCAATCCACTCCACGCATCCCTCTTTTGTTTGACCTGGGAATTCAGCCTATAGAGGACTGCGCAGGGTATAGACCCCTGGCGTTTTGGCGCCGCTTGTGGACGACCCCCGAACTATCTAACTATGCAAAAGCCCTTCTGGAGATCAAAGGGTTGGAGGGGTCGCATAGGATTCCCTGGTTGTCTAGCATCAAAACCCTGTTATATGATCTCGGGATGCGTGATCTATGGGTTAACCCTGATACAGAAGTTTTCCCGGCAAAAAAGGTGCTTAAGGATGCGTACTGGAATTACATTAAGAATAGGAGATGTGCTTCCCTTACAGGTTCCACAATGACTGCTTCTTTTCTAGTTTTTAAGGATGACTCTGTCTTTGAAAGTTACTGGGATACCATCTTGAAGTTCCTAGATCGTAAGTTGTATCACCAGTTCAGAGTGGGCGCTCTACCACTGCGAGGACTCACCAAAAGTTGGAGTCCTCTTGGTAGTGATAAATGCCCATTCTGTGTTGACAAGATTGAAACCATGGACCACTTCTTTTTTTGTTGCCCAACTTATCAACTTCCCAGACGTATCTGGCTTCGACCTGCATGCAGACTAATGAGCACTCGTTCTGCACAGGTCGCTAGTAGAATTTTGAAAACCGATACTTCCACTCCTATAGTAATAGGTGTTGCTAAATTTATTAGTTGGGCATGGATCCTTAGGGCCAAGAAACTGAAGCTGTAACCTTTGTTCCCTGCTGCCACACAATAGTATCTACTTTGGTCCATGGCATAAACGGCACGTCTCTCTTTGCATTTTATTGTATTTTTTAACATGATGTGATCATTTTTAATTCATTATTTTATCTACCATTTTAAAGGTTTTACAGTCTATTTTTGTATTGTACATGAATTGTTTTGTAGTCGAATTGTCTAATATGTAGTATGTCTTTTATGATGCAAATCGAATAAAGACTTTCTGACTGACTGACTGACTGACTATTGTGCATCTCAGTTCTTTCTTGTTTCTCCATACCATCCACATCTCACACTCAAGTCTGTGCTTCCTTTTTTATGGCCCCCTATCATTGGAATCCTTTGTCTCTATTTGTTGTGCCGCAAACCAGCAGTTCTTTGGAAATCTGCTACAAAACACTTTTTCTCATCTAGTTCTCATTGATAGCCATTGATGTTCATTGGTTTACATTATGTTCTGTATCTTTTACATTTTTACTTTTGTTCAGCACTTTAGCAAAGGCACAATAAAAATTCAACACAAATAAATTAATGGCCTGTTGTCAGTGAGTGCCCATGAGCAGGTTTTAGGTCTCATCTAGGCAGTGCATGTGCTGTCTTTAAGAGACATGCTGTATGTACAATATGAGCTTCAAGCACCACCTATCTTTTTAACTGGTTCCTCCTACTGTACTTTGTAAATGCCGGCTTTTGTTTGGTAAATACTCTTAGTAGTCCCTCCTTTTGGACTTTTGTATCCTCCCACGAAGACTGCCCCGTTACATGTGCTCTTACTCTTCAGGTTATTTAGGATACTTTGGGTGCACTCTTTTTTTTATTTGCCTGCAGTTGCATAGCTGCTCCCCATGCCTCTTGATTTCCAGCACCTCTGAAAACAGGCCTGTAAATCTTGTCACGGTGCTGCTTTCATGCTTCATTTTATAAGTTTCCTGCTCGTGGCAGCCTAAAGGCATAATTCTAATATGAGCGTGTGTTTGTGAGGCAGGAAGTGTGTGTAGCTGTTTGAATTGCACAAACTTTGTTTATTTATATGATTTTGGATGCTGATGGATCAGTTTGAGTGCTGTCCACCCCAGAAGGCACAGGTCCATTTTGTGGAGACATCTGTGCCTTTAGAAAATGAATCTGTGTATTTTTTCATTCATTTTGCACCAGTTCAGAATATGTGCCGGATGCTAGATCTCAGTGATTAAACTTTCATCTCTGCTCACCCAGTGCAGAAACCTGTGTGACCCTACTTGCTTGCGTCCCTTATATGCCTAATTAAGAAACTCTTAGAAGCAAGTTATTTGCCTTATTGAGCGCTGAGTAAAACTTGGCCTCTGCTTCAGCCCATCACTTTTGTCAGCTGTTTAATATATCACCATATGAAATTAGAGGTTTGGATGTGGCGTTACTTTCCAAGTCAGTTTGCTATTTTATATTTTGTTCTAAGTTAGGTGTATTATGTGATACATTATGAAGTAGGACAGGAAGATTCCATGGAAAATTCCCCCACCCTGGTTGAAATGTAATTATACTGTACAATAAAGATGTAACATGAATTGCGTAAATGTATAGTGTGGTGTCTGGCAGTTTTTGAATACACATTCCAGCATCCTAATTATTGAAGACACACTGACACACACAACTACATGTGTACAAACACATCACAACACACATACGAACAAAATACTGTTCTAATGTAAGTGCCTTGAGTTTGAGATACGCTGGTGCAATAAAAATGTCCTTTGTAAAGCGCCTGTCTTCTCTTCGTAGAAGATCTGTGCTATATAAAATACCTAGAATAGTAGTTTATGATACTTTGGTCCGTATACATCATGATGCTAGTTACAGAATGTGTTCTGAGCTGTATGTGGTCTCAAGTCGTATGTTCTGCTACAGGTGAAGGCGCTGCCTGCTCTAGAAGGTTTTAGTTGGTTAATGTCCAGAAGCAAAGTCTGGAATAGTTAAAGGGGCTCTGGGGGCACTCCCTGAAACCTCTGTGCTATGAATTTCTTAAGCTGAAGGCAGACTCTAGAAGCAGAATACAGAGTGAATGATTCTAGGTGCAGCTTTGAATTGTAATATGTAGGTAAGTCTAGAACCAAAGCACTTTAATGCTTAATATTTCAATTGTAAATCCTATTCACAGGCACCGGAACAGTGAACAGGCCATCTGAAGGTACTTTAACGGTGTAATGTTCTAGATCCCCAAGTGTGCTCTGGGTAGTAAGTTGATTCGTATAGAACTTTGCACTGAAGCATAACATGTTTGAGCTATCCAATACCCTCATGTGTCATGACCCAGTAACTCAACTCTTCAAGAATCATGCAGTTTAATGCTAAATATTTGAGTTCTTGGACACAATACTGTATACTGGCCAATTAGGTCAACCCTTCTAGAACTATGTAGTGTATCAATCCCTCTAGAACCGTGCAGCAGGATATTTGAGCACTTGATCCCAGTGTGTTGTGGCACAGTAAATCTAGTGGTCCAGAAGAGTGTAGTGAAGCCAAGAATGTTCCAGTTTTCAGAGAGGCTTTGTGTTATCATCCTGCCCAGAAGTGAACTGTGAGTGAACTGCACATGTGGTTGCACATTTTATTGCAGCGCCTTGAAGCACAAGACAAAGGACAAACCATTCTTTTCATTAAATGGATAACTTACACTGAGAGGAATCATCACCTTAACAGTTGTAGTAATACTTGATGGCATGTTATCATCCCAGGAAGGGTAAATGGTTGTTTGACGCTGAGAATCTGACCTGTGATGTACAGTTCACACCGGTGCATCATGGCAGAGGATACATTAACCTCCTGAGCTATCCCACCACCTTCAGTTAGGCAGAGAAGCTGCCTGAAAAGCGGGAATTGTGCGGTGAATGCAGAGGCGGGAACTGGCCTCTGCGAGATATAAGGACACAGAGTACCTGTGTTGAATCATTTATTCATTCTGCTTTTGAAAGTGCTATTCCCCCGAGCTGTTGACTTATGGACAACCACTTTTTAGGTACAACCGACCAAACAGCGCAAGGTCTCTCGTTGCAAAAGATCTATTGTAGGTTTACAGTGGGTTTAGAAACAGCCCATTCATTACTATTGGTTGAATCTATTGTCACTCTCATGTGCTTGCTTCTTATTCAATGGCTTACCTTCCTCTCCATGTGTTTTTCCCTCCCCAGGAGCTTAGCCTCATTGCGATCCTTTTAATGGCACAACACCCAGGGTATTATGCTGCATGGCTAAACACTTATAAGGTCCCAAAGGCAAGACCTATTGGCAATGCCAATGCTTGTTTCCCCAAGCGGATTCTTTGGCATGGCTGCTGCCGAGAAACACTGAGTCTGTTACTGCGTAACCAGTACATCACCTAATTCTGCCCATATAACCTTCTCCAACATTGCTTTTCCACAACATGGCTTCCAGCCATGACCACACCCCTTCTTTATCATCATCACTGTAATGCCCTTTGTTTCAGGCTGATTTCCACAGCTTCTGCCCAGATGGTTTATGTTCTCTTTTAATCCCGATCGCAGTCCCAGGCCTCAGAAGTGCAGTGCGTGGAATTCTCTGCCCACCATTCTGCAGGCAAGTGTTTCCCACTCCACACCAATTGTTGTGCCTGGTCTGTGTGTGAGGGTGGATGGGAAGGCTGTGTAATTGTATAGGAGAGAGAGCAGGTTGCACTTCTGAAGTTCATGTGATACCTGTTATGTCTGTGCACGAGGGAATCTTGCACTGCATCTGTGCTTATGCCCAGAGGTCTCTGTGGGAACTTTTTCAGGAGTCCCAGGGCAACAAGTGGTAACTGGACTCAGTTTGAGCGAATTGGAGCCGTTAACTTATAGTGTTCCGGGGGGCGTGGCTTCGACGCCGAACGAAATGGCCGCCTAAGAGTCGGCCTCCGCCACACCGGGACATTATTACGTTCACCGGCGCGTCCCCTGTGCCGGTTTTTTTATGATTATGGGTTCGTGTGTCGACCGAAACATGAGAGGAGTCTGGTGAGCTCTTTTTTAGCTCGTATTGCTTAACGCGCATTGCGCTCACCTGGGTTTCATTGCTGCAGCTTTCCTCTGCTCTGGAGCGCCCGCCATTTCAGTAAAGCGCGCATCTCCTCAGAAGTACTTCACGTTGTTGTGAAATCTCTCGGCTCACACGCTGGAACATCTATTAACCCCCTCATGGCTCCCTGAAGGATTCTTAAAGTGACAAACACATATTTTCTTCAACCTGGAGTGTATGTCTTTGCTGTTTTACTCTGCTTATGGAATTGGGACCTTTCCTCACGTGCTGCCTGTCATGAAGCTTTCTAATGTTATTCCCTCAAGTTGTGAAAACTCATCATCCCAGGGACTTTCTGCTCTCTGTTTTTTCATCACATGCTTCATTTTTTAGCCTGAATTTTTTTTTTCTTTTTCACAATGAGGCCACATTTATTTTCTCAAATGTGCATTTTTTTTTCTTCTAGTTGCAGATATTGCTTGATTCAATGTGCCTCATTACCTAACCTGCACCCTCACAACTAGCGTCATTTTTGTTTTTCTACCATTTGGCCAGCATATTGCCTTTTTCAAGGTCTGTGACTCTATGAGTTGTTGTTTTTCATGTGCCAATGTGCTTCTTCTCTTTTTGACTCATGACTGATTACACCACTCTCCTTTTGCGGCTGTGTATCGTCCAGTCTACCCATTGACTGTTAGGTCTTTATGGGTAAATTGCGTAAGCCGACATTTATTTTTGTACCATCGCGACAAAGGCCATTGGTAGCTTCTCCTGTTGTGTCATCACCAATATCCCCATCTACTACATTGCAGATGGCTGGGGTAAATCCGACTCGTAGTTCTGCATCCTCACAGGCTGCCCCAAACAAAACATCTCCTTCTACCTCTTCAAATAAGCGTTTGAAGCACGCCCTCCATCTCCTGATAAACCTTCATCCCCCATATCAATGGAACTTCTTTTGGAGGAGATACGTGCTTTACGTCCGTTTGTGGAGGAGACCAATAATAAGATGCAATTGTTGGAAGACAAATGGTCTACAATGGAGAACAGAGTGACCTCATTGGAATCCCTACTTCCTCAGGTACAGGACAATTCTCAGCGAATTCCGTCCTTAGAGAAAACAGTCCACAGCCTTCAGCAACACACTGAAGATTTAAGAAAATTGAAATAGGAGGAACAACCTTCACCTTTATGGTTTGCCTGAGTCTCTCGAAGGGGACGATCCTGTCTCTTTCTTCACCTCCTTTTTACCGAAGCTCCTGGATATGCCTCCTACTACTTCACTCAGCATCCAAAGGGCTCACAGTCTCGGTTCTCGTCCGCCTCTTTCAACAGCATCAGCTCCTGTTAAACCACGTGGTGTCATTATCCTCTTTTTGAAATTCACTGATCTCCTCTCAGTTCTTTCTGCAGCTAGATCTAAAAAGCAAATTACTTGGCTGGGCCAGAAGGTGTTTTTGTCTCAGGATGTTTCCAATGCCACCGCTTCCAGAAGGCAAGACTTTCTGAATCTTCGTCCACCTCTACGAGCTCTTGGCACTAGATACGGCTTGTTTCATCCTTGTATCTTTAAAGTGACATTCCAAAACCAAGCTTGGACTTTTCTAGATCCTGCAGAACTTAAGAATTTTATTCATATTCACACCACTAATGCTGTGGACACTACTACTAAATCTACAAGTGGTTCTTCGCACGGTTGAGTGTTTAATTCCTCTCTTACGTGACTTTCTGTAATTGCTCTTTCCATTGTCTTTGTCTCTTTCTTGATGCCTCTCCATTGGCTCTGTTAGTTAAGTGGTTGTTTTAGCTCTTTCTTGCTTTTTCTCTTCTTTTCTTTCTTATGTTTACCATGTTGTTGGTTATACACTAATTAGTTTTATATATATTTCTTTACATTACATTATAGAACGTTATGGTTCTCTCTGTTTTATTCATTCAGATGTGTCTATGTTTCTTCATTCCGTATGATCCCCTTTTCTACTTCCCTCAAGTCCTGGTGCGACTGGACTTCCCACGTCGGGTGGTTCATTTTGTCCTGCGTTGTCCCCAATCCATTGTCTTTTCTTCTTTCCCTCAAGTATGTTATTTTCAGTCATCCTTTTTGGATATGTACTGTCTCCTCTTTTTACTTGTTTCTCTGTCCTCTTCCCTTTTTCTTTTTGCTATAATTGCTTATTTCTCCTTTTTTCCCCTTTGTTTACCTTACCATCTTTTATGTATGGCTTCATCATCTGTTCCTTTCCACTCTTTCTCTCTTCTTTTCCCTTTTCTTTTATAACCCTTTTTTTCTTATATCCACCGTCACTTCCCATGCTATTCTTAATACTGTAACTCTTGTTCTTATCAGAATTTTAGTGTTTTTGAATTCAGAGTTATCTCCTGGAACGTAAAGGGTTTTATTAATCCTATTAAAAGACAGAGAATCCTTTCCCACCTTGCTTCTTATAACCCTGATATAGTCCTTTTGCAGGAGACTCACCTTACAGAATCTGAATGTAGGAAGGTGGATATCTGACTATGGTTACCCCCAACTTTTTTGCCTAGTGTCTAGCTGGTTTTTCGACTTAGTTGGCCTGAGATCCTGCCATTCAGGGTCTCAGGCTGTCTGCTCTCTCCTTAAAATGGACTCCATGTACCCTAGGTACATACACAATTGGTAAGGATCACCTTATTGGACCCTGTACAGTGTACCCTAGGTACCCAGGGCATAGGTGTACCCTAGGGGGCTGCAGCATGTATTATGCCACCCCTGGCCTGGCCTTCCATTTTGACACAACTGGCTGATCACTCAGCTGGGGCAAGGTCGTGTAATCACCCCTTGCTTAGGTGTAGTATTCCTATACCTAACTTACATATAGACACATGTGTACCTATCAGTCACTCCTATGGCAGGCCTTAACAATCCTGGAGGCAGAGTGCTTGGTAACATGTGAGATGGTGCTCTAGCATGAGCTGAGCCTGTCTGCAGCTTTCGGAACCAAGTCCTTATAGCTGTTCTATGATATAGCCTACCATATACTCTTAAAGTGCCTTATAATCTTAAACGGTTATGGTAACTATGGTTGGGCTGTATCAAAACATGTTGTGTAAGGTGTCTAACACTTTGGAATAATACCCCCATACCATTTCTGGTGATGAGGATATTATTCCTCCCTTCTAGAGGGAGAGACATGTTAAAATCCTATTTTACTGTTAGCCTCTGACCAAAGCCTCAGCATCACAAAATGGATGCTGCTGCCACGACACAAGTCTGACCTCCTGCAGCTGGGAGTGATCCCAGCCAGGGAGGCCTGGACAATAGGTTTCCTGCTTGGGGAGGTGCTAGCACCTCCCCAGACAGCCTTTAGTGTATTGGGGCAGGGTGGGCTGAAAGGAATGAGACATGCCTGGGGCACACAAGGTGTTCCTTGCATAGTCCAGTTCAAACCGGCGCTGGGGCACTCCAGCCCCAGCTCTGGCGCGAAACTGGACAAAGGGAAGTGGGTGTAACCACCCCCTCCCAGGTCCCACCCATAAGGCGTGACCTAGCAGGTATCCCAGCCCCCCAGATTAGTATAAGAGTGGGAGTTGGGCCTCAAGACTTTAGATTATCCTGAACCTGCAATCTTGAACAGAAACTCTGGACCTTCGACATTCGACGAAAGAAGAAGACTGAAGAATCTCCCTTGTGGCCAAGGAGTGGCTACCCTGTGCAAACAGGCACCATCAAGAGACTACCCTTTGCTTTGCCCAAGTTCTACGAGGAACCGACTGCAGAGCCCGACCAGAGCCTTGACTTCCAGACTTCTCCGACCCTGATCCACATCCACAGCAGAGCTGAGATCCGTGGAGGCGACGAGCGACGTGGGACCGGCTACCTGGGAAAAGTGGCTAGTATCTTCAAGCGCAGCTTCTGAGGCACCCTCGAAGTTGTGCACCGGGGATTGAGAAGCCCCACCCCCAAGCACCATCTGCACCGAAGATCAGCCCCCCACACTCCACGAGTCCTGCGTGGGGCCCTTCAGCATTTTCCTGCTTGCCGCGTCTGTCCGGTTGCTTGCCCGCTGGCTAGTGGCCTTTGTGACGACGCATCCTGTAATCTTCACCGCTGGTTTTGCTCCTCCAGACTGGCTCCTGCTTCTTTGAAAAAGAGAAGCACCCCAGACCTTCCTGGTCTGCACCAGAAGCAAGTCCTTCATTCTGCGTGGGTTCCGCTTGCCAAGGCTTGGTGAGTCCTAGTCCAACTTCGACGCCGCCGACAGCAAGAGCCTTCGTGGGACAGCTCGCCTCCTGGTCCTGGTCGTCCTCGACGCTTCCTGGTCCTCCTGGCTGCAGCGACAAGCTTCTCCTTCACCTGCAAATCTTCACGACATCGTCTGGTTCCTTCCTGGTTCCACGTGGTCACTGGCTAGTGACCTTGACTCTGTCCCCTCTGCTTGCAGGTCTCCTCTCTTCTTGATCCCAGCCTTGGGATCCACCGGACACTCTTCACTGGTCGCCTGTCAGCATCTTTCTTCAGGCATCCATAGGAGTCGACGACGAAACCCGACGCAACTTCACCCCTATGCACCCGCAGCCTGTGGGCTAGGTAACTTGGGTACTCCGGTGCTCATCAGGATAGTGACTATCCTAGTGTCTAAGTTTCAAGTCTCAACTTCCTAGCTACTCCGGAAGTGTCCTAAATCTATCTATTTCTAAACTGTACTATTGCTAGTGACTTTTACGCATTACGCGTGAGTGTTTCCACTCTGCATACGAATCCCGTGGGCCTCCCACTTCCTAACTGTTGCTAGTGTAGTGTAGCCCCAGCGATTCCCTAGGCCTAGGACTATCCTATTTCCGTGACAGTGGTCCTTATACCACTTCTTTAGTATATGGTTTGCGTGGCCCCTAGGGCCTAACTGTATTACTTACCTGTGTGACTTAATGTATGCATAAATAAGACTGTGTTGTACTTACCTCTAATCTCATAAAGAGTGCTGAGGGTTTGCATAGAATAAATACACTTTATTTTATATATATATCTGTTGTGGTGTCCTTTCATTTGGTATTCAAGGGATTATATATGGTATCACAGCTGGCTTCACATGCCATTCAGAGTTTAGCCTAAGACTGCTCTTGTCCATGCTACCACTAGGATAGCTGGTCTATAAGGTTGACTTTACAACCAATCACCATAAGGGTATTTGGACTGATATAAGGTGTACACTATAACTAGTGACATCATACATCAGGCCAACTTCTCACATTGGTGAGCAGCGGTTGGGATCTGAGCTTGCTGTTGTAATACCATTGTAATCTTGAGATACTAAATTGAAAGATCACACAGATATTGTCTAGGTACATATAACATAGTTTATAATACTTAAGTCCTACTGGACTTAGTAGTTGTAGGTTGAAGGGAGTAACACACCCTGACTACAACTACTAGAGAGGTTTAGTAGAAACAACTAGTGTAGGTAGGTGCATACACCACACCCTCACTAGATCATGCCTCTGGGAGGAGATCAAGTAGATGCTCTCTCAGGAGGGGCAGGTCTGCAGAAGACCCCCTCTAGGTGTGATACCTTAACATTCCAGGAGATGAGACATTTGTGTACCTCCAGAGGAATAAAACAGGGTGCAAACCCTACCCTTAGACAGCTAGTGGAGCTTCTGGAGGCCTATGATGCTGAAAGAGCTGCCAGGGATGGTGCCATAGCTGTAGATAAGGGTCTACCCACCACAGATGAGTCAGATGGGACTTCAGAGGAAGAGGTAGACAGCCAGGGCCAAGTAGGAAGACTTAGCCAGGCTAACCTAAGCTTACATGGGAGTTTGCATGGGGTCCCCCCATACAGACCCCCAAGTAGGCTTTCACAGAGAAGCAGGAGGGACAGATCCCCTTCAAGGGAATCCATCCACTCCCATGTCTCTAGCATCTCTAGTGTTTCCTCTCACAGGGGAATGACTTCCCCTGAGAGAAAGGAGCATGAAGCCAGAATGAGGGAAGCTAATCTGAGGATTCAGAGGGAAGAACTTGCCCTTGCCAAGGAGAAGCTTGCTCTGGCTAGAGAGCAAAAATTGTGTGGGTCAGAACCCACTGGTGGCAGCAACATTCCTAGAGATAGGGATAGGTCTTATGACCATAGAAACCTAAGCAAGATAGTCCCCCCCATATCAGAATGGGGATGACATCCACAAGTGGATGACTGCTTTGGAGAGGGCCTGCAAAGTACAGCAGGTTTCCCAGAGTCAGTGGGCAGCTATCTTGTGGCTCTCCTTTTCTGACAAAGGCAGAGACAAGCTCCTCACAGTCAGTGATGAGGATGCAAACAATTACAAAGTCCTGAAGAGTGCTCTGATAGATGGGTTTGGCTTAACCACTGAGCAATATAGGTTGTTGTTCAGAGACACCCAGAAGACACAGACACAGGACTGGTCTGATTTTGTGGATTGTGCCACTAAGGCTTTGGAAGGTTGGTTAAATGGCAGCAAGGTGCAGGACTATACAGGATTGTACAACTTGATTATGAGGGAGCAGATCCTTAGTAATTGTCAGAACCAGCTTCTCCATCAACACCTGGTAGACTCAGATTTGACCTCTCCCCAAGAATTGGGAAAGAGGGCAGATAAATGGGTCAGGACCAGGATTAGGCCTAAAAATCAGGGTGGTGACCAAAAGAAAGATACCACCAAGCCTCAAGAGAAGGGTGGGGATAAAGCAAAAGAGAAATCTTCCTCAGGGCCCCAAAACTCCACACAGGGTGGTGGGTCCCAAGCTCCCTCCTCTACCACAGTTAAAAAGCCTTACTGTCATGAGTGTCAAACTCCTGGGCATTGGAAAACTGACAGCAGTTGCCCAAGGGCTAAAAACAAAACTGTTCCTCCAACTACTCCTGTCACACCACCTATTACTGTCAGCAGTAATCCCCCAGGTGGTGGGAGTGCCCCCCAAAATTTGGTTGGGTTTTCTTGGGGAACACAGGGGGATCCTGGCTTAGCCAATTCCCCTACAGCAGCTACTCTTGTCTGTGATGGTGGCATGGGGTTTGCCAACTTCACTGCCTGTCCCAACACTTTGGGTAGGTACAGACAGGAGCCCTACATCAATGGTAGAAAAGCTGAGGCCTACAGAGACACTGGAGCTAGCATCACTATGGTGGCCCATAGGCTAGTTCCCTCTGAGCAGCTTTTGCCTGGTTTCTCATACCAGGTGACTAACATTGATGTCAAACAGAACAGTCATCCCATGGCAGAGGTATGTCTCAGCTGGGGAGGTGTCACTGGCCCTAAAAGGGTGGCAGTGTCTCCAACCTTGCCTGTGGACTGCTTACTGGGGAATGACTTAGAACTCTCAGCTTGGGCTGGAGTTGAACAAGACACCCATTCCAAAATGGTAGGCCTTTCAAAAAAGGGTAGTGGGGTTGTGCCAGCCACAACCCCTGTCCAAGTAGATTTCCTCCCTGAAAAGGTTGGAAGGGCAGTGGTAGCCACAGCCCAGGCACAGACAGACTTCCCTGTAGAGATTGGCAGAGCTGTGACAGTCACAGCTCAAACACAAACTGAGTGCCTTCCTGAAAAGGTTGGCAGGGCTGTAATGGTCTCAGTCCATACTCAGACTGACCTAGGTGTAGTGAAGCCTGAAACTATGGATCACTCCACACAAACAGAGAGTAGTGGGGAGGAAGAAAAGTCTCCCTCTCCCCAGACATTAGGAAAAGGTCAGCCTCCTTAGGGATCTGACCTCACCCCTTGTGAAGGAACTACCCCAGAGGTAGCCAGGCCTGGCCTGGCAGAGCCTCTGATGTCAGTGGCCCCTTCCAAGGTGGGACCCAGTCTGGTGCAGGTAGCCTGCCTCTCTCTACCCTGCCTCAGTCAGCCCAGGGCTGCAGAGGTCAGGGAGGCCAGTGGACCCCAAGAGGGCCCCTGTCCACAAGCACCCCCCCATCAAAAGAATGAGGATTGCCTGGTTAGTTGCCCTAGCCAGGTGATGGGTAAAAACATTCCTGAGGGATCCCCTTTACAGGTAGTTAGGGACCTCCCCCAGAGGGATTCTGTTGGGCACAGGCAAACATGGGACCTCAGGGCCCCAAACCTGACCTGTCCCTCCAGTAAGCCCACAAAAGGGACCCAGCCTCCAGCTTTAGGTAGCCAGAGGCTGACCCTGAGAGCACAGTGCAACTCAGTTAAAGAAAGAAAGGCATCCATGGTGGAGGATGATTGGAGGAAGCTGAGGCCTCACTTTGAGGACACTCACTTCAGTACTCCATCTCAACACCAGCCTTTTACTTTGCAAAGACACACCCAAGGTAGAGATTCCCTATGGTGGAGACCCTATGATACCTTTAGGATGAGGGATTGCTTAGTGGACCATGAGACAGGGGGTAACCATGCCAGTGCTGGTTCTTCCTTATATGGCCACTTAGGCAATAGAGGCTTACCTTGTCAAGGCCAGCCTTATCTCCTTTCGTTGGGGGGGGGGGTGTGTGTAGGAAGGTGGATATCTGACTATGGTTACCCCCAACTTTTTTGCCTAGTGTCTAGCTGGTTTTTCGACTTAGTTGGCCTGAGATCCTGCCATTCAGGGTCTCAGGCTGTCTGCTCTCTCCTTAAAATGGACTCCATGTACCCTAGGTACATACACAATTGGTAAGGATCACCTTATTGGACCCTGTACAGTGTACCCTAGGTACCCAGGGCATAGGTGTACCCTAGGCCTACCAGGGGCTGCAGCATGTATTATGCCACCCCTGGCCTGGCCTTCCATTTTGACACAACTGGCTGATCACTCAGCTGGGGCAAGGTCGTGTAATCACCCCTTGCTTAGGTGTAGTATTCCTATACCTAACTTACATATAGACACATGTGTACCTATCAGTCACTCCTATGGCAGGCCTTAACAATCCTGGAGGCAGAGTGCTTGGTAACATGTGAGATGGTGCTCTAGCATGAGCTGAGCCTGTCTGCAGCTTTCGGAACCAAGTCCTTATAGCTGTTCTATGATATAGCCTACCATATACTCTTAAAGTGCCTTATAATCTTAAACGGTTATGGTAACTATGGTTGGGCTGTATCAAAACATGTCGTGTAAGGTGTCTAACACTTTGGAATAATACCCCCATACCATTTCTGGTGATGAGGATATTATTCCTCCCTTCTAGAGGGAGAGACATGTTAAAATCCTATTTTACTGTTAGCCTCTGACCAAAGCCTCAGCATCACAAAATGGATGCTGGTGCCACGACACAAGTCTGACCTCCTGCAGCTGGGAGTGATCCCAACCAGGGAGGCCTGGACAATAGGTTTCCTGCTTGGGGAGGTGCTAGCACCTCCCCAGACAGCCTTTAGTGTATTGGGGCAGGGTGGGCTGAAAGGAATGAGACATGCCTGGGGCACACAAGGTGTTCCTTGCATAGTCCAGTTCAAACCGGCGCTGGGGCACTCCAGCTCCAGCTCTGGCGCAAAACCGGACAAAGGGAAGTGGGTGTAACCACCCCCTTCCAGGTCCCACCCATAAGGCGTGACCTAGCAGGTATCCCAGCCCCCCAGATTAGTATAAGAGTGGGAGTTGGGCCTCAAGACTTTAGATTATCCTGAACCTGCAATCTTGAACAGAAACTCTGGACCTTCGACATTCGATGAAAGAAGAAGACTGAAGAATCTCCCTTGTGGCCAAGGAGCGGCTACCCTGTGCAAACAGGCACCATCAAGAGACTACCCTTTGCTTTGTGAACGTTTCCCGAGGAACCGACTGCAGAGCCCGACCAGAGCCTTGACTCTCAGACTTCTCCGACCCTCATCCACATCTGCAGCAGAGCTGAGATCCGTGGAGGCGACGAGCGACGTGGGACCGGCAACCTGGAAAAAGTGGCTAGTAACTTACAGCGCAGCTTCTGAGGTACCCTCGAAGTTGTGCACCGGGGATTGAGAAGCCCCACCCCCAAGCACCATCTGCATCGAAGACCAGCCCCCCACACTCAACGAGTCCTGCGTGGGGCCCTTCAGCGTTTTCCTGCTTGCCGCGTCTGTCCGGTTGCTTGCCCGCTGGCTAGTGGCCTTTGTGACGACGCATCCCGAAATCTTCTGCGCTGGTTTGGCTCCTCCAGACTGGCTCCTGCTTCCCTGCAAAGAAGAAGCACCCCAGACCTTCCGGGTCTGATCCTGAAGCAAGTCCTCCGTTCTTCGTGGGTTCCGCTTGCCAAGGCCTGGTGAGTCCTAGCCCAGCTTCGACGCCGCCGACAGCAAGAGCCTTCGTGGGACAGCTCGCCTCCTGGTCCTGGTCGTCCTCGACGCTTCCTGGTCCTCCTGGCTGCAGCGACAAGCTTCCCCTTCACCTGCAACTCTTCACGACATCGTCTGGTTCCTTCCTGGTTCCACGTGGTCACTGGCTAGTGATCTTGACTCTGTCCCCTCTGCTTGCAGGTCTCTTCTCTTCTTGATCCCAGCCTTGGGATCCACCGGACACTCTTCACTGACTGCCTGTCAGCATCTTTCTTCAGGCATCCATAGGAGTCGACGACGAAACCCGACGCAACTTCAACCCTATGCACCCGCAACCTGTGGGCTAGGTAACTTGGGTACTCCGGTGCTCATCAGGATAGTGACTATCCTAGTCTCTAAGTTTCAAGTCTCAACTTCCTAGCTACTCCGGAAGTGTCCTAAATCTATCTATTTCTAAACTGTACTATTGCTAGTGACTTTTACGCATTACGCGTGAGTGTTTCCACTCTGCATACGAATCCCGTGGGCCTCCCACTTCCTAACTGTTGCTAGTGTAGTGTAGCCCCAGCGATTCCCTAGGCCTAGGCCTATTCTATTTCCGTGACAGTGGTCCTTATACCACTTACTTAGTATATGGTTTGCGTGGCCCCTAGGGCCTAACTGTATTACTTACCTGTGTGACTTACTGTATGCATTGTAAGACTGTGTTGTACTTACCTCTAATCTCATAAAGAGTGCTGAGGGTTTGCTTAGAATAAATACACTTTATTTTATATATATATCTGTTGTGGTGTCCTTTCATTTGGTATTCAAGGGATTATATATGGTATCACAGCTGGCTTCACATGCCATTCAGAGTTTAGCCTAAGACTGCTCTTGTCCATGCTACCACTAGGATAGCTGGTCTATAAGGTTGACTTTACAACCAATCACCATAAGGGTATTTGGACTGATATAAGGTGTACACTATAACTAGTGACATCATACATCAGGCCAACTTCTCACACTGAATCACTTAAATTAAGAAGAAGCTGGGTGGGTACGGTCTTATTCTCTCCGTCTACTAACAAAAAAAATGGAGTATTTATTTTCTGTTATAAGAAATTAAAATGTAAAGTGTTATCGCAAGAAAATGATGTTGATGGTAGATGGATTTTAGCTAAATTATCAATTAATTCTGTTCCTTTAACTGTTTTCAATGTTTATGGTCCTACACATCCTGATTGGTTTTTTTAGCCTTTGATTACTCAAAAATGCATTCAATTTTGAGATGATTTGTTTATTCTGGGTGGTGACTGCAACCAAATAGTTGACCCTTTTTTGGATCGTAAATCTACTGTACGTTTTACTCCAAGCAAGACTTATAAGCACTTCCTCGATACTATTTCTCAGTCACACCTCATTGATTCTTGGCGACTCTCTCATCCTGATACTCTTGACTACTCCTTTTTCTCTCCCCCTCATTCATCCCTTTCTCGTTTGGACTACATCTTTCTTTCTCAATCTTTGTCTCAAAACTTACTATCTTCCTCTATTGAACCTATAGTTCTTTTGGACCACGCTCCAATTGTGACAGACCTTGATTTACTTTCTCCACAACCAAGATCTTCCCGATAGCGTTTCAATAACTCCCTTCTTTCTGACCCCCTATTTTCCTCCTCTTTTCGCTCCTTTGCTAATGAGTTCTTTCTCCTAAATTGTGATTCTAGTACTTCTCCTCATATTATTTGGGATTCGTTTAAGGCTACCGCACGCGGTTTCATTATAGATTTTGTATCTAAGAAAAAGAAACACTTTCTTCAGAAGAGGAAGACTGTATTAACCCACATTAAACTTTTAGAACTCAAATTCTACACTTCTTCACAATCTTCTATTTCACCAGAATTGATACGTGCTAAACTGGAGTTTAATAAATCTTCGACGGCTAATGCTTCTTCAATTCTCCTTCGCAGTAGCGCTCGTTTTTATGGCGGTCGAAATAAGGCAGGGAAGCTTCTTGCCAATTACCTTAAAACACGCAAAGAACGTACCTTTATTGACTCGGTTTATTCCTCTGATAACTCCCTTCTTCATACTGATCAAGCAATACTCGATGAATTTAAGCTTTTTTATCAACACCTTTACACACCAGAATCTCCCCCTACTCCTTCTCTTATTCAGACTTATCTTGACAAGATTCCTTCTCCTTCTTCCTCTCATCTTAACTTCCTTGATCTCGAAAATGGCCTTTCCCTTACTGAACTCTCCAAAGCTTTATATACCCTTGCTAAGGGTAATTCACCCGGTCCAGATGGTTTCTCAGTTGAATTTTATTTGCACTTTTCTGACCTGTTACTTCCTAAACTTTTGACACTTTTTAATTCATTTTGTTCATCTGGTACTACAGAGGGTACTTTTCAAGACGCAACTATCTGTCTTATCCCCAAAGATGGTCGAGATCCTAAATTCTGTAAAAATTATCGCCCAATCTCCTTAGTGAACATTGATTATAAATTATTTGCTAAACTGCTTGCTTTACGTTTAGATCCTCTCATGCCCCATCTTATTGGGAAGGAGCAATGTGGTTTTGTCAAGGGCAGACTAACTTCTGACAACTCTCGTCTTTTTCTTAATGTCCTAAATAAAGTCTCTTCCCTCTCTGTTCCCCTAGCCGCTATTTCTGTTGATGCTGAGAAAGCTTTTGATAGAGTTGATTGGTCCTTTCTGTTCGCGTCTTTACGCTGGCATGGCTTTGGTCCTAAATTTATATCACTTATTTCATTATTATATTCTGCTCCCAAAGCCTCGGTCCTTGTTAATGGTCGCATGTCATCTTCCTTTCCTCTCCAACGTGGTGTTCGTCAAGGTTGCCCCTTATCCCCTCTTCTCTTTGTTTTGGCTCTTGAACCCTTTTCGACTTCTATCCGTCACAATGATTCTATCTCCAGTTTTCCTTATGGAGCTCACCAATTGAAACTTTTTGCTTATGCTGACGACATCCTTTTATTCATTTCTTCTCCCGAGACCTCTATTCCACCTTTACTTCTAGAATTCTAGAATTTAATTATTTTTCGCGGGTCTCTGGCTACAAGATTAACTCTGACAAAACTGAAATCCTCCCTCTCACAAAATTCTGTCTTCCTTATCTCTTCTCTTCCACTGGTTTTGCCTGGAATAGTTAAAAAATAAAGTACCTAGGCATCTGGTTCTCCAATTCTATTAATTCTTCTATTAAACTAAACATGTCTGCTGCTCTTTCTCGAATTGAGAATCTACTTACTTCTTGGAATCCCCTTTTTCTTTCCTGGTGGGGTCGGCTGGATTCGATTAAAATGATGGTTGCCCCTATTTTAATTTATATCCTCTCCATGCTTCACGTTCGTATTCCCTCTACTTACTTTAAAGGTATTGATTTATGTCTCTCTAGATTTCTTTGGAATAACAAAAAATCTAGAATAACCCTATCTTCCCTTCGGAAATCAAAATCTAATGGTGGTGTGAATTTCCCAGATTTTCGTCTTTATCATAATTCTTTCTCTTTACGTCAGGCCTCACGCTGGCTTGCTTCGGACCTTCCTTCCTCTTCCCCTCTTTGGCTCTACATTGAACAATCCCTATTATCTCCTTTTTCCTTCAAAGAAGTTATACGTTTTTCTGCGAAGACTTCTCATACTTCCCTCCACTTGTTCCGTCATACTTGTCTTCTCCTGAAGCCTTTAGTTCAGCCCTCCACAGTTTCTTGTGCATTTTTCGTAGATTCTCCTATCTGGCATAACTCGCTCCTTCTACTTAATAACAGGCCCATTTTTTGGAGCGCTTGGAGATCAAAAGGCATTTTATGGGTCAATCAGCTTTTAGATGGCGTTTCTCCTTGCTCTTTTCCTCAGTTTCAATCCTTGTTTCGCTGTCCTCGTTCCTTTTTACAAAGATTTTCTACTCTTATGGCACTTATTCTTGACATCTATTATTCCCTCCCTCATTCTTCTTTATCTGATCTCCCAAACCCTCTGCTAACTATACTTCTTACGCTCCCTAAAGGCTTTCTTATTTACAAATTTTACTCTGCCCCTAATCCTGACCGCACTAAGTCCAAATTGGAACTTTCTTGGGAGTCGGATCTTGGTTGTGATTGGTCTACTACTTTTTGGGATAAACTCTGGTCCAGATCGTTAAAAATTTCTCACTCTGCTTCTCTTTCCCAATCTTTGTTTTTCCTTTATCACAGACTTTATCTTTCCCCTGTCTCCCTTGCTCGTTTTTCTTCTACTGCTGACTCTAACTGTTGGACCTGTGGTTCTTCTAATGCGGATCTTTTTCACATTCTTTTTCTCTGTCCTTCAGTCTCTAAATTTTGGGAGAAAGTTTGGACTTACATTCTTTGTTTGTTTACAATCTCCATTCCTTATTCTATACCTCTTCTCTTTGCTGGAAGTCTTTCCGATTCTTTAGATCTCCCTCCACATGACCGTGGTCTTTTTGACCTCATGCTTGCTCTGGCTTTTCAACACATTTCCTTCAATTGGAAAAATCTCGACAAACTGTCTATACAACATTGGTGGAACACTCTTTGTCATTTCCATAGAATTGATATCGCTTTTGCTTCTTCTTGCAAACCACTCATGAACAGGGATCTTTTTTGGTTGCCTCTTACCACTTATTTGGACCGAATTGTTTTAACAAAATCTTCGCATATATCCTCTGAAAATTTCAAGCCTCCCTGAACAGATTTCGTCTCTCTTCTCTTTTATTTACCCTGTTAATGTTATTATTATATATATTGTTATACTCCTTGATGTATTTATATTTTATATTAGACATTTACAGTATCTTTATTTAGCATATCTTTCTTTTTCTTTTCTCCCTCCCTCCTACCTCTCCTTCCCCCTTCTCCCCCTCTCTTCCTTCTATACATCCCATAAATTGCTTTTACTCTTTCCTTCCAAGCAGCAGCTAATTTGCTTGTGACATTGTTGTATTTGAATTTCTATATTTATTGCTGTTGTCTTAATTTATTTCAAATTTCCAATAAAGCTTTTCAAACATTAAAAAAAAAACTTATAGTGTTCCGGGGCATCACCCTACTATGGGGCTCAAAACAGATTTTTATCCCTGTCTTCTGTCCTCTCTTTACCTTCATTCCCTCCAATAGGTACCTGCTCCTTCTTTCCTCCCAAGCTTATAAAACCCTACAGAGTTTTTAATCCATATGCTGTAATCAGCATGGAAATAAATTGGAAGTCGCAATGTAATCATAAACAGAATTCAGACCCGCGTAGCACACCATAAATGTGGGCAATTGCAGTCATACTTTTCCTGGTCTGCTCCTCACGCATCTTCAGTCCTCACTCTGCTAGGCGCTGTTCCCCAAGGCAAATAGGAATACCACTGGTCAGTCACATATCACACCTACATGAATCCCATATAGGTCCACAGAAATAACAAAAACACACTTCCAACCATGCACTTTACTCATGGTGTAGCGTGCTTCCCCATTTCTTACGTGTCATAGCGCCCCACAGGGCCGGCTTTAGGGCAGTGCAACTGGTGCAGCTGTACTGGGCGCTGACCTAGGAAGGGAGTGCTAACCTTCGGGGGGGGGGCACTGTGTTTAGCAATAACTTAAGATTTAAAAACACTTTCAGCAGAGTTCCTTGTGCTTTCAGTTTTCAGGCAGCATTACAAATGTCAAGATAACTCTTGTGATTAATGTTCTGCTAGAGAGAGGGATCAGAGTTTTCTCTAGGGGCTTTTTTGACTCGCCAGAAACTGGCGCAGAGGGTTAATATGCCTGCAGCAAAGAACTTTCACAGTGCAGACCACAGATCTGTATTTTATGTATGGATAGCTGAGTAGATTACTGCTTTTGTCACAGAGATACTTTTGTTACCACAGTTCATAAGATACAACCCCAATATAGAACAGTGACTGTTACGAGTTGTCATCAAAGAGCTGCATGCAAACTGCATACAATAGGTTAGTTAGGACATTGGTTTTTTTTCACCAGTCTTTCGTTATTTATTTCTTAATGTTGCTGGAAAGTGCCTGTTTGGGTAGATGTACAATCCTGTTAGTAAAGTCAGCCTTGCCAGTGCTTTAAAACAAATAAAATGCATGTGGGAGAGGGGCTATGAAGAGAAATTGGACACCTTTGCCTGGTGGTCGTGAAGAAATCCGAGGAGATGGTCAGCGGGCACCAAAAATGATTGTCTCACCGGGCGAAACCAGCTATAAAGCGGGCCCTGGCACCCCATACAAAAAGCTTTAAAACCATACAGTTCAAAACTTTATTGTCATATACCACTGTTACAACAGGGATGGCTGCAGTTTTAGCTGCCATTACACAGGGACCAATACAGGTAGGGATATGCATCACTAATATTTTCACAAGAGAAGTTTTACAAAGTTTCCAATTTGCACCCGTTCGCCAAGTTTGTGAAGTTTCCTGGTTTAACTTGCCTTCGCCAATTTGATATCATTTAAGCACATTGGGAGATAACTTTCATTCTAATTAACCCAGCAAAATTGGAAAATGTATTTAGCCTTTTTCTTCGCAAGTTTACCTTTTGCAGACTTTAAGGGGCATATTATCTACAGATTGCGATAATTATCGCAAAGCGCGCTTAGCACGTTTTCTATTATCACCGTCTATCGCTGGATTACATCGCCGTGTTAGCGGTGTATTAGCAACGCTTTGCTCAGAGGCGATGTAAAATCCAGCGATAGCGGTTAAAAGCAGCAATAGCGTGAGAAATCCAGTGATATTTTTATTGCGCTAATGTAAAGCTTGATAATAGGCAAGGGTGGACTTAACCTAACAAGCCACCTCCCATTGACAAGATGGCTAAATCAAGTTTTTATCAGGCGTTAAATTCCAGCGATAACCGCGGTTAGCGCGACTTTTTTCATCGCTTCGCAGGTCCCGGGCCGCATTGGTAATAGGGGGAAGTTGTGTTTGCCACTGTTTCCATGTAGTTTTAGTGAGGAACACCTTCTTTGGATATCATTAGCGATAAATATCGCTGACATGCAAAGCGGCAAAAAAAACGGCTGCTATCTCAAGGAAACAAGTGCTAACGCATGTTAGCGAGTCCTTGTTGATAGTGCGATAGGAAAATCGCCGCTTTTCCGGTGATATGTGCCGTAAAAGCGGCGAAACTTCTCTTGATAATATGCCCCTAAGTGCGCAATTGCAAAGCAATATCAAATGTTTGCTTGAGATTTAACTAGTGAGAAGCAAATAAAGTCTTACCAATGTCACGACTTACAAGCAAATGTCTCAATGGGAAAACTTTGCGAATTCGAATCTTTCTCAAAGTTGCAAACCTTTCCAAAGAACTTCGCCAATATCAGAAAAAAACAGTCCTTATCTACTAGAAAGTTGACAGGTTCTCACATAACAGGCAAACACATGCAACCTTTGCGCAAGGTTCCTGTATGTGTGGCGAGTGTGTAAAGCCCTTTCAGTCCAATGGGTGTTGCGCGCCTGATCCAACTAGAACATTTATTGTCGAGGGAAAAGTCAACATTCTCTAAGAATCCTGGAATAGGCCCTGTGACCTCAAGTACCTCAAGTAATGGGGCGCACTTTTTAGGGTCAGATTATGGATATTTCTCTGCACGCAGTGGGCTGTTGGACCGTGGCTGCAGCCTGCAGGATCATAAGTTTTGCCGTCTAAAGGCTCGGTTCACCACCTGGACTAGCAGGTTTCCGACCCTCCTCCGGCAGAAGTCACAGATTAGCTGCTGGGCCGGTTTTTGCTCGCAGTGAGTGGCATTCCTGGAGAGGCAACAAGCCTGACGGGCTGTCAGAGTCCAGTTTAGTCTGGAGGCGGGGAGGGGGTTAACTTTTCAAGTCTCCAGCAGGCACGCGTCATCTCTCTCCGATGCACCTCATTGACGGCATTCTGGCTGTCCAGGAGCATGCCCGGGCTTGCACGCCACGCTACCTCAGGACAGAACGTGCCGCGCCTGTCGATAGCCATAATGAAGAGCGCCCATGTATGGGTCAAAGGTCAGCTGCGACGCAATAACTCCCAACATTCTGCCGGGGTTCAGGGAGGAGGCAGCCCCCACCTCATCAATCCACTGGTGCTCAGCCGCTACACCGTGCTCCGTCTGTAAACCTTTTATCTGAAGTGCAAACTGGTTTGTATTAAGCAGGGCAAAACCCTGGGTCGCTCCCAGCAAGGATGGAGAGGGGGCAAGGAGTAATAACATTCATGTGCCAGTCGGTCACTGCCCATTGAAAGCAAACAACTGTAAATGGAAAAAAGTTTGCAAATTCCATCAATACACAGAAGATGTCGCTCATGGAACGCGGTAGTAAATGTGTGTTACCACATGATGTGCATTGTAACGCCTGTGCTCACCCAGAAGGGATTCTTAGATGAATAACAGATGTCTATTGTTACCCACCGGTACTTACCTGTTGTGGAAAGAAAAGTGACGTACTTGTAAAAACTGTTCTCTACTGTGATTAAGGCACCATCGAATTAAAAGGAGAAGACATATTATTGATTGCCATCAGGAACAATTCCAGAGCCCTTTCCTAGCAATCCCCGCCATTGTCTTGGACTCTTCCATCATCCCTGAAAATGCATGACTTTCTAAGCTTCTCGATTTCAGAAGGATGCTGTGCTGGAGAAATAATTGTTTTCTTCCCTCACTGATCATACCATTGCATTCCACTGTGATATTTAGCAGCACCCTGCAGTGTGGTTTTCCAAAGATTTGTGTCCCCTGGTGGCAAGTGGAAACAGTGGGGTATATGTACAAGCTCCTATCGCCACCACAACGTCATCTATAGTGATGTTGTAGTGGCGATAGGGGCTGCGCCTTATGTACGAGGCAGCGTTAAGCCACTTAACATGGCTTAACGCTGCCTTGAACATAAGGCCCCCTTTCACGCTATGATTAGCATGAAAGGGGTGGGTGTTGTGGTGGGCGTTCCACCGCAACACCCATTCATTTTGACGCTACTCCCTATGTACAAGGGTAGCGCACATAGGAGGCAGCACCAAAATTAAGACCAGGTAAAATCTGGTCTTAAGATGGCGAAACAATTAGAAATGCATTATTTCATCTTGTTTTTGCTTTTTCCATGAGTGCTGCCTTGTGCAGCACACATGGAAAAAGCAAAATGCCATTGTTTGTTTATGTACAGGAAGGTGTCCCCTTCTGTACATAAACAAACTTTTGTGAAAAATGCCGTTTCGTCACTTTCATGTGTGCTGCATGAAGCAGCACACATGAAAGTGACAGAATGGCATTTCTATGATTGTTTATGTGCAGGACGGGACACCTTTCTACACATAACAATCCTCCCCTGCACGCAGACACCCTTGCACTCTGCTGCTAGGGTGCGTGCATTGGCACTAAGGGCCATATTATCAAGCTCAATATCGCCGCTTTAGCTGCCGTTTTCGGCCGAAAAGCGGCGGTTAAAATATCTCCCTATTATCAAGGACACGCTAACGCGTGTTTCCTTGAGTTGGCATAGTGGGCGTTCCATGCAATGTGTGCATGATAGACGATGCAAACACAACATCGCACTATTTACAATGCGGCCCCAGCGATAAGAAAAGCCACTCTAACCGCGTTTATCGCCAGATTGTAACGCCTGCTTTCAACTTTACTTAACTATCTTCACAATGGGAGGTAGATTGACAGCTTAAATCCACACTCCCCTATTAGCAAGCTTCTCTGACATTATCGCTAGATTTCCCTCGGTAATCTTGATTATCGCCATCAGTCCCTGTGTTTTACTTCGCCTAAGTGCTAAGCGTTGCTGATATGCCGCTAACACGGCGAAGTAAAACAGCGATAGACGGCGATATTTAAAAACGCTCTATGCGCGTTTATGGATAATTATCATGGTGCAGCCTTACGTTTCAGAAGTGGAGGAGAGAGGCGTTAAGCCAGGAAGGCTAACGCCTCTCTCTTCCACTTCCTTGTACATATCTCCCAGTGTGTCTCCAATGGGAATACACCTAAGTGGTCCAATGGCAAATCCCTATGTACGTAATTCACCACAGCAAGTGTGCTGCTGGCGAAGTCCCAGCTAAATGTTCTGTCGCGGATTTGGATAAGAAGCATAGGCCTATAGAAGTAAAGCAGATGGGGTGAAGGCGGCCGTGCTTCCAGACACATTACTGGCAGTGGTGCAGCCGGCAAGGACATTGGGGGTCGTAAGAAAGAGTGTGGCGGAAGGGTGCCGTTTATGTGGAACTTTCCAGTCAGAAATTAGCTGGAAGCAAATATGTCCAAAGGAAGGGAGTCAATCGTCAGATTGCTTCAGGGTGGTTGGCAGCATAACCTATCCTGTATGTACAACTACTGAGATCATTACTCCTACGGAAACCAGAAAAAACACCTCAGAAAAACAATCTGTCCAATCTACATCTTAAGCATTTCTGGATGTGCAAATCCACATACTCATTCTTCTAATCAAATTTATTCAGTCCACTGTGTGGTGAATTAACAACATGTGACTCAAATCGATGGCCACTTGGTTCTTTTTGACTGAGGATGAGGGCTATGTCTGGATTAGTACCAAGTGTCCGAGTGCTGTCCTTACTGATGCCTGTTAATACAGGCTCAATGTGTGGGGAACACAGCTTCCTGAAGAGAACACCTGTGGGGAAATTGAGCCACCGCGGGATGACTGGAGACTGTCTCTAAGCTGGTAGGGTTATCTTTCTTCATTGTCTTAAGGAGATTTCAGTGCCTCCCAGCACAGCGGAGACTTGGATACAGAGATGGCTGGCGAAGTGCTGTTTACTTCTGTTGCGGGATGCTTGTAGCAACATTTGGCAGTGGTACGCACGAGCTGGACTCACCAACTGAACTGCTTGTGTAGCGATCGAGTCATGAGATGCCCAGAAGAAGACCTCTGTTTCTGTCTAATATCCTGATTGGGAAGGGTAAACTGAGGCGAGAACTGCATCTTTCGAAAGCCAGTGGAGTAATTTCCATAAACCATAGTTTTAGACAAGGTGACATCACCGTTCGCCAAGAACATCAAAGGAAGTGAGATCTTATGACCGTCGGCCCTGCTGTTACCTCAAGAATTCACATTGTGGATGTGAATAAAAAACCTACATATAAGAAGTCTACTGAAAACTTGTCTGAAGCAGATTTAAATACTTCATATAAATAGCATGACTCCTAAACAGCTGAAAATTCCCCCATATAAAAGCCAGGAGCAGTGTCACTAGACACATGCAATAGATACATATGACTCTGATTTAGATGTGTAAAAGATGCATGCACAAAATGCTGTGCCACTTTAAATGTGTTTGTTTGGTGAGATAATAGGATGTTCCTCTGAAGAGAATCGGCGGGTGCCATGAACACCCCAGATTTACAACAGCGACATCAATCAGCACACATAATCACATAGACATGTACTGGCGCAACTCTGGAGATATGTGGAGGAGCAGCTCAGCCAATAGGGCACGCAGTGATTTGCAGAACTCCATCTTGAAGATGTTTCAAAATCTCATGATTTCCTCCATAAAAAGTTTTTCTGAATCAGGCCATAATATCTATGATGACGGCGCACAGTGCTGTCAGCCCTTGCTGCGCTAGACAACCACTCCTGCTTCCCTACACCTGAGACGTTTTAAGGCATGGGCAAAGCAGGCAATTGCCTAGGCTCCAACCTCCCAAGGGGCCCCTTGGGAAGTGAACTTTCTCTTTAGCGTTCTTCTGTTTTTCAACATATAATTCAATATTGTTAGGCAACATAAGTCTTAGATCAGCAGAAAATGGTTAGTGAAATTCAAAGTTGTGCGAAACAGGGCGCACAAAGTATTTCTTGCCTGGTGCCCCCAAAATCCTTAAGGTAACACTACCCAACATGCAACTTCCCAATAGACTTCAAAATAATCTCACCCTTGGGGCAGAAGCGTAATATAGGCCTCTGCAGCTCTTTCGGTGAAAGGGGGAACCCATACTTTTATGAGGCCCCTAGCCCTTCAGGGGAGCTTATTTAGCATAAGAACCATGAATAACTTTGCGATATGGGAGACTCTGGGGGTCCCTCTTTTCATTTTGCAGGCGGTGTCCATCGTTTTGCATAACGCCAGGGCCTTGGGGATAATCAATCCATTCTTTAGAGCCTCGACAGCCCTTGCTGCTCCCTAACAGATAATTTCCCACCTGCATTTCAACCGGGTATAAAACAGTGCTGTTGAAGTTAGTGGGTAATTAACAAAACAAGCATTGCAAATGCAATAGGTGAAGTACTGGGTAATTTAAGCCCAGCGGTGCAGGGGAACACACCCTATGACTTCGGGGTTCTTCCTGTTTCAGACCTACAGAAACACAGAGTCTTCTGGGTGAAGTCAAAGATCAGTTTATTGGCTGCAGACCAATTACAGGCGTCCTAGAAGTACAACAGCGTGTATGTTCTCAGGAGACTGCTAAAAATCACAGAAACAAGCTTCTTCTTAAATACAGATTTTCCTGCCTCAGGCATACATTCTTGGGTTTATGGCAGGGTCATATAAAGTGTACATTACAAACAAAAAAGCAGAGTCATGATGACCATCCCACATTCCAGTGAAGCCAGCCCGCAATTATTTACACAGTAAAGCTCAGATCCCACATCAGATATCGATAGGCCCCAATAAACATGAGCATCTCCTGTTTTGGGAAACAAGCCATAAAGCAGGAACAGCCAGGTGTGAAAGAGATTAGCTGGAGGCTTGTGTAGGATGAAAAGACTTTATGGTGTGTCAAGCCCTGATGCTAATCACAGGTGGCCAGAGGACGGGGAACTCGTGAGACCAGTTTGACCCGGGTCAGCGGAGCCAAGCTGCCCAGGTCACAGAGGAGTCAAGGAAAGGCACATGTGCTCTAAAAGACCCGTCTTAGCTTCATACTATATAGCCTATGTGAGGGCAACCATAAGATGGCCACCGTTACAAAATGGAACCCACGTAGTGATGTGAGATAGCGTATACACAGTGCATTCATAGCTAAAACGTTACAGAAAGCACTCGTACATACCGCATTAACCATTTGCGGTTCACTATTACCGAGATAGACAGGGGTATGGCCCTATCTCCTACGCGGTCCCAAATTCTAAAGTACGACAGACCCTCCTTTTGCCCTTACATAGGCAATAACTACACTCATTTCAATCCGAGTCTAGGTCAATATTCACGAAGTCATGGAGATGTTGCTGTAGCATCATCCTATTACTTAGCTCGTCCCTCGATACAGGTTTCCTTACGCATAATGTAGCACAGAGGCCACATATCGCAGGAGCACACTGTATACACAGACAGAACAGGAATAGGATGGCTAAGATCATTCCAATGACCATCAGAACTTTCCAACCCCAGGCAGATATCAGTTCCCAGAACCACCCCACCAGTGACCAATCTCCTTTATCCACGTGTATGGACTCAGATATTTTATGCAGTTTGGAGATGGCTTGATAGACTGTTGGAGCGTTGTCTGGTATGAAAATGCAACAACTGGATTGGATAACCTTACATACCCCACCACGGTCTGCAAGTATGACGTCTAGAACCATGCGGTTCTGCAAAGTCATGAGGCGATCCGCTTGGAGCTCAGCTGTCAAATTACCAAGGGCACCAGCCGTAACATTAACAGTGGATTCAACCACACGAGTCAGCTGTCTCAGGTTCCTACTATTAACCATAGGTCCCCAAAACGGCAGGAAACCCAAAAAGAAATCTCCCGCTTCCTGACCGGCAGTATCCTTCCTTACTGATCACGCCTCTCACAACTCTGGTCTTGTGATAGTCAGAGGCGGCAGTAAATGTTGGCGGTAGCAGATTTGCAATATAACATGTGCCCGAGAAATCAGGGGGCAACCATGTATATGCTCGGTCATCGCAGATAAAATATGTACCCTTGGCAGCCAAGAACGCAGGGGAAAACTGTGACGGAAAAGTGTACGTTTCAGTACAGTCACTTCTTCCCAGTTGAGCCCTAGGATTCTGACCATTACCTTGCAAACAGAACCGACCTATGTGGG
Organism: Triturus cristatus; assembly: GCF_964204655.1. Classification (NCBI taxonomy): domain Eukaryota; kingdom Metazoa; phylum Chordata; class Amphibia; order Caudata; family Salamandridae; genus Triturus; species Triturus cristatus. The sequence continues at coordinate 741,162,060 of NC_140593.1, forward strand.
GTACGACCCAGATTGGGGATGAGATTTTCCGCTGTCTTTCACCTAGACTAATACTATACCCCATTGCGTTCCACCCTACATAAGCTCTCAACTCTTCTTTGGGAATGGATGAGTATGCATCGATATCTCTACTCATATCGGCAATTCCTTTCACTAAAGCTTTGTTATTGGTGCTAGGTCTGATGGAACGCGGTTGTCGCGGGGAGTACACTTCTAGAGCATAGAGAAACATGGTCTGGAATGCCCATGACGATCCATTGTAACTATACGGCAGCACCAGATAGGGAATACCCTTATTAATGGTATGTGGCATTAAACCACACACCCAACAATTGATTGTATTCATGACTAGTTGGTGCTGGTGCAGGAGCTGAATAAACGAGTTGTTTACAAATTCTGACCGTCTGGCTTGTTCATGCTCAGGTAGAGGGTGAAAAGAGTGCGAGGAGACAGTAGGAGGAGACATAGGCTGTACAGTGGGTGCAATAGGCTCTTGATAGGAGAAGAATACAAATCCTACAGTAAACATGATCATACTACATAATACAAACAGGCATAATAATACAAAACGTTTGCGTGTCATGATTTTACACATTCTTGTTCTAAAGTTCATTTCCTCAGTGAGTCTCTCCATCTTACAAAACTCCATCCTCTAATCGTGCCGCTCGCGGCGGGTGAGTGTCTTCTGCTAAGGAGTACGCCTGTCAGTACAGGGAACGCCCTAGACCAACCAGAACCGTCGACCTAACGTCTTCGGAGCTGTACCCCAAAGTCTTGGCACCGCGACCCTGCGGCTGAACCCGGATGGTGGTTCGAAAAACAAAAATCAAGAAAGTCCTTCAGATGGGAGAGCTCTGGTTATCAAAAAATAAAAAGGTAAAAGGAAAAGAATATTTATTTGTCCATAGGCCTTGGCCTCAGATTGTAACGAAAACGGCCAGGCACTGCTTGATCTTGCAACAAAAGTTCAGGCTCTGTAGTGTCCAATCGAATTGACGGTGGCACAGCTTCTTGTAAAATATCGTCACTTTCCTGCGCTGAAGCTGTGCCTTTTATGCGTGCATCACTGAACGGCATAAAACGAGGTACAGTGTCTGTTTCAGAGTCTGCGATACCCTCCTGGACCCACTGGTCATACGGCAGAGGCAAAGGGATCCTCTTCACGTGGGCGCCGTGGATCCAGTTTTTCTTCCCCTTCACTCGAACAGCTGATCTTGTCGACAGCAGCACGAGGTGAGGGCCAATCCAGCGGGGCTCCTCATTGGTTTTCCGCTGAAAGATTTTCACCAAGACCCACGTGCCCGGGTCAATAGGGTGTCCTGGAGCCTCAGAAACCGGAGGGAGAGTATCATGCACCTGTTGGTGTAAAACACGCAGTTTAACCGTCGAATCATACAAGTAATCAAGTAATACTGGATGCTCGATCTCACTGAATTTCATCGGTCTTGGCACACCCCATACATTGGCCGGGCGGCCAAAAACGACCTCGTAGGGACTAAGTCCCACCCGTGAATGCACGGTCATTCTAGTGGACAGGAGTGCTAAAGGCAGGGCGTCAGGCCATTTAAGACCTGAGCTCGCCTGGATTTTGGCCAGTTTAAGTTTTAGAGCGCTGTTGTAGCGCTCCACTAGTCCAGCTGATTGGGGGTGGTTTGCAGCGTGAAACTTCTGCCTTATACCTAGTCCCTCACACACATTCTTCATCACTTTACCCACAAACTCACTTCCATTATCACTCCACTCCATTCTTGGCATTCCAAACCTAGGGAAAAATTCCTTCACAAGGGCTTTGGCTGTGGACAGAGCAGTGTTATCTTTTAGAGGATAGGCCTCTATCCATTTTGAGAAAGCGCAAACAACCACCAATACATATTTCAGGTTGTTGCACCTTTCCATGTGGATAAAATCTATCTGCAAAACTTCAAATGGATATGATGGAGGCGCAAAATGACCAGCTGGAGTTGGGGTTCCCCTACCAGGGTTGTACTTCAAGCATACCATACAACTCTTGACCACATTCTCTGCACACTTAGGAATTCCAGCATTCTGCCATACTGGAGCCAACAACTTACAGATTCCTTTCGTACTGATGTGTGCCATTCCATGTGCCATAGTAACTACTGGAAGCACATATGCATCAGGTAACAACCATCGCCTATGTTCTGACAAATCAATCCAACAACCATTCTCATCAAACTTCCCCATACTTTCTCTCCACTTGCTTAATTCTTTCTCCGTGGCTTCAGCCTGAAGGGACTTTACACTTTCTATTGTGTTTTCACACATTCCAACATCATCAACCCATCTGGCAGGGCCTGCAACATACATTCGAGTCTTTACATCTTTTGTTGTCTCTTTCGCGACTTCATCAGCAAACGCATTACCACGACCAACATCATCAGTGATTTTCTTGTGCGCACTGCATTTCATAATCGCAACTTGTAACGGTAGGGTCAGCGACTCAAGGAGATCATTCACCAACTTGCCATTCTGAATCTTAGCTCCATGTGAGGTCAGGAACCCACGATCCTTCCACAATCGCCCAAAACTATGAGCCACGCCAAAGGCGTACTGGCTATCCGTGTATATATTCACTCTCATTCCTTCAGACAACACGCATGCTCTCGTAAGGGCAATCAATTCTGCTGCTTGAGCCGAGTTTTGTGGCACACGCGCAGTTTCAACAATCGTGTGCAAAGTCGTGATAGCATATGCAGCAGTCGTATCACCATTCGGAAGCTTGAAACACGAACCATCCACCCATAAGGTATCATCACACTCAGTTAGGGGAGTATCTTTAAGATCTACTCTCCCTTTCGTCTCTTCTTCTGTTCTGAACAGACAATCATGTTGCTCAATCTCATCTAGGTCTGCTGGAATTGGTAATAGTGTAGCTGGATTCAACGTGTTGCATCTCTTTATGTGTATATGATTTGCTAACAGTGTCAGCTCATAACCAGATAATCGCGCACTAGTTAAGTGCTGCGTCTTGGTCCTGTTTAACAATGTGTCCACAGCATGTGGAACCATAACAATCAATGTGTTATCCATTACTAGTCCAGCAGACTGTCGAATAGACATAGCTGCGGCAGCTGTGGCTCTCAGACAACTTGGCAATGCCCTCGCTACAGGATCCAAGGTTGACGAAAAATACGCGCATGGACGCGGTCTGTCGCCAAAAGGCTGTGTTAACACTGATAATGCGCAACCATCTTTCTCATGAACATACAATGTAAAAGGCTTGCTGTAGTCAGGGGCACCCAACACAGGAGCTGAACACAATGCATTACGCAATTCCAAAAAACTCTTCTGACACTCTTCAGACCATGGAATAGGATTCGGTGTGTCTTTGCATGTCAATGCTAACAAAGGTTTTGCCAACAAGGAAAAATTCGGAATCCAATGCCTACAGTATGAAGTAATGCCCAAGAAAGCACGCACTTCTCTCTGTGTTCTTGGCACACTCAACTGTGCAATGGCTTGAATTCGTTCTGGGGTCAGTCTCCTTCCCTCCTTCGATAAGAGATGACCTAAGTAGGTCACTTCTTGTCGACAATATTGTAGCTTTGAGAGAGACACTTTGTGATGGAAGGCAGACAAATGACGCAACAATAACAAGGTAGCGTGTTTGCAAATCTTTTCAGTATCCGCGGCGATCAGTAAATCGTCGACGTACTGAATGAGGATAGCGCCATTGGGTAAAACCAGTGCATCAAGCTGCGCTTTCAAAGCCTGACTGTATATTGATGGACTCTCACAGTAGCCTTGGGGAGCGCGTTTAAAGCGGAAGCTGCGACCTCCTAAACTAAAGCCAAAAATGTCTCTGCTCTCCTCTGCAATTGGGATGCTAAAGAAAGCATTCTTTAGATCGATCACTGAGAACCATGCAGCCGAGGCTGGAATCATGGTTAACAAGGCAGTTATATCAGGGACAACTGGAAACTGTGGTACAACAATCTTATTAACCTCTCTAAGATCAATCACAAATCTGTAAACAGGTGGCTGTGAAGGATCCATTCGTTTTAAGACAGGTAAAACAGGTCTATTGCAAACGTTGCCTCTTGTCTCTTCAATTACGCCCTTCTTAATCAAATCGTTGACAATTTCTAACAACGCTTTCTGACCTTCATTGGAAATCTTATACTGGGGAATACGTGGCAATCTGACATTGGCTTTTAAAGTGACCACATATGGCAGTATTTCCAAAAGACCCACATCATTGGGACCAGTAGCCCAAAGGGTATCCGGAAGTGATGACAATTCAGGTGACATTGTATTTTTAGACAAATACATTGGGGAAATCACTTTCTTGTCTAATGTAAGTTGTACTCCTGAAGGAGAACAATATAGCATTGCATGCAATCTTTTTAGCAAATCTAATCCTAACAAATTCTCACCACAACCTGTTGTTAGGATGAGAGGTGCTTTTAGCTCACAAGGTCCAACAGAAAGTGACATAGGACTAGAAATCGGGTTCCTAACTGGGGCGCCAGAAAAACCTACTGAGACATTCATTTCGCCAGACAAAGGCGCGCCAGGGAGTTTTGAATGCATGATTGAACTCTTCGCAGCACCAGTATCCAACAGAAAGGGCTCCGTTACATTTGCTGTAGTTACTTTAACATAGGGTCCGCTCTGATCCACTGGCACTGAAACAACTCCCTCTCTCTGTCTACGGCTGTCCTAGTAATCATCATCCTCTACATTGTCGTCTTCTGCATAATAATCATTATTGTAATACTGAGCTGTATTACCAGTTGCATTGGCTTGCTGATCAAAGCTATTTATGGTATTTTGAGGCGGAAGAGGACGCGCGTTCCGGAGAACATTTCCACGCCCTCTGCCTCTAGGAGCTTGCTGACCACCTCTACCTCTTGCGCCATACGCATTACTGTTACGCTGCATTAATTTAGGGCAACTATATTTAAAATGACCTTCCTCTTTGCAATATGAACATTGGTTGGGACCTACAGGGATTCGTGGTTGATAATACCCATTCATTTGCTGACTATTCTGAAACTGTTGGGGCTGGTGATAGACAACTTGTGTTTGCCTATAATTACTCTGTCCTCCACGTGGCGGATAGGCCTGCTGCAAGAGGACCTTTGCCTTTAGTTCCTTCGTTTTCTTATCTGTTCTATCCTTCTCATCTTTGTCTCTATTCTCATAATACTGTGCTGTAGCCAGTATTTGCGCTGAAGAGGAAACAGCCCAAGAACTTTCTGAGTCTTTAAGTTTCTTACACAACTCGGGAAGTAGATTCTGCACAAATTTATCAACGAATAACCGTTGGCCACCTTCAGTGCTCATGTCTTGACCACTGTGGTCGATAAACGTTTCTTCAAACCTGGTAAAGAAATCTGACACTGTTTCATCTTTCTTCTGCTTACATGCGGATAGTTTGTCCCAATTTATGCGCATCGCAGGCATTATGGTCTTCATGTATGTAATAATTCTACCAGGGAGCGCTGCTATGAGGGGCTCAGGTTTTGCACCACCAACTTGTCTAGTGTCTGCGGCAATGATATTAGCCCATGTGTCCCCTAGTTCTGTAGCGTGATCTACATTACGAATGGATCCCCATAAAGGCTGTGGAACCACATTCCCAAACAGCATATCTATGTCGGCTAGATTCATTACACATGATTCTGCAGTTTGTGACAACTCCTTATAATATCCTGCAGGGTTTTTACGGGGATCAGGCAATGTCTGTTTAAGTGCTAACACCTCAGATCGCTTCCATGGGACATGTACCCAAACACGCTGAAAATGTGCTGGAGCAGCAACAATACCTCGAGCGGCATGAGCCGCAACAGCTTCCTTCCATACCGGAGGTACTTCTCGCATGGGGTATTGTCGCACTTTTCCCTTCTTCCCCACAGGGAAATCTTGTGTAAACAATGGCTGTTGACAATCATCATTCCTCAAAGATAATAAGATCGCAACTGCTTTATTTACATTGGGGCCCACGATCGTACCTTTCCCAAAATCGAATCTCACCTGACACAACTCTTGCAGGCTTGGATCTCTACCATGATTATCCAATTCCTCACAGAGAATTTCGCACATTTTCTCGAACACATACCTCTGTTTTGGGGCATCCCATTGATGAAACACATCAACAACCGATTCCACATCATAGCATGAAGGGAAACCAATCCACCTACGCGCCAGATGATCTAACACCTCTTTCTCGTCAGAATCAGGCAGTTGACTGCGCAATTGCTTACGCTGTAAGGCAGGAGTCGTACTAGATGACCCAAAGAGAGGCGACATTAAACTAGTAACTACATTAGCCAGTCGTTGTCGTGCTGAAGGAGAAGTTGAGGCGAAAACGGGGGGATAGACAGAGGGAAGAAAAACAGACTCAGATACAGGTACCGGGGTAGTGTAAGAAGGAGCGCCAGGGGAAACCGCTGGCGCGCTAGGCAAAGTCGCAGGAAGCGCGGGGGTAACAGGTAGCAAAACTGGCGGCCCTTGAGAGGGCTGCACTGCAGGGATAGGAGCCAGCTGAGGAGGAGCTGGCAGCTGCGGGAAGGCTTGCGGCATATTTACTAGAGGCTGCGCATTTACAAGCTGTGGAGGTGCGGTGGCATTTTGCGCATACGGGGGTGGCGAACTTAACAAATGGGACATTAGGGAATCTTTCTCATTCTCTTTTGTCTCATCTTGCACAAGGGGTGACAAAACAGGGTAACATCTATCAATCCCTAGTTTGCGCTGTCTGTGCAACTGTTCCTTCATTTGTTCCTCCTCATTATCTTTAAATTGCACAGCTGCTTGCATCACTGACATACCTCTCTCTCTCTTATCCCTTTTCGCTAGCTTTATTTCCTTCTGTTTGGCTTCCTTTCGCCATAGGCGGAAAGAATCAAACATCGCCGGCCGTGCTTTCTTTTTAAACAATTTAACTTCCAAATTATCTAAGATATCTGTATCGAAACTACCATTTTGGGGCCATTTTAAAACACCGTCCTTTCTGGTGTATCGGATCCATATTTCATTATATGCAATGGGGCCCACGCCATGTTTTACATAAAGCTCATAAGTTGGAGTTCCAATTGGAGGAACCGGGCATGAATCCTCTAACTGGAAATCCCTTCCACAACCCAAACAAAACAATCTACAAAATACACTAGAACCAGGCATCTTCGCTCACTAGTCTAGTTTCAAAACGTCAAAGGATTATCGAATACGATAGTCTCGTGAATACACGAGTCCTCTGGCTTTGGGACTTGCAAGCACCAAATCGAAATGATCCCGAAGGATACCAAATTCAAACTGGGAGACGCTCCACTTATACTTAACTGAATATTGATGATCGATGGCGTCACCAGAAGACTCTCTCGATTGTTTCGCTCTACCAAAAAATCGTCAAGGGTCCAAAACAGGGCGATTAATCAGGGCAGCAGTCCTTCGTAGCCGTCGGGACGCGGAGAACCTCGCAGAAAAGACTTTCGGACCACGTCGACATGCAGGGGTCGATGAAGTGGCGGCCTTCCTCCAGAATTTCCACACGAAGCTCCTCACGAACCTCTGGCTTGGACCGGTACCGCTGAAATCACCCAACGTTGGGCGCCAACTGAAGTACTGGGTAATTTAAGCCCAGTGGTGCAGGGGAACACACCCTATGACTTCGGGGTTCTTCCTGTTTCAGACCTACAGAAACACAGAGTCTTCTGGGTGAAGTCAAAGATCAGTTTATTGGCTGCAGACCAATTACAGGCGTCCTAGAAGTACAACAGCGTGTATTTTCTCAGGAGACTGCTAAAAATCACAGAAACGAGCTTCTTCTTAAATACAGATTTTCCTGCCTCAGGCATACATTCTTGGGTTTATGGCATGGTCATATAAAGTGTACATTACAAACAAAAAAGCAGAGTCATGATGACCATCCCACATTCCAGTGAAGCCAGCCCGCAATTATTTACACAGTAAAGCTCAGATCCCACATCAGATATCGATAGGCCCCAATAAACATGAGCATCTCCTGTTTTGGGAAACAAGCCATAAAGCAGGAACAGCCAGGTGTGAAAGAGATTAGCTGGAGGCTTGTGTAGGATGAAAAGACTTTATGGTGTGTCAAGCCCTGATGCTAATCACAGGTGGCCAGAGGACGGGGAACTCGTGAGACCAGTTTGACCCGGGTCAGCGGAGCCAAGCTGCCCAGGTCACAGAGGAGTCAAGGAAAGGCACATGTGCTCTAAAAGACCCGTCTTAGCTACATACTATATAGCCTATGTGAGGGCAACCATAAGATGGCCACCGTTACAAAATGGAACCCACGTAGTGATGTGAGATAGCGTATACACAGTGCATTCATAGCTAAAACGTTACAGAAAGCACTCATACATACCGCATTAACCATTTGCGGTTCACTATTACCGAGATAGACAGGGGTAGGGCCCTATCTCCTACGCGGTCCCAAATTCTAAAGTACGACTTACTTTTATGAGGCCCCTAGCCCTTCAGGGGAGCTTATTTAGCATAAGAACCATGAATAACTTTGCGATATGGGAGACTCTGGGGGTCCCTCTTTTCATTTTGCAGGCGGTGTCCATCGTTTTGCATAACGCCAGGGCCTTGGGGATAATCAATCCATTCTTTAGAGCCTCGACAGCCCTTGCTGCTCCCTAACAGATAATTTCCCACCTGCATTTCAACCGGGTATAAAACAGTGCTGTTGAAGTTAGTGGGTAATTAACAAAACAAGCATTGCAAATGCAATAGGTCTCGCAATTGCTTAAGTTGGAGCTATTGGCGTTGTACATGGCGTTGTAAATGACAATGTCTTTTTAGGTCTTGCCTACACAGCGCGCATGCGCTGCTTAGGAGGGCCTTTAGCTGTCATTCTGCTAATTTTCAAGCACACACTCGTGCTTGTGTCGGCATCCATCTTGCGGGAGCGAGCAGGGGCGTGCCACAAGCACAAGTGCAGTGCTTGAAAATGAGCAGACTGCGCGCGCACGCACGCACTCACCACTCCCGGGCTTGTTTAGGTTCAGCCTCGTTTTTCCCCCCTGCTCCCTGTATACCCTGCTCCACCCTCATTCCCCCAACCCTCCCTCCTCCCAGTGCTCGTTAAGTATGCAGAATCTGCACCTTACATCTTTCCCCGGGTCTCCCCTTCCGAGTTGCCCTATCTCTGCAACTGATCCTTGTGCGCGGCTGCAGCCTGGGAGCGCTCTGCGCAATGACAGCCTGGTAGCCCAGGGCTGATCACAGGGTTTCCCTGTGCCCTGTCCCAGGACTGCTGTGTTCCCGCTCCCTCCTTCGGCGATGCAGGGGTGCCCCCAGTGCAGCCAGGGACCTCAGCCACACCTCCTAGGGAAACTTTCTAACTCTGCGGCGTCCTGTTCATATCTGTCCCAGAGAAGCCCGCAGCCACGCTGCTCTCATCCATGCTTCTCTTTAGGGGTGTTTATGTCTGAGTGAGAGGACCTGTGCAGCTGAGCAGGAGGATTGCTGCTGGGAGCCTGAAAACTTCACAACGTGCTGCTACCAAGAACTCCTCGGCTCCTCGCGCACAAGCCTCCCAAATGAATGGCTTGCACAGCAGCCCGGCTGCTCACGTTGTACGGGATCAGCTGTGGAAATTTAGCGTGCAAACTGAACATTATCTGCGCCATCTTGCCTCTCCCCAGCGCCACGCACAGCGAATGCACGGCCGCCATTTTAGGCACCCCACTCTCTCCCCGCTCATTCTCGATCACCAGCGCTTCCCCCTGGCGCTGCGAACATCCCCCCGCGCGCCGGCCACCCCCGCTCCCTCATACACGGGCCATAAACCCTCTCCTTCTGCGCGACCCTGCTACGGAACCACATCCGACCGACATCCCATACATGGTCATGCCTCTCCTTTGATAACCCCCTTCCTCTGCGCCCCATTGTCCGAACTGGTCCCAGGCCATCACCTAGCCCTGCGGATGCAGTTTATTGCCCCTACTGTAAGGGAAACACCCCGCATCAAAGGGATTACAGTAGATCAAAGCCCCTACCCCCTGAGACCCGGCCGGTTGCACACACCCCCGGGAATTAGCGGAATTCCCTGCTGCGCGATAGCCATCTCCCACTGCGGGTAGGGTGGGAACCTCTACTGTAACTATGTGTGGGATCGGATCTGAGCCGGGGCTTCAGGGGATGTTCTTTCATGCATCAAGAGAATCTCAAGAATGTACTATGTGTAATAAAGCAATAAACCGGTGTATAAGAGACCAGGTCTCAGAGATGCGGTTAGAGCACCTCGTGACGATACCTTGCTGTCTGATCTGATGTGTTCTGCTCCGACGGAATAAAACTTTGTTTCCTGCCTTCCAGTCTCCGGCGCCTGCCTCTTTCATTGGTAAATTATCGAGTGGTATGAGAGGCGATTACCGCCGGGCAAATACTTGAAAGGTTATCGACTGAAACTGCCGCTACCATTTAACAATTGGCGTCCCAAACGTGGGGCCCATCAGCGACACGTGGATCCAGTGGGAGAGGTCCCGACGACAGAGTGAACGACTGCAACGATCGGGAGAGCTCCTGCCCAATAGACCCTCGTCTGGCAGCCGATCATCCGAACTTCACTGGTTCCGAGCAGACCTCTCTCGAGTGATCTACGGTCCTGACTGGGAACCATCAGGAGTGCCGCGGCAAATACGGAGAGTAGAGGACGATCGGGCGCTGGAGGCAGAAGACGAGAAACTGTCCACGCGGTCCGGGTAAGGTCGTGATACACGACAAAATGCGAAATAATTGATTGATTGTTTAAAGCTTTGGAAATACTAGTATTGCTCATTGATTGTTTTTTTTGAGATATTCGCTGTCTACAAACGGGGAGGAGTAGAAATACTCTCTCTCTCTCCCTTTGCAGATAGTGAAGGGTAGGTAACGCAGACTTTTGTCCCCGTTGAAACCCGTCGTGCCTATCTTTATCTCCCCATTGATTGATTGTCCGAACATTGATTGTTTTGGAGAATAGTGCTTTTTGAGATATTCTCTGTTTGCAAATAACGTAGAATAGGAATATTCTGTCTAGTCTTTGCAAATAGTGAAGGGTAGGTAATGCTGACTTTTGTCCCCGTTGAAACCCGTCATGCCTATCTTTATCTCCCATTGATTGATTGATTGATTGATTGTCCGAACACTAGTTGTTCGATATTGGTTCTTTGGAGGTATTCTCTGCTTACAAATAACGAAGAATAGAGATATTCTGTCTAGTCTTTGCAAGCAGTGAAAAGATAGGTAGTGCTGACTTTTGTCCCCGTTGAAACCCGTCATGCCTATCTTCTCCCCACTGATTGGTAGTTGGTTCTGCCCGGACCGCTTATTAGAGGTGAACCATCCGGCTCCACTGGAGGGCACCCCTAATAAGGACATGTTCACTAAATATGGACTAGTCGCCGTAGCTTATACCAAGCTATGGCATAAATATACAAAGAAGGACCCCGAGAGTCAGTGGCCACTGATGGGATCCTTCGACGACCATAAGATAGAAGCGCTAGAAGTAGCTCTGCGTAGCAATAAGACGACGCCTACTATGCTTGACAGTATCGGCATGTGGCGCAAAGAAGCGACGCAACGGAAAAAGAGGGAAGAAGTAAAAGCAGAAAAGGAATTACGAAAGGCAGCTCACCTTGCCGCTAGAAGGTTAGAAGAAGACATAAAGGAGAGAAGGGAAACTAAACTAAGACAGGAGCCCGAAACCTCAGGCCAGTACGCTGTTAGGACCCCTTCTTTGCTCTACCCTGAGTTGTCCTCCAAGCAGCGAACGAATGATGAATTACTGTTAGGTCCCCCGATCATTTACATGCCCCCTCCATATGCACCCTCCCAGTCAGTAGTGCAACACCCACAACCCCCCGAACACGAGCGAAAGCAGTACAGGGGCCTCGGTCCTCACGGCCTCCGCGCCGGCCGAACCTCCTGTGCTGAACACAACGTCGGCTATAACGTTAGACGACCCAGAGATGAGAAAGAAAGAGTCCACCAGAATGAATCGGCTAGCGAAGGATGAACGAACAGGAATCGACAAGATAGTAAAGGCACTGGTAGGATCCTTTTTGACCTTACAAAAACTAAAGTAACGCTAGGAGTTAGCCCTTTGAGGGACATATGAAACCAAGGGAAGGAGTCAAGCTCACGGTCGAGACGGCCACGAGGTAGCCCGACTCCCTTACTCTCGCTACCTAAACCTGTCTGCCCTACTGCCCACCCCGCCCAATAAGCATGACAAAATCCCGCACAAACGGAAGCCTGCTGACACCCACCACCGACGTCACCAAACTAGGGCTAGATCGCGCGCAATTGGTCTCTGTTATTTTTCCGATTGCACAGTAACCTCCTTGTGCTCATCATCAAATTGCAAATAGGTACAAACACTCCAACGAAGTAGTATAGTTATAACATTTTAATAACTTATAAGATATAACGAACACACCGACAGGGTAACCAGGTTAAAACACGTATTAAAACAACTATTTACATGACAGTCTGCTGCAACCTCCATCCCAAAGCCTTAACGTCCACGTGACACCGTCCTCGCCTCTCCTTCCTCTAAATTGCAACATTGGCCTGTTTTGGGCGGTTCTTTTAGTCGGCTTTGGGCTATAAAAGCCATGCAAAAATCCATTGACCTCAGTGGCGGACGATTGTGCGAATAGGCCGGAGGCTATACGAAGCGCCGAAGTTCTGGCAACCCCAAGGCGGAGCCCGCCACGCTGTGCGGGCCTTTCCGCTTTCTCTTCTTCTTTCTTTAATGAGGGCTGATGCCCTGACGGGGGGGAGGCGACGCAGACGGGCCTCCCCCACCTCCCCAGGTGGAGGCTCACCAGCAGATGAGGACGCCCCAGCCATCTTTTTCATCGGCCTGCTGAATTTCACCCTGGCACGCTGTGCGGATCTTCCCGCTTTTTCTCTTCTTTCTTCAATAAGGGCTGATGCCCTGGCGGGGGGAAGCGACGCGGATGGGCCTACCCCGCCTCCCCAGGTGGAGGCTCGCCAGCAGATGAGGGCACCCCAACCGCATCTTTCACACGTCAGCCAGCTGAGTTGCGCCCTGCCACTTCATTCGCCGTTCGGCTGAGCCGGCGCCCCTGCACGCGGCCGCCAGGCAACCACCCAAGCACCGGGTTCACCAGGACTGCCGCTAGCACCCGACGTGAGGAGTGGGCCCCCGCAGCAAGGTAATCGGGGACCCACCCCGGTGGTGATACCATCCAAACTGCTGTCGTCACTGCTACTGGAATCACCCCGGTGGCAGTACCATCCGAACTGCCGCTGTTACTGCTGCTGGCTCCTCTCCGGTGACTGTACCGAAGAGCTGCTGCTACTGCTGCCCTTGAACTCCGGCGGTCGACTCCTCCGGATCCAGGCCTAAAGCCCACCGTGAGACAATTCTGGACTCGAAAGCTTGTCTGCTTGGGCATGGGCCCCACCCTTGACAAGATGCTCCCCTCAGCCTTGCAGAATCGGCTGGAGTCATTTGACACTCGACACCCGCGGACTTCCGGTAAGGACAAACCGCCGCCATTGCTCTTTGCCCCGGACGGCAGCCACCTTGCCTCCGCTTGGTGCAGTGAGAAAGACTGGTTCGAAGCGTCGGCGGAAGAACCCGCCTCCTGCCCCGCCCCAAGAACGAACCATGGCATTTCTACGGGGTCGCAGTGACGCCATGCTGACGCAAAATTGACGCTAACGAAAGTTCTCGAACTACTGAAAGGGATTCTGGTCCAACAGCTAATTCATGGAAAGACTTAGACTGTACTCTGGCCCGACCTCGCCCCAAGATGGCGCCGATGTAGGAGAGGCCTACACACCCTTGTGGCGTCCCAGTCACGTGACATTTGTGTTAAAAAGATATATATATATATATATGCGATGCTTCCACACATGATGGTCGGGGAGGGGCGGGAAGGGAACCGATTTTATGCCGTAGTAGCGTTGCTCATGACACTCGACGCCTCCCCACCACGTGGCCGGCCTGAACGGTTGTAGGCCCGTATCTTGTATGCTGACATTGTTTTAAATAAAGGGTCTCTTGAAAGAATTACGGAATCAGTGCCATGACTAATCACATAGGTTGATAGAGATTTCTTCATTTGAATAAATGATTGTTACCCCCAAGCAATAGAAAACAGATAATGCAGTCCCCATTTGCCTGAATCTTTTTGATTAACGGAATTTGTACCCATCACACCTATCTTTTTCCAAGAGTTGTTAAACCATGGTCAACCATAGGTCAGGGTATATGCCGAACTCAAGGTATGGTATCTTGCACCCTAATACACGACCGATTGAGAAATGCATATATGACAAGGGAACCCGAATTTAGGAAATGAAATAAATTAGAGCATCTTTGTCTCGGACAAAGAGAATAATAGGTCTGTGGTATTACCCATTCCTGCGACTAGCTTGGTACGTGGTAAGTAGAACTTTTTCGTGTCTGCGCGCGCTGGGGTACTTTGAATACTGCACATCCCCTCCCCTCTTTTTCCCCTCTATAGGTCACAACGAAGCTCCGACTGAAGAATGAAGTGGACATGGACCGTACCGAGTTCAATATCAGGGAAAATTTAGGCAAACATTGTGAGATAGTGCGTGAAGTGCAGACCACCATTGAGAACATAAGAAACTGTATGGCATGATTGTACGTGTGTGCTATAATTACACGGTATGAATGTGTGTGCATCTCATGCTTAGGTCACTTGGAGAGAGAGCGTCACTGTATGATTGAAATGCTCACCATCGATCAAAGGGAGGAGAATACAGGGTCCGACACCCCCTAAAATGAACTACAAAATACTGAAAGTACGCAGCATAGAAAAAGAGGACAGGAAAGGAGAGGTCCCCATACTCAACGTAGCCCTGAGTCTCCGTCTTGCATGCATGTACTGTCACACCCTATCCGGCATTTGTGTGTACGTGATCACTGAATTTATGTCTTTTCCCCGCTCGTGTTTTCTTACATGGAACAGATCCATGCTACTCCATGTTGTGTGTGCACCAAGTGGCCTATTATCTTACCCATGTCTCTCTCGTTTTGTATCGTATGTATGCCAAATAGCCTACTTGACGCACACCTATCTCTCTCTCTCTCTCTCTCTCTCTCCCTCTCTCTCTCTCCCTCTCTCTCTCTCTCTCTCTCTCTCTCTCTCTCTCCCTCTCTCTCTCTCTCTCTCTCCCTCTCACTCCCTCCCTCACTAAAAAGCCTTCTTACCCTCTTTTCTGTTTGAATAAATTAACGACACATACCTCCTCGGTAAGTGTATAATTGGCCTGGAGCACGGTGGTGTTCGAACAAATTGACTGAAACAAAACGACCGTACTTTGCCACGTTACTACCTCTCCTTTCTACAAATATTGAGCTTAATTGGCTGAGAAAAGAAGGGACAGGTAAGACGACTGATGTCTCCCAATTTGGCCCTCATCACGGGGACTATATGTCAGTGGTTTCCGTTTTTTTTCAGAGCTTTAACAACATCATCTCCACCGCCCAGAATTACCCCCGCCCAATTACCCCGAAATAGAATGTCTAAAAGCACCCCGTTCTCCCAAAATAACCCCAGCCCTATACTAGCCGCCTCAGAGTATTTCGAACGACACAGCTGATGAACTTATTCACTAATAAAACATCGCCTAAACTGATAAAGGGTTATCTATTGTCGCCAGCAAAAATAATGCTTAGCTTATGTTCCTCCCCGAAATGGATACTCGTGAACCCGTGACAGTAGCACCTCGCACTTTCTTTTTATAAACTTAGCAGTCCTCGGAAAGAAATATGTAGTAACAAAACTTGTGTTGGGACGAACGAGCCTCTGCCGGAGAAGCCGGTTCGAATTTCTTTTTTATAGACTAGAAGGTTGACAGATGTCAGGCTTCCTGCAACCAGTATCGGGCACAGGAATCGGCACCTAGGGGACCAGACGATGGACAGGGACACCCACAGAAACTTGCACCACAACAATAATTAATAGATTAGTAACGCACACACTAACATCAGAGTTAAAAGACACCAATCATGCAGCAACCGATAAAAACATGTCCGCAACTACTCGGTGGTTGGGAGAGAGGATGAAGTATGTAAATGTCTTCCCTGCCAACTCTCTAAGACTTTTGTTTCTTGTACCCATTTAAAGATAACGTGCTGCCATCGGAAGGGAGGGGTCGGACGTGACGCACAGCCTGGCTGCAGACCTTGGAACATCTATGACATCGACCAAGGGGGAGGCTACGAAGCAAAAAGGGCGTGGGACGAGACACCATTTTCAGGATGATAAGCGCGAGGGGCTACATCGAGGCCCCCTGCTCACCGACCAGCGTGCCTGAAGTCTCAACCCGTCGGGCCCGATTGATGGGCCCAGTGCTGGAAGATTCTGCTCCCCTTGGTCCACATTTTTGATCTGATCCCACTCCACCCCCTCTTCCCTCGGCGTCCCGAAGCACGTCACACCCTTCTCTCTCTCACCATCTTTTATATGGATTATGAATCTGACCTACCCACAGAAGAACAAAAGGCAGGTACCCTGTCTCAAAGTACCTATGGTGAACTGTGTTAAGGAACAGGGCTGTGATCGGAGAACAATGAATGATCACACCCTGCAACGTGAGAAATTGGATTTGAGCTGGACCTTAGCTCCACCGCCGGTGCTCAACAGTGCCAACGAAAGAAGAACAACAATGAGAGCTTACCAGTGATAGCTCTTTATAAAAAGGACACTGGAAAGAAGAACCCATGTCAAAGTCGAAAATCCTCTCCCAACCACCTTTTTATACTAACTATCTTCTTATCAAGTTTTCATGGTGTTGCATCAATCACTTCCGACTGTACACTGAGAAGTTAAGGAAATGTAACTTTGTATAGTAACATCCATACAACACCAGCCATGTACACGACTATACTGTAACTCTGTATGTACTACCTCCTCGCCTACTTTATCACCTGTAAGTAACTATAAGCAAATGTGTCAGATTACTCCTGCATGCCCTAAAAACTCTGTATCTTTAAGGAATGTACGAAAGACATTAACGATATTATAGCTGAAGGTTAACGAAGAATAAATGACGGCCAGGCAAGCTGGCGAGATATGTTAAAAGGGAGGACTGTGGAAATTTAGCGTGCAAACTGAACATTATCTGCGCCATCTTGCCTCTCCCCAGCGCCACGCACAGCGAATGCACGGCCGCCATTTTAGGCACCCCACTCTCTCCCCGCTCATTCTCGATCACCAGCGCTTCCCCCTGGCGCTGCGAACATCCCCCCGCGCGCCGGCCACCGCCGCTCCCTCATACACGGGCCATAAACCCTCTCCTTCTGCGCGACCCTGCTACGGAACCACATCCGACCGACATCCCATACATGGTCATGCCTCTCCTTTGATAACCCCCTTCCTCTGCGCCCCATTGTCCGAACTGGTCCCAGGCCATCACCTAGCCCTGCGGATGCAGTTTATTGCCCCTACTGTAAGGGAAACACCCCGCATCAAAGGGAGTACAGTAGATCAAAGCCCCTACCCCCTGAGACCCGGCCGGTTGCACACACCCCCGGGAATTAGCGGAATTCCCTGCTGCGCGATAGCCATCTCCCACTGCGGGTTGGGTGGGAACCTCTACTGTAACTATGTGTGGGATCGGATCTGAGCCGGGGCTTCAGGGGATGTTCTTTCATGCATCAAGAGAATCTCAAGAATGTACTATGTGTAATAAAGCAATAAACCGGTGTATAAGAGACCAGGTCTCAGAGATGCGGTTAGAGCACCTCGTGACGATACCTTGCTGTCTGATCTGATGTGTTCTGCTCCGACGGAATAAAACTTTGTTTCCTGCCTTCCAGTCTCCGGCGCCTGCCTCTTTCATTGGTAAATTATCGAGTGGTATGAGAGGCGATTACCGCCGGGCAAATACTTGAAAGGTTATCGACTGAAACTGCCGCTACCATTTAACACAGCCTACCTGGTGCACAGCAGCCAGTGGACACGTGCAGGCTGGAGATTAGCGCAGCGCTTGCACTCTCACACTCGAGTTCAAAACATCACAGGCAGGATTGGTGATATAGGCTAATTTACTGCACTTACCTATGAGGAGACCTGGGTGCTTCTTTGGTCTGTTGAAGTTAGTCAGTAGTGTGTGATCCTGGACACATTTGTCAATCCCTTTGTTGTGTATCCTCACCCCTGTTCTGTCAAAATGTAGGAGGCTTAAGAACACAAGGTTTGGCATAGCCAATAGCTCTTGCCTTTGAATAACTAAATTCTTAAAAGGTCCCAAAGGCGAGACCTATTGGCTATGCCAATGCTTGTATCTATGTGTTATGGAGTGTATGTGGTGTATAGTGTGTGTATAATGTGCAGGCTTTATGTGGGTATAGGTTGTGCGGTATTGTGGGTGTCGGGGGTACAAGTGTGCTTCAGGAGCATTTGCATGTGAAACAGTCCCTTTACATAGAAGGGCACACAAAAAGCATAACCAGGGACCCAAGGCCGACCAAACACAACCTAATGGAGGATTTTATCCGATCAACCTTTTGAATTCCAATGTGGGAGTGTTCCCATGACATGTGTAAAAGGAAGACATATTACCCGCTCCAAAAAAGAAATCAGAACACCCCACACAGTGAGCAGCCAAGCTCTGTGTTTCCAGTCGGTGTGCAGAAGTGTCCTTGCATCGGCCGGATGACATGTGGAGCGGAAGAGGATTATAATTAAACAAGAAAAAATGCTCAGATTTGGGGCACACTTTCCTCTGGCGTTGTTAGAGATATGAAGCCATTTCCTGCATACAACACACTTATCTCTCTCAGCTCACACAACGGGCTGACAATTAAAGCAGCATGGGTCACACGTTATGGGGTATGGAACCAATAAGCAGTGTGTTTTTGAAGCAGATAGCAGAATCAAGCAATCATACAGTGAACCGGGAAACCCCGCTTTAGGGAACAACAGGCTTCTGTGAAGGATTTCTGGGGGCTAGTGGAATGTTCTGCAGAAAAAATTAAAGAGACAAGTAAAAAAAGAAAAAAAAAAATGGTAGACGTGGTACTTTACATCCTATTGTTTGCAAAAAGCAGCATACTAGGAAAATATGTAGAGCAAAGTGTGTTTACTGTTATGTTAACTTATGAGATTTGAACCTATATGACTGGTAAATGTGGGCCTTGCGCATGCGCTGTGCTCTGAGGCTGACTGGCCAATAGGGAAAGTACCAGAAGGTATGCCGCTGCCCGCGTCCCAAGCAGTGGGACATCAGCAGGGCAGCTTGTTAGTGGCCGCCCGTCGGAGCCTCCCCCTTTGCTGCCTCGTGCGCGAGGCTACGCCCACTAAGGTATTACTCCCTATAGTTGGAGCTGGAGACGGGCCATTGGGGGCGGGGGGCGCGGCTTGCCCCCCCTACTTAGGAGGCCCTCTCGCCCAGTTCCTCCTCTGTTTCCTGCGCGCCGCTCCAGCCTGGACATGCGATTTCTGTTTCGCTCCGGGCCGCGCGAGATGTCGTGGTTGTTTCTGTCGACGGGTACAGTAAGGGTACCTCTGCGACAGGCGGTACAGTAAGGGTACCCCTGTCCGGCACAGTAAGGGTGCCCGAGCCAAGGTCCAGGAGCCGAAGGGGGTTCTGGGAAGACCGCGACGGCGCCCCGTTAGTCCTTCGGGCGGTTGGGGGGCCTGACCAACCGGGGGTGTGCCACAACACGCTCCGCCCCTGTCGGAAGGGGCGGGAGTAGGATACAGATCACGTGACCCAGTGGATGATCTGTAAATAATTATGTGCCACACTGCCGGGCATCGACCCACCGTGTGTGCTGGCTCACCAGGCGGGCGGAGCAGCAAGGGGCTGCCTGCCCTGGATCGCCCGTAAGATAACCCAATTTTATTATCATACTATGTTGTATGAAATAAACCTGCAGCAGTTCTTCACCCACAAATAAAGTGTCAGTGTAATCATTGGGTGACGTCTGTGTATGCGTGTTGACTGAAGCGGATGACGGTGTGGTCACTATGTGCTTAGTCTGTGTGTGTATGCGTTGTTTTTTATATGTTAGAGTAAAAATCACGTGTCTCATATTTTACTCAACCAGACCAGTCCACTCAAAAACGCCAGTCCACTCAATAAACGCTCCAGCCATGGCTTTTGTTCACACTTTTAAATATGTTGCGTCTGGTAAAAAATAGATATTTTAGAGGAAGAGAATGGGCCGAAAGCACAGCAGGCACTTTGTACAAAAAGTCCGCTATCTCTTGTGACGTTTGCCATGCGTTTAGGTTTAGCTTTGGAAATGATGTGATGGTATGGGAGTGTTGGGCAACCCTGTACGAAGCTGGGGAATTGGGGATTTGTGCAGAGAACAAAAACAAAACTGTTCTAAAACCCCAAAGAAGAGGGTGCTTCTGACGAACAGAGCGAAACACATTTATTTTGAGGACAGATGTTGTTAGTGAGATAGTGATATATTCAAGGGGGTGGAGGGGCAGATGACACAAGCGCCTGCGGGGTGTATGTTGAGGCAGTACGGCTCTGAGCTTAGTTGGTAATGGGACAATCTATGATTGTAGAAAAGCAATAGTTTTTAGCGCCCTATCATGCAAGGCTGGCCCTCTAGGCACTCTACAGAGCAGTGCTTGCAGAGGCAGATAAACATTTGGACATGTCCCTGCTTGATAGCATCAGCTTCCTTTAACTAGCGTTGCGAAGCCAGGGACTGTAGTCAGATAGTGATATATTTAAGGGGGCTGATGACGCAAGCACCTGCGGGTTGTATGCTAAGGCACTACGGTTCTAGCTGAGATAGCATGACTCTGAGGAATGAGTACGGAGAGAATCAGCTGCTGGGCTGCACAGTGGAGCTGCTGGGGCACAGTCTGCACAGGCTGTGGATCGGGGGACTGTTGGTGCACTGAAGGAAGGGCCCCCATATTATGACCAGACAAAGGGTTCAATGGGGGTTGGTAGCACGTTTTTGCTGTCTATAGCCACCTTTAAGCGGGTGTGATGGTGCTGGCAGGGTAGCACTATGAGCCTCGGGCTCCGAGTACCCCTATTGCAGCCCAGGGCCTCGTCCACCGCCAACACTCTCCGTTTAGTAGCTCAGAGTGCTGCTGGCTGAAAGAACTCTCACTCTTGCTGTCCCTGTCCACGGCCGCCTGTCTCACACACACTCACCACCGCCCTGTGAAGGGCCTCCAGAGGCTGCTGCCGCTTGCAGTACTCGGTGCAAGTCCAATGGCCCTTGCGAGTCCAGCTTCACAACCCGCAACCGGGATGTTGCCGACACAGCAGCTGCAGGAAGAGGGGCTGAGTCTGCGGCTGCTACCCCGCGGCCAAGTCCAGCGGGGCGGCCGTGATTTATCTGATGGAGCCCCTGGAGGCCGTATGGGGTGCTGTGTTCAGAGCTCCAGGAACTGAGGTTGTTCATCAAGTTCTTTCCGCCCATGCCCCCAAGCAGGACAGCGTGGTCTATACGCATGGAAAATTAAAGAACACATTTGGAACCCAGCGGATGGCAGGCATCATGGGGCGTAAAGCAACAATAAACAAATGGTGTGCGCTCGCTGGGGAAAACAAGCGCGGCAGCAAAGCAGCGAAAGTGAAAGCATTTGTAACCTGACCCAAAACAGATGGCATGCTGTGCGCGCTGCTGAAGCTGCTGACTTTGGAGCTGGAGAACAGGGTTCAAGCCTCGGCGTGGGCTGCATTATTTAATTATTAGAAAATAAACAGCGATTTTGGATGGAGGGGGAGACAGATACAATTAAAAAAACACGGTTGAGATGGACAATTGTAGCATCTGAAACCAAGTACAACAAATGGTGCGAGAAGGTGGCTCAACAAATAACGCTGCTGACTTTGCAGCTGGAAAACAGGGTTCGAACCTCGGCGCGGCATCATTTAAGCGTGATTTAATTATGAATAAATTAAACTTAAATAAATAAACAGGGTCGGGTAAGTGCAGGAAGCTGCCAGATGTGGAAATGCGAGCAGCAAAGAAAAAAAGTAGTCCCTAAATAAAAAGATAACAGCCAGCAGCGTAAGTTAACTGTAGTTGGTCGATGCTGCTTCCTCCAGAAATGGAAGAAAAAGGAAGTGATGTATCGGACCACAAGCCAACTATGAGCAAGATAAGAACAGCAATGGAAGATTCCACCAATGGCAAGCAACAAAGACAAATGCAATGGGTGGAGTTTCCTATGCAAGACCTAAAAAGGGATTTAGTCTTGGAGGTGATCCCCACCCTCAAACAGGATATAACAAGCATTGTCATAGCCAATAGGTCTCGCTTTTGGGACCTAATAAGTATTTAGTTATGCAGCACAATATCCTTGGTGCAACAACAACTGTTGCATAGCTAAACACTGATAAGGTCCCAAAGGCGAGACCTATTGGCTATGCCAATGTTTGTTAAATGTGTTACCAATACATGTGGAGCCCTTAAGAAAATGAAGACGCTGTCCTCAGCACCACTGAGACACTTGAAAATATATTCCGTGGCGAGATAAGGGAAGGTACATGATAAATTAAGCTCCTCGTATAAATTGTTAAGAGTCTTCATTTTAATGTTGATCATTATTCAACAAATTTTTCCAAGAAAATGCCAGCTAGGCAGGAACGAGTAATTAGGGGAGAAAAGTGAAAGTGTCATCTTTAATGGGTTGCAGTACTGTTTCACCTTATCATCCATAAAGGAAGACTTGGGGAGCAGATAACTCTCTGGGGCAGGACGTGCGTGCGTGTGTGTGTGCGTGCATGTATGTGTGTGTGTGTGTATGTGTGTGCATGTGTGTGTGTTTGTGTGCATGCGTGCGTGCGTCTGTGTGTATGCGTGCATGTGTGTGCAGAGGCAAAATGTTGAAGATACAGAGTGGAAAAAGACAAAGAGACAGAAAGAAGAAGAGAAGGAGATAGAATTAGGAAGAGAACAAGAGAGAGTGAGAAATCGGGAGAGAAAATGAGCGGGAGAGAATGAGAAAAAAGACACAGAGTAAGAGAGAGAGAGAAAGAGACATATAGCAGGACTGAGTGAGGGCAAAAGAGCATAATGAGCGATAGCAGGAGAGAGGGAGACAGAGAGAGGGGGAAGAGAGAGAGAGAGAGTTAGAGATATATAGCAGGACTGAGTGAGAGCAAAAGAGCAGAATGTGAGATAGCGGGAGAGAGGGAGACAGAGGAGGAAAGAGAGAGAGAGGGAAAGAAAGAGAGAGAGAGAGAGAGAGAGAGGGAGAAAGAGAGACTTAGAGACATATAGCAGGACTAAGTGAGGGCAAGAGGACAGAATGAGAGATAGCAGGAGAGAGGGAGACAGAGAGAGGAGGAAGAGAGAGATAGGTAGATAGTGCCAGTGAGGAGCGAGTATGAGACATAGTAAGAGATGGGGAGAGAGGGACAGCCAGAGCAAGGGGGACAGCTGAGGGTAGCAGGAAGATTCTCTGAGTGTTGGACAGCAGGACAGGCCACTCAATTTGACTTTAAAGAGCATCCACTCTGGTGACGGCGCCGCATCTCTCGCCCGCCACTCCGATGAGTGCCAAGGCCTTCATAAATCTGAAGCCACTGGGGATGTTGTTAGTGTTCAGCAAGTATTATTAAAACGAAGGGAAATGTATGGGTGACACTTTGTAACAATTAATCAGGAACTGTTGATGAATAAAGTTGGTTCGTTATTCTCCTGAAACCTAGGCGGCTATGCGAATTGTCAGACGGATCATTTTATTCATTATTTTTTATTAATGCACACAGATTCTCTGACTCTGGGAGCAAAAAAAAGTTCTCCGCTATGCAAAATCATAAATACTGAATGAGCCTGTGTACAGTTAACCTTGGCCGCGATGTGGAAATTTCAGCGAGAAAGGTGCATATTCAGCAAATAAATTGCTGCAGAGATTAAAAAACAAATTGAGGGGTTTAATGAACATCACCTCCCCAGACCTGTCCGTCTTCCATGAATTCCAGTGATTAATTAGTTTGTTTAAATACTCAATTAGTCCAGTGAAGCAGAAAGAGAAATGCAGTAGTCATGGTGGGAGATAAGAACACGGGGAAATGCCTGAGTGTTTTACAGGCTTCTGAAACAAGCATTGGCCGCGCGACGCGGGAAGCTTGTAATAAGAGGAGCTGACAAGGAGGTGGGGGAGGGGCAGAGCGAGGCGCTTGGGAGAGCGCTGTGCTTTATGAGCCATGACGGGCCCACGGAGGAAAGACAGATGGCGGCTGCGCGCGTGCACGCGCTCGTGAACGCAAGCTTGAGGCCAGGAAAAGCCTCTGGTGGCACTTTTAAAAGCCACTTACTAAATGTCTTGAAGTGACAGCGCATGCGCTGTCTCAGGCGAGACCTAAAAAGGGGGGGAACTCTCCCCCCAGGAGCAAACAAAATGAAGACAAAATGAAGACAAAACGGTTGGGCAATGGAGACAGATCCAATTAAAGACTCGCCCTGTCAAGCAAACTTTACGGAAAGCACCGATCTCCCCATAACAAGTAATTACAAGGTTCAGGGAAGGGCGGGAAAAACGCACAGAAAGGGATATGGGCATCAAAGCGGTGAACTCACAGTGGGAGACTGACACATGGAAAGCATGTGCTGGGGAGTCTCCCGCGATCAGATATCCTTGAACCATCTCCGCAACAGCCATAAAATACTTAAAGCTCATAAATAGGAAGATTTTAAAATACCCTACGCCAAAAAATTTAACAAAAGTGAAACCTTAGACATAACATTAAAACATGTTCTGCTGTTACGCTAATTTCTGTTTGATTCACCACACAGCCTCTGACCTAAAAAGAGGTACTAGCTTCTTCCTACCTATGTTGGTTCATATAGTGCAAAAAATATATAAATATATAGAATGCGTAATATTTTCGAGCTCTCCCTTTGCTGCCACCTAGCAGTGTAGGTTTGCACAGCAAGTGACCAGAGCCGGAACATAAATGTATATTGTAAGGCAACTATCAGACCAAATCTCATGAAAGTAAGATGCGAAGCCAGGCAATGGTTTGTTTACAACATACTCTGGTAGTAGGGAGCTACACCTGTTACCCCGTAGCAGCACATTTTTATATTTGAACTGTTAAGATCTTTTTTTATAATTTCGGTTAATGATTCATCAATTATTGTGGGATGAGTCCAGAGCTCGCGGAGTCGATCTGGTTCGGGGTGCTTTTCACATGGCCCAGCCAGTGACATTTCTTGGAGTTTGACATGGCCATGACTTCATGCTGTGACCCTAAATATGCCTTGGCACAGTAGTTCCTATGGATTCTGGCCCAAAATTAAATAGGACTGAGTGATCTTATTGAAAATACAATTTAGGCCAAACTCTAGACTTAACAAGCTTAGAGGTGTGCCAGGACTCGATTTGTGTTTTGTCCATCAGAAGCACCATACAACCCCCACAGTTCTGCTCCATAAAGGACTGGTGAGCTCCTTTGGTGCTATGAATGTGGGCAGTTACTGTGTTACAGTTAGTTTTCCCCTTATGCTGTAAGAGGTCACTGATGTTCCAACTTAAGGAATGCACTGATTTCTGGTGTTGATACGTCCAACAAAGCTTAGGGTCAGATCTAATGCCAAGATAATCAAACCTGTCAACTCTGTGAAGGGGAAGCTGCTTTTCAAAGGAGCCGTTAGAATTCATGATCATACATTTTCCTTGTCTTAAGCTCTTTCCATACCTATCTCTACATTTCTACTACCTACCCCTTTCAAACTCAACTCTTGCTACTGATGGAGCAGGTAAAGCAAAATGTTGTATACCTTCTCTATTTTGCATCAAAATACTAATTACGTAATCGATTTATATTTTAATTTGAATTAACTGTGTGCTGTGTTATACTAACCAACAACATGCATTTTTGGGAAACGTAAATTACACGCGGGACTCATTGCTATTTGCATGGCAGAATAACTAATAACTAATTGTGGTACGCCTATTAACAATAGTATGTGTGGTGATAAGAATATTGCATGATTTATGTTGCTTTGGTGATGTTTGCGTTCCTGTTGATGCCAAATGGTGAGTATTATTGCTTTAAATGTCGCTATAAGCTAGTAAAATACTAATACATAAAGAGATTAGTGTGGGTTTTAACATTAGAATCTTCATTTCCGCATATTAATTCAATCAATCAATCAATCAATTCAAGCTTTATTTCGACATATTTGTCATAAAAGCAACATACATGAATATTAAAACATATACAATACACAATCCAAGTTCCAGATAATACATGTGGGGATCAACCACAATAAATTCTATCTCAGCTATGCTAAAAACAATATAAGTTAATTAAAAGCCAGGTAATATTTTAAAAGGTTCTTAAAATATATTTAAGAAAGGGGGAGAGAGATAAAATTCATAGTGTCTAACCAAGCCAGGAAATGGTATGACCAGCCTGTGAATGTTACAGTTTACAGCCTATCTGGTTCCTTATAAGATATACATTAAATAGGAATCTACTTATGCTGAACACTATAGGTTGTGAAGTATTTGACTTAAGTGTACGTTCTGCCTCTTTAAAAAGTCTAAACCCCATGTTTTTACATAAGGGTTTAATCCATCGGTCCCTTGGCTTTTTATAAACTGGGCAGAAAAACAGTAGATGAGCATCATCTTCTTTTGCTTCTTGCGAGCAAAGGGTACACAATCCTCTATCATCATTGCCCCTCCAGCTACTAGTATTTGCGGAAATCTGCAGGACCCCATATCTGAATTGTAGATACAGCGTTTTTGCTAAAGGGGGTCTTATCTCATCCATAAATTGTTCGAATACGGGAGTATCCTTAATGGACAAGAATCTCTGCGTCAACGTACCTAGTAGGGAACTAGAGGATACTTCATTCTTAACATATACCCAATAAGCAGATTTCAAGAGATTTTTTAAGGGTGGTGACATGTTCTGAGGGTTTTCCCAAAAATGGGAGAACCCAAGCCTTGTGAACCACTGGGAAATATGTTTTAACTATGAAATATTTTTATACTCATCAATCCTAATTATTTCTATCAGTCCATTCTTATAATCACTCAGCTCAGGGGTTGTCCATAGTCTAACCCAATAGAGTAATGGTCTTAATGTGGCCTGATGATCAGTCCTTTTAAGGTTGATATCCATAAACACTGGAGTTATCGGGGTTCTTAATGGTATTTTAAGTAGCCTGCGTATGAAGATATTTTCTTCCTTCCTGAAAGTGTTGTTGCAGGAATAACCCCATACCTCAGCACCATATAATGCTGCCGATTGAGCCTTTGCTTTGAATAGTTCTAGTGCCGGCGTAATTGCTTTAGATTGACTACTGCCGTGCACCTTTAGGATAGGCAATAGATTTTGTTTCAAAGTTAGTTTACTTTTTTCCAGTTGCCCCTTCCAATAAGGCATACTATCCAGCATGATACCCAGGTAATTAAAACTCTCCACATATTCCAATTTTTGATTATTTAAGGCCAAATTCTTTCTAAAGGATTTCTGAGGGTTTATGGACATATATTTTGTTTTAGATGAGTTTATTTCTAACCCCTTCTCCACACAGTAGTTATTAAAAGTGTTTACTAGGTTTTGTAGACCTTGTGGGGTTTGCGAGATGAGGATTGTATCATCAGCAAAAAGCAATGCGGTGATCACCTCATCTCCTAGTTTCGGGGAGTCGTGTTTACAATCTCTTAGATAGGTGGGTATATTGTTGACATATAAAGAAAAGAGTGTGGGCGCCAACACACACCCTTGACGTACACCCCGACCCACAGGGATAGCCTTTGAAGTTTCTCCTCCCTTACCCCATCTAACTCTAGCATAATTTCCTGCGTGGAGTCTAATTATTTCCTTAAGTAACTCGCTAGGAACTGCCATATCTTTAAGAGTGGACCATAATAGTTTACGGGGTACAAGGTCAAAAGCAGCCCTTAAATCAATGAATGCTACATACAAACTTCCCTTTCTTATATTAATATATTTCCAACAAATACACATAAATCTAAATACCTGATCCACCGTGCTGGTTTTTAACCTAAATCCTGCTTGGTATTTAGATAAAATCTGTGCCCCTTTTATCCATATTAAAAGTCTGTTTAAAATGTGTCTGGCAAAAATTTTTTGTAAAAGATCTATTAAACTTATAGGGCGGTAATTGGCTGGGTCATAACGATCCCCTTTCTTAAAAATTGTAACAATTTCAGCCCCTTTCCAAGATTCAGGAATTGGTGTCCCAGCCACTATAGAATTACATAAAAAGTTAATATAGGGTCCCCAAATTTCTACATCGTGCTTTAGCAAATCACCAGGGATTTTATCGGGGCCAGGTGCTTTACCCATTTTAATAGCCTGTAGTGCCTCAACAGTTTCTTCTAAGCTAAAATGTAAATGGGTGTTATCAATTAATATATTGGTCTCCTGGTCCTCCATAACCATCCCCTCGTTGGTGTTACAATATAATTTAGAAAAATGATCACACCAGGTTTTTTCATCGAGGTATATGTCCCTGGATGATCTGCCTTTTTTGTTTCCTTTAGAGATTAGATTCCAGAATGTACCCTGGTCTTTCTGGTTGGCAGCATTTATAAGGTCATCCCAGAGGGCATCGTCCCATGCTTTTTTTTGCTTGGGCCAATATTTTATTATATGCTAATCTACTATCTTGAATTCCCTGGTAATTCTTTAATTTTACAGCCTGGATCAGGTCAGTCTTGGCTTTACGACAATTCTTGTTATACCATTGGTTTGTTGTCGCTAAATGATTATTTTTCTGGCTCGAATCCTTTTTGTAGATTTTACTTAAATGGGGAGTCAGTGCATCTACTAGTTTATAGTGTAAATCTAAAACATCCTGAGTGCCTGGAACAGGCATTTGGCATGCTTCAAATAGATCAGCAAAGGTGTTGTAAATATTTGCCATCGTTTCTTCCTTGGCCAGGATATAGGGCCACTTAATAGCACGCCTATTGTTTGAAACCTGGAGTTCTCCAGCGGGGCTATTTAGCATGGCTTCCATGCTTATATTAGATATAAAAGGCTCTGGTTGTAACCATAATTGGAGGGGGAAATGATCACTCTCTATTCTGTGGTCTATTTTAAAATCTATTATTAAAAACCATAGACTCATGGAAAACAGTAAAAAGTCTATATGTGACCTATAGTTTCCCCTACCAAATGTTGGAGCCGCTGGTCTATCAGACTGAAAACGGCCATTACACGCCCTTAATTCATGATTTACTGAGTATTATTGCTTTAAATGTCGCTATAAGCTAGGAAAATAATAATACATAAAGGGATTAGTGTGGGTTTTAACTTTAGAATCTTCCTTTCCGCATATTAATTATTCTTTGTGTTTGTTTTGCTTAAGTTGGCATTCGGGCCTACCAAGCCATGACATTCAAAATGGAGTTTGGAAGTGGCCACCCTCTTGTGAGCGCGATGTCTTCTGCGCAGACTTGGATGGCTCCGAAGATCTCCAGGCATCCTCAATTCAGAGCACAGTGTTCCTGGTCAAGGATAGGAACATGGAGGACTGCGAAACTTCAGTCAGTGAAAATTACTAGAGGAAACTATAGTCACACATAACCAAGATTCAACAATGTTGCATGAGCATGACATAGACTGAGGAAGTGACCCAGCAACTTCTCTGAGAACCCAAGTCAGTGGGAAAACTGGACCATATTGCAAATTTCGCCAAATGGACCAATCATATTCTTTCGTAGTCTAAGAAATGTTTCATGTTACCCAGAATTTTATTGTAAAAAGGGTAGTAGAATAGAGAGGGGGTCGCAGATCATCTCCGGAGGAGAGTGCGTTCCAAAGGGGTGTCCTGAATTACCGTGCTCGATTCGCTTGCACGATTACTTGGTCCTTTGGAGATCATTGGGACTGTGTCGTGCCGAGCAAAATAACTTTTTCCGGACTTTTGAGTCTTGGCCTGCTTCTGATTGAGACGATTGAGCAAAGAATTTGGGTTATGCAGAGCCAATTGAATTAGAAAATAACCCTGATAGCAAGAATAGGTAAATATAAAATGTCATGCAATTTGTGTTGATAGACTGAAATTCAAATTTGATTGACCGAAATGCTAATTATATAATTGCAAACAAGAATTAGATAAACTAAATATTGATTAACAGAAATAATGAGTTTGTGGTTCTTCCATTAGGTTACTAGAGGATTCTGAAGCTTTAATGTGTTTTAGCTGGTTCTAAATCACCATCAACCAGTCCAACTAATTGATCCACTCGACCAAGTGGTAGAGTGCCTTGATGTTAAGGTTAGGATCCTATAGGTGTTGATGTAAATATGTATATACTGTAATACATTTTTCTTTCCTATAGGTAATAAGGTACCCCCCACATGTCCAGCGCATCGTTCCTCCTGTGTGCAGACTCGTGAGAGAAACGTATGAGTGTTGGTGTTATGGGCCCCACCAATGAATGCGTGTGTGAATGAGTTAGTGTGACGACGGGTCTGTGACGTAGGGAGGATATGTAAATTTGCCCCTTTCGCGCTGGATCAGTTTCTCTGGTAGCAGATTGATGGTTTTATTGCATTTGTTTGGTGATTATTGCTTATTGATTTTGATTTCTGATTATTGATTGCGGATGTTTGGTTGATTATTCATTTATGTTCTAACATTCTATGTTGAGTCGCGTTGCATTCTATGTTGTTTCTGAAGACTTCTGGGATGTAGGAAGCTGGATGCCCTGTAGGTACACGGGGAAAACGTGTGGCAAGTGAAGTCGCACGGTGTATTGTCTTGTTGCCCTGTAGGTACACGGGGAAAACGTGTGACGATTGGAGTCACACGATGCATTGTCTTGGTTCGAAATTGGTAACATCGTCGTGTGTTATCGGTAGGGATTCTCTGTGTGAAAGTGGTCTATGAATAGCGAAGGCCACCTGTGAAATTTCTTCGGTCTTAAGTAACAGGAGTCAATTGTGAGCTCTGATTATGCTTATCACTGGAAAGGTAATAGGTCTCCCCTAAGTAGTGGGAAGTGCTACTTTACCAACAAATTAAATAATTCTTTGGTAGGGCAGAGGTAAGCGCTGCTCTCGAAAAATACAGGATTTCTGTGTAAGTGGACTACATTTTCCGTATGAATGTGTGTAAGTGAAATAGCATTCGGCTTTATTGTGAAACTCTGGCCTTAATTCTCAGGAGCAGTGTAGTCTCCACATGTGTTTTATCTCCAGAGAAACGGTTAGCTAATGCTTGTTAGAAGGGTAAGGTAGAGGGAAGTGCTACTTTATCGGCAAATGAAATAATTCCGTGGTAGGGCAGAGGTAAGCGCTGTTCTCGAGAAATATGGAATTCTTGTGTAAAAGGTCAGAACTATTCCTTTGATTTAGCGAAGCGGACAATGGTGGTGTTTTTATGTCGTTACTAACAGATTTTGAGTGAAAGAGATCGTAAAGAAAGTTTGCTGATAAATTTTGTAAAGGAGGGGCCAGCAGAAGCAGGAGTAGCGAGAAAGCTGACGTCAGAAAAGACCGCGCTGGGATTGGCCAGCCATTAAGACGTAAACGCTCCGGATTGGTGTGTTAGTGTACGCCGTACTAGGAGTGGAGAATTTCAGAATGACATAAACGTTCCGGATTGGTGCGTTAGAGTAAGCCGCGCTGGGATTGGAGAGTTGCAAAGGTGACATAGATGCTCCTGATTGGTGCGTTAGTGTGAGTCGCGCTACGATTGGATAAGACAACAGAATAGTCATAGAGGGAATCTAGCGATACAGAATAGGGAAAATTATGTATTACGATCCACCAGAAAAAGTCCTGGTTTGGAAAGATCAAGAATTTATTTAAAAAAGATAAACCGATTGTGACTAGAGAGGGACAGTTGCTTCCTCCACCAAAATCGCCTGCATCCTTCATGGTTGCGAAATATGGATATCATACATGTATTTGGTTAGATAATTGGGCAAAGTATACAAAAGATGATGGAGTTTTAGCATTTCCAGAACATGGTTCATTTAATTTAGCGGTATTAAGGAATTTAAGAGAAAGGATGATGAGATTAGAACCGAGACCTAGACCCACTCAGTTAGTTTGAAGCATTGACAGAATGGGAAGATGAGATGTATGAAAGAGAGAGACAGCGGAGTGGCGGAAGGTATAAATACATGTTTGGTAGACCGTGTGGACAGGAAAATCATGATGACAGAATGAGAAGATGGCGGAGTGCGAATATGGCTGATGGGATGTTCCCTATGAGAAATGCCAAAGAGACTAGTAGTAGAAAATGTAAAGAGAAGAGAAATAATACAGGGTCAGAAGGCTACAAGAATGGTGTGAATGAGTCGGAGGATGATGTACTTGAGGACATGTAAAAATCCTCCCTCGTACCAACCAAATTCTACGTTGTTGACACCAAGTGCGCCAGTGAAAGAGGCACCACAAAATATAAAATTTGAGTCAACGCCACCTGAGGTAGGAAAAAATAATCCCTTTAGAGAATCAGAAAATACACAACCTGGTAGAATGACAAATGAAAACTCAGCTGAATTAGCCAGAACTACTTTGGAGTTAACTGAAAAGATTAGGAAATTGACCAAAAATATGGAAGCTGTAACTGTTCCTGTAACAATAGGACCAGTGATGCCTATTTTTGATAAGCAAAAGGATAGTGAAAATTGTCTAACGATCCCTTACAACAGTAATAAGCAAGCTGAAATGGAAAAAAGAGATTCAGGAGAAAATCCATGAGGAAAAGTGGTAGGAACTTCTGGATTAAGTACTACTAAACATTTGACAGTGAATCAGAGCCTGACGAATAAAACACTAATGACAACAGAATCAGTACCAGGATCGCCAAAGAGTCCAGAACGAGTGAGGAAGGAAAAAATTCCTGTAGGTCGCACTTCTGATGAACTAAGTGAATGGTTAAGGAGTTTACAGCAAAAAGATGCTGAACCTCAACCTTTAGATGTGGCAAAATTAAAAATAACTTTAGAAGAATTAATAGTAGGAACTATTCCTACAGAAAAGTTAAAAGCATATCAGGATGAAGAACTAATGTTTCTATGTAAAAGTATAACATGGAGAGTGAGACATTTACATGAAAAATTGGAAGAAGTAGCGAGTGAAATGGGTGTCGATTTTGAGAAAATAAAATCATTACAGAAACCATACTGAGTAGATTTGGCTGAAAAAGACATTGAGAATTTGAATACCGTGGGAAAAATGACACAAATTAAAGAGCTAATTGTTTTACTGAGAAAATGGGGCGATGTAGATAAATGGAAGAGCAGGTGGTTTCAGAAACAAGACGATGTAACAGACAAAACATTTGCAGCTTTCCCAGTAAGAGAAAAAGAGAAAGTGGTAACTGAGTGTCCCATGATGGAGATTCCAGGAGGAAGCTATGTGCATGTCCCCTGGACTAGACAAGACATTTTATCATTTATAAATGACTTCCCCCGTCTTCGCGAGAAGCCGGTGGAGTGGTATAGGCAGGTAGACAGGTTTGTCAAATTATCAAAAGTATTGTGGATTGATTTGAACAGTCTATTTGACATAATTGTGCCAGCAGATTTATGGGCAGAATGTAAAATTACGATAGGTTGGCCTACTCAGGAATACCCTAGAGATCCTAAAACAGGTGCCCCTGATCCAGAGGTAATGAGAAAATATGAACAGGTAGTTACCTTCTTGAAAAATAAAGTACCTCCAAAAGAAACTGATTGGGTATAAATTGATAGAACTCATCAAGAAGTAAAAGAATCTGTACATGCCTATTATGAGAGATTGTTATTGGCTTTTAAACAATACAGTGGTGATGAAAATTTGAGTGTGAAAGATTTAAGTCATTTTGTATATCCATTTGTGTATGGGTTGGGACCTGAAGTAAGTGAAATGATTAAATAACACACTGTGGATTGGCAAAATAAAAAGATATATGAAGTATTGAGGCATGCAAAATATTTTAGCGATGAGATTGAAGCCAAGCAATGTAAGTTAAAAGAAAAAGCCATGTGGGCTCAAGTAAAAGTGGCAGAAAGACAGGAAGCCCAACTGATTGAACAGGCAAATGGAATGAGCAATATGAAACAAAAACCCAATATTGGGAAAGGAAAAGGACAGATTAGTATAGAAGAAGCCAAAAAGAATTGGCCATGTCATAACTGCAGAAATATAGGGCATTGGAAATCCAAGTGTAAATTACCCCCAAGTGCAAATGGCGATAATGCCTCATTAAATCCACAGGTGCAGAATGAGGTGAGTTGTCAACCACAGCGATAGCAGCAGGTTGTTGCCCAACAGTGTCATTTGCCAAAACCGCCTTTTCCACAGAGCGTAAACCCTCAGAGATACAGTAATGAGACAGGATTCTACACCGAAGAACAGGTAACTAAGCTGCCGCGCGCTAGTGCTGTTTCGCAGTATTGGCTGCAACGCGATGAGAGTGAGTCAGAAGAGAGTTATTGACGGTGCCAAGGAGGGGAAGAAGAGTGCGTACTTGGCGCAACTCTGGAAGTAGACCAGTCAGGCCCTTTTGTGGATGGAAAGATAAATGACGAAAACATTATTTTCCTAGTAGATACTGGTGCTACTCGTTCAACTGTTAGATCAACTGATGTTAAAAATCTTCCTCTCTTGGATGAGACAATCCAAGTAGTGGGAGTTTCAAACAGACAGATAAAAACGTCTCTTACTGAACCAGTTAAGGTTAAAATAGGGAAATTTTACGAAATGCACCGTTTCGTCGTGTGCGATACCAGCCCTGTAAATTTGTTAGGACGGGACTTGTTGTGTCAGATGAACTGCACAATTTTCTGTACTCCTGATGGCATAGCCTTTGAGACTCCTGATGAGGATGTACTGTACAAAATGACTATAGCTAATATGAAACCCGAAGTAACTGAGGCATTTGCTGTATTTGACCCAGAGGAATTGCCTCAGGAATTGAAGAAAACAGTGAAAACGGAGGTATGGGATTTCACTGGAGAAGATGTGGGATTAATGAGAAATGTAGATCCCGTAAGAATTACTGTAAAGGAAGGAGTAAGTTAGCCAAATATTTCACAGTATAAATTGACACCCGAAATAATTGCAGGAGTTACTCCTATAATAGACAGAATGATTGAACAAGGTATTTTAAGAGAAATAAAGAGTAGTCCATGCAATTCGCCAATTATGGGTTTGAAACTTTCAGGATAGTACAAGACCTGAGAAAGGCGAATAAAAATGTTGTATCATGTTGTCCCATCGTACCAAATCCTTCTGTGATTCTATATCAGATTCCTAATGATGCAGAATGGTACACAGTCATTGACTTGTGTCATGCTTTCTTTTCTATGCCATTGCACCCTGATAGCAAACAGATTTTTGCGTTCCAGTTTGGCGAACGTACTTTGGCATGGTGCCGAATCCCACAGGGGTATACAGAAAGTCCATCAATATTTAATCAGATTCTGAAGAAGTCCCTAGAAGATTTAAAAATGCCCGAAAGTTCGGTACTAGTCCAATATATCGATGACCTATTGGTGACATCGAGAACTCGAGAAGCTTGCGTAGTGGATACAGTTGCATTGCTAAATCATTTAGCAGATGGAGGACTTAAAGTATCCCCATCAAAGTTGCAATTTTGTCAAAAAGAAGTACAGTATTTAGGCCATAACATTGAAAAAGGGCTAAGAAAAGTGACTGCAGATAGAATCAGGATAATCAAAGGAATGAGAGCCCCAATGACTCAAAGAGAGGTGAGAATGTTACTTGGAATGGTTGGATATTGCCGTCAGTGGATTAGTAATTTCTCATTGATTGCAAAACCTCTGGTACGTTTGACAAAGAGCGATGTGAGAGACCCCATTGAGTTGAATAAAGAGGAGTTGAAGGGTTCTAAACAATTGAGAGATGGTTTGTGTGAAGCCCCAGCTCTTGGCATGCCTGACTATGAAAAAGAGTGTGAGCTCTATTGCAGCGAAAGAAATGGATGTGCGCTTTCTGTACTAGTACAGAAACATGGAAAATTGAGAAGATCAATTGCATATTTTTTGGCTATATTAGATCCTGTAGCTGTGGCACTGACTTGTTCTTTGAAAGCTGTAGCAGCTGCTTGTAAGAGCCTGGAACAGAGTGAAGGAATTGTGATGGGATATCCTGTGAGAGTGTTTGTGCCTCATGACTTTTAACTAGGAGTCTCACTCAGTTTATGACGCATAGTGGTCTAACTAAGTATGAGAAAGTCATTTTAGGTGCAACAAATGTGAGCCTTGTGAGGTGTCTTAATGTGAACCCTTCAACATTGTTACCTGATGCTTAGAATGTGGAAGTCAGGGATGATGTGGATCATGACTGTTTGGAAGTGCTTTATTTTTGGGCTAAGCCACGCCCTGATATAAAAGATGTACCTCTGACAGAAAATGACTATGTGATGTTTGTGGATGGGTCATGCTTAAGAACAGACAAGGGGATTTTGAGTGCAGCTTATGCAGTGTGTACTGTAGCAGCTGTATTGGAAGCATCTTGTCTGAAAGGAGTCAAATCAGCCCAGGTTGCTTAACTATTTGCATTAACAAGAGCGTGCAAGTTGGGAAAGAATCTGAGAGTCACTGTGATTACTGATAGTCAGTACGGCTTTGGTGTGGTGCATGACTTTGGGCATATTTGGTCCCAAAGAGGATTTTTGACATCGAGTGGAACTCCTATAAGGAATGCAGAAGTAGTTGGAAAGTTGCTTGAGACGATACAGCTGCCTAAGCAATTGGCAGTAGTAAAATGTGGCACACACTCAAAAACCACTGAATATATATCAGCGGGGAACGAGTTTGCCAATGACATGGCACAATATTGTACACAAAACCAGAATTCAGTAAATCGTGGCAGGGAAAAAGAAATGAATTCGTGTCCCTTGCTTTTTACTAACTCTGTGAATACATGGGAGGAGGTAAGACAGTTACAAGAAGAAGCAGGAGATGAGGAAAGGAAACAGTGGATAAAAGCAGGTTGTGCACCTCGAGAAACAGATCATGTTTGGGTTTATCGGGATGGAAGGCCAGTCATGCCTGATAGCATGGTCTCTACCATAGCACGGATGTATCATGGACAAGCACATGTAGGAAGGGATGCTATGATCAGACTTTTCAAACAGACATGGTATAATACCAAGTTTAGACTTGTAGCTGAGAGCCTATGTCAGAGATGTCTTATATGTCAGCAATATAATCCCGGAAGGAAAACAGTGGTGAGCCTAGGAACGATAGGACGAGAAGGAGGGCCTTTCACAAGAATGCAGATTGACTTAATTGAAATGCCCCCCTGCAATAGACTGAGGTATGTTCTAGTGGTAGTTTGCCTATTTTCTCGATGGGTGAAAGCATACCCGACAAGAAGGAGTGATGGAATTACTGTAGCAAAAGTACTATTGAGAGAGTTCATTCCCAGATTTGGTTTCCCAGTCACGATCGAATCAGATAGAGGAAAGGATTTTCATAATGAAATCATGAAACTGATTTGTGAAGCATTGAATGTACAACAGAAACTGCATTGTGCTTATCGCCCAGAGGCTTCTGGTGTGGTGGAACAAGTAAACGGCACGATTAAAAATAGATTGGGAAAAATGTGTTTAGCCACAGGTTTGAAATGGCCTGATGTCTTGCCTCTAGTGCTCATGACTATTAGATCTACCACTGATAGGAATACAGGATTCAGTCCCCATGAAATAGTAATGGGGAGTGTAATGAGACATGTTTTCAGTCCTGTCAACAAACTATTGCCTATATCTGATGACTTGGTGTTGGATTATTGCAAGCGGTTGGCTGATTCCGTTCATTCTGTGTTTCATCAGGTTGGATCGGATGCAACCACTCTGAAAAGAAGCCAGCTCATGATCTAAGTCCAGGTGACTGGGTGAGAGATAAAGTGCATAGAAGAAGAAATTGTCTGGTCCCACGGTGGGGTAAACCACGTCAGGTAATCTTGACCACGACGACAGCTGTGAAATGTGCAGGAGTAAAAAATTGGATTCATGCTAGTCATACCTTGCGAATTACAAATCCAGTGGATAACAGGGAAGAAGAATATTTTGAAGAATCTGATACCAGTTCTGAGTCGGATTCAGAAGAAACAAGAACAAGACCAGCTCCTGAAAAGGCAGAGTTAGAATCAAGTCCAGTTATAGCACCAGAGAATCTACCATTAAGAAGGAGATTACAGATTTCTGACAGTAGCTCAGAGTCAGACACTGAACAAGTACAAGTACATGAAAGAGTAAACGAAAACAGTGAAGAGACTATCAAAGAAATTCTTGATAAAGAAGCGCCACATGCAAAAACAAGAGAAATTCCACCTGAAAACACAGAGGTAGATGATGAGGTACTAGATACAGAGAGAGAGGGAAAGATTGTTGCGGAAGAACCCCGAGGAGGTGTAAGGAAACAACACATCCAGGTAGAAGAAGGGACAGTTAGTCAGCAGGAAGATTGTGTGGAAGAAACACGAGGAGGGACAGAAGTAGATAAGAAAAAGGAAGTTGCGGAAAGGAAAACTACTCAAAGTAAGAGTCAAGGTGGAACTGAATCTGAAGACAGTGACGAAGAAGTACAGGAAGGTCGAGTTCTGAGAAAAAGAGCATGGAGAACTGAGAGAAGTGAAAAGGGAAATACGTTGAAAAGGCCAGCAAAGGAGGAAGTTTGGCCAAACAAGATAAAGAGATTGAGATACTGATTGACACGAGTAAAGTCATCTAGAGCTGAACAAGTGAATGAGGTGCCTAGCCAAGAGAAATCAAAAGACATTGGACAGACACCGTCAGAGGAAAGAAAACAGACTAAGAAACCCAACCAGAAGTATAAGTCACCAGAATGGTCATACGTGGCAATTCCTGAAGCACAAGAGGAAGCAGACAGCCAAGGGGATCTGGGATTGATTATACCAGAAGTGGTTGAGGAAGACGAAGAATCGGAAATCCTGAGAGTTATCTTGTCCGACATCGGGGAAGAGACGGATGTTCAGGAAATTCTGAATCATGACTGTGACAGTAAAGTGAAAGACGATCAAATGCCAAATTGAGGAAACCAAGGTGTTCCAGAAGAAAATTTTCAAAATACCGAATAAGAGACATAACCAAAAAGAACCAAGTAGGCGCCTAGAGCCTTGGGTTTAGACAAAACTAGTTGTGTGTCGACGAGGCTAAGTCAAAAGATACTGATCATTTTCCGAAATGGCAAACAAAGAAAGTAGAAAATCTACATGTGTGTTCCTTCAAGATGGTGCAAGGTGTGTTGCTGTTGTACAGGATTACTAATGCTTCTGTGGAGTGCGTTAACTTTAATACATTTGAAACGATAGAAGATCATAGCGAGAATAAGTCTGATGTAGAAAAGATTCATGATATTCATCCGATTAAAGAAATAGATAGAACTTACTTACATAAAGATAGGTCCATAACTGATTTGTCTAACAATGTTTTCTCAAAATTGTTGTATGAATATGTAAAAACAATGGATGTGAGAGACTGCTACTTCTGCATGCAGTTACCTGCATCAGTGTCTGAGGGAGTGACATATCACCACCTTCCAGTAACATATGGAATAACATGTAGTGTATTAGCAAGTTTGTTTTATAAAACAGGGAAACTAGAAAATTATGTTTCTGATGTAGATAACATTTTTTCACAAGTACCTGTAGTTCCTGAACTGAATAGAGTAAAACCTGGTAAAGTTTTAGGTGAATGTTTCCTAGAAACTAGAGAATTAACTTTAGAATCAGTATTTAGAAATAATCTCACTTGTAGTTTGAAGAAAGAAGAAAATACTTTTCTAGATATGGTAGAAGAAAGGAGAATAAGAATGCAAAAGAAGATACCTGAAGGAAAGGAAGAAAAGACAGTCTGGGACATTGAAAGAGAAAAACATTTGAAAGGAGAAACTAGTCCAGCTATGGCTTTAGATTGGCCTCAGAAAGGAAAATTGTGTATTAGAAGAAATCAAACTGTATATGATAATTACTTCATAGGTGCGAGTGACTGCCATGATACTTACAGAATCATGGGTGGATGGGGATTTAAAGAAGGTAAGTAAGTAAGTAAATATTTTATTTGTACATGATTAATTAAAATCTTTACAAGTCGAATAAAAAACATTTAAAAGGACAATTAAAAATTGCAAAGAGAATTAACCAAAGGGTATTTAAAAGTTCTCTCTGTCCTGTGCGTTTGCCAAGTTGATTCAGATTAAAGTGTTGCATTGTTAAAATCAACAGTCCTCAAGCTCTCATGTATCTGACTCCGGCCAGTTCAAAGAATTTTACGACCTGACAGTTTAGTTTTGTTTTGCTGGGATTGAAGCAAAGTTTGACTGCCTGTCTGCATGTCCGTATACCATAGGTTTTGAATGAGTCTCGCAGGAATTTGCATCTCAGATCTTTCAGTTTGGGGCAGATGCACACTGCGTGGACAAGGTCTTCCTTTCCTGCTTTACACAGACGGCATTGTGGATCAAGATTTTTCCTTATCCAGGGCGGTAGGTGAGGATATACCGGGATTACGCCCAGACGCATTTTTAAAAATTTCTCTTTCATTCTTAGGTTCATGCCCACATTGAGGTAAGCCTGTGGTTGCATTGGACCATAATCATTAAGGATTACCCAACCATGTGCTTTTTTTGTCAGGGCCTCCTTGTCTTCAGTTTTAGAGATGAGTCTAACTACTTTTTTGGCTGTTTTTTTAAACGTCACATGGTCTGTTGGAATGTCCCATAAGTTGGATAGGCCCAGCACTTCAAGAGAGTCAATTAAATACTTCCTCGCTGATGATTTTTGATGCTGAAGAGTCTCATCCCAGATGTTAGAATTTAGGGAATCATTGTTGGCGTTACGTATCTTGTGCCAGGCAGTGACGTATGCACACCGTCTTTCTAAGGTTTGTTTCGCGATGCCAAATTCCAGTCGTATTTGTGCTGAGGAGACTTGTTTTGGCAAGTTAAAGATGAGCCTGTAAGAGTTTGAGATGATTGTGTCCAGAAGAGTGGCGTCTTTTCCTTGAAGGGGTTCGCTCCCGTAGGTGAGTGTTGGTTGCAGTTTTGCGCGAAGTACTTGGAGAAGTGGATAGAAGGTCAGATCTGGGAGTTTAGTTTTTAAGGATTTTAGGGCAAGGGAGGTTGCCATTCCCTTGCCTCGCAGGGAGTCCAGCTGGGGTTTAAAAGTGATCTTCGAGTCCAGTATTATGCCCAAGTATTTGTAAGTTGTTACGTTTTCCAATCGTTCTCCATTTATATGCCAATTATGTTCCCTTTTCTTTTTGTAGTTTACTGCCATAACCTTAGATTTATTGAAATTTATCTGCAGTGCATTTTTATTTGAAAAATCGTAGATGGTGTTTAGAAGGTGCTGAAGACCAATGGGTGTCTGGCTGATGAGCACCAGGTCGTCTGCATACAGCAGGTTGGATAGTGTGGTCTTCCCTAGCTTTGGTGCATGGCAGTATTTTTTGTCTAGTTCGCCGGGCAGGTCGGCTAGGAAGAGGTTGAATAGCATTGGGGCTAGGACACAGCCTTGTTTGAGGCCCTTTGTTGTTTTTATTGGTTTTGAAAGATGTGTGCCTGCACCAAGTTTCACTTTAATCCAGGTGTCAGAGTGTAGTGCTATCAGTACGTTTAAGAGATGAACAGGTATGCCCCATTTGGTCAGTTTTTGCCATAACATGTTGCGGTCTACATGATCGAACGCTGCAGTATAGTCGATGAAGGAGAGATATAAAGATTTATTGTTATCTCTTGCTGATTCCATCAGTAGAGTCAGGGCCGTGATGTTTGTAATTGTTCCTTGGCCCTGACGGAATCCGGTTTGGGTGTTCGGGATTACCGAGTTTGCGGCGGCCCATGAGGTTAATTCCTCTAGTATGTTCCCTGCAAAGTATTTAGCTTCTACGTCAATTAGTGCTATCAGACGGTAATTTTTTGGGTCTTTTTTGCTCGAATGTTTATGGATTGGACTGATTATTGAACCATGCCATGACTCTGGTAGAAACTGATTAGTTTTTGCGTAGTTGAATAAAGATGTTAACGCGACGCTCCAGAACTCTACGTCGTTTTTGTAAAGCATTGATGGTAAGCCATTGGGTCCAGGGGCTCCTGTTGGTCTTCCTTTCGCTATTTGTCTTCTGATGTCTTCAGTCCCAATCGTCGATGGCTGTGGATCTGAGACTGTTGAGGTGTCGGCGGCATTCTTTAAATCGGTCGCTTTCAAGATGAAAGTGCTGCGTTTGTTGTTTGCTTCTCTTTGGTGGTATCCTGGTACTACCTCCACGTCATCCGTGCTCAACCTCCTTAGCACTTCCTCTTTAGTTGTAGCCTCGCTATTAAAGTGACTGGCTAGATGGTTTATCCATGCTTCTTCTGTGATGTTAGAATCTATGCCACCATGGTCAGGATTTTTTATTTCCTTGATCATTCTCCAGAATTTAGAGCTGTTTTTTTGTTTCGCTTCGTGGAATAGTTTTGCCCACAGTTGATCGTTTTTATTTTTCTGTTTCTCCCATTTCTTCTGTTTTAGTGTTTTTTTAGCTTCCCTCAAGGTTGCCTGCATATCTTTATTGTCCGGGTCTTGCCGTATCTTTCTCAGCGTGTGGTTTATTATTCGTTTTTGGATCTACATGCCTGGAGAGAGTGATGTTTTATTTAGGTGTCCCTTGCCATACGGAGGCTTCTTTACTGGACCCTTAGATAATTTGTCTGCAACTTTTTGGGTGAAGTTTTGCCATTCTTTTGATGGTGTGTTCAGGCGCTTTACTGTTTGAATGTATAAAGATTTTACGTCGAGACTTATTGTAGTGATGTTGTTGGAGTTACATCGAAGTCGCCTTAGGTTTGATGTTGTGTCTATCTTTGGGCCGGTGTATGGTTCTGTGTTTAATAGTGCTCTTGCTTTTATACAGATTTCTTGGGGGAGGTGGTCACTAAGGTCGTTGACCCCTATCCTAAATGTTGTTATCATTGGGAACATGTTTAAGGATGTAAAGGTGTAGTCGAGATGGGAGGTGTGATTATTGGAATGAAATGTTGGGGCCGGTGGATTGTCGCCAGCAAGTCGCCCGTTAAGTGCCCTTAGGTTGAGGTCTTCTAGCTGTCTCAATAGTTTTTTTGAGTTGGTTGTTGATTTATCTGTTTTAGCCATGCTTTGTCTTGGCACGCCCCACGCGGAGCTGAGTTCTTGCTGAATGTTATTATCGTGGTCTGTGTTGATGAGGAACATATTGAAGTCACCACCGACTATGATCTGGTCGGACTGGTCTTCTTCGGAGATTTTTTGCAGTACTTTTATCAGTTCATTTGCTGCTTTTCGTTTTTGTGTAGGATGAATATAAGTATTTATTATTATAACCTCTTGAGTATGTTGTTGTAGTGTTAGCTGGGTTTTAACCGTCAGGATTCCGCTGGGGGGGGATATGTAAAACTCTGTGGGTCTTATTGTTCCTATTGTGGCTATGGATGCCAAGATGGCAAGACCTCCTGATCTGCGTCCAAAGATAGAATTTTTGCTGGCAGGGAGAAAGCATGATGTAAACCCTTGAATTTCGAATGGTTCTTCCTCCCAAGTTTCTTGGAGGAGCAGGAGGTCGAATTGGTTTAGGTACTGCAGGAATTCAGGGTCGTGTCTTTTGCTTGCCAGGCCGTTGATATTCCAAATACAAATTTTTATTTGTTTGACTTTTTCTGTAGTGCTCTCAGTGTTCAGAACCCTTTGTCAATTTGGAATAGCTGTATTAATGGTTCGCTGGATCAATGGCAGCTTTTGGGTGAAGATTGGTGGGTTTTGGTCATTTTGTAGGAGTTCCTGACCATTGACCGTTGTTGCCCCAAGTTTGGAATGTGCTGTCGGCGAGAAACTCCTTGCTCCTTTTAGCACTGAATTGGTCTTTTTTCGCGCCGGTGATCTGGGCGGAAGTAAAAAAGGTGCCGGGTATCGAGGTTGTTCTACAAGTCGTAAGTCGATCCCCCAATTTTTAAAGATTATTTTTTCTTCCATTATCTTTTTCGCTGTCTCGGGAGTATTCCACGTTGTTTTTGTCATTTCTTGGTGGATGATGTCGTTACTGGGGATGAATTCAATTTGGAGCAGGTCTGAAGAGTAAGTGTTCTCTAGGGTTGTTATTGAGTGAAGGAGTTTAAGAATGTTACCCCTGTTTAATATGTCGTCCCTGCCAAGGGACGTGTATTCTGGCGCAAAGAGAATGACAGTGGAATTTGCTTGGTTGGTGATGTTTTTGCAGTTTGGTTGGAAACTCACGTAGGTGTTGTGACTAGAGTGGGGTTGCCTGCTTATGCTGCTCACAGTTGGGCTGTTTATTTGGGTTCTTAATGTGTGCTCGACTCTTGTTTCGGTTATATTGCTATTAGTTGTGC
The DNA here is from genome assembly GCF_964204655.1 of Triturus cristatus. Lineage (NCBI taxonomy): Eukaryota > Metazoa > Chordata > Amphibia > Caudata > Salamandridae > Triturus > Triturus cristatus. The sequence goes on from NC_140593.1 coordinate 741,206,336, forward strand.
TATTTGATGGTTGAATGAGTTCTGTATTATTAATGAGCTTAGTTGTAGAAGTGGTTTTTTGTGTTGAATTAAACTTGACTGTGGGGTCATCGATCTTTCTTGGTTCACAATTGTTTTGGTCAAGTAATTGGTTGTTTGTTTCCAGGTGAAATTTCTTGGCTGGGCTTCTGGTTGTCTTTTGGGCTGTGGCGTGAGGAGGGTTAATTAGCTGCTCTTGTATTTTATCTTGATCCTCTTGTTGTGGTGTATGTGGGCATGGCTCTGTGTCCGTTGCTTCAGAGGAGCTTTTGCTGTCTTCTTGCTGTGGGTTGGACTGTTTTTTGGTGAAAAAGTTGACGTTTGATATGAGCTTTTTCCTCCCTTTCCTTTTTTTCCTTCGAATTTTGTTCTGTGCTTTGTTGTTCTTTGGTGTCAGATTAGTGGGGGTGGCTATTTGGATTACTGGTTCGACGCCTGGGACCTTTAGCTGGGTAGAGGTCAATTCCCTGCTCTCTGCAGTTGGATTGGTGGCTGCTCCCGGGACCAGTGTTGGCTTGGGGTCCTGCGGTTTTTGTTTTGGAATTGATGCTGCACAACAATCTTGCATTAGAGGAATTGATGGTTTTTGTTTTGGAAATGATGCTGCATTACAATCTTGCGTTAGTGGAATTGATGATTTTATTTCTCGCATCAGGTCCCCTAGCATTGATGGCATTGTGGCTAGTTTGTCTAATATCAATTCACAGGAGCATGGTTGGGAGGGTGACTTGATCGTGTAGGTCGCTTCTTGGCCCCTTTTTATGAGACCGTTTAGTTCAGATATCTTCCCCTCAATGCCTAGTATAGAAGTAGCTATTGATTGTAAGACAGTTAGCTGGGTGTCCATTTTTAGCGATTGGAACTCTAGTGCTTTGGCAGTTGTTTGCAAAGTATTTATGATTATAGGCCATGGGCTTTCAGCTAGTGGATTTAACGTGCTATTGCTGTTCCCCTGGCTTAATGAGGTGTTTGGTTCGTCGAATAAAGTGTTGTACTCTGGCCTCAGGTTGTAAGAGGCGATGAGATCTTCCCATTCCTGCGTGGCCATGAATGTCATATCATTTTCCGCGGAGCAGGTCGTGGAGTTGAGGTCGCTGTAATGAGATAGGGAGCGACGCGTTTTTGAATTGGACTCGATTGTCCCGCTCTGGGCGCTTGTATGCCCCCCATGGTCTGGTTTTGTTCTTATTGGGGGCTCTGTTTGCGTAGTGGTTATGTTAGTCTGTTGGAGTTGTTGGTATTGTTCTTTTAGTAATGTTTCTTGCTTGGTGCTCAAGCTGTCCCGGTTTGTCCGGTTGTTTTGTTGCTCCGTTGAGAAATTTCTGTTTGTTTGTCGAGGTAACGCATCTTGGATGTTCCAACTGTTACCGTCCTTGCTGTCTACTGTCATGGATGGGCTTTGCAGTTTCTTGTCCTGGTTCTCCTGGCTGACCCAACTTTCCTGATGCGGTTTGTTGGTTTCAGTTGAGTGAAGTGCCTCCCTTGAGATGGTATTTGGGGAGTTGGCTGTCACGGCGGGTCCGCCCGTTTCTGATGTGGTCTCTCTTGTGCGATCGACCGTGTCCTTGTCACGTGTGTTAGCCAAGCTTTGGTGGTTTCTTCTGATTGCTCCTTGGTCTACCTTTGGCGGTGACGTTGCCGGACTCCTCAGAACTGGCGAGGTTTTTGAGACTGGTGGATCGTCTAGTATGGTGCTACTGCTCCCCTCTGTAGTCAGTAGGGCGTCATTTGTGTGACTATCAGAACAGGTATAAGTGACTGCCTCGGGTAGGAGAGGAGTTTGCAGACCCTCTATGCATCCAGTCTTAGAGTAGATTGCTAAACCTGGATCTTTCAGGAAGGAAAATTTTGTGTATATCTTGGGTTGTTTAGTACATTTCCTTTTTGTTTCTGATGTTTCTAGTAGTCTCTCTATAGAAATGAGCTCCTTTGATTCGCTAAGAGATTTTAAAAATGACTTCGTCCTGATGATTGGGGGTTGCGATGTTGAGAGTGATGGGCCTAGTGCGGCGGCTGTTGGTAGTTCCGGGTCCGATTGTTGTTGATGGGCCGTGACAGAACTCAGGTTGGGGAAGTTGGCCTTTGATGGTGTCTTGTCCTGTTCTGTCCTTTTGCCGTCTCCATTCGTAGGTGAGGCTGGGTTTGGTGAGGCCGTTAGAACGCTCCTATCTGTCTTGACTGAGGTGTTTTGGGTGACCTCTACAAACCCTTGAAGACCCTCTTGAAGCGGTTTGATGTGCAGATCGAGTGCTCTCTTTATCTTCTTGGGCTTTGAGGGAGGATTCAGGTGGGGGTTGGGTAGCAATTCCCTGACTCTGCCAGATCTCATCTTTGTTGTCTTGAAGGCCTGTTATCTCGGAGGCCTAGTTTAGAGTAGTTAAGTTAGATTGGAATGAGATGGATAAAGCTGGGGGGGTGTGTAGATAGTTAGATAATGTGCAGAAGGGGTGCACACGATCAGACCCTCAAACCCTCAAACCCCTGACCCCCAGGACCGTGTCCGTATCCGTGTCCGGGTTGTTTGCTGTTTCCGGGAAGCAAGTAAGTAGACGCCTGGCGTCGTCTGTGGCGAGGGAGAGGTAACTTGAGGACAGGCGCTGGCAGTCCCCTCAGGGGGGGTCAAGGCGGGACGCTGAACACTAGGCACAACAATGGACAACACTGGACACGACAAGCAACAAACAACAAGACAGCGTCAGGAGATTACTCCTTGCCACATCCCGTTGTGTCCCACTGTCTCCCGCTGCGTCAGCTGTGCCGGTTTTGCCAGTTTGCCAGTCCTCTGACCCGTGTTCTCCCGTGCGTGCGCGCCTCACCTCGCCTCGCCTTAGCTCACTCGCTCACTCGGCACCACTGTTGGCCGGGTTCAGTCCGGCGATGAATCAGTGGTCCTGTCGTTTCTTTTCTTTTCTTTTTGCGGCGTCGGCTTGCTGATTCAAGTTTCAGGTTTTTTGGCTCGGACCACGAGGAGGGAGCTTGAGGGGGAGGGGTGGTGGTCGATGTGACTTAGAGAAGCGCGCTAACAGCTTGCACCTCTCACTGCGCCCCTCTCATCTCCTCTGATCGCATTGACGTTATATCTGCTGATTTCTGCTGATTTCTGCTGTCCTGCTGTCCTGCGAGGACTCTGCGCTGCTCCTCTCAGATCACGGCAGTGTTTGGGGGTGGTGAGACAAGGTAGCACCTCCTGTGCCTGCAACCTCCGTCCTCCGTCCGCATCTGTCACTGTAATGCAGGCGGAGACGTTGAAGCTGTAACGCCAGCTCTGTGTGCGCAATTTTAAGCACCCTTTTAGTCTCTTAAGGGTGATGCCGAGGTGGGGCGGAGAACAAACGAGCCGGAGCTACAGGGGCCGGAGCTGCCGGAGCTACGGGAGCTACGGGAGCCGCGGGGAGCGGGGAGGGGGGAGGGGGGGGGGGGCAGATTGGACTGCTGCACCAGCCTGCTCAACCCGACCCGGCCCAACCCAACCCACCTGTGTCTCTCTTGCTCTCTGCCGAATCGTCACGGCTCCGCAGCACCCGGCTCCACAGCTCCACAGCTTCGCTCAACTACTGCACTAGCAGTCCGCGGGAAAGCAGGCTCCTCCTCCTTCGTGGGCCCGTGTGATCAGCTCTCCAGAAGCGTGATTGAAATTCTTAGTTAAAGTAGAGCAGCAGGGCCGCATCCGTCTGCCTGCCACGATTCAATTTAAAGAAGGAAATGATCCGGTATTCCCTGGATTATATTTTATCTGTGGGAACAAAGCTTATTATCGATTACCGGACCATTGGTATGGCACATGTTATCCAGGCCTGGTCTTCCCAAAGATATTTCATGTGGGAAGGGGAAAAGATGGTGCACATGAGATAGGTAGACAACTAACACGTAGAAGGAGGGAGAGTTGGTCAGAAATTGTAGGGGATATTTTTGGAGCATTGATACCATCCGTTGGAATATCTCTGAAGGTACACAAAATTAGAAAATTGTCTACAGTAGTGGATCGCTTATCGACAAGCACTGCTGGAGGATTTTTATTAGTAAATACAGAAATGGTTGTCATGCGAGCCATGGTAATGCAAAATCGACTTGCCCTTGATATTATTTTGGCCAAAGAGGGAGCAGTCTGTGGAATGCTCAAGGCTCAACATTGTTGTACTTATATTCCTGACGAAAGTCAAGATTTAAAGACATACATTAAGAATATAACTGACTTGCACGAGGAGATTGTTCCATTGGAGGTTGAAGGTGTTTGGGAAAAGATTGGAAAAAGATTTTCTACTATTAAAAACTTTTTACTAAAATTAGGTAGTACATTTATTGGTAAAATTCGAATTCCAGTAACGTGTGATATTTTTAGTATTAATTTTGAGACTAGGATGTTTAAATTGCAAAAGCAGAAAATTACAAAATCATATAAAAAGAAAAACTGTTAAGAAAAGAGAGAAAGAATGAAAGAAAGGAAAGAGAAATGGAAGATATAGAATTAGAAGAGTGGAAAGAGAATGTATATAAAAAGACAAGAGAGGATGAAACAGGGGAAACAATCATGTGACCTAACAAAACTTAAGAGAACTGAATTAATTTCTATTATAAATGTTATCAAAATTTAAGGGAATTTATGGTGATATTAAAAATCACCAAAGGGGGGATTGATGTAGCAGGTAAAGCAACATTTTGTATACATTCTCTATTTTACATCAAAATACTAATTACATAATTGATTTATATTTTAATTTGAATTAACTGTGTGCTGTGTTATACTAACCAACAACATGCATTTTTGGTAAATACAAATTACACGCGGGACTCATTGCTATTTGCATGGCAGAATAACTCTAATAACTAATTGTGGTACGCCTATTAACAATAGTATGTGTGGTGATAGAATATTGCATGATTTATATTGCTTTGGTGACGTTTGCGTTCCTGTTGATGCCAAATGGTGAGTATTATTGCTTTAAATGTCGCTATAAGCTAGGAAAATACTAATACATAAAGGGATTAGTGTGGGTTTTAACTTTAGAATCTTCCTTTCCGCATATTAATTATTCTTTGTGTTTGTTTTGCTTAAGTTGGCATTCGGGCCTACCAAGCCATGACATTCAAAATGGAGTTCGGAAGTGGCCACCGTCTTGTGAGCGCGATGTCTTCTGCGCAGACTCGAATGGCTCTGAAGATCTCCAGGCATCCTCAATTCAGAGCACAGTGTTCCTGGTCAAGTATAGGAACATGGAGGACTGCCAGACTTCAGTCAGGGAAAATTACTAGAGGAAACAATAGTCATACATAACCAAGATTCAACAATGTTGCATGAGCATGACATAGACTGAGGAAGTGACCCAGCAACTTCTCTGAGTACCCAAGTCAGTGGGAAAATTGGACCATATTGCAAATTTCGCCAAATGGACCAATCATATACTTTCGTAGTCTAAGAAATGTTTCATGTTACTCAGAATTTTATTATAAAAAGGGTAGTAGAATAGAGAGGGGGTCGCAGATCATGTCCGGAGGAGAGTGCGCTCCAAAGGGGTGTCCTGAATTTCCGTGATCGATTCGCTTGCACGATTACTTGGTCCTTTGGAGATCATTGGGATGGTGTCATGCCGAGCAAAATAACTTTTTCCGGACTTTTGAGTCTTGGTCTGCTTCCGATTGAGATGATTGAGGAAAGAATTTGGGTTATGCAGAGCCAATTGAATTAGAAAATAACTCTGATAGCAAGAATAGGTAAATATAAAATGTCATGCAATTTGTGTTGATAGACTGAAATTCAAATTTGATTGACCGAAATGCTAATTATATAATTGCAAACAAGAATTAGATAAACTAAATATTGATTAACAGAAATAACGAGTGTGTGGTACTTCCATTAGGTTACTAGAGGATTCTGAAGCTTTAATGTGTTTTAGCTGGTTCTAAATCACCATCAACCAGTCCAACAAATTGGTCCACTCGACCAAGTGGTGGTGTGCCTTGATGTTAAGGTTAGGATCCTATAGGTGTTGATGTAAATATGTATATACTGTAATACATTTTTCTTTCCTATAGGTGTGGAAATATGGATTTTTCTGGTCAGTTATGTCCCCTATCTTGGACCCCAACGGTTCTATGTGCATGTCACAAGTACATGTATGTTCCCTCCAGTTCCAGTTATAAAGACGCAAACACATGTGCGTCCACCGTCAACATGTCCTCTGCCAGATCCGCCATGAATAGGCCGGATATTCCATTCCTAAGTACGAAAGGCCACCGGCTTTATATGGTTCACTTATGCCATTTTACAGTCCAGGCAAGTAGGCCCTGATTCTGTCATCAAACTCTTCTTGCCTTCTGCCTCTGAAAGCTCCAGTCTGAGCCTGCATCTGTGACCATGAACTTTGTCTCATTCTCTGCGCGGCTCACGAAGTCTGACATCAGCCTATTCTCTGCCAAGAACTGTATTTCACCTTCGAGTTATCTGCTTCCCCCTCAGCCGATGCATTCCTGCCTAGTAGTTTAAGTAAACATTCTTCCAGTTACCAAGCAAAGGGCCCGGCTTCTCTGCCCTCATGCAAGTAATTCATAGTCCTGTTACTATGGAAGATTCCTGCCCTCGCATTTAGTGTAGACACCTAGACGCTTGTACACGCACGCACAGTCAGTATAGAATAGATTCTGTCCGAGAGTCCTTCTTTATGGATAACATAGTTCTTTAAACATAGGATGTTAGATATGATTCGGGACTAGGTTGACTTGACCCCCCAGACTTCTTGTCTCCACATGTAGAGCTAAATGTCAAGTCCCCTTCACCCCCTAGTTACACGTCAATTACACGTCATACTGCTGCGCGCGCATCTATGCCAAGTATTATCTTATAGATCCGCCTATAGGTGATATCATAACCAATTATGTTTCTCTTTACCCCTTGTTCCACCCATCTTTTGTTACGCAGACAACTCGTCATTTTCCTTATCAATTGTTACGCCTATTGCATTCGCTTCATAGTAATATATGTACTATAAAAGTCATTTCATGTCAATAATGTATGTACTTCACTTCCTGAACCTCCGGGGTGATGGAACTTGAAGCATCCGATTATAATCGATTATTGGAATAAAGCCCATTCCGAACCTCTAATACCACGGATTCTGCCTCTCATTTTATTGAGCTATTTTATTATGTTTATGTATCAAATTCAGTCCCGGTAAAGGAAAATTATTTACCACATGATGGCGCCCGAATAGGGACACTTTCTCATCTCACGCGCCGGCGGTGCGTTGCAGGCCCGGTCTCCTGCCACAGCTGGACGGACAATAACGCGTACCAGCAGGATTTCCTGTATCTCCCTCCGGTCAAGCGGGGGCGACTGAGACTGCGATCAACACCCAGACGAGGCGGTGAGAAGTGCGAAGTATCCCGACCAGAGCCTAGCTGAGAGAGCAAGATCCGAGGTACACAGAGACCCACCAGTCCGAAGCCAAGCCCAGTGTCCGACGAGTCGAGTCGAGTCCAGTACGGTTCAAGTTCAAGTTACTGAGGCCTTCCGTTTCCGAAGCTACCCGGTGAGTACCATTGCTGGGGAGGCATTTCTGACGTGCACATAGGTTGTGCCGGTCAAGACGGGTTTGGGTACACAAATCCGGTCTGCACTGTTTTAGCAGTGTATCTGTACTGTTTAGCAGTATATCAAGTATTCCGAAGTATCCAGTTATTGTCAAGAATTAAGCTTGGTGATTAGTTATGCAGACGATCATCATTGTTGTTTCAGTTAAAGGCTTAATGTTAAATGTTTAATGTGTTTAAAAACGTCCTGTATATTGTGGTATGAATGATTGTTCATTATCGTGTTTATTGTATTAAGTCTGTTCAAATTCAAGTATCAGGTCAGTTGGTCAAAATCAAGTATAAGGTCAGTTCTCAATATGCCGCTCTTCTCGAAATTAAGACAGATCACTACTAGAAAAGGGGTTCTCGAAGAAGCCGTTCCTATTCCTCCTAGGGACACTCCAGGGCACTTTATGTATCACAAACATGGCTTAGACGCTATATTATTTCTTGATTTATGGGTAGACTACACCAAGGGATTACCAGAAAGTCAGAGGTGGCCCACAGCGGGAACCTGGGATGCAGAGTGCATCATGAAAGTTGAGGAAGAGTTATGGAAAAGGAAGGTCAGACAGTCACAGAAAGACGCCGTTGAGTTATGGCGTAAAGAATCTCATAGACGCACAGAAAAAGCACGTAGACAGGAAGAAAAGAATAAAGAAAGTTCAAATAAAGTTCGAGAGAATCTATTAATTGAGGAAGGTAGCCGAGTGAAATCAGAACAAGTAGACAGACAAAGAAATGCCCTTATGAATGGTATGTATCCCCTTCTGGCCGAAGGATTACCTAAGGCTACTCCAGAAATACCGAAAGACTTGCCACCCCCATTGTTCCCAATAAAGGTACATCCTAAGGGGCATCCTAGAACCGCAGAAGATGTTTTTCTTTCCTCATATTTAGATGACGCAGCTCCCGAGTATGCTAATTCCGCCCCACATAGACCGCATACCAGGGAGGTTCAACGCCAAGATCCAGTGCCCGTATCCCTACAGCAACAAATCGAGTCACAAGTTCCGGCAAGCACATCTGTTTCTGTATCCGCTCCAACAGCTACTTCTATGGCTGTGTCCACACCTGTAGTTGCTGTGTCACGTTCGACGAATCCTTTCACGCCCGACACCCCAGATGGGGCTGCGGGAGGTGCTAGCAACATTTTTTCTACGCCACCCAGAATAAATAAACTTACTTTTCAAGAGTCAGCACATCCACGTACACCGAAACTCATAAGTGCCCGTACGCTGAAGGAACTTCTTATAGATTGTAGTAATGACCCTGTGCCCGGTAAAGAGGACGAAATGACCCTGGCATCATTGCGTATCAGACGAGCCGCAGTGTATTTAGGAAAGTTACCAGGAATGACTGAGCATCTAGATAAAATATATCATTTTGTCCAAACAGGGCGAGATCCAGAATGTATTAACAGAGCTATGGAATACCAGAAAGTAGAGATACAGGGGGAACTGTTACGTTTCCTCATAAACTGTGTGATCAGAAATCAAGATCGACCGGGGGTAGACCCGGAAGCAATGAAAATTCTTACAAGATGGAGCCAGAATATATCAGAAGGGAGACATGATAAACAAAATTGTATAATAGCCATGTGCCGAAAGATCCGTAAAGAAATAGAACGCCTACAAGAAGAGAGATTAGAGGTAGACGAGTTCGAACAAAGCGAGGAAGAAGGGTCAGGACCGCCCACAGGACAGTCGGACACCATAGCCTATGTAGGTAGAGGAAGATCTTGTAATAGTAATAGATGTTTTACTGACTCGATACGTCCGATATGTCCAGATAATAACAGGAATTTCCAAATACCTATAATTAATATAAGGTCTAACGAGCACTCGTTCCAAACCGCCGACAAACTACTCCAAGAACGAAGGGGTTTTCATTTTCTCGATTCTATGGATGAACAAGATTTAGCCAGGGCAGCTGTCCATTGGGTGGACAGTCCCGGAAAATATAGTGATGATACAGTAGTACGCACATTTTTGAATCTTACCCCAGATGAACAGAGGTTAGCTGGGATTTATATGATTCAACAACTCATTATACTATATCGGAGTCAGCATTCGGACCCTGGTCCCTTACCTGACATACTGACTGAATTACTTATGAATAAATGGAGAGGTTCAGGTACTAAATTAATTAAAGAAATTCTAGAATCAAGAAAGCAGTATATTCTTTTTGTATGTTCAGACCGTGTCTCATTACCCGTCAAGAAAAGAACTACGTATCACATGGATAGACAGAATCCCTTACGAGAAGTACATCCAATAAAAGGCGAGGACAACGAGTTTAAGCGCGTATTTGTATACACGCCCATATCAAAAATAGAATTGTTACAAATGAAAAAAGTGGTACCCAGTCATGACAAAGATCCAGCGGGTTTTCACCGAGAAATTAAAGACATGTTACTCATGGGAGAGTATACCTATCCCGACATTATGACAATATTAAAGGTATTAATGCCTGCTGGTATTTATGAGAAACTCAAGGAAAAAGAGTGGGAGGTAGGAGACCAAAAGATAGAATGGTCAGTGTTAGAAGCAGAAGAAAAGGCCCGAACTGCAGGAGCAGGACTTGGGGATAAAACTAAAGCACTGCCAGGTTTATTAGTACAGGTACTGCCACGTTTATTAACTACGAAAAAGGAAGATTGGGGTACAATTTCAGCCTGTAAACAGAAGCAGGATGAAGACACTAGTGATTACTATGCCCGATTTGAAAAATGTTTTGGTATAAATAGTGGCATAAAAGCAAGTAGCGAATCATACCCACATCTGTTTGTAACAAAATTAGTAGAAAATGCTCTGCCACCAGTAAAGAATAGAGTATTAAAATTCAAGAGTACCTGGCAAGGTAACACTCCATCACAAATGTTACAAATGTTACAGTACCATCACAATAGAATTAGAGAGGAACAAGAACATGAACACAGACGCATGAAAGACACGAAAATGAAAATGCTAGTTTCCCAGACAGTTCCAGCTGAAGGACATAAAAAGGGTATGACACATTCCGATTCAGCAGGACCTGTAAAAGGGACATGCAATTATTGTAAAAAGCCAGGTCATTATGTACACGATTGTCCAGTTTTAAAACATAATATCGCCATAGGTAAAACACAAGAAAGATCACGGCCATTTAGGCAAGAGCAGAATGAACAAGGAGCTCCACAGCATGCCCAGGCCATGCCAGCCGCACAACAGCCAATACAGTTTGTGCCAGCTGCACCACCGTTGCCTGTTGCTGCCACACAGACAACAACACGACAAATGTATCAGACCGCACAGTATGAATATCCTGAGTATCAGCGTTACGCATGAACTAGCCTAGAGAGGGAAGTTGACTTACCCCTTATTGAAATCCCAGTAGACCAAGAAGGACCTTATGTACATAGTGAATTATTAGGCCAAGATAGAAAATTTCTACTCGATACAGGGGCAAGTCGAACGACCATAAAACGTAGTGAAGTTCCAGGGGCACCCCTCTCAGGCTCACAGAATATTTCCTTTGGTTTTTCAGGAAAACCTATTGTTAATGAAGTGTCACAACCTCTGCCACTTACGATAGGACCTCTGACCCGAACTACAGATTTATTGCTTACTAAATCATGTCCAGAAAACTTGCTAGGAATAAAAACGTTGAAAGCTCTAGGAGCCATAATATGTTGTTCTCCGGAAGGAGTAAGATTGTTTTTACGTGATTTCAAAGGTCACTATGTGTCTAGAGACATGGATCCCCGGCTACAGACTTTACCTACACATCTATGGGCACAAGGCCCTACTGATGTTGGACGCATGAATATTACACCATATCAAGTCACATTAAAGGCAGGAGTGGTGCTACCACGAATACGACAATACAAGTTACCACCAGATGCTGTAGTGGCTTTACTACAAATCATTGACGAGCTCATTGCCCAAGGAGTGGTTGTAGAAACAGACTCCAATGTATGTAATTCACCGATAATTCCGATTCTTAAACGAACAGATCCAAAGGCCCCGCCAGTCTATCGATTGGTTATTGATCTGCGCGAGTTAAACAAATGCATTGTGCCACAATTCCCTGTGGTCCCAGATATCTCGTCATTACTGACAGCTATTGATTCCGAAGCGACATTCTTTACTGTAATCGATCTCAAGAATGCCTTTTTCAGCGTCCCAATAGATCCGGAAAGCCAATATTTATTCGGATTTAGTTTAAATGGACGTAGCTTTAAATTCTCACGCGCACCTCAAGGATTTACAGAAAGCCCCAGCATCTATAGCCAAGCACTGAAACGAGAACTAGATAGTATCCACATGCCAGTTAACACTGCTCTGCTCCAATACGTCGATGATTTGCTGATCACCGCAAGAAGCGAACCAGAATGTGAAAAAGCATCACTGACAGTTTTAAAATTTCTAGCCGAAAAGGGACACAAGGTGTCCCCTTCTAAGCTGCAATTCTGTGTCCAGCGAGTTGTTTATCTTGGACACTCGCTGTCCAAGGAGGGAAGGCAGCTTACACCAGACCGCATTCAGTTAATAGCTAACATGCCAATACCCAAGACACAAAAGGAGGTGCGGGCTTTCATAGGCCTCACTTCATACTGTAGACAGTGGATCCCGCAATATGCATTTCTAGCAAAACCACTCATCCAGTTGACAACCCAGGAGGCAGCCACATCGACTGTTCTCCCTTGGACTCAGGAACATACACAAGCTTTTGAAAGCCTAAAGAAAGCTTTATGTCAAGCACCTGTTTTAGCAACACCATGTTACAGAAAACAGTTTACACTCTTTGTTACAGAACGCGAAGGTACTGCCTTGTCAGTACTCACACAGGAACAGGCAGGATCCCACAAACCATGTGCTTATTTCTCTAGTACATTAGATCCCGTAGCTCAGGCTCTGCCTGCGTGCCTGAAATCAGTGGCAGCGACAGCTTTAGCAATCAGACAAAGCGATGCCATAGTGTTAGGACATCCATTGACAGTTCAAGTACCACACGCAGTAGAGGTTCTTGTAAATAGAACACAAACACAACACTTGACTATAGCACGACTTACAGGGTATGAACTTACATTGTTTCAGCCACATATAGAAATCAGACGCTGTAACACATTGAATCCTGCCACACTTTTGCCAGTAACCGGAACAGACCCACTAGCTCATGACTGTATTGAAGTTATTACTATAACGACAAAACCCAGACAAGACTTGACAGATGTCCCATTGTCAGATCCAGACCTGACGTTGTATGTAGATGGTTCATGTATGAGAACGAATACAGGAGAGTTAGTGGCTGCTTATGCAGTCACAACAGATACAGAAGTCATTGAAACCAATCGTATTAATACTTTGTCAGCTCAAGCCGCAGAGCTCATCGCTCTGACACAAGCCTGTATTCAAGCCACAAGTAAAAAAGTCAACATATACACTGATTCACGTTATGCATTCGGAGTTGTACATGACTTCGGCGTGCTGTGGCGAGAGAGAGGTTATTTAACTTCCCACGGTGCCCACATTCAGCACGGACCCCTCATTCATGCCTTATTAGATGCAATACATCTACCTACTGCAATATCAATTATGAAATGTAAAGCTCATACGAAAGTTACTGATATCATTTCTCAAGGCAATGATTTAGCCGACAGAACAGCTAAACAGACTGCTCAAACTCAAACTCCCGACATGACAAAGACAATAGTCCCGATACCGACACATTGTATGACAGTTAAAGATCCTACTCTTGACGTAATTGACATACAGACACATGCTACACAAGACGAAATAAAGAAATGGACTGAATTAGGAGGGATCCAAACGGACCAGGGATGGATGATGAAGGAAAAGTCTGTGTGGTTCCTTCCTGATTCAATGGTCCAAGTTATAATTAACACTACACATAGTCCAGCACATCTCGGAGAAAAAGCTATGCTAGACAGCATTCAACACATTTGGTTCAATAAACATTTACGAGCAGCAGCAAAGCAAAAAGTCCGTACCTGTATGATCTGTTGTCAGTTTAACCCAGGAAAAAGCGTTCCCGTAGAACAGGGTGGATTTCATCCTCCTGATCATCCTTTTGAAGTGCTCCAGATGGATTATATCCAGATGGAACGATGTCGAGGATTCAAATATGTTCTCGTAGTTGTCTGCGCTCTGTCCCGTTGGACGGAGGCTTACCCGGTTTCAGATTACACTGCCCCGACCACTGCCAAACAGTTAGTTCGAGAATTCTTCCCACGATACGGTTTACCACGTGTTGTCTACTCAGATAACGGCCAGCCGTTCTCATCCGAATTAATGAAACATGTTTCACTTCTGCTAGGATATCAGTGGAAATTCCACTGTGTTCGACACCCCGAAGCAGCAGGTCTCGTAGAAAGACATAATCAGATACTGAAAATCAGACTGTCCAAAATATGCAGAGAGAAAGGGGTCGACTGGATAGTAGCATTACCAGTTGCACTTTTTTACATGAGAATGGTAGCACACTCTAGAACAGGGCTATCCCCGTATGAGGTGATCTTCGGCAGACCACCAAATATGTGGGGGACGCCCATACCACGCAAAATAACTGATGTTGACTGTAATATGCTGACAGATTATTTGGCTTCCTTGATGTCTGCACTACAATCTTGTCGTTCACAGGTAGCTGCAGCCTTTCCCGACAACACTGAGGTGAAACCCCATGACATAGTTCCGGGTGATATTGTATTTGTGAGAAATTTCGACCGAAAGACTCAGCTGGAGCCCAGGTGGAAGACACCCAAGTTGGTCCTGCTGACCACAAGGACAGCCGTGAAGATCGAGGGCCGCAAGGGCTGGATTCATTCAAGTCATATCAAGAAATTTCATGGACTATCCTCGGATATAGACATTGTGCCCTGCACTCCCTCACAGACTGATTCAAAACTTCCTTTGGTTGAAAAAACTGAAACCGAACTTTACAAACTAAAGCTTAGGCCCAACAAGTCGAGCAATTTGATTGTTTAAGTCCTCTCCAAGGTGAAGCGGTTGAGTTGTCTCTGACATGTATCCCTTGGACCTGAGTAGAGAAAATACCCGGAAAATGTTGAAACGACAGGCGTATTGTAAATCACTGCGTAGCCATTGTATAGTGACATTATTAATTTTGTTTTCCTTAAGTCTTTTAATAATTATTACAAGTATGTTGTTGCACATATATTACCCTATTGCCCGAAATGTTCACAATGTTATTGCAGAACATTCTTTTAGTGACTTACCTCCACATGAATTGTCTTATAGACTTGCGCTGCGCAATAACACTTTCATTAGTATGTTACATTATTCCCATCAGACTAGTAATGCCACTAATTGTTGGGTGTGTGGCCGGCTCCCTCCCTATCAGAATTATGAAGGAGTCCTGCCATTCTTTCCACATCCATTTACACATAACGGCTCCTGTGGAGCATGGTTTAGTTTAATCAATTCCATAAACTCAGACACAGCAGTTTACCAAGATCAGTGGGTATGGGGAAACCTGAACCTAGTTTTACTCAAGGTCTGCTATCCTGACAAGGAGGGTCGCCCCAAAAGAACAGGAACTGATCTAGAAAATGAAGTATATGGATTAGGTAATTTTACACCTAATCCCATGATTCTGAATGTCGTATCCGAAGTTGAACTAGTCTTACCCACCATGTCAGTATTCCCAGCGAAGGGTGAATTGTGTGTAAGAAAGGTTGGTTCCATACATATGGGCCATAGTAAGTGTACTACTACAGTAGAATTCAGTGATCAAGGCAAATCTTCATTCAGAGCTTATCGCCACTCCTACTTTATATGTGGTCAGACTGCATATATGCGTCTACCTCTAGATTGGGATGGTACCTGCTACATTGCATTCCTTTTGCCACCTGTTTTCCTAACTCCTCCTGATTATTATAGAAATATTCATTTAGTACACAATAGAGAGCGGAGAGATCTCCCAATTGTCGATTATACTGAGACGGCATGGGACAAGTATGTAGATTTCAATAAAGGCATCTTTTCCTATATAGGTACAGTTACCAATAGTAAGCTGATACGTAGATTAACTAGAACCCTTGAAGCAGTAGTGAATGAAACTATTTCCGCCTTAGGCAATTTAACAGAAGAGCAGTCTGCTATGCGGATTGTTGTGCTTCAAAATCGTCTTGTCCTTGACGTCATCTTGGCTGATAGAGGCGGAGCTTGTAGGGTCATCGGATCCAGCTGCTGCGTATTCATACCAGAGAATTCGCCATCTGTATATAAAGCTATAACTCGCCTTCACAAGATTGTAAGCCAGATACACCAGAACCCAGGCACTTGGACTTGGTCCAGTTGGTTTTGGAGTGTGATATCAGCCTGGGGATGGAGAGTTCTATCCTTCCTAGGTATTGGCCTTCTCATACTATTCAGTTGCTGTATATGTCTACAATGTGGACCAGCGATTTGTGGTCTGTGTGCCACATCGTGTATTCCACCACCAAGATTTCGTTCAAGATCCCGGAAGAAGAAAGAAGAACAAATGATGCTATATGAACAGATCAATGGATTAATGAAGATTGATATCTCTTAACGGGCAAGTAGGGGACAAGGAGGGAATGTGGAAATATGGATTTTTCTGGTCAGTTATGTCCCCTATCTTGGACCCCAACGGTTCTATGTGCATGTCACAAGTACATGTATGTTCCCTCCAGTTCCAGTTATAAAGACTCAAACACATGTGCGTCCACCGTCAACATGTCCTCTGCCAGATCCGCCATGAATAGGCCGGATATTCCATTCCTAAGTACGAAAGGCCACCGGCTTTATATGGTTCACTTATGCCATTTTACAGTCCAGGCAAGTAGGCCCTGATTCTGTCATCAAACTCTTCTTGCCTTCTGCCTCTGAAAGCTCCAGTCTGAGCCTGCATCTGTGACCATGAACTTTGTCTCATTCTCTGCGCGGCTCACGAAGTCTGACATCAGCCTATTCTCTGCCAAGAACTGTATTTCACCTTCGAGTTATCTGCTTCCCCCTCAGCCGATGCATTCCTGCCTAGTAGTTTAAGTAAACATTCTTCCAGTTACCAAGCAAAGGGCCCGGCTTCTCTGCCCTCATGCAAGTAATTCATAGTCCTGTTACTATGGAAGATTCCTGCCCTCGCATTTAGTGTAGACACCTAGACGCTTGTACACGCACGCACAGTCAGTATAGAATAGATTCTGTCCGAGAGTCCTTCTTTATGGATAACATAGTTCTTTAAACATAGGATGTTAGATATGATTCGGGACTAGGTTGACTTGACCCCCCAGACTTCTTGTCTCCACATGTAGAGCTAAATGTCAAGTCCCCTTCACCCCCTAGTTACACGTCAATTACACGTCATACTGCTGCGCGCGCATCTATGCCAAGTATTATCTTAGAGATCCGCCTATAGGTGATATCATAACCAATTATGTTTCTCTTTACCCCTTGTTCCACCCATCTTTTGTTACGCAGACAACTCGTCATTTTCCTTATCAATTGTTACGCCTATTGCATTCGCTTCATAGTAATATATGTACTATAAAAGTCATTTCATGTCAATAATGTATGTACTTCACTTCCTGAACCTCCGGGGTGATGGAACTTGAAGCATCCGATTATAATCGATTATTGGAATAAAGCCCATTCCGAACCTCTAATACCACGGATTCTGCCTCTCATTTTATTGAGCTATTTTATTATGTTTATGTATCAAATTCAGTCCCGGTAAAGGAAAATTATTTACCACATAGGTAATAAGGTACCCCCCACATATTCAGCGCATCGTTCCTCCTGTGTTGAGACTCGTGAGAGAAACGTATAAGTGTTGGTGTTATGGGCCCCACCAATGAATGCGTGTGTTAATGAGTTAGTGTGACGATGGGTCTGTGACGCAGGGAGGATATGTAAATTTGCCCCTTTCACGCTGGATCACTACCTCACTGTCAACAGCACCTCTATTAATAATTCTCTTTCTATCCCTTTTCTACTTCTCCCACAACTCCTCCACCACTCTGTGCCTACCGAACCATCCTTATCTTTCTACTTCCTTTTCTCAACACTCTACCTCACTTCTCTCCCTGAACCTCATTGTTCCATTTCCATCTCACCTTCCTATATCTGTCCTCCATGTACATATCGTACTCAACCTCATTCCTCTCTACATCACCACTGCCTTTCTCTTCATTTTTCTTTAATTCACCTCTCTCTTCCTCTATGAAATCTCTATTTCACCACTTTCTACCTAACCTCTCTCTGCCTCATTTCTCACTGTACTTCACA
The DNA here is from genome assembly GCF_964204655.1 of Triturus cristatus. NCBI lineage: Eukaryota > Metazoa > Chordata > Amphibia > Caudata > Salamandridae > Triturus > Triturus cristatus. The sequence goes on from NC_140593.1 coordinate 741,224,194, forward strand.
TCTCTCACTACCTTATTTCTCTCTGCCCAATCTCTCTCTCTCTCCTGCTCACTCCCAAACCTCCAGGAGGCATATTATCAAGGACGGAGTTAAAATTTATTGCCACTTTAGCGGCAGAAAACTGCAGCTAAAGCGGCGATAATGGCCTTGATAATATGCCCTTGTGAATTCATATAGAAACCCAGGTTCCGGTGTGAACATGGGCTTTTATGGGAATTCTCCAGGGCGTATTATACAGCTGATTATCGCCGCTTTAGCGACAGTTTTCTGCCACTAAACCGGCAATAATTTTAACGCCATTCTTGATAATATGCCCCCAGATTGCTAGGCCTGAGCGTAATTTTAATTACTGATGAAATCAGAATAATTTTGGTAATTCTGCGTAGCCCTTTGATGTAGAACTGATGATAATAACGCAATTTGTCACGTAATTTGTGGGACTACAGCACATTTTGTGACCGCTCACTATTTGTGTTCTGTCGCAATTAGCAATATTTCTTAACCCTCAATGCATCCTCGCATGAGGATGCTCTTTGTGTTAAGAAACTAGCGCTAGATACCTGGAGTACGTTGGGGATAATGATATCCAAACAGCACATTTAGAGCAAATTTTTAGCGCATAATGCCTTCTCAAACCCATTTTGAACACGAGGGAGGGCATTGTGCAATAGAAAATAGAGCTAAATGCCGGGGGTAAGTTGGGTGAAAATCCTACCCCAAGATCACATTTAGCAAGCGCGAGCAGCTGCTCGCTCTTGCTATTTATGTTCTGTTGCATTTAGCACTATTTCTTGGTGCAAAATGCATTCTCATTCCTATTTTGGACATGAGGAGGCATTTATTAACTAAAAATAGCGCTAAATGCAGAATTCATTTTCTTGCGTAATTACATTACACTGGAGTACTCGAGGCACGCCCACCACTATCAATTTCTCTTACCATAGATTCACTACCTACGTCTCCATCCTTACTGTCTCTCATTGTACCTCTCTTACCTTATGTCACCTATCTTCCTGCCTGGCTCCTTTATCTCCACGTCTTTTACTGTACCTCAACCTCTTTTTCTCTACAGATCATTACACCCTCTCTCAGCTCTTTGTGTGCTCCTCCACTGTTTTAAATCACTATTTCTACCTCACCTCTGCACCTCAACGCCACCCTCATGCTCGATGCCCCCCTACCTCGACCAATGCCAACTCTGCAGCCAAAGAACTTCACAGATTGATCACCAACTGCGCAGACAAGCTTGCTCCCCTCCACAACCTTGAGAGACAGCGCCCCAGGAAGGCCACCTGGTTTATCACCGACCTCCACGAATCCAGACGCACCTGCAGACATCTCGAGAAGAATTGGCGAATCAGCAAAACTCCAGAAGACCACACCACAAACAAGAACGCCATGACAGAATACCACCAACTCATCAGATCCACCAAAAGGACCTTCATCCGAAACAAGATCCACACCAACACCAGCAACTCCAAGGAAATCTTCAGCATCATCTGGGGGTTCACCAAGCTTTCCAGCGAAGCCATGGACGTCACTCCCTCCCAGGACCTCTGCAACATACGCAACTCCTACTTCCACCTGAAAATAAGGTCCCTCTACGACAACTTCAATGAACAGACTCTGGACATTGAATCCACTCCTCCCCCCCCAGCAATGACTTCCAGCCCACCATCTTCTGTTGGACCCCAGTCTCAAGACACCGCATCGACGGTGAAAGGCATTAACTCTGGAACCCCCACGGACCCCTGCCCTCCACACATTTTCCACAGAGCCTCTGCCGCCATCACATCTGAGCTACGACGCACCATCAATGCCACCTACAAAGCCAGCACATTCCCCGACGACTAGAAAAGTGCAGAAGTCAGACCCCTGCTCAAAAAGCCCTCAGCAAACCTGACATGTGGAAATCGGAAATAATTTCTGTTAGCATAAGCTGAAGCCATCTTGTTTGTGGCATCCATTTTGTTAGCTATGTAATTCTTCCGTCTTCACTGTTGCTTGCCTTTCTATTCTGCTTGAGTCATCAGCTTTAGTTAGCTCCTTCTGAACTGAGCCAAAGCAATGTATGTGCTAAGAAAACACCTGTAGCTGCTGAAATGCACCTGGTTAAAGATGTAACTGTCAACTGTGTTTTGCAATAGTAAGTAGTTCTGTTCCCCCTCCCACTTTTCTGACTAAGTGATTACCCATCTGCCCATGTCTGGCTGTAACTATTCCTGTGAATGCTTGTACCTTCTATTTGTAACTACATGCTTACTCTGCAACAAACTCAGTATATAAGCACCATGGTCTGTGTATTCCATGTACTACCTCAGGCAGCACTTGAGAGTGCTGTGTGGATGTAGTCCCACTCATGAGTGATTAATAAACTTGTTATTTGAATTCCAGCTTCAGTGCCAATCTCTATTTTGTTGGTCTACGGACCCATGGACAGAGAAGGGTGACCCCTGCACCGGTGTGCTCATTAAAAAGCACATTTCCCCAGTTCAAGAACTATCGATCCATCTCTCAACTCCTTTTCACGGCCAAAGTCACCAAAAAGATCATCATCATCCAACTAACAACATTAATCGAAGAGAACTCCATCCTTCACCCATCTCAATCCAGATTCCGCAGCAACCGCAGCAACCGCAGCACTGAGACCGCACTACTCGCTGCCTCAGACGACATACGCACCCTCCTCGACTAAGGCCACACCATGGCCCTGATTCTACTTGATTTCTCCGCAGCCTTTGACACCGACTCCCATCGCAGTCTCACTGCCAGACTCCACAACGAGGCATACAGGGAACCGCCCTAGACTGGCTCCACTCCTTCCTCACAGGCAGAATCCAAAGAAACAGACTTCCGCCCTTCCTTTTCGAACCCACAGAGATCAACTGCGGAGTACCCCAAGGATCATCGCTCAGCCCCACGCTCTTCAACATCTACATGGCCCCCCTCGCCGTCATCGTCAGACAGCATGGACTTAGCATAGTAACCTACCAGACAACACCCAGCTCATCCTCTCCCTTACTAAGGGCTCCCTCACCACCAGACTCAGCTTCCAGGAAGAAATGAATGACGTTGCATCCTGGATGAGCAGTGGCTGCCTGAAGCTTAACTCAGAGAAGACAGAAGTATTCATCCTCGGCCCCTCCCCCTCTACATGGGACAACACCTGGTGGACCACTGCCCTCAGCAGCCCCCTACCCCCAGCAGCCCCCTACCCCATGGACCACGGCCAGAACCTCAGCATCATTCTCAACTCCTCCCTCACCATGACACGACAGATCGACGCCGTCGCCTTCACCTGCTTAAACACTCTCTGCATCCTTTGCAAGACCTTCAAATGGATCCCCCGAATCAAGAAAGACCATCACCCACACAGTCATAACCAGCAGACTGGACTACGGAACCTCAAGACCTGGCTCTTTGACTGACCGGAGCTGTACCACCCCAGCGTCTTGAGACCCTGACTGGTGAGTAGTGCGCTTCACAACTCCCTGTTTGATGGACCTCTGCCTGTTTCTACCTCTGTCACTCTTTACACGTCTCTCTACTTCAGCTTTCTGTCTCAACCTCCATCATACAACACTCTCTCTAACTCATCCTCTCACTCTCTCTCCCAACCATTGTATCAACCTGACCCCATCTCTTTATTTCCTACTCTACCTTTCACTCTGCCTCACTACTTTCTTTAGTTGACCTGTCTTCCAATACTTACTTTTACTTTGAACCCCTCCCTACCTCATGATTCTGCATCTTCCTTGCATCTCTCTATACTTCTCTCATTACCTCACTGTGAGAAGTTGGACTGGTATATGCTGTCCACTAATTAAAGTGGGCACCCTGTACCAGTCCAAACAACCTTTATGGTGATTTAAGAGGTCAAAGATAACCTTAGAAAGCTATCAAAGTGGTAGCTGCGGAGAGCAGCCTTCAGGCTTAGTCTTGAAGGAATGTTAAGCAGCTTGTTTTACCAGAATGCAACCTTATTGCATTGGTTAAATGAAAGAAGAACCACACAGTAGTTATAAAAATATGTATTCATTATTATAACACACTCTAAATACCTCACAGTATCTGCTACACACAGATAAATACAAAGCACACAATACTGTAGCACAGAAACAATCGTAAGTAGCACTAATACACAGTGGGCTCAAGGGGGATGCGAAACCATATACTAAAATAGTGGTATAAGAACCACGACTCAAGTCAAGACAGTGTCTAGAGGTTGTAGAATCGCTGGGACCCCAAGGAACCAGCCAAGGTGAGTAAGTAGGGACCCCACGGAGGACTGGTGCAGTGTGAGAACAAGGCTGCCTGCTACATACAAATCAATGGGAGAGTCGCGGTTGTAGTTTTAATGTTTAAGGAACCTTCCCAGTGGATTACGAGGTAGCCCTTTGGATCATAGAAGGTTGGAGAGCCATCCCGCCCGTGGATACCATAGTATCAGAGTTACCTATCCCAGGGAAGCCGGTTGCAATGGGCTCAAGTGATGTCAGAAACCACCGTCGATCTCAATGGAGGACTTCAAGGAAATGCCAATGCGGGAAAGAAGAAACATTTCCGCTGGAATCCAAAGGTGGATTTTTGTCGAAGAGTACCTGAAAGCAGAGGGGACAGAGTCTGGGTCACTCAGGAGTGACCAGGGGCTCGGTAGACGAATGCCCACCGATGTTGGGTGCTTCTGGTGCGTTAATGGAGACTTTGACTCTACAGCTGCAGGGACCAGCAGGCATCGAGAACAGCCGGGAGATGGATACGAGCTGTCCCACAAAGGATGTCGAGTGCTGAGGGGTCGGTGTCCAGCTGGAGCACAAACAAGCCTTGGCAGCAGCAACCCATGAAGAAGATCAAAGACGGTTACGGTCTGGCCCAGCAAGGACCAGGGGACTCACCACAGCAAGGGAAGTCTGGGCATTCCTAGAGCAACCAGGGGAGTCCAAGAAAACTAGTGTTGACCCTTAAGAGGAACCACAGGCCGGAGGCACAGGAGTCGCAAGAGGACCTCAAGTAGAATTACTAAGCAACAGCCCACGGAGCACTCGGTGTGAGGAGGCCAAAGTTCTTTAGTGGAAATGGTGCCAGAGGTTGGGGCTACTCGGAGTCCAGTGCACTTGTTTTGGAAACGTCAACAAGCATATGCACTTGCAAAAGTATGCAGTGTACAGTGGTACAGGTATTGCAGCCCCCACGAGGGATTCTTCCTCAAACTTGGTGAGAAGTCAGCTTGGACCTTGAGGGACATGAACCCACCTCCTGTGTTGCTAGAGACTTCGGAGTCCTCAGGAGCTCAGGATCAGCAGATCGGTCAGATGTGTTATGGTGACTGCGGTTGCATGGGAGTGACTCCCTCACTCTCCTTAGATGTCTTTGGTTGTCCTTGATGCTCCACAGGTCCTACTTGGAGCCTGTATGGTGCACGGGCAGAGACGATGCTTTAGACGGAGTGGGAGACAAATTCGGGCCCAAACGAAGTCCAGCGAAGTCCAGAGTGTCCAGACGGTCGAAGGTCAGTAGTTTCTTGATCAGAATCTTGTCCACGTCGAATCTAGGGTCCTACAGCCAGGTAAGTCCTTTTGTACCCACGGGAGAGGGTTGGGAAGGTTCAGGGGATCCTCCCAGGGAAGCGTCAGGACAGTGGGGAGGTTACTCCCATGTCCTTTGTCCAGTTTCACACCAGATCAGGAGCCAATGGCTCCCAGGACTGGTTTGAACTGGACTATGCACAGGGACACCAAATGTGCCTCTCATGCAGACTTTCAGTCGCTGGCAAGCGCACCCACCTAGGCCTAACACACTAAATCCTGTCTAGTAGGTGGTCACATCTCCCTGTGACAGGATGCTTATTGTTCTGCCTTCCCCTGCTCGAGCTTGTCTCAGCAGCAGGAGGAAGAAAAACCCTTTTGGGCTGCATTGGACGAGAAGGCTGGTACCGGGAACACCAGGGACCTCACAAAGCCCGTTTCTGAGGGGGGTATGATTCCACAATGTTTGATACCAAACACGATAGGGTTACTTTCAGCCGCTTTAGAGTTGATCGTCACACAGTCGCATAATGCCACTCTATATGTCATAGAAGGCTAAAGCACTAACAACCTAGGAGAATTGACTCTGTAGGCTGCAGGGGTTTCTGCTCATGCAGTGGCACCCTCTCACTTAGAACCAAGCACCCTGCCTTCAGGATTGTCCAGGCATGCTATAGGGCTGACTTATAGGTTTTAAGTGTAGTGACCCTTAGATATAGTAAACCCATATCTTAAGTAAGTGGTGCATTCACCAACTTACACAGACTGCAATCGCAGGTCTGTAGATCCATTTTGTATGGCCTCTCATGGGTGGCATAATTCACGCTTCAGCCCATGGGAGGCCTCTGGTGTACCTATGCCCTGGGTACGGGTGTACCGTGAATGAATGAACTTATATTTATATAGCGCATAGCTACCCGGAGGCCTCCTAGCGCTTGCGGACACAGAGAGCACAAAAAGAAGGAGTATCACTGACATGCTGAGAGGAACAGGTGGGTCTTGAGGTGTTTACGAAAGATCGATATGTTGGGTTCACTACGGAGCGTGTGTGGGAGGGTGTTCCAGAGGTTGGAGGCATTCAGAGTGAAGGAGCGTCCGCCCCACCTAGATCTTCGAACTTTCAGAGGCGTGGCCAGGAAAGCGGCACTAGAACGAAGAGTCCTGGTAGGTTGATAGGGCACAACTAAGGATTGAATAATGTGGGAGACGTATTTCCAGATTGCTTTGTGAGTTAGACACATGGCTTTAAACTGGATCCTGGCTCGAATGGGCAGCCAGTGTAGATTTTTTAAGGCAGGCTTAGCTGACTGTCTGCGGGGAATCTGTAGCAGGTGACGTGCTGCGCAGTTTTGAATCACCTGGAGCCTATTTAAGGTGGACTGAGGGGCGCCCAGGTAAAGTGCGTTCCCATAGTCCAGGCGGGATAGAATCAGGGCTTGGACCATGATTCTCCTGGCTTGAAAAGGGAGCAAGGGGAGGATTTTCCTGAGCATTCGCAACAGTCCAAAACACGTGGCCGAGAGCTTAGTGGTCTGATGATTAAAACAGAGGGAGCTGTCAAGCCATACGCCGGGACTTTTAATCTGTTGCTTAGGAGTGGGCATAGGTCCAAGACAAGGTGGCCAGACAAAAGAGGAGGAGGGTGAGGGGGTCTTCCCTAGGAACATAAGTTCGGTCTTCTCCCCATTCAGTTTGAGGTGGGAATGGGTCATCCATTGGGCAACTGCCTCTAGGGAGAGTCCTAGGACGCTAGATGAACCCTCAGGGTGGTTAAGTGCCACCACCAGTTGGGTGTTGTCTGCGTAGGTGATTATTTTGATGCCGAAGGGAAGCACTATCTCGGCTAGTGGGGCCATGTAGGAATAAAAAGGGTGGGGCTCAAAGAGGATCCCTGCGGGACCCCGCAGTTAAGAGGCCACTGATTGGACATAGATGTCCCCTCAAAAACTTGATAGAAGCGATCCTTTAGGAAGGACTGAATCCAAGTGAGTGCCATCTTTCCTATCCCCATGTTAGTCAGCCGTTCAAGTAGGATGTTGTGGTTGACAGTGTCCAAGGCGGCACTGAGGTCAAGTAGAATGATAGCTGCCGAACCGCCCTGATCTAGAAGTCTTCTGGCTTCTTCCGTAACAGCGAGCAGGGCCGTCTCGGTACCTAACTAGGGACGGAAACCTGTTTGGGAGACGCGGAGTAGATTATTGGATTCGAAGTAATTGACTAACGTAGCATTGATATGACGTTCAATCAGTTTGCTCAGCCATGGGAGGAGAGAGATGGGGCGATAGTTTGCCAAATTAGATCGGTCCAGATTAGTTTTTTTTAAAAGAGCTCTAACCTGGGCACATTTCCAGGCCTGGGGTACTCTGCCAGAAGTGATGGAAGAGTTGAGTATGTCAATGATGACTGGGCCTATAATGTGATGGACCAGGGAAAGGTGTTGAGGGGGGGCAGGGTCTGTAGGAGAGCCAGACGTTACCCTGGTGAGGAGATTGTCCAGACCTTTCTCATCTAGCAAGGGGAATTCTTCTAGAGAGTTCGTCGTTTTGGTTCTGGAACTAGAGTCGGAGGGGTCAGGCCCATAAGGAGAAAAAGACTGACATATTAGTTGATTTTTTTGGTGGAAGTATTCAGCTAGCTCGTTGCAGTGCTGAGAGGCATCCTCCAACTCGGGAGGTTCCTGGGGGAGGGAGGACAGGGATTTGGCTATTCGGAATATTTAATAAGCGGCGGCATTGATCTTATCCTCATAGAAATGTATTTGCGCTGATTTGATCTCAGCTTTGTAGGATCTTAAAACTTCTTTGTACTCAGATTTCCTACATTCCTCGTAGTTCAGTCTCCATCTTCTTTCTAGTTGTCTGCAGGTTTGTTTAATTTTCCTTAAATTAGGGGTGTACCAAGGGGCCGATTTCTCCCTACATTTCTTGTGGGCTGGTACTTTGGGCAGAAGCGTGTCTAACGAATTACGGATCCATGCGTTGAAATTGTTATTAGCCAGTTCAGTATTAGGATCATGGGGGGGTCTGCTGGTGGCAAGATTAGCAGACCAGATACTGGCAGAGAGGTTTGACCATTTTCTGTCCAGGGTGACTGTAGACAGCAGGACCGGATTTGGGGAACAAGTCTCCCAGGTCATGGGAACTAATAAGTGGTCAGTCCAAGGGAGTGGGATAGGCGCGGCCACTGATAATTTCTGAGCATTACTGAAAACTGGATCAAGTAAGTGGCCTTTGTCGTGGGTGGGAGAGAAGCCCTTTTGTATGATTTGAAGGGCAGAGAGGCAGGTAGACAATTCCTTGGCAGAAAGATTAGAGGGGTCATCCAAGTGGATGTTGAGGTCACCGAGCATCGTGAAATTTGCTTGGGTTACAGCTCCATCGGCCACGAATAAAGGAAGGGAGTTAAGGAATTGGCCTATGGGTCCGGGAGGGCGATATATTAAAAGACCAGAGAAGGTACAAGTGGGTGAGAATTCCAAGGCGAACTGCATACTTTCGCAGTCGGGGGGGCCCTCTGAAGATGAGCGGCAGCTAATAGACATTTTGTGTATTATGGCTAGTCCTCCGCCTCTAGAGTTTTTACGGTCAGCTCTATGTATGAGAAAACCGGGGGGGAGGGTCTGGACAATATCTGGATCGGAGTTGCTGTGTAGCCAGGTTTCTGTTAAAAATAGGACGTCAGGCTGACGATCTTCTAGAAGAAGGCGGAGTTCTGTAGAGTGTCTGGAGAGGGAGCGGCAGTTTAGTAGGAACAACTTCATGGGTGAGGCGGGTGAGTTGGGGTCTTTGAGACTTGGTAGCAGTTTAAAGCAACAGGAAGGGCAACCAGAAAGCTCTCTAATGGGATTTATAGAGTGAGCACAATGTGTGGCAGTGGTACCCTGTAGGGCTTTAAGAGCATGGGCACTGTAGCGGATAAAGGTATGGACACGGCCAGGGGTCGTGGCCCTAGGTCCCGGCCGCTCGCGGATGGGCGCAGACGGGCTTGCCTTTGGCGCGCCGCTGGCGCGCCCTCTGCGCGCCACCGGCGCGCCCGCTGCGCGCGTCCGCTGCGCGATTGCAAGTGCATCTACATATATACTGAGTCAGCGTAAGAACTAGAGCGCTGACTGACCCGGAAATGCACTGCCCAGGAAGTGACTCCAACCAGCCCTCCGCTCAACGGCACTTGCCGAGTCGGACCGGGGCTTAAGGAGCACTCCAGAGGGGATGGCAGGTAAATGTGCAAACAAGCAATTTGATTTTGAAAATAGCAGCTTGATGGGGGCAGCGTTAAAAACAGTAGCAGCACAAGTTGAATTTTTAAAAAAAGATTAAAGTGAAGCACTCTGTCACTCAGCTAGCGGCAATACCTCTTGATTCAGGCTCTGCGCGCGTCGGCTGCGCGATTGCAAGTGCATCTACATATATACTGAATCAGCGTAAGAACTAGAGCGCTGACTGACCCGGAAATGCACTGCCCAGGAAGTGACTCCAACCAGCCCTCCGCTCAACTGCACTTGCCGAGTCGGACCGGGGCTTTAGGAGCACTCCAGAGGGGATGGCAGGTAAATGTGCAAACAAGCAATTTGATTTTGAAAATAGCAGCTTGATGGGGGCAGCGTTAAAAACAGTAGCAGCACAAGTTGAATTTTTAAAAAAAGATTAAAGTGAAGCACTCTGTCACTCAGCTAGCGGCAATACCTCTTGATTCAGGCTCTGCGCGCGTCCGCTGCACGATTGCAAGTGCATCTAAATATATACTGAGTCAGCGTAAGAACTAGAGCGCTGACTGACCCGGAAATGCACTGCCCAGGAAGTGACTCCAACCAGCCCTCCGCTCAACGGCACTTGCCGAGTCGGACCGGGGCTTAAGGAGCACTCCAGAGGGGATGGCAGGTAAATGTGCAAACAAGCAATTTGATTTTGAAAATAGCAGCGTGATGGGGGCAGCGTTAAAAACAGTAGCAGCACAAGTTGAATTTTTTAAAAAAGATTAAAGTGAAGCACTCTGTCACTCAGCTAGCGGCAATACCTCTTGATTCAGGCTCTGCGCGCGTCCGCTGTGCGATTGCAAGTGCATCTAAATATATACTGAGTCAGCGTAAGAACTAGAGTGCTGACTGACCTGGAAATGCACTGCCCAGGAAGTGACTCCAACCAGCTCTCCGCTCAACGGCACTTGCCGAGTCAGACCGGGGCTTAAGGAGCACTCCAGAGGGGATGGCAGGTAAATGTGCAAACAAGCAATTTGATTTTGAAAATAGTAAACCTATATCTTAAGTAAGTGGTGCATGCACCAACTTACACAGACTGCAATCGCAGGTCTGTAGATCCATTTTGAATGGCCTCTCATGGGTGGCATAATTCACGCTTCAGCCCATGGGAGGCCTCTGGTGTACCTATGCCCTGGGTAAGGGTGTATCATATACTAGGGACTGACAAGGGTACCCCAGTATCCAATTTGGAGTGTACCCAAGTACATGACATAATATTTCAGGGAGAAAGCAGATAGACTGGGGTCCTGAGTAGCAGGATCCCAGTCAGACTAGTCAAAAACCAGCAAAACATCAGGCAAAAAGTGGGGGTAACCATGCAGCCAAATCCTACCTTCCTACACTCACCCATCGATCTTTCTAACTCTACCTCTCTGTGCCTGTACCTCTAATACAACTCTCTTTAAACCCTTGCGTATATCTCTCTCTCTCGCTTTATCAATCTAGCTCTTCATTGTTCTTCCTCTCTGTATTTTTCTTATTGGCTACATCATCTTTCTTTCTTTTCCTTACATCTCTTTACCTCACCAATATCTCCACCACATCTCTATCTCTAATTACCTTATCCTTGTACTTCACCTCTCATGCTATACCACTCTCATTACCACTTATTCTATCTCCTGAACCCAGCTGTTTCACTAACTCACTAGGGGGCTTCTTTATGAGCACCTTGCAACACTTTTATGCCCGCCGTTGTGCCACGTCACGTGATGCAGCGGCGGCGTAAATAATGTGCCACGTTGTACCCTATTTACAAAGTGGCGCATCTAGGCAGATGCGTCACTCTGTAAACCCCTGCGCTACATTATACATGTGTCAGGTATAATGTATGCAGGGTGGACCTTCCCCCGCAAAAAAGCCTCTTAAAATTGGTGCAGTGAAATCTATCAGATTTCACTGCGCCACTTCTAGGATACCACTGCGTCAATACCATACGCCTGCCTCATGGTGAGCATAAGGGTGAAACAGTGCAATGTAAATAGGTCTACCCCGTGCATTGCTGGAGTTGCGTCAAGCTTACAACACAACTCCAGCAATGTGTTAGTTTTGCGCCAACAGATACGTCTGGATTCCTGACGCATCTGTCATTCCTTGTGACATGCAGCGCTGTACAATAAATACAGCGCATCCATGATGTCGCAAGGAGGGCTCAGTGAAAAGTGTTGCATCGCTGCTTTCATGCAGCCATGCAAAACTTTTCATAAATAAGGCCCTAAAGGTGGAGGTCGCTGTCTAGCCAGAGAAGAGTACACATAAAAAGAGGAAAGAAGAGAAGAAACAGGTGAAGAGTATTAATAAGAAAATGATCAGATTCGACCTGGTGGAACAGTGAAAATCCTTGGAGCTGTTCTTTGATTTTTCCCTGCTGCAGCAAGAATGCCTTTTATGAAGGTTTTTTTTTAGATTAAGAATTTTGCAATCATGAATATACTATGTGCCTATGTCATCTTTCAATATCATGCGCTAGCTCACTAAATGTCCATGTCACCCTTAGCGTACTTTACCTAGAATTCAATATTATATGGCATTATTAGTGCTTCAATGAACTGAAAATGATAATACTTTCTAAGGCTCTAAAATATGTCCTGAACCGGGCCCCAAAAATCCTTATGTCGGCCCTGACAAAAAGGCTGCATGAAGAGCTACTTAGCATTTTTTTTAATGTTTTACAAACACTATCATGCAAAACAAAAAATCGATGACTGGAGCTTTGGGAATTGTGTTTTTCAGAACACAGAGCCATTGTTGTATTTCTGCCTGTGACCGCCGCATTAGGGGATGCAGACACGGGAAAAATCTGCATCAAAATGCTGGCAGTGAATAGGGCAGGTTTGCTGATACTGTCCAGTCAGTCGTTCTGTGACAGGTGGGCTGCCAGCAAGGGGGTTTGAAATGGCTGAGTCAGTCGCAAGATTTCCTCACCTCTAAATGAGGTGCGCAAACTGAAAGCGGGGTTTGCACAGATTTCGCTCTTTTTCTGAAGATTTATCATTACCACCCAGTGCTTAATTTGCAAAACAAATATGTGCTTTGGCCAAAAGTTTTAATTAGAAGTCTTTGGTTGGTGCTGTTGTGGGAGCTGATCCCCTTTCGTTTTAAATGGAACTCCATTTGGACTTATGCTAACTCAAGCTGTGTTTATAATGTCCTCCATCTTGTATCGACCTCACAAAGATCACATGCTATTGTTGTTTGTTTGTTCCAAATAAAGAATTGCAATGCTCACACTAATAAACTAAAAACTGTTCCCAGAGTCCTCTCTGCTATGTACCAAAAACACTTCAACTGTCCCAGGCTATGTGCATAAAGTGTATCAATTGGACTGCTGAACTAACTGTGAGATTATCTGCATATTCAATCAATCAATTAAATCTTTATTCGATCTCTTAAGTACAGATCATAAAAGCACAATTAAAATCAATGGTCAACAAAAAAACAACAGTTCATAGCAGCTTAAAACCCTATAGCAGCTAAAATTGCCTAAAAGATACATAAATAAATAGTATTAAAGGATTGTAAATTATACAATAAGGGAAGAAGAACCTGGGGTATTATGTGCATTATGTCCCGGATACAATATATTTGCATATGGTTACACAATATCTATGGTTAATTATTAGAAAAACCATTATGACTTCTATCAGCCTTGCATCTTTCTCCTTTTTAGGTCTCGCCTAGTGTTGCAGCGCCCATGCGTTGCTCGCTCTGGCGAGATATATTGTAGATGAGATTTCAGAAGGGGTCTTGAAGCCCTGCCCATCATTTTCATTGGGTCGCATCAGCGTTTATGCGAAACGCTGGCTTCCCATTAAAAATGATGCTTCTTGATCACTGCCCTTTCTCCTTTTCGTCCGGCCCATCCTGACTGGATCGTCTGCTTCACGGCTGTTATGAAGCAATTTCTCATCTAAAGTAGGCGTGTTATCTAAACAAGCCGTGAAGCAAAGGATCCAGTCTGGATGGGTTGCCCCAAAAGGAGGAAGGGCAGCAGGCAGCACAAAGTGCATGGCACCGGCTTCCCCCACTATCCCGGCTCCCTTTGTCTGCTGGAATGCGCTGTCTGATATTCATTCCAAATTCCACTGAATCTCCCGTACTTTTACATGTTTTTACCTCCGCAATACATAAATAAAGAAAGGCGCCTTTTTCCAATTAGTATTTACAAACCACCCGAGTTTTAGGGTTTAATACTGGTTTCTTGAGGGAGGCTCAAATGACCACAAGTACTTGAACGAGTGCTCTCCGAAACGTGGCAGTTATCTAGGAAAGCAGGATTGGAAAAGCCAGTTCGGCAGGAGCGAACGACCCGCCCTTTCCGTTGTAACTGAAAGTAAACTTACCCTTTCCTGCTTACATGTGAGAACAGTCCCCTGCATGGCTGAGATTTGAATGGAAGAGCTGGGCAGGTACGTGAACTGCTGTGAACAGACTAACCAGGGCACCAGGTCGGCTCCAGAGAGCAGAGGGACCCGAGAATCCGGACTCCGGAAGCCAGCAGCAGCCTGCGCCTCACCCGTGCCTGAGGTAAAATGATCCCACAATGACTTGAATTTACTTCATGTTTTTGTTTGTTAATCTCATCAGCGTTATGCTAGACGCGGGCCCGCCCCCGCAGCTCTCTTGCTTTTCTATACGTGCAAGTACTGAAAACACACTAGCCGTATATGGCCACGCAAGGGCGTGTGGAGGAGGAGGAGGGGCTCCGCTCTGCGTAGGAAAAGCAGGCTGCAGAATGCCTCATTGTCTCCTATATTATAACCTTTCTTCCCCTTGTTGACGATTGACAGTACCTATCAGGCTATCCTTGGGCCTCAGTGGAGATCAAAAGGCACTTACGATGGACTTTCGCAGACCGCTGGGGATTTTTATTAGTCAATTTGAACCAACGTATCCCGAACTTGGATCAGATATCGGTATTTGAGAAGGTCGTGCTCACAACCAAGCGCAAGGGAGGCTCCTTGAAAGTCCTGGTGATATGCAGCACAGACTGGGCCGGATTCAAAGAACTGTTTTGAGTGCAATGATGTTCTGCGAACCCGAATCTGCTGCTCTGTAGGACATTGTATTTTGAAGGCAAATAGGGAGTAACTCTCAAAGGCTCAATTTGTTGGATATTAATGTACGCCTGCTTCAGTCTTGGGTGCTTTGAGGTCACAAGATCTCACGTCCCCTCTCTACAAAAGAAACCCTAATTTGTCTGTGTCAGGTAGTTTTAAACACAGTATGCATATTTCAAGAAAAGCTATTTTTCCCATCAGAACTGTTTGTTGATTAATCCATAAGCAGTGTTTCGTGGTCAGCTGATGCGTATGCACAATCTAAAATAGAAATGCTGACTCGAGCAACCAGAGACAAAATTCTGTTATTTGTGCTGTTTAGGTGCACTGACTCATTCACTCACAAAACCTCCCTCCTTTTCGTTGTAAAGCTTCAAAAGCAAACTGATTTTTTTGTTTGTTTTGTTTGCAGTACAATAGAAGACGTTTGTTTTGGTTTCAGAAATCATTTGGAAACGCTTGTTGTCTTTAAACATTTAATTCCGGATGTGTTTTGCCAAATCACTGCAGGGTTCTCAATCTACACCAGCTCAGCAGCAGTGCCGGGAGCTGTTCTCTTACTGAGGAAGCTGTAGTGATTGAATTAAAACAGCAGGGACGCAAAGATACATGATGGTTTACAGAAGCATGCAGTGGCTGCGGCTGGGCTTTATTACGAGTGGCCACTAATTATGTGTGGAAATAGAACATCTAGAATTGTATTACACACTTTGCTGGAGCGCGGTCTGCGAACTTCAAGGGCCGAGCTTGGTTTATGTGTGTGTTTTCCGAAGGAAAGCTGTGGGCTGCCACGAGGCAATCAGGGAAGATGGGCTTGCGCTCCCAGGGGCTTATTTATGAGCCCTTGCGTCACTTTTACGCCACCGGTATGTCACTTTTTGTGATGCATCACCGGCATAAAAAATGTGCCTTGTTGCACCATATTTACAAAGTGACGCATCTAGATAGATGCGTCACTTTGTAAACCCCTGCGCCACATTATACCTGCGCCAGGTATACTGTATGCAGGGGGTTCGCTCTGACGCAAGAAAGGGTCATAGAAGTGACGCAGTGAAATCTGTAAGATTTTACTGCGCCACTTCTCAAACGCAAATGCCTCATGGCAGGCGTAAGACTGATGCAGGCACATTTTACATGGGACTTGCCCATGTGTAATGAACCATTGCTGGAGTTGCGTCACTTTTGTGACACACTCCAGGAGTGTGTCATTTTTGCGCCTACAGATACGTCAGAAATACTGACATATCTGTAACTCCTTGCGACATGATGCATTATACTGTAAATATGACGCATCATTGGTGTCGCAAGGAGGGCGCAATGAAAAGTGACGCATCGCTGTTTTCTCGCAGTGGTGCGTCACTTTTCATAAATGAGGCCCCAGTATGTTATGGCTGCTGAGGTCTTGTTTTTCTCCTCTCCACAAACCTCCATCAAAGCGAGTGTGAGGAGCGTGTGAAAAATGCATGTGTGCAGTGGAGGGGAAGGCAGTGTGCACTGGGCTCTGCTGCTGAAGCTGCACAAGAGGCGGGAGCGCGAGGGCGCTGGGCGCTTGCTGCAGCTGCAGCCAGGGCATGGGGGCTGTGTGCACGGCTGCGACCGGGACCACGAGCTGCAGCCCGGGAATCTGCCTGCTGCTGCTGCTACTCTGCACCTGGCACATAGGGACAGGAGCTGGGCTGCAGCTACCGTCCACAGCTACCGGTGAGTGTAGGACACCCTGATCTCTGCAGGACACCGGCAGCCTCAGTCTGCCGCCCCCACCTCCGCGTGCATAGAGTGCGCACCCTCGTACCACTGACCACCGGCAGCCCCTGTGTGGTGCCCCCGGTGTTGACACAGCCAGACATTCACTGTGCATCAGCCTCAGAGTACCCCTGTATCATACATTCACTGCATCAGCCTCGGATTACCCATGCAAGGCTCATCTGAACTCGGCGGTGCCAGTGCTGCAGATCGGAGCATATAAATTCTCCCTACTTCCACGGACAGAGTAATTCCACAGTCATACGCACATACACTCATCATACGCTAGGGCCCATCACACTAACATTCATTCTATTACTCTATCCACACTGAATATACGAGAGAAATCCTAAACAATCTGCATCTAAACTGAGGTTAATGCGACCTAATTGATCAGTCTTGAGTCATGATTTAAACCATAAGAACACATTTGGAAACTCAATAAATGACCAAGAAATAACCACCCGACACTGGAATTCAAACAAAGGTTATTTTTATCTAAATTAGTTCAAATGAAAGTCAATCAACAGCAAAATCTTTATTCTCATAGTTACCTATTCTAGCTAAATGTCGTATTTGGGTCAGGACAGGTCTCTCAGTAAAGTCTCCCGAGTCGCCGTCCTCTCAATCAGCGTCGATCCTCTCGAGCATAGGTTCGAGAAGAAGTGGCCTTAGACCCTCTCTAGTCTAACAATATTTATAGGAAAACTAACACATTAAAAGTTACAAACAAACTCCAAACGTCCATTGAGCCGTTGAGCAGAGCGAGCAGGAAAGGATGTTGACTCGCAACATTTAGAAAAACCTCCGCTCTCGAAAATCTCAAAAATAAAAACACGGAAGAAGGAAGCACAAACTAAAAAATGTAACATCCATGAATGCTCTTCCTCGGAATCATAGCGAAGCCACCGCAAGTTTATCAAAGTTCATTGTGGCTTTTATTCTCTCCCAAGGATAACTGGTGACAACTGGCATCAAGCCCGGAGCTGCTGTCCTCACGGAAACTTTTAATACAGACAGAGGCCGAGGTCAGGATTTCAACCATATTCAGCGAGGCCTCTCTTCGTATTTCATCTACTCAAATGCAGGCTGTAAATATCGGCCATCTTTGACTAGGCCAGAATGGACAATCTTAATCAAAAGAAACACAAAACAACGTTACTACATCGTAATGATTATACAGTGTTAATTCCCACTAATACCCTTATGTGTATGCAATTATTTAGCCATCTGCGACATAAAGAAGCATTAAAAGCGTATTATTTCAAAGCGCAAACACATAACAAATAGCACTTTAGCCACACATATTTAATTAATTTGCTCACCAACTTAGTTCACGTATTAATAAAGCAACACAAATGCATCCCCACGTGTAATTCTTCATTAGTAAAGTTGATTAGTCAGAAACTTCAACATAATTAATATCTAGTAATTAATTATTAGTAATTTTAATTATGACATATAAAAATATAAGCTGATGTTCGGGTTTTGACAGAAAACCCTGCTCCAGCAATCCCCCCTTTGGTGATATATTATCACCACAAAAACCAACCCCAAAAAAAAATGTAGTCCCCATTTCTTAGGAGAAATTCAAATGTCTTTTTGAACAACATGCTACACACCAGTCTCCCTTTCATCCTCTTTTCTCGATTCTAGGTACACACTCTCCCTAAATTTTTCTAATTCAATTTCTTGTGGGTCTCTCCTTGACCTCTTTTGTTTCTTTTCAGTATTTTCTTTTATATTTTTCTTTTTCCCTCCCCTGTTTTTACAACACAAACACCCTAATCTAAGTATCAATAAAGCAACAATCACACATGTCAAAGGAAACAATATCTTACCAAATATGGTACTACCTATCTTAGCAATAAAGTTCTTAACAGCAATCATCTTATTAGCCATTTTAGTCCAGATACTTTCAGCTTCCAGTGGTACTAATTCTTGATGCAAATCAGTAATATTTTTGATATAGATCTTTAGATTTTGCTTTCCTCAGGAATGTAAGTGCAACAATGTTGAACCTTCAGCATTCCACAGACTCCACCCTCTTTGGCCAATAGAATATCAAGGGCAAGTCGATTTTGCATAGACATGGCGCGTAAGGCAACCATCTCCGTATTTACCAAAAGAAACCCTCCAGCGGTGCTTGTCGATAAGCGATCCGCCACTGTTGAGAGTTTCCGAATTCCATATGCATTTAATGAAATTCCCACTGCTGGAATTAAAGCTCCAAAAATATCTCCTACAATTTCTGACCAAGTTTCTCTCTTAAAGCGTGTTAGTAGATTAATTTGTTCTGCATCTTCTATCTTATCTATATGAAAAATCTTTGGGAAGACCAGGCCAACATAACATGTGCCATACCAATGGTCAGGCAACCTGTAATAAGCCTTATTCCCACAAATATAATACACTCCCGGGAAAACTGGATCTTCTCCTCCCTTGAATCCCCATCCTGTTGCAACAAAGTAAGTATCATGACACTCACTAGTCCCAACAAAATAATTATCATATTGGGATTTCCTCCTGGTAATGCATAGTTTACCCTTCTGTGGTGCATCTAAAGCCAAAGTTGGACTGGCCCCTCTCTTCAACTCCTTTCCCATCTCAATGTCCCACACTGTCTCACTCATTTTATATTCTCCTGCCTTTTCATGCATGCTCACTCTTCTTTTCTCTACCATGTCTAGGAAAGCCTTTTCTTCTTCTTTCAAACTGCAAGTTAAATTGTTTCTAAAAATGTAATCTAATGTTAATTCTTCTGTTTCAATAAAAATCTCACCAAAAATGTTAGCTTCTTTAGCAGGATTCAGTTTTCTATTCATAGGCAATTGCCCAAAAATGTTATCTTTATTAGACATCTCATAATCTATTTTCCCTAACAAATAAAAAACACTACTTAACACACTACATGAAATCCCATACGTAGCTGAAAGATGGTGATAAGTAACTCCCTCTGAAACGGATGCAGGCAATTGCATACAGACGTAGCAATCCCTTACTTCCATTGTCTTTACGTATTCGTACAACAACTTTGAAAAAACATTGCTAGAAAAATCATTAATCGATCTATCTTTATGTATGTAAATGTTACTAATTCTAGTTGGCACTACTTTCTGCGAACTCTTCCCTATGTTAGTCATATTCTCAGTGTGTATTCCAAAAGTGTCTATTGTAACCCTAAAAGTAACCAATAAAGCAAGCACACTCCATAGTAGCATTAATAATCCTGTACAGCAGCAGCACATTCTACACCATCTTTTCAAGAAGGTACATCTACTTTGATTATTTTCTGTGTTAGCCATCTTATTACTCTGGCAGTGTCTTTTGACTTAGCCTCTACTACTCCACTACTGAATTACTAGAACACTAGATTATTTCAAACAGCTAATTTTAGATTTTCTTCTTTTCACTCTTCTCCAAGTGACTCCTTCAGTTCACTCAATTTGGATTTTCATCACTTTTCACTTCTTCTTCAGCAACATCAAATTGTATCAGATCTTCAATATCCTGAGCATCTGACTCTTCTCCAATGTCAGTCAAGATAACTTTCAGGATTCCAACAGTTTTCTCCTCCTCAACCACTTCTCGTAAGGTCCCCTCTGGATTTCTTTGACTTTCTGCCTCTTCTTCTTCAGACAGTGTCACGTACGTCCATTCCGGTGACCTATACTTCTGGTTAGGTTTTCTGATTCTCTTGATCTCCTCTAGTTCTTTTGATTCCTTTTGTGTTTCAACCTTTGCTTGATTCTGACTGGACACCTCGTTCACCTGTTCAGCTTTCGATGTATTCGCTCGTGTCAGTCTGTACCTCAGCCTCTTTATCTTGTTAGGCCAAAGATCTCCTTTTACACTCCTTTTCGGTCTCACTTCTTTATTATTTCTTTCTCCAATCCAAGTTCTCTTTCTCAGAACTCGACCCTCTGGTTTCCCATTCTCACTCTCATCTGATTCTGTTTCATTTGCCTCTTGTTCATCAACGATTTTCTTTTGCTCCACAGACTTTTTCTCCACCGATTGAGATTTCCCTACTACTGTCCCTCCTCGGGTCTCCGACACGCAATCTTCTTGCTGTCTACTTGTCCCTTCACCTAGCTTATCAGGAATGTTCCCTACACCTCCTCGGGGGTCTTCCGTAATCTGTCCCTCTCTATCTTCTTCTGACCCTACTTCTTCAGGAGTAATCTCAAGTGGATTCTCAATCTCTTCATCTGACTCAGGTGTAGTCTCTGTGGAATTGCTTTTTTCTCCTCTTTCTTTTTCACCACTTGTTGAAACTTCAGGCACTTTTCCAGAATCTGAACTTTCTCCTGAGGTCCTCAATGTTCCTCTTGAAGCCTCTCTTGGTAAGAAAAAAGAATCACCTGACTCTCTTTCTCCTTCCCCCCTTTCAGGATTCTTTTTTCTTCTCACTGGTTCAGTATCTGCATCATCACTGGAATCTGACTCTTCAAAATACTCTTTACCAGTCCCATCCTTTGGATTTGGAACTCTCAGAGTATGACTTGCATGCACCCAATTTTTCACACCAGCACACTTTACAGCAGTTGTGGTAGTCAGAATGACCTGTCTTGGCCTTCCCCACCTTGGAACCAAGCAATTTCTTCTTCTGTGCACTTTTATCCTCACCCAGTCCCCTGGACTCAGATCATGGGCTTGCTTCTTTTCAAGTGTGGTGGCATCTTCTCCAACCTGGTGAAACACAGAATGAACTGCGTCAGCCACGCCTTTACAGTAATCCAAAATCATGTCATCAGTTATTGTCATCAACTTGTTGACAGGCACGAATGCATGTCTCATTGCTCGTCCCATCAGTATTTCATGTGGACTCAATCCTGTAGTTCTATCTGGAGTAGACCTAATAGTCATTAGCACTAGAGGCAAGACATCAGGCCATTTCATTCCAGTGGCTAAACACATCTTACCAATCCTATTTTTGATTGTGCCGTTCATCTGTTCAACAACACCAGAAGCCTCTGGCCTGTATGCACAATGTAGCTTCTGCTGTATGCTCAATGCTTCACAAATCAAACCCATGAGCTCATTGTAGAAGTGTCCACCTCTGTCTGACTCAATTGTCACTGGGAACCCGTACCTAGGAATCAACTCTCTTAACAGTAACTTGGCCACTGTTATTCCATCATTTCTCCTAGTCGGATAGGCTTCCACCCATCTTGAGAACAAACAGACCACCACTAGAACATACCTCAATCTATTCACTTGGGGCATTTCAATGAAATCAATTTGCATTCTTATAAAAGGACCTCCTTCTCTGCCTATTGTTCCTAGGCTCACCACTGTCTTCTTTCCAGTATTGAACTGCTGACAAATCAAACATCTTTGACAGATGCTCTCTGCAATCAGCCTGAACTTTGCATTGTACCAGGTTTGTTTAAAGGACCTAATCATAGCGTCCCTCCCCAGATGTCCCTGGACATGATACATTCTTGCCATTGTTGACAACATTGAGTTAGGCATAACTGGTCTTCCATCTCTATAGATCCAAACATGATCTTTCTCTTTTGGGGCACAACCTGCCTTGATCCAATCTGTCATTTCCTCATCTCCTGCTTCATCCTGCAACTGTTTCACCTCATCCCATGTTTCCAGGACATTAGTAAACATCACAGAACAAAAAGACATTTCCCTTTCTCTTCCCCGGTTAATCGAATGATTGTTCTTTGCACAATACTGTGCTATGTCATTTGCAAAGCGATTACCAAGAGTAACAAAATCATCTCCTTGTCCATGAGCAGCACACTTTACAACTGCTAGTTCTTTAGGCAGCTGTATCACCTCAAGCAACTTCCCAATCACTTCAGCATTCTTTATGGGGGTTCCACTCGATGTCAAGAAACCTCTCTGTAGCCAAAGTTGGCCAAAATCATGAACCACTCCAAATCCATACTGACTATCAGTCATCACAGTCACTCTCAAATTTTTCCCAATCTTGCAAGCTTTTGTCAATGCCACCAATTCAGCTACTTGAGCAGATCTAACTCCCTTCAAAGGCGAAGCTTCCATAACTTCCGAAACCTTGCACACCGCGTATGCTGCACTTAGCACACCATCATCAGTACTCAGACATGATCCATCCGCAAACAACACATGATCACTCTCAGGGAGTGGCAGATCTCTTATGTCTGGTCTTGGTTTTGTGCAGTAGTCAAGCACATCCAAACAATCATGATCAACATCATCTCCCACATTCACATTTTCAGCATCTGGCAAGAGAGTTGCTGGATTCACATTCACACATCTCTCAAGGGTCACATTTGATGCTCCCAGAATGATTTTCTCATATTTAGTCAGCCGACTATGTGACATATATTGAGTCCTGCTTCTTGTCAAAAGAATTGCCACATCATGAGGTACGAACACCCTTACAGGATATCCCATTATTATACCCTCACTATGTTCCAAGCTTCTGCATGTAGCAGCTACTGCTTTCAGGCAATCTGGCAAACCCACTGCTACGGGGTCAAGTGTTGATGAGAAGTACGCAATTGGCCTTCTCAGTCGTCCATGTTTCTGGATTAACACTGAAAGTGCACATCCATTTCTCTCACTGCAGTACAACTCAAACTCCTTCTCATAGTCTGGCATTCCCAAAGCAGGAGCTTCACACATTCTGCTCTTCAATTCTTCAAATGCTGCCATTTGTTCTGCATTCAGTTCCAATGGGTCTCTCACCTCACTTTTAGTCAATGTAATCAATGGCTTTGCTATCAGGGAGAAATTACTTATCCACTGACGACAATAACCCACCATCCCCAGAAACATCCTCACTTCTCTCTGGGTCCTTGGGGCTCTCATTCCTCTGATAATTTTGATCCTGTCATTGGTCACCTTTCTCAGACCCTTTTCAATATTGTATCCAAGATAATGTACTTCTTTCTTGCAAAATTGCAATTTGGCCGGAGATACCTTTAATCTCCATCTGCAAGATGATTCAGTAAAGCTATGGTATCTACTTCACAAGCTTCACGTGTCTTCGATGCCACAAGTAGGTCATCGATATACTGTACTAGTACTGAGCTTTCAGGCATGATCAGACTCTCCAAAGACTTTTTCAACAACTGATTGAATATTGAAGGACTCTCTGTATACCCCTGTGGGATACGGCACCATGCCAAAATACGCTGTCCAAACGGAAATGCAAAAATCGGCTGGCTGTCATGATGCAATGGAATTGAAAAGAAAGCATGACACAAATCAATTACCGTGTACCATTCAGCATCATGAGGAATCTGATACAAAATCACTGACGGATTTGGCACAATGGGATAACATGCTACCACAATCTTGTTAATCTTTCTCAAATCTTGTACGATCCTGAACTTCCCATTAGGTTTCTTCAGCCCCATTATCGGTGAATTACACAGGCTACTCAGTAACTCTCTCAAAACACCCTGTTGAATCATCTTGTCAATTATAGGGGTTATTCCCTCAATTATCTCTGGTGTCAATCTGTACTGTGGGATATTAGGATAAATGATCCCTTCTTTCACTGAAATCTTCACTGGATCTACATTATTCATTAATCCCACATCTTCTCCAGTAAAATCCCAAACCGCTGCTTTTACTGTGTGTCTCAACTCTTGAGGCAAATCATCTGGATTAAACACAGCATATGTTCCAACAATCTCTTTTTCTCTATTATCTAGAGTCATCCTGTACAAAACATCCTCATCTGGTGTCTCAAAAGCTATTCCATCCGGAGTACAGAAAATTGTGCAATTCATCTTACACAATAAGTCCCTACCTAACAAGTTCACTGGACTGGTGTCACAGACTACAAATCTGTGCATATCTGAAAATTTCCCTATTCTTACCCTTACTGGTTCGGTAAGACGAGTCTTAATCTGTGTATTAGCTACACCAACCACTTGGATTGCTTCGTCCGAGAGAGGAAGATTTCTTATATCTGCTGACCTGACAGTTGATCTCGTCGCTCCTGTGTCTACTAAAAAAGTAACACTTTCCCCATTTATTTTCCCATCTACAAATGGTCCTGCCTGGTCTATTTCTAGAGTTGCACCAAGTATGCACTCTTCCTCCTCTCTTCGGCACCGTCAATAGTCCCCTTCAGACTCACTCCCCTCATTCTTTAACCAGTACTGTTGTACCGTGTTTGAACGTCTCAGTTTGTTTACCTGCTCATCATTGTAGAATCCTGAGTCCTGGTTATATTTCTGGGACCCTCTATTCTGCGGCAAGGGCGGTTTTGGCTCTTGACTCTGCTGTCTGACAACCTTCTGCTGTTGTTGCTGATGATTACACCCCTCGTTCTGCACCTGTTGATTCAATGATTTATTCTCATTACTCACTAATGGTGGATTCGTACACTCGGATCTCCAATACCCCAATTGTCCACAGTTGTGACATGGGAACTTCTTTTTGGCCTCTTCTAAATTCCCTTTTCCTTTTCCTGTGCCATATCCGGGCCTATTTCCTGGATTATTTGCTTGTTACACCAGCTGTGCTTCTTGTCTTTCTGCAACTTTCACCTGTGCCCACATTGCTTTCTCTTTCAGCTTTCTTTGTTTTGCCTCAATCTCATCACTGAAGTACTTTGCATGTCTCAAGATTTCATCAATCTTTTTACTCTGCCAATCAACTGTGTGCTCACGAATCCTTCACTGATTTCAGGTCTCAAACCATATACAAACCTGTATACAAAATGACTCAAATCCTTATCACCCAGGTGTTCATCTCCACTAAACTGTTTAAAAACCAGTATCAGCCTTTCATAAAAAGCATGAACTGATTCTTTTGCTTCCTGATGTGTCCGATCTATCTTAACCCAGTCTGTCTCTTTAGGGGGTACCTTATTCTTCAGGAACACAATAACCTGCTCGTACTTCTTCATTACCTCCGGGTCTGGAGCTCCGGTTTTCAGATCTCTTGGGTATTCCTTAGCAGGCCAATCTACAACTATTTTGCACTCTGCCCACAAGTCTGCTGGAACAATTATATCAAACAGACTATTCAGGTCAATCCACAACACTTTTGACAATTTCACAAACCTATCTACCTGCCTATACCACTCGACGGGCTTTTCTCTCAGTCGAGGGAAATCATTCGTAAATGACAAAATATCCTGTCTAGTCCATGGAACATGTACATATCCTCCTCCAGGAATCTCTCTCATAGGATAAGCATCCACTGTTTTTTCCTTTTCTCTCATAGGGAATGCTGAGTAAGTTCTGTCCACTGAATCTTCTCTTTTCTTATACTATCTATCCTTCCACTTTTCCACATCACCCCATTTTCGCAATAAGGAAATCATTTCCTTAATCTGCCCTGTTCTACCAACATCATTTAAATTCTCAATGTCCTTGTCAGAGAAATCCACCCTGTAAGGCTTCTGCAAAGCTTTCACCTTATCCATATCAACTCTTAGTTCACTCGCTATTCCTTTTAACCTGTCATGTGTACTCTTAGCCCTCCAGGTGATACTCTTGCACATGAATAACAACTCTCCATCATGATGATTTTTCAACATTTCTGTAGGAATTGTTCCCGCAATAAGCTCCTCCAATTTTATGCGCAACCTGGCTACATCAATTGCCTGTGAATCTTTATCCTTCTTTTGAAGAACTTTCAACCAATCATTCAAATCTTCAGCTGTTATTTCTGTAGACCTTTTCACTGCACCCACTTGTTCTTCCATCCTCTGTGGTTCCAATATTGATCCTCCTAAACAACCAGTATTCAATCCTGAATTAGGCTGTACATTTAACTCTCCACCACATGTGTCATGTCTCAACTGTCTCAAATTATTTTCTTCTGTCCTTATTCCTGACTCTCCCAAAGAACAAGAACCAACCAAACCATTTCCTACATAGGGAACTGTCAAACCATTTTCACCCATTCTTTGCTTATCAAAAATAGGCATAACCGGACCTATGGTTACAGGCACTGTAACAGCTTCTAGATTCTTTGTTAGCTCTCTAATTTTCTCAGTCAACTCAGATGTCGTTCTGGCTAATTCTCTTGTTTTCTCGTCCCCAATTTGATTCTCTCTCTCCCGCTCTCTCTCTCTCTCCCTTTCCGTGAAGGAGCTACCACTTTTCAGATCAGGTGTTGCAATCTCTGTTTTAACAATTCGCAAAGTATCTCTTATGGGAGTAGCAACTGGCGTTCTCTCTTCTGGTTCTGGTCTATATGGTGGTGGTCTCTTGTAAATCATGTCATCCAAGATTTCATCCTCATAATCATTAGCCCCATACCTTCTCAATTCTGTATCAGGTACCTTTTCCGTACCCTTCCTCCCTTCCGTCTCTTCAACAGTTCTCATTGGATATAATCCCTCTGACATACTAGCATCTCGCCATCTCCTCATTCGATCATGATGAGTTTCACGATCATATTTCCTCCCAAAAATATACCTATAATTACCTCCACTCCTCTGCTTTTCTCGCTCATGCACCTCATCTTCCCATTCTACCAACGCCTCAAACTGTGTCGGCCTTGGTCTAGGCTCTAGACACATCATCTTTTCCCGTAAATTTCTCAACACAGCCAGATTAAATGAACCATGTTCCGGAAACGTTAAAACACCATCTTCTTTAGTGTACTTAGCCCAATTGTCTAACCATATACAGGTATGATACCCATATTTCGCAACCATGAAGGATGCAGGAGTTCTTGTCGGAGGTAGCAATTCACCTTCTCTAGTTATTATGTCTTTATCCTTGTCGAACCAGCTTTTAATTTTACTGAACAAGGATTTTTTCTTCTTTTCCTCCGTCTGGTAATACATTTTAGCGTTTACCCCAACTTTCTAGTATCTTCCGCAACTGTACGATCTTTTATCCAATAACAGCGCGACTCACACTAACGCACCAATCCCGGAGCGTCTACGTCACCCTGTACTCCTTCCAATCCCTGCGCGGCTCACACCAACACACCAATCACAGCGCGAGCACTGTTCTAATCCACTGCCCAATCACAGCGCGGTCTTTCTGACGTCAGTAGTCGCTTCTACTCTGTCTTCTGTCACTCGTCTACCCCTCCTTTACAAAGTCTTCTCAGTAGACTCTGTTTCAGATTCTACAAAATCTATTAGTTACAACATATAAACATCTCCATTGTATGCTTCGCAGAATAGTAAAGAAAAGTCTTTCTCACAAGAATCCCGCTTCTTTCTAAAACAGCGCTTACCTCTGCTCCACTACGGAATTATTACTTTCGTTGACACAGTAGCACATCCCTCTACTCTGCCCTTCTATCATGCATCCATTAACTGCTTCCTCCAGGAATGCTCCAAAGAGTCTCACAATCAACTAAATGCTCATACATTCACGCACTTTCATACCAGAAAATGTAGCACATCCTCACAGAATCATGCCTTTCCCGAGAACAGCAAACAGTCTGTCCCACTACAGAATTATAACACACGTTAAACAAGCAGCGCTTACCTCTGCCCAGTCCTTCAAACAAGCTCAGAGAATACCTATTACTCCTCCAGCAGTAAGCTTTAACGGCAAACCTTTCGGATCCCTGGAACTTAAGACCAGAGTTTCATAGATAACCTTCGCTACCATACACACTCCTTTTATACTGGAAATATGTCTCTAGTAGTAACACATGGCGATGTCACTGATTCCGAACCCAGACAATGCGACGCGCAACTTCAATTGTCACACGTTTTTCCCTGCATACGTACAGGGCCAACAATCCCGTCTTTCCCGAGAGCAGCACTCACTTCCCTCTGCCCTACTACGGAACTGTCACCAGCTCCCCACGTTCCAGAAGCCGTACACACTACACATAACTCAATACGACGACCTCAACATATAGTGTTAATACATATATCAACATCAATCAATAAATCAATGAATCCAAAAGCCTATGTACAAGCAATCTATCAGATCAAGACAATAATCGAAACCATCCTCTGCTACCAGGAAACTCCTGCAGATCGGAGCATATAAATTCTCCCTACTTCCACGGACAGAGTAATTCCACAGTCATACGCACATACACTCATCATACGCTAGGGCCCATCACACTAACATTCATTCTATTACTCTATCCACACTGAATATACGAGAGAAATCCTAAACAATCTGCATCTAAACTGAGGTCAATGCGACCTAATTGATCAGTCTTGAGTCATGATTTAAACCATAAGAACACATTTGGAAACTCAATAAATGACCAAGAAATAACCACCCGACACTGGAATTCAAACAAAGGTTATTTTTATCTAAATTAGTTCAAATGAAAGTCAATCAACAGCAAAATCTTTATTCTCATAGTTACCTATTCTAGCTAAATGTCGTATTTGAGTCAGGACAGGTCTCTCAGTAAAGTCTCCCGAGTCGCCGTCCTCTCAATCAGCGTCGATCCTCTCGAGCATAGGTTCGGGAAGAAGTGGCCTTAGACCCTCTCTAGTCTAACAATATTTATAGGAAAACTAACACATTAAAAGTTACAAACAAACTCCAAACGTCCATTGAGCCGTTGAGCAGAGCGAGCAGGAAAGGATGTTGACTCGCAACATTTAGAAAAACCTCCGCTCTCGAAAATCTCAAAAATAAAAACACGGAAGAAGGAAGCACAAACTAAAAAATGTAACATCCATGAATGCTCTTCCTCGGAATCATAGCGAAGCCACCGCAAGTTTATCAAAGTTCATTGTGGCTTTTATTCTCTCCCAAGGATAACTGGTGACAACTGGCATCAAGCCCGGAGCTGCTGTCCTCACGGAAACTTTTAATACAGACAGAGGCCGAGGTCAGGATTTCAACCATATTCAGCGAGGCCTCTCTTCGTATTTCATCTACTCAAATGCAGGCTGTAAATATCGGCCATCTTTGACTAGGCCAGAATGGACAATCTTAATCAAAAGAAACACAAAACAACGTTACTACATCGTAATGATTATACAGTGTTAATTCCCACTAATACCCTTATGTGTATGCAATTATCTAGCCATCTGCGACATAAAGAAGCATTAAAAGCGTATTATTTCAAAGCGCAAACACATAACAAATAGCACTTTAGCCACACATATTTAATTAATTTGCTCACCAACTTAGTTCACGTATTAATAAAGCAACACAAATGCATCCCCACGTGTAATTCTTCATTAGTAAAGTTGATTAGTCAGAAACTTCAACATAATTAATATCTAGTAATTAATTATTAGTAATTTTAATTATGACATATAAAAATATAAGCTGATGTTCGGGTTTTGACAGAAAACCCTGCTCCAGCACCAGCGGCCCCTGTGTCTGCATGGGGTGGCACAGAGGAGAGTGCCCAAGTTGGTATTTTGAGGCACCAGGCGCCCCTCTCTCCTGCTGCTCCTTTTATGGGGTCACCCGGGGTCTTAGTCCAGAGAGTGGGTCCATGTTTGAATGATTCATAGGGACTGGGCGAGGGCAGGAAGGGGCTCTGCCTATCCCCCTCCGATCTGCACACTTCATCCTGGCTCTCTTCTCTGCATCTTAGTGTGTACGTGATTACATGTGTAGGTGCGCTCGTGTATGCATGTGTGTGCGTGCGTGGGCCTGTCTGATTGTGTGTCTGGATCGGTATTTGTGTGTGTGTTTGCGCATGTGTGGGTCTCTGTGTGTTTGTCTGATGGCGTGTTTCTGGATCTGTGAGTGTGTCTGCGTCTGTCTGATGGTGTGTGTCTAGATCTGTGAGTCTGTGTGTGTATGTGCGTGTGTGATTGTATATGGGTGCCGTGTGGATCTATGACTTTGTGTGTATGTGAGTCTGTGTGCCTGTAAGTCTGTGTGTATTTGTGCCTGCGTACGCATCTATGCTTGTGTTTGCCCGTGGTTAAGTGTGTAAGTCTTTGAGTACGAGTCTGTGTGTGTACGTTTGTGTATGTATGTTTTGACATGTGCATAAGTGCTTGTGTATCTGTGTATTTCTTGGTGTATAAATGTGT
Organism: Triturus cristatus; assembly: GCF_964204655.1. Lineage (NCBI taxonomy): Eukaryota > Metazoa > Chordata > Amphibia > Caudata > Salamandridae > Triturus > Triturus cristatus. Next base: position 741,254,689 of record NC_140593.1, read on the forward strand.
ACAAATAAGTACATATGGAGTTGTTTGTATATAGGATGTGTCTGTAAGTTGGTAGGTGGTGTATTTTTGCGAGTGCATGTATGTGTATGCGTCAGTGTGCCAATGTAGAAGTGCGAATAGAAACAATGTGCCGGGACGCCGCAAGGACGTCCGACATCGGACGGTCTGTAAACATAACAAGCAGAAATCTATCTCTGTGTATCTCTCACTGACACATGCCCACTCTTGCTCGCTACTGAAAAAGCACTTACACCTGCAAAGACACAGCAACACCATCACAGAATGCGAACATACGCACAAATATATACACAGACACACACTATGCTTTGATACCGCAGCACAGTCATTTGGGCTCAGAGCTCCAAGGTCAGGAGGGCACATAACAATTGGTGATTAAAGAAATACTATGTCAGCAAAGTGTGGCCAGCTCGCAGCACACAACTTCAGCTTTTATGGTTGTGTTTCTGAAGAGAACCCCAGGCTATTTGTCTTTGCTATCGAGTTAAGCATAATTTATCCAGTCCCAGGCGTGCCCGACAACATTCTGATGTCAGCTTCTGCAGGAAAGTAAACACTAAGCCAAGGAGGAAACGGTACTGATTCCGAACAGATAAAGAGCGCTGCAACTTAATTTCATTAGCCCGTGCATTTTTAAGTATTAACAGGCACATGCATCAACCACAAAACCGGTCGCAAACGGGCAGATACTCAGAATCTGCCCCTTTGCGACCGGTATTTTTGCATTTGGGATGCATCATCCCAAATGCAAAAATCGCTATTTAAGGAATCTCAAAATAGCGATTCCTTAAATAGCGATTGCATTTAAGGAATCCCAAATTGAGATTCCTTAAATGCAATGCATTACAGTTTAAAAAATAGCGATTTCGCTATTAGTGGGAGCAAATTACCATGAAGCTGGACTTCATGGTAATTTGCTAAAACTTAGAAAAATGCACTTATTTGCATTTTTCTAAGTTTCATGTTGCGCACACACATGCCCTTAGAGCATGTGTGTATGCAACATATGTGCAGAGTTAAAATACAGGGGTGCAATAGGGTGTCATTTTGACACCCTTGCACCCTAGAAATTGCGGGAGCAATTTGCGAGTACCTACTGGTACTCGCAAATTGCTCCCGCAATCTCCAATTCATTCCTATGTGCCTGGAGGCCCATAGGAATGAATGGGAAGCCATTCATTAATTGCGACTCGCAATTTGTGAGTCGCAATTAATGAATGTTAAGGAATCGCTATTTTAATAGCGATTCCTACATGCATAGGCTTTTGTGAGTCCTTAATTGCGATTCCTTAATATTCGCAATTAAGGACTCGCAAAAGCTTTTCTTGATGCATGTGCCTGTAAGAGCGGAGCTTTAAGACTATTTCAAATCGCGTACATTTTCGGCAATAATCTAAAAACAAAGGCAACCTTATTGTTAATCACATACCAGCTCCCAGCTAAATCAGTTCTATTTTAAAGCGGCCTCTGTTGAGATAACTTGGCCACATCTCCGTTTTGTCTAGAATTGTTTGCCAGCACGTTATGTTTTCCCAGTTACAAAGCGCACTTCTGAATTTGGTCATAGGAGTGCGTGATAGAGGTGATGAGCAGAAAGGAATGTAGATGCGCCTTACAACAGTAAATGCGGTATAAAATGAGCACGACTATTCCATTTCCGTGCAGTTATTAAATTCACATGTGTGCTTATGACGTCAGACGTATTTTTAGCAAGAAATATATATCGTATGGAGATTAGTTCGCCGGTATTAGCATTTTAAATGCAAAAAACGTTAATAAAAGCCAGTACCATTTACAGTAAAAAAAACTCACACTAGTACACATACAATGCAATAGATTTCGCAATTACAACAAAGTGAGCTATTGCCATTTTGCATTACACCATTTGATTAATGCTTCACGAAGGGGGAAAAAAAACAATAACATTTACAATGCCAATAGCTCAAAACAATGTAATTGCGAGACCTATTATTCCATTGTAAATGCTTGTTATACAGGCCTACAGAATTGTGGCTACCAAGAAACAGACAACAGGATCGGGCAAAGATTTTAAAAAGTAAAGTGCCACCTTACATTGTCTAAATTTATGGTGCCTTAAGATTGGTAGAATAAAATCATCTCTTTCTTTCTTGTAAAATCCACAAAATAAGACTAGGTGCAGGTCAGATTGGGGAGAATGGTTATCGCAGGGGCACAGAATCAGGTCTGAGTGTTTGAACCTTCTCTCGGGGTATCCTAACATCAATGGGAGAAGGTTCAGTTCGAATCTCAATAATATATATCTGTGCTGAACTATTGTGATGCGTGCTAGGTAGGAGTAGCCTCCCCCTAGCCTGGAGGGATCATTTGATATGCGAGGGCATCCTGTTTGCTATGGTTCCTTCGCCTAAAGACCTGGTGTGCCCTCAGCATAAAGGTGTCAATCAATTTCTTTTTTGAAATGTTCCTGCACGCAGTTTGATCCTTAAATAATCGCCTTACCCAATTGAAGTCAATTCTGACTCCACTTAACTCAGCCATCTAATCTTATTATAATGATCCTGTTTTAAACTTTTTTTTATGCTTTGTGTTAAATTTACTGTGTCCCTACGCCATATAGAGAACCACAGTAGAATCAACGCTAGTCTGATGGTGTCTACCATATAGAGTAACCCCAGATCAATGTGTAAAATATAATTAGGGTAAGAGGACTTAAAAAATCTATCTTCAAGTGTTTGGACAGGGTCAATAGGCGCCATACCCCAAACACCAGCCCCATATGTGACTGCTGACTGCGATTTGGTCTTGTAAATATTTTTTATTGGGTCAAGGGGACTTGCACCTAACTTTTAGGAGAAGGCCTTATAGCTATCAAACTCCTCTCCATTCCTAAAGCTACCAGGTTCGACCAAGTTTGTTTTTCGTCAAATAACACTCCCAAGCATGGGAAGGATTCTAACACTTCTATTTTGTGACAGTCCATTTGGAAGTGCAGGGATTTATCACATTTGCCAACCCCTGCTATGATGACCAAAGATTTCATTTAGTTGCCTTCCAGATCCAACGAAGCCATAAAGGATGCATATGCTGTTATGAGTCATTGGAGAGCTATCCCCGTTCTAGCGATCAACACCGCATCATCGGCATGGGCTAGTATTGGCAGGGGGTGGATGTCAAACATGGGGACATCTGCGATGATCCCAAAAGGGCTGCCTCAACCCCGTTTGTGTAGATGGAAAAGAGAAACGGGGCGAGGATGCATCTAACTCTCCTGGCAATTTTAAAGGGGCGGGTACATTCCCCATTTTTGCCATAGCGGACACATGCGTTGGCTTATAATTGGCGGACAAAGTTAATTATAGGTGGCTCAATCCCCATCACCTCCATTATATGCCAAATCTTGGGGTGGCTCCTGCAGTCAAATGCCACTGACAGGTCTATAAAGGCCATGTAAATTTTACCACCCTTCCCTCTGGTATATTTGTCTATCGTTAGTGATAGATTCAGGCACTGGTCTATGGTGCCCTTTCCCGTTTGGAACCCATACTGCGTCTGCATTAAAATATTCTTTTCTTGGGCCCTCCCTTCCAGCTAAATAAAAGGAGCCGGCCCATTAGTTTGGCGGTTGAATCCAGCAAGGAAATAGGTCCATAATGTTGTGGGCTTCCCCTTTTTGTATATCGGGACAATGACACTGTGCTTCCAGGAAGGAGGTGGGCCAACTATAGCTATACCGTTAAAAACATTGGTTAGCAGTGGGGCCCACAGATCTTGGTTTTCCTTGAAGAGATCTATCGGCACCCCATCAGGACCTGGAGCCTTCCCAGCGGTACAGGCCATCATCCCTCTTCTTATTTCTAAAAGTGAGAAGGCCAAATTTCCCAGGAATTTGGAATCTATGTAAGTAGGGGGTAGCACTAGGAAAGATATTTTCAAAATGTGCCACCCATGCTTTATCGCCTACATGTGTATCCAATGTTGAATCCTTAAGATTTTTAAAGCAGGGAGCATTAATTACTTTCCAAAAATCTCTACTATTTCCCGTCCTAGCTTCCTGCTCAAGTTCACCCAAGGCCTCCTCCCTCATATCTCTTTCTCTTCTCCTTCTTGCTGCCTTATAATGACTATGTAGCAGTCTTATTTGTGCTGTGTTTCTGGGTTTCAGGGCTTTAGTGATTGCTTTTCTTGATTTAGTACAGGGGGAATCAAACACCTGCTTAGATGTTAAACTGTTTACCGGGATGTAGTGAGTAAAAGCCAGTTTTACTTTCTCTAGAAGGTCTGTAAGAAGTAATACTAAACTCTCGCTGGACTCGGCCAAGCTCCCTTGGAGGTCCTCGGTAGCCCGCGTCTACGGATTGGGGGACAAAAACGGGAAATGATTGCACAGACTTACAACCTACCCCCTGGCTGCCCGGATAATTCCAGAGATCCGGGACCCAAAGGGGCACACTCACCGCTCTCCCCAAGCGATTGCCCAAACCTGTGCATGCTACTACTCTGAACTTTACTCAACCCGGAAACCCGATTCCTACCTGGCGGAGATGCTCGCCAGAGAGGACCTTCACGTCCCTGCACTGTCTGCAGCTGAGGCGGCTGGACTAGAGGACCCAATCTTCGCTGATGACATACAGGGAGCCATCTTCTTAGTTGCTGCCGGCCAGACCCCGGGCGGCTACCCACAAGAATACTACTCGCTTACAGGGTCATACTCACTGCCCACCCAGTCGACCTCTATGAGGAAGCCATTGACAAAGGCTTCTTCCCTCCCAAAATGGACACAGCCACCATAGTCCTCATCCCCAAAACACAACCTCCCTCCTTGATATGCACTGACTACAGCCCCATCTCCATGATCAACACAGAGGTCAAGATCTTTGCCACGCTTCTCGCTTAATGACTCAAACCATATCTTGCCAAATTGGTCCACCCTGACCAATGTGGGTTCATGAGGTACCAGGCACTGCCTGCTTTGTCTCCACGTGGCTCTGGCTCACTGCCAGGAATTGACCCCCTACCTAGCGCTTCTCCTAGCCGACTTCGAGAAAGCCTTTGACTCGGTGGACTGGGATTATCTCGGAGACGTCCTGCCAGTCCTGGGCCTGGGCCCCAAGTTCCGTCATGTGGTACGCATCCTGTACTTCAAACCAGCGGCACGGGTGCAGGTCAACAGCGTTTTCTCTGATACCTTTCCAATAGACAGGGGGACAAGGCAGGGGTGTCCCCTTTTACCCCTCCTCTTCGCCCATGCCATGGAGCCCCTCGCCCATCTCATTCGCTCCAACAGCCGGGTTCGGGGCTGGCAGGAGGAGAAAATCTCACTGAATGCAGATGATGTCCTGCTGTTCCTGGCGGAGCCGGCCCGCTCTGGACCCCCGGTGTCTTCAAATCCTACACTCCTTTGAGCAGATCTCTGGTCTTCGTCTCTACCCAGCCAAGTCCACATTGGTTCCCTTGCACATCTCCAGGGATTGCCTCAACTGGCAATCCGCTATTCCTATAAGTCGACAAACCGTTAAATATTTAGAAATATGGGTCGCTCTGTTACTGGACCTGGCCTGGGCCCTGAATGTGACCCCCTCATCTACAAAACCAAACAAGACCTCCTAAAATGGGGAAACCTACCACTCAACCCACTAGGGCATATAGCCCTATTTAAAAGGATGATCCTTCCCCGGTTTCTTTACATTCTCCAAAGCATACCTCATATATCCCCCGGGCCTGGTTCCGCTGCATCAACACTCTAATCATCAAATTCCTCTGGGCCAGCCGACGGCCTCGTATGGCCTTTCAACAATGCCGAATTCCACCCTTCACTGGGGGTATGGGGCTCCCAAACCTCTATCTATATTACCTAGCGACCCGTCTCCTGGTGGTCCACGACTGGTTCACTGGGGGTTGGGCAGACCCGGCCTACAGAGCTGAGCTCAGTGACCTGGGCCTTCCCCACGTTCAGGCCATGCTATATGGATCCTCCATTCCTAGGGACCTGCCCACAGTAACCTGAGCAGTCTTGTTGGCCTGGCACGCTGCCCTACACCATACACACTGGCAGAATAAACTGTCCCAACACACGCTGCTCTGGCAGGGTACATGGCTGCAGGAAGTGGCAAATCTGGCAGGCGTTAGAAGCTGGGACCTTATTGGCATTTCACAACTAGGGGACCCATGGGTCAGCGACCATATCCGCTCCTTTGCTGACTTGCAATACCGATATGCCCTTCACCCATCCCAGTTCTATCAATACCTAAAAGTCTGTCATGCCCTAGGCTCCCATATAATAATTGGTACTTTGCTACCAGAACACAGTCCCCTTGAGACCCAGGTTATGATGAGCAATCTTGGACGGGAGGGGTCTCCCGCATATACTGATCACTGACAAATAATGGTCCGACATCCCTTGACCACTTAAAACTTAGGTGGGAGACATGGAGGGGCCCCCTAGAGGATGCAGACTGGAGGGATGCCCTGATGGTGCCTAGAACCATCACTCCTCGGCTAGGCTTCGCCTAGTCCAGCTCTATTACCTACACACCTCCTATCTGACCCCCAGCCGTCTCCATAAATCAGGTCTGATTCCGTTCCCGGCGTGTCGCAGTGCGGCACGGACCCCGCGGACTTCTTTCACATGGTATGGTCATGCCCCAGCATTACCCCCTTCTGGTGTGCCTTGGAGGCAGAACTTACAGAGGTTTTAGGTTGGGATGTTCCCCACAATCCCCTACACATACTATTGGGCATCACTGACGGGCTAGATGGGTCCAGGGCCGACAAGACGTTCTTAGGAAAAGCCCTAGTAGTAGCTAAGCGTGCCATGGCGGCTGCATAGAAGAATCCCACCCCACCGTCTATAGCCAAATGGCGCCGGGGAGTAGATTGGTGCGCTACATGGGAACTCACACTGTACAAAGCCAGGGGATGCCCTGACCCCTCCAGGTAGGTCGCTCCCCCACCGCACAGCTCCGCCTGTGTGTCCCCGTCCCAGCTGCCGCTGCCGAAGAATCGTAAGTTTGCTCATCTCCCGCCTACTGCATCACTGTATTGCCTGTATTCTCTCTGTTGTATCTGTGACCGCTGTCCTGTTCCCCCACTTCCTGCCATAGTCCTTGCCCGTTTCTCTCCTTCTGTACCCCTCGCTACCCTCGTATCTCTGCCCGGTTCCTTTCTGTTCCCCTCGCTGCCCCCGTGCCTCTCTGCCCGCTTCGCCTGCTGTTTCCCAGCTCCCCATATTCTGTTTCCCTTTTGCCTTCTGTGCCACTCGTTTTACTGATTTTGTGTCCCTTTTGCCTTTTGTGCCACTCGTTTTACTGATTCTGTGTCCCTTTTGCCTTCTGTGCCATTAGTTTTACTGATTTTACTGATTCTGTGTCCCTTTTGCCTTCTGTGCCACTCGTTTTACTGATTCTGTGTCCCTTTTTGCCTCCTGTGCCACTCGTTTTTACTGATTCTGTGTCCCTTTTGCCTTCTGTGCCACTCGTTTTACTGATTCTGTGTCCCTTTTGCCTTCTGTCCCACTAGTTTTCCCCTGATTTTGTGCCCTTTGCCTTCTGTGCCACTCGTTTCCCCCTTGACTTTGTGCCCTTTTGCCTTCTGTTCCCTTTGCCGTCCCTCTCCGCCCCCGCCGCTTCCTCCCCTGTGGCCCCGCCCCCCCTACTGCCCATTCACTGCCCCCGCCTCCCGCCTCCCAGCTGCTCCTCCCTCCCACCTCCCTATATATGCCGGCCGCTTCGTAGCCGCACGCAGCGGCGTGCCTAAGGCAAGCCCGTCTGTGTCTGTCCGTGCCTGGACCATGCCCAGCCCAGCACCAGAACCTCTGGCCCCCGCTCCTGCCACGATGATTGCCGCCGCTACGATGCCAGCACACTCCACGCCCTCAAACCCGGACGGACCCACACTTGCTTCAAGGCCACCCCGAAAAAAACGCATACACGGTCCCTTCACCAGCCTCAGAACCGACGAAACACCCGCCAAGAAAGACCGCACACACCAGCAATGCATACTACTGAACACCCGCTCCGCGCGCAAACATGCCGTCGAGCTCTGGGACCTGCTCAACACAACATCCCCGGACATCGCCTTCCTGACAGAGACCTGGCTAAACGACTCCTCCGCACCCGACATCACCATAGCCATCCCAGACGGCTCCAAGATCACCCGCAGAGACCGCACCAACGGAGTCGGAGGAGGAATCACCATCGTCCACAAGAACACCATCAGGGTCTTGACTAACACCGACTACGCGCTCAGCACTGCCGAACACATGCACTTCCAGATCCACACAGACCCCAACTTCACCCTCAGAGGCACCCTCGTCTACCGACCCCCCGGACCCCGCCCCCAGTTCAGCGACTCCATCGCCGACTTCATCAGCACGCACGCCCTGACCTCCACCGACTACATCCTCCTCGGAGACCTGAACTTTCACCTTGAGAACAACAACGACAACAACTCCACAACCCTGATCGATAACCTCGCCAACCTCAGACTAAAGCAACTCGTCACAACGCCCACCCACTCCGAAGGCCACGCGCTCGAGCCCGTCTTCTCCTCAGGCCTGCACGTCTCCGTCAGCCACACCACCGAACTCCTCTGGACCGACCACCGCTGCATCCACTTCACCTTCCAGAAACCCACCAGACACCACCGCACCCAACAGATCCCCTGCCACTGCTGGAGCAAAATAAACGAAGACCAACTACATGCGAACTTCGCTCTCAGACCACCCACCAAACCCTCCAACACTGACGACGCTGCCCACAGCCTCAGACACTGGATCGAAGACTGCTCCAACACCCTCACCCCACTGAAGAAACCCCCCCACAGAGACACCAGCAAGAGGGCCAGCTGGTTCACCCCAGAACACCTAGGGCCCGATTCACAGAACTAACTTAAGACAAAATCCTAAACTTACTACCATTTTGGTATTCACAGAAGGCACTTACTCATTTTGGTATTCACAGAAGGCACTTACTCATTTCGGTATTCACAGAAGTTAGGAGTCCTAACTTTAGGACTCCTAAATGCCTTCTGTGAATACCGAAAGTCTTAAAATTAGGATTTTTCGCAGTTTAGTAGTAGTATAGTTAGGACTCCTAACTTTAGGACTCCTAAATGCCTTCTGTGAATACCGAAAGTCTTAAAATTAGAATTTTTCTCAATTTAGTAGTCCTAAGTTTAGACTTAGGACTACTAAATTGAGAAAAATCCTAATTTTAAGAATTTCGGTATTCACAGAAGGCATTTAGGAGTCCTAAAGTTAGGAGTCCTAACTATACTACTACTAAACTGAGAAAAATCCTAATTTTAAGACTTTCGGTAGTCACAGAAGGCATTTAGGAGTCCTAAAGTTAGGAGTCCTAAACTTAGGACTACTAAATTCAGAAAAATCCTAATTTTAAGACTTTCGGTAGTCACAGAAGGCATTTAGGAGTCCTAAAGTTAGGAGTCCTAAACTTAGGACTACTAAATTGAGAAAAATCCTAATTTTAAGAATTTCGGTATTCACAGAAGGCATTTAGGAGTCCTAAAGTTAGGAGTCCTAACTATACTACTACTAAACTGAGAAAAATCCTAATTTTAAGACTTTCGGTATTCACAGAAGGCATTTAGGAGTCCTAAAGTTAGGACTCCTAACTTCTGTGAATACCGAAATGAGTAAGTGCCTTCTGTGAATACCAAAATGAGTAAGTGCCTTCTGTGAATACCAAAATGGTAGTAAGTTTAGGATTTTGTCTTAAGTTAGTTCTGTGAATCGGGCCCCTAGCCTCCAAGCAAACCTGCCGGAAACTAGAGAAGAAATGGCACAGCGAACAAACTCCGGACAACCGAGCAGCACACAAGGACGCCATCCGCAACCACCACCACCTCATTAAGGCCGCCAAGAGAACCTCGTTCAAAGACCGCCTCGACAACAACGCACACAATAGCAAGGAGCTCTTCAACATCGTGAAGGAACTCTCCAACCCCAGCTCCAACACCAACGACATCCCGCCGTCGCAAGCCCTGTGCGACTCCCTCGCCACCTTCTTCCACCGCAAGATAGCAGACATCCACGACAGCATCAACACCCAGACTGACCCGACAGACAGCAACACAACAGACCCTCCGCACACCATCGACCACGACCCCCTGCTAGCCTGGGCCAGCGTAAGCATCGATGACACCGTCAAGACCATGAGCACAATCCCCTCCGGCTCTCCGTCAGATCCCTTCCCGCGCCACGTCTTCAACAAAGCAAGCCGCTCCATTGCACCCCACCTGCGCAACGTCATCAATCTCTGCCTCGAGACTGCGACCTTGCCAGAGAGCTGGAAAGATGCCGAGATCAACGCCCTACTGAAAAAACCCATGGCTGACCCAAGAGACCTCAAGAACTTCCGGCCCTTCTCTCTGCTCCCCTTCCCGGCCAAGGTCATAGAGAAAATCATCAACAGACAGCTAACCCGATATCTCGAAGAAAACAGAATCCTGGACCCTAAATGACCAAGCAGGTCAACGCCATCTCCTCCTCCTGCTTCCACACCCTCCACATGCTCCACAAGATCTACAGATGGATCCCTACAGATACAAGAAAGACAGTCACCCAGGCCCTCGTCAGCAGCAGACTCGACTACGGAAACACCCTCTACGCGGGAGTCCCGACCAAGCTCATCAAACGACTACAACGCATCCAAAACGCCTTGGCATGACTAATCCTCGACGTACCACGCCATGGCCACATCACCCCCCACCTGAGGGACCTGCACCGGCTCCCCGTCAGCAAGGGAATATCCTTCAAGCTCCTCATCCACGCACACAAGGCACTCCACAAGACCGTCCCAGCCTACCTCAACAGACGGCTCTCCTTCTACATACCCAACCGCCATCTATGCTCCGCCGTTCTCTCACTCGCCACCGTCCCGCGCATCCGAAGAACAAACACCGGCGGGAGATCCTTCTTCCACCTCGCCGCCAATACATGGAACACCCTCCCACTGAGCATACGACAGACCCAAGACCTGCAGATCTTCAGGAGGATGCTCAAGACCTGGCTGTTCGATCAGTAGCGGCCCCCCATCCCCCCGCCTGCGCCTTGAGACCCTCGCGGGTATGTAGTGCGCTTTACAAATGATTGATTGATTGAAGATCTGGGTCAAATGGTTGGGAGTACTAGACTGACCACTACCCCTGACTCTGGGGGTCCACCTCACTGCGCCGCAGGGGGAAAGGCAATATTTATTCCACCTTGCTCTACCTGCACTGTGTGCAGCAATCCATATGCCATGATGTAATCTTGTATGCTGTACTGTCTGATTTTGTGTCAAGTGTCAAACGTGACGTCCCTGCTTCCAAACTTGCCTTAAGGTACGATACTACTGCTTGGAAGTGGAATTGCCGGTTTCCCTACAACTGGTTTTATAATGGCGAAACAGTTGGCTACACTGGATAACTACCTTGTTAAAGTGGTAAATCAAATAAACAATAAGCGGAGGAAATCCTTGGGGCGCGGGAGTTCACTCTTACCTGCGCCGCTTCCTTCTCCTCCTGTGGATGATGGTGCATTGGTTCCTGGTGTTGCCAGTGTTCCTGGGGCCGTGTTGGTGGGTGCACCGGTCCCTACTGTAGAGTCGCCGGAGGTAACTATTGAGACCCCAGAACAGTTTGTTGAACTATTACCGGATGTTCCAATTAACACCCCCGAGCAGTCTACTAAGGCGAAGAGAGAAGTTAGGGCATGCAGGAAAGTGCAGCTCAAGTACGGGGGGCCTAATATCAAGAAAAAAACTGTTCCTACATCTAAGAACATTGTCCGTAATATGGGGACTCTAACAGAGGATTGTGCCGCCAACTTGAACTCTGAGCAACTTGATATTCTGGTCAGTATTATTGAGGCCAAGTTTGTAACACTTGTAAAACCTCTGGTGGACAAGTTAGACTTAATGACAGCTGAAGTCTCTAGGTTGGGTAATCTTTTGTCTGCCCATGCCGGTAATACTGTATGTCCTAGGCCAAATGAAAGAGTTGTATCAGCTAGTAATGTTGGGTTAGGGTACCAAGAAGGCATAGTGGGCAAGGTAGTCACACCTATCCCCCTGGCAGATCAGCATAAAAAGGTAGCGGCAGCTCCGTTGTCGGTGATTCAGAGGAAAAAGGTAACAGCAGTCCATGTATCAGCTGATAATAGTAGGAAGGCCACAACGACACAAGCCAGTAAAAAGGAGGTGCCAGTTTTTAAGGGTAGTCATATAAATCTACCCCCTGACTGTGCACCCTATGTGGTGGTTCTCACTAATGTTCCACCTTCAGTCCCCAGTCTGTCTACGCCATATCATGAAAATGATGATTCTCTAAAAAATAAAACTATTTCTTGGATACACAGACAATGTGGATTTCCTCTGAATTACTCTGATCAAATACTAAGTACCAGAAGAGTAAATTGGATTGGCAACTCAAGGAAAACCTATAGGGGCGATTGTGTTATTGTGAATTTTAGACATCCACAACACGTTGCCACCGTTTTACTTAGAGCTGCCTCTTTAACCCCTGATGAAGGCAAAGTGCATGTACACCCACTGGGTTACTTTTATAACTACTTGAATAAAGCACCTCAAGCTATCAATAGAGGTAGACCCCTCTTCCCCAACCTTTGAGGTTCCAACATATAATAGATTTCAAGCTTTCAGCTCTTTGGACCTGAATGATTGACAGTCAAAGGTTGGTGGGTTTAATGCGAACGTACATGGGGTCATGTTAAACATGATATCACGACGGGGTAACATTGATACCATGCCTGCTACAAATGGGGCCACGAACGATCTAACCAGCATCTGGCCGAAGCATGTGCCCGATGTTGAGAGGGATGCAGCCAATCCGACTGACACCTGGGCCGGGTATACCGACGCAGGTCCAGCCGAAGACAGGCCGGGTCGGATTGTAGATATGGTATACGATAACCAGACCTGTACCTCTGAAAGTTGTATTAAGAAGGGGACAACCATGGTGAGCTGGAATATAGCAGGATGTGCTTCAAAGGAAAACAATCAGGGCTGGGTGGACCTGGTTAGGTCGTACGATATCCTCTGTTTGCAGGAAATGTGGTGCACCAGTAAACCTAGTGTTGATGGCTTTGCCTGTTATAGTTTGGAAGCCATAGAATCGAGACATGGTAGAGCAAAGGGCGGTTTGCTTTTTCTGTTGTCCGTGGATTTATCACTTACAGTTGTTAAACATATAACTGTAGGAACACACTCCCAAATTCTGTGGGTTAGAGAAAAGGACGGTCACGAGGTGGTGTTAATACATTTTTACAATAACATTTTTAATAATACCCGACATCTAGTTATTGAGGAACTAGAAAGGGCACTCATGAAGCTTGTAACCAAAGCAAAATGTTCTTTTAACTTCATATGGTTAGGTGATTTTAATCTTACCATTTGTCCTTTGTCACTCTCTAGGGCTTGTGGAGTGCTAGACAATAGTGATAATTATATATCACATTTTCCCCATAATGCATATGGTGACGCAATTAATAATCTCATGGCAACCTATGACTTAGCGCTACTGCAACCTGGGAAGGATAAAGATGGCCAACCTATTCCCACTTATACGGGAAGGAACTTTAATTCCCTCATTGATCATGTTATGGTGTCATCATATATTGTGCCCAATTTTCAGACATCAGTAATACAGGACCCTACACTTAGTGATCATAATCGTATCGTAATGGTAACTGAGATATGGAAGTGTAGCAGACAACAGGTAACCAAAAGTCTGTGTAACATTGAGTCGCATAGGCGAAATGGAACACGGTTAAGATGGAAGGGGGAAAGTCGGCAGTTGTCACGGGCATGATCGTATCTAAATCCTTGGTTGAAATTGAAGGCATTCTGAATATGGATAGTACATCTACTGTTATCATGAATAACTTTATCAAAATTAATAAAACTATTGAGGATGTCTTCACCACTACTAGGATGGCCAAGTCCCATCAGGGTAAGGGTTGGTTCGATCATACATGTACCTCTATCTCAACCCGACTGAAACAGGCCCTAGGAGTTAGACCTAGGGACAAAACCTTGGTTGCCTATTTAAGATCTGAATATAAATTCTCATTGTTTAGAAGGAAGAAGGATTTACAACAAGAAGCGTGGGATAACCTATCACAGGCAGCTGAAACTTCAGATAACTGCCTGTTCTGGTCCACGGTTAATTCTCCTTTTCTCAGGGACGATAAAGTACCACACCTTGTATCTAATGTTGGTAGTGAGGCCTGGATTTCTCATTTTACGGCCATATTTCAAGGAACAGGCCCTATTGATGTCGAACTAAGAATTTGGCCCATAGTCCCTCTAGACATTACTCTGTCAGAAGTTGGGAACAGTATTAAGTCTAGTAAGGGGGGAAGGCGCAGGGCCCAGATGGAGTACCCATCGATGTTTATAAGACAGTACCACTGATGTGGGGACCCATACTTACCCTGGCTCTGAATGCTGCCGTAACAACCCTGATTCCACCTACATGGGGAGATTCGATCATTGTCCCTATCTATAAGAAAGGGGACAAGGCGGTAGCTAGTAATTATCGTCCGATCAGTCTGCTTGACTCCTCAGTAAAAATTATGAGCAGAGTATTGTTATTTAGGCTGGAAGAGTGGGCGGAAGCAAATGAGATCCTGGCAAGCTCGCAATATGGGTTTAGAAAGGGACGTGGAACACTAGATCAATGCCTGAACTTAGACTTAATTATCGGAAAGTATACTAGGGCCAAGCCAGGCACTTTATATCTTTGCTTTGCCGATCTAAGCAGTGCATTTGACCTAGTGGACCATTCCATCTAATGGCCAGTCCTGTTGGAACTTGGCGCACCAGAGGCTATCATTTTTTTCTTAGCAAGATTATATGATAGAATGCAAACATGAGTGCGTTTTGGGGTAGGAGGGGAGTGTACCTCAAATTTTGACGTAAAACGTGGGATAAGACAGGGCTGTGTCCTAGCCCCTTTCCTGTTTACTCTATTTATTAATGCGGTCGATTCAGTCCTGAAAACAGTTATAGCAGATGCTCCCCAGATTGGTGGAACAGGCGTCCCAGTTCTGCTTTATGCGGACGATGCTGTGCTCCTGTCCCGGACCCCGATAGGTCTGCAGCGACTAATGGACCAGTTTTCAGACTTTATCAGTAAACGGAGGCTAGTCATTAATAAGAGTAAAACTCACACTATGGTTTGTGGTACTAGAGGTAAAAAAAATCATGCCTTTTTTATCGATGGGGTGAAAGTTCAGGATGTGGATAAATTCTGTTATTTGGGTTTTATCTTTTCTCATGATGGTAGTTGGTCTCATGATTTAATGAATGTTAGGTCCAAAATGAAGAAAAGTGCCTATGGTATTTTTAAATTTGCCACTTAGATCGGCGACAGAAGAATCAGTGACATGATCCAAATATATAATGCCAGAAGTGTTTCCATCGCATTATATGGGGCTGGGTTGTGGGGCCATACTAATGTTGACTCCTTGCAAAGGGAAGAAAACTGTTTTGTCAAAAAATTGCTTTGTGTCCCCACCTCAGCCTCCACTGATTTAATCCATAGAGAAGTTGGGGTTACCCACTTAAGTGACCTGATTTTGTTAAGGCCACTAATGATATGGCGTGCCATCTGGTCTAAGGAGGAGAGAGTTTTTAACCAGTCTGTCATTGAGGACTGCCTCAAACTGGACTATTCTTTGAATATACCATGGCTCAACTATACTGTGGATAGCTTTGATACTATATTTGGACTCGATATAGCGGCAGATCCTGGTTCTGCTGGCAACCTTTCAAAGTTAGATATGAAAAATATTTTCATGACGCATCGAGCCCAAAAACGTGCAGCTTTAAGTGGACGCCTCACTTCAGTTATTCTGTAAATAAATATATGTATAGTGATGGCTTCCAACTGTATTTGAGCCTGGTAACTAAACCAGCTCATAGGTTTGTTCTGACTAGACTCAGACTTGGGATGGCCCACGGGTTGGTGGCTTTTCCACAACTAAAGAAACAGCCAGTTGGACCGTGCCCATGTGATGGTCACTCGAGACAGAGCACCCTGCACTTTATGATAATTTGCACTCTTTTCTTGAACTTGAGGATTGTTTATCCAAAACCAATTTTTAAAAAAGATGCTATTTCCAATGTGGAGGATGCTATGAAATTGATTTATGAATTGAATTCTCCGGACAAATGTTTTTTTATTGCCACGTTTTTATGTAAGTCTATTCAGCTTAGGAAAAGCATGATTTTTTAATCTTTTATGTGTTTTTTATGTGTAGCATTTTGCTTATGTGCTTTTATGGTCATTGTTTTTTTTAATGCACCGAATAAAGCTTCATGAAATGAAATGTGTCAATTGTTTCTTGTTTTTTCACTTCCTTTCTTTCACTTCTTGCTAAATCAATAAAGTTGATTATCAAAAAAAGTAATACTAATAGTGATAGACAAGTCTCTTGTTCCAGGCAATTCAAAATGTTGTCCAGTATTTCGCTATGATCCCAGGGACCAATTACCGCTTCTCAATTTGGGCCCACTTTAGTTGGTAGCCATTTTATCTTGATAGGGTTAGGTTTTCTACTTCCTGATGCTGGTCCACTTCCTTGATTGCCAAGCTTAGGCATACAGTAAAAATAGCATGGTCACTAAAGCACGTAAATAAATTGTCTATGTGAGTCACCTTATCTCTAGAGGGTGTAGTGACTAAAATGAAATCAATAGTGGATTCATAGTCATTTCGTCTGAAAGGTTTTCCCTACATTGCCTGCGCTCACGTTATTAGCTATTGCCATGTTCCTGGTATATACCACCCTATTGAGGGTATTTCCATATTCATTATGGACAAAGTGGAGAATTAGGTTACCCTGGAAATCTTCAAGACCACAGACACGATCTTCGTTATGGTTGCAAATATGTATGTTAAAATCACCCACCCAAATGATATTAGGTGCTCCATTTTTAACAGTCCTGGTGAGTTTATCTATCTCACTATTCAGCTCAGCTACCAGCAAGAGCATATTTCCCCCAACTTTGTTGTTTTAATAATTAATTAAAAGCCAGTCATCTTCGCTAGCAGTCTCTTAAAAAAAGCGGATGGAAATGGGTATTTGGGCCTTCCTTACTTTTATTGAAAAGGGTGTTAGGAATTAGGGTTAGAAGACCCCTCTTTGCTCTGCATGACACTGATGGTGTTGCCGCTGTCTGGAATAAGCATTGGTGATTAAAAAAAATAGGATCCGTGGCCCAAGTTTCGTGTAGGCATGTAATATCCTGAAATTGCCAAAGTTTGTGCCAATGCTCGTTACCTAACTTGGGGGATATGCCAGCCACATTCCAGGATGCTAAACTGATTGAGTATTTATGTACCTGAAATTCATGTTTTTAGAATTTATGATGCGTGTCTAAATATTGGGGCCATGGATTTTAGTATTAATCATTGTAATCTTGTGGGGCACATTTGTTGATATTTACCACAAGGGTCTCTCCGGTCCACCACGGTCCCTTTCATGACCGATTGAGTGGAGAGAGGAAACCCATGACAAGAGGGGCACTAAGCGGGTGCCATTTTGGGAAATTAGCGCTCTAGTGATCCACCACTGAGTCATTCAAAGGCACGTTATTCGCGGGCGCGCAGCGGAGCTGCTGGCTTCTTTCTCTCGCAGCACACTTGAAGTCGCTAGCATTTTTAGATTGTTTTGCCTGATAATATCGTGTTTCTTCTATAAAAATACTATTTGCCATTGACCTGAAATTCACGTTTTTAGAATTTATGATGCGTGTCAAAATATTGGGGGCCATCGATTTTAATATTAATCATTGTAATCTTGTGGGGCACATTTGTTGTTATTTGCCACAAGGGTCTCTCCGGTCCACCACAGTCCCTTTCATGACCGATTGAGTGGAGAGAGGAAACCCATGACAAGAGGGGCACTAAGCGGGTGCCATTTTGTGAAGTTAGCGCTCTAGTGATCCACCGCTGAGTCATTTAAAGGCACATTACTCACGTGCGCGCAGAGAACGCGCGCAGCGGGCGTGCCGCTGGCTCGCTGAAGGTGCGCCTAAGGCAAGCCCGTCTGCGCCCGTTCGTGCTTGAACGCTGCCAGCTGACAGAAATATCTGCCATACCTCCCATTTTCAACAATGTCGCCTCTAACCTATTCCAGGGAGGAGTTGTTGGAACTGGGGACAATTAGCGTCTGCCGGGAATGTGAGGGCAGGTTTTGCCTGGACACTGGAGCCTTTAAAAACTGTCGCCCTTGTTGCAAATGGCTGGTTAGTCAACCCTAGAAAGTAGGGGGACTTTGAAACAAAAATCGGCCCTCAGGGCCGCATGCAACTACCAATACGACCCCTAATGAAGACGTAAATAAAGGTATGAGGACAGACGACACCTTCCAAGGGCTATACATTAATGCCAGATCTATATCCAAGCATGCCACGGAAATCTGGGATCTTTTGGATGATCGAAAACCGGACATATGTTTCTTTACTGAGACATGGCTACATACACATTCCGCTCCCTCTCTAGCTATCGCCTTTCCTTCTGACTACAAGGTATTAAGGCTGGATAGAACTGGAAAAAGGGGTGGAGGGCTGGCAATTGCAACCCGTTCTGTCTTAAATTTAAAAGTGCTGGACACAATATTGTCTCCTTTGATGGAGCTGATGATTGTATCAATTGAACCTGTACATGGCCACAAAGTGATAGGAGCGGTTGTGTATCACCCTCCTGGGGAAAATAAGAAGGTCTTTTGTGCCTCACTATTAGAAATACTGGCCCCATACATCCTGCAAACGAAGGATTTTTTTCTTTTAGGACATTTTAATTTTCAATTTGACATGAATTTTAATATTGACCCTGTTGATTTGCCAGCAGCTATGGAGTCGTTAGATCTGTTGCCTAAAGTAGCTTTTCCAACTCATATAGCAGGCCATACGCTAGATAATATTTTTACGAATATCCCTAGCTGGAGCACAGAACCACCTCAAGTAGTTAGTTGGTCGGACCACATGGCCCTGAGTTTCTCTTTCTCAGCTCATAAAGGGCTGGACAAACCGCAAGGGCGGAAAGTCTTACGTAGACTATGGAGGAAAATAACACCAAAGACGTTTAGTACAGTATTCTCTCCTCCTTTGTTCAATGAATGTCAGGACATCAACGTAGCCTTATGTGAATTAGAGTCAGAGGTCATAAGGGCTTTTGACAAGATTGCCCCGAGCAAAACAGCTACAATATTTGATTAAAAAAAAGTCCAGCTCCATGGTATTCTGATAGTTTAAAGACTGAGAAGGCGGCCTGCAGGGTAAAGGAACGAAAATGGAGGAAAACAAAATCGAAGGCTGATAGACTTGCCTACAGTATTGTACATAGGATGTATCTCAATAACTGCAATACAGCAAGACGAACATCCCTGGCCACTCGCATAGAGGGGCCAAAGGGTTCTTCTAAAGAACTTTTTAGGATTCTCAAGGAATTCACTGCTCCCAGCGTAGCCAATTCTACCTGTCCCCCCCACATAGGAATTTTGCGATAAGCTCGCGATACATTTCAAAAATAAGATAGACAACATCTATGACTCCTTCAAGCAGGTACCAGATAACAGGGAAAGAATTCCAATCACTGATAACCCCTCTCTGGTGAGATTAGAGACTTTTGCAACCATCACTAGGGAACAGGTGCTATCACTACTGAAAGGTATTAAGTCAGGCTCCCCGTCTGATATAGCACCCCGTATGTGTTGTCGGATTTAGCAATGGAGCTAGTAAACCCCATAACGGAAGTATGTAACTTATCTCTAGCAACCTCGTCTTTTCCGGCTAGATGGAAAAAGGCCTTTATTAAACCCCTGCCCAAGAAACCATCTTCAGACTGTGCCGATCTGCAGAATTATAGACCTATTTTGCTCCTCCCGGGCTGCTCTAAAGTTATGGAAACTTTGATCAATCGCCAACTTTCAGACCATCTGGATCAGCACGGCCTTTTAGATCCCTCGCAGTCGGGCTTCCGTGCTGGTTACAGCACGGAGTCCGCTCTGGTAGAGGTAACAGACACCATCAGGCTGCTACTGGATAAAGGGACTCCGGCTGTGCTGGTCCTACTTGACCAGTCAGCAGCCTTTAACACCATCTCTCACAGAATTCTGTTGGATAGACTGCAAGAGATAGGTGTCACTGGAATGGCATGGAAGTGGCTGCGGAGTTTCTTATCGGAAAGATCTCAATGTGTGCAGTTAGACTCATTTGTCTCTCAGACCACAGTCTCAGACCACAGTCACAGTAGGGATCCATTTTAAGCCCCACCCTGTTCAACATCTATGTCGCATCTCTGGCTACCATTGTAAAATCCTGTGGATTCCAAACCATCTCCTATGCGGATGACACTCAGGTGATAATCCCCATAGAGAAGGACCACACGGCGACCAGAGACAGATTTAAGAGCTGTATGATTAAAATATCCACATGGATGAAAAACAACTACCTCCAACTTAATTCCAACAAGACGGAGATCCTACTGTTTGGTAAAGCGGAGGAATTGTGGACTGATGAGTGGTGGCCGGAGGAACTAGGATTACCCCCTCCCCTAAAAAATAGGTACAAAATTTGGGCATTGCAATGGATAACAATTTATCCATGTAAGAACATGTTAAAACCCTATCAGGCAAATGTTTCGCCCTGATTCGCACCTTGAAGAAGGTCTTCCCGTGGGTTCCTCTCTCTGCTAGAAGGGTTCTGATCCAGTCACTGCTAGCCAGTAGACTGGATTACGGGAATGCTCTCCTAGTGGGGGTGAGGGAGGACCTGCTTTCTAGGCTACAAGTCATGCAAAACACGTCTGCCTGTCTAGCCTTAAATAAGCCTCCACTTACTCCATCTTTACCGCTATTGAGAGAGCTGCTTTGGCTGCCGATAAGAAAGAGGGCACTTTTTAAACTTTTGTGCCTAGTTTTTAAAGCACTCTTCGGACAAGGACCCATACACCTTACAAAGAAGCTGGTATGGTACACTACGGCACGAGTGCTAAGATCCGGCAGCCAAAAGCTTCTCAAAATGCCGAGAATTAAAAAAGCTAAGATGGGGGGCCGTGCCTTCTCCTATCTGGCTCCTAATTACTGGAATATGTTGCCCCTAGATTTGTGCTCATGCCCCAACCTTACCATTTTTATGAAGCACCTAAAAACCTGGTTATTCAACTGAGTCGCTTTGTTCTTGGAAGCGTGCCTCCCAAGGTGCCGAGAGATCCCTTTGGGGATGATTCGTGCGCCATATAAATAATAATAATAATAATAATAATGTACCTCATGGGGGTGTTGATAATTTCGAGGCTCTCTTGCGTAACAGGAGCTAGTCTAACTGACCTGTCCAATCCTTTATCAGGGTTAGTGCCACCTAGAGGTAGTCAGTCACAAGCTTTCAGGTCTGTCAAGACGGCATATCTGTTTTCAAAACTCAGCCCTGGAAAACGAGTAAATCCCGCTTTGTGGTTCCATATTTAGCCTTCCCTCATCTGGCCACTCTGTTCATTTCCATATGGTGCACAGTGATTATAGAAGAGCTCCAGCAATAGGGAAACAATCTGGGTACCCTTTGGCTGGCTTAAAAGTGATCGAACCACATATTTATTATAAAAATGTATCACCACACAATCACCTGGTAAAGTTTTACTAGATGTACCCAGCCATCCCACTCTCCTGACCATAACAATTTGTTTGGGAAAAGGCCCACCACCCACTCCCAAGTCAATTAAGTGGTGTGACCAGTGGAGGCATTTGTTCATTGGTTGGGTTGTCTTTTCATACTGGTCCTTCTGCAGAGTTGGTACATTTGCCAAAACGAATACAAGTGAGGTAGCCGCTGGTGGTAGGTGCAGGGCCTGATGTGGGTAAAAGTTTTTCCCCACCTTAAGACTTTCTGCCTTCCAGGGATCAAACTCCCTTTCCCCCATCACCGAGACTGCGGAACGATTTCTTGTGACAGATGGTGTTTGAGTTGGTTCTTCTGTTGCCTTTTCAGGGGGTACATTAGCTTGCAAAGGCGGCATGTGTGGTCATGGGGAGGTCCAGTTTTGACACAGAGGTTTAAAGGTGGAGCCAGTCCTGGGTTATTATGGGGAGGAAGTCGGTTGGATTCTACAGCTTGTTGGGCAGTCCTGAGGCACGAGGTCTCGGCGGAGCATAAGCTGCCTGTACCCTAGGCCTCAATACGAGATAGTCCCCTCGATCTGTGTCAATTTTAACAGGAGAGGGTCTAGTAAAGGAGTCACAATAATTTCTAGGCTTTTACAATAACATCATCAGTCAACCGAGGTAGCGGGGTCGGGAACAGGGATTGGGGAGTAACATTTTCCATATTTGTGTCCCCCTTTGATTTTGTTATTCGAGTGGTACTAGCAGGCTTTAACTTCAGAGCCCCACCACCCCTTCTTCTCTTGACCAGTGGTTCATTACCCCTAGTAGATGTTACGGGGGGTAGGTGCCACAGGAGATGGATATGGTTGGCTAGTTATTGGAAGGTCTAGTGTGGCTATTAGAAGGGGCTGGATGATATAATTATCAACACCAATACCCCCTAAAGAAGATTGCTTCTGGGATGACAGAGGCTCCAATGATAAGCGCCGCTCTGTTAGTTCAATTTCATGTGTAAGGACACTCGCCACCCTGGTTAAAAATGCATCAAGTGTGGCTACTGTCCCTCCGCCTGCTTGCTCACTTTGTCCTTTCCGCTTTACCACTTCACACTGGGATACAACCACGACAGTCACTTCTGTATAAACATTTAATATTAACACAATACCTTATGAGAATTCCAGGATTCCAGTTGTAAGATGGGGGGCCCTGCCTCCTCTGGGCTCCGACAGGCCCAGCTTGCGTCCCGCTCCGCAGGACTGCTGGCGCTAATTGAGGCGAACTGGAGGAGCAAGGGTTCCGAGGTGAGTCATCCCCAGCGACAAAAGCAGAAAAACGTGCCATTTCCAGGCCGGTAGATAGTGCTCCAGCGGAAAAGGGCAAATTTACATATTCCCCCTATGTCACAGACTCGTCAGCACACTACCTCATTCATACATTCATTCATTGGTGGGGCCCATAACACCAACACTCCTACGTCTCACTCGAATATGTGCACAGGAGAAAAAGAAGCGCTGGACATGTGGGGAGGTACCTTGTTACCTATCGGGAGTAATGCCTTTACATTATATACATTATATACATCTCCACCTATAGAATCCTAACTTTAACATCAAGGCACTCCACCACTTGGTCGATGGACCAATTAGTTGGACTGGTTGATGGTGATTGTCAAGACCAGCTTAACCTCACTACAACAATACATTGAATTGCATAATTAATTGACTCTAAAAGAATCACAAACACCTGAAATCATTTAAAAGATTGTATGTAATTAATTTGCATAAAGAAAATTATAATTTTTTCTCTCACTATTAATTCTCACTTGAGCATTGCCATTTATTCAGGACATAAATCAAGAAACTGTTTAATATAAAAGTCATGACGAGAAAATGTAGGTTTGCATTCATTTCATTATTCTCAAACTGGTAAAAAATCAATCCTTGGTCATTTAACTGACAGGGGGTTCCAAAATGAAGGATCAGTGAACCATAGTTAATAACATGCATTTAATTCTAAAGATTTCCTACACTAAAACCTTCCTACCCAGCACTAAAACCCCAACTTACTTAATTAACCCTTGGCTTCCTCGACGACTTCTCTCACCCAGGCTAGTGTCCCGCAACGATCTCAAACCTACAGGGGTCATCAGTGCGCAATGTGGCATAGTTTCAAGCTCCCAGCATCTCTTCAAATAGCTTCTCTCCAAAACAGCTTTTCTCCTCTGCCTTTTTTGACACAAAACCCCAATTTTGGTCTGATATTTATACTGTGTTTGCTTGCTCTCTACCCTCAAATGTTTCAACTCTTGCCGTTTCCCTTGCTCTGATTGGTCATGACAACTCAGTTTTCAGCTCCCAGGATGTCCGTTCATAATAATGTAGTTCTCAGCTTCCAGGATGTCCGTGAATAACTTTATGTTTGACAAACTGATAGATACCATTCAACTGTCCCACAGTTCATTAGCAGGCATTCAAAGGTTCATTGGCAGGGATTCAACTGTTCAGTGTCAGGGATTCAGCTGTTTCCACGTGGTCATTCTTTGGCAGGCATTCGACTGTTTCTCTTTGGCAGGCATTCAGCTGTTCTTGTGCTATCCTTCTGGCTCTCAGCCACTCGCCGGTATTCACACCAAATGGCCTCGAACATAGTCAGCTGGAGTTGCAAAGTTCAGTGGAGCACAGTGCATGCACGAGGTTCCTCCAGCCAGATGATGCAAGCATTCTCTACAGCGCGAATCCGGGAAAAATGAAGCCATCTTGAAACTGGCTACCAGCCAAACTATGATAAACACACACAAGGAAAATGTGAATACACAGAAAATAAGTGTTTACTGTCCCCCCACCCGCCAGGGCTAATATTTATCCCCTAAAAACTGTTACCTAGCGGAAAAGCGTCACACTGCAAACCATTAACCCCTTCGCCGCGGCAGGAATTCTGCCGCGGCGCTGTGGGGGGTTTGGGGGCAGCGCGATGGCGCTGTGCTTGTGACGGAACCGCTCCGTCACGAGCCACAGTTGAGCTGTGCTCATGACGGAGTGGTTCCGTCACGTCTCCGCCCACTGCGCTAATCGCCAGCACAGGCGGGGAATTAGCGCCGCGTGGGCGGAGCGGCGGCCAACGGCCGCATCATGACGGAACCACTCCGTCATGAGCACAGCGCAACCGTGGCTCATGACGGAGTGGTTCCGTCATGAGCAGGGAAGGGGTTAAAATGAAGCAAAAGAAGCATGTAATGCACAATGTACTCTACAACATAAACATGCACTATTACACTACTTAAATGAGCAAAATAGATTAAACATGCGTTTTACACCATTAATTAATATGTTTATCAAACCTGTTAACGCAGAGCATTTCCCACATGTAATGTGTGTGTTTGGTTAAAACACAGCAAACAAAATTAATATATTACTTTGTTATGGGGGGTGATTGGTCTGAACGGGGTACACACAAAATCTTCTGTACTCCGCTCCTTCAATACTGTGCTGCGGTGACGGTTACACTGACCACAGGACTGCCTGCGCTATTTGGGTATGAACTTGTGGAGCAAGGGTTCCTGGGAGACTGATTCCTCCCCAGTGACGGTGGCAGAAAAACGGGCCGCTTCCTGGCTGGTAGATACTGTGCTGGGGAGGCGGTATTTGCATATTCAATGTAGTGCTACCATGAGAGAAACCCTGAATGTATTCTGTAGTGAAATATTTCTTATTTCTTGCTTCCTATTGGTGCATGTCCTGAGAAACGTGTACCCATGTAGAATCTATGACTGCCTTTGTCTAAATTGTTATAAAGGGAAGTAGGTTTCAATGGGGATGAGACTCCCCTTTCCCCACTCCTGGAAGATACATTTTTGTCGGATTTCACCTAGAGCTGTACTGAGTTCTTTATACGTATGAACTATATGCTTCGTGGCTAAATTCCTTAATGACATACTTTGTAACCTGCCTAAAATTCTTTATATAAAGCTTTGAACATACAACCCTTGTCTGTCAGTCTTATAAAAATGTTTATCATTGGTTACTGAACTTAAATGAGTGACGGTTCCAGTAGGGGAACACCAAAGGCCATATTGGGACTAGACCACTCCCGGTCCTATTTGTTGGAACACCCCATGATTGGTATTTATGGTAGAGTAAAGCGCACTGAGAGAGCTGGTAGCAGAGGTTAGGGTTCTCATTGAAGCCAACCCAAATTGACAAATTAATTGGCCAAAGAACCAGGTACTGCACCTTCATGGCCCAGATTTGTTGGAACACCCCATGATTGGTATTTATGGTAGAGTAAAGCGCGCTGAGAGAGCTGGTAGCAGAGGTGAGGGTTCTCATTGAAGCCAACCCAAATTGACAAATTAATTGGCCAAAGAACCAGGTAATGCACCTTAATGGCCCAGATAGTTTGCCCCGAGATCTAAATTGACCCAGTCCCAACCTGGTCCTGCTCCTGGGGATATGAGGTGACTGAGAGTAACAACATATGAACAGGGATTGCATGCAAATAGCAAAAATGAAATAATCATGGAACAGTGCATGGTGGGAGTGGTAGTAGGTGCATACGTGGTGTGATGCAGAGGATGAAATTTCAGAGCCATTATTAAGTGGCTTTGATTGATGACCTTGTCGGAGCAGTAGTTATTGTGTTTCTGACTATATAATTTTGGACTTTTCAAATGTTGAACTTGCGTGCTAGGTGAGGTTTACTGTGAGGCGCTATCAGATGCACCAAATTAGAGACATCATTTTTTCTTACACTGGTTTGCTAACCAAGCTCAGTGACGGTTCGCTCTTTGGTGCACAGTTAGTGGTCGCGCTGAATATAGTGACTTTTGTAAGTCGATGGCTCACTAGTGTGCGAAAGTATGTAGTATTCTAGTTATTGTAGAAACTTTTGTGTAGTTGAAACAGGCAAATGATGAAAAAGCTGTAAAAAGGGTTTCAGAGGGGGTGGCATTGGGGCATTGAGTCACTAAGGCACAGCGCAGTGATTGGCTAGCAGACACTGTAGTTGCACTGTGATAGGTTGACCTTTGACAGAGATGCGCTGGTATTGGTGGACTGACTGTGAGCTTGTTGGTGCGGAAAAGGTAGAAGATTGACCCAAGGAGTGAGTGAGACATTGTTAGAATGTGGAATCCCTTGTCAAAGAAGGCCCATCAGCCATGGAAATGACAGGAAAGAAATGGTTCAAACGTGCATGTAGCTCAACTAAGGGCATGAATATACATCCAAAAATGGGGATTCCCTTTGAGTGGTACTTTCCAAATCCTTTGAATAGAGAACTTGAGGAGAAGAATATGTGATTTGCAACCACAGCCTTGGCTCACACAATTTGAAGCCTTAAACCTTTGAGAACAGATGGCAAGCAAAAAGAAATCTGAACTCAAAATCTGCAGTAGGGCTGATGCCTGGAGAAGTGTGCAGGATGACGTAAAGCAGAGGAAGAGGGGAGAACAAGTTATAGAGACTGATAGAGCATATTCCTTGCTAGAAAGTGAAGATAAGGATAGGGAAATGTCAAAGAAGGAGGATAAAGTCACTTTCATAGATGAGCTCATAAGCATAATACCACCCCCATATAATGTGGCAACTGATACACCGAGTGCTACTGCCCCATTGTTGAACAAAATGGGAGTGGCTGTGGAACCCTCAGCAGAGGACCGCGAATCCCCAAGTTATTCAGAAACATCTGTTTTGCCTGTTGTTCAGACCCTGTGTCCGTTGCAAAGAGCACCTTGCCTTTGTCGAGTGCTCTGATCATTCCCCCAGCTGAGGCATCCATTAGTACCATCCCAGGTCAACTGATCTTATGTATAAGCCAGGACTCAGCACAGAGGCCTAGAGGGATGACATTAGTTCATCTACAAGAGGAGAACCAAGTCAGTGGCAGGATGGGGAGCCAAACTACTTGCACAGACCCATCAGGAAATTCACTAGCTGCAGGGCAGACCTCACAGCAAATACATCTTGCACAGCTGAAAACTGAGTGTTAAGAAATGGTGAAAGGAAATATGTGAAACGACTTTAAGGGTAGAATGAGCTGCTTTACCAGAGTTGGGTAGCTGCAAGAGTGGTGAGAGCGGCGCATGCATGGATGAAGAAGGTGGCAGATGAATACAGAGGTGATAACTCAGCGGAAGAAGTTGCAGAAGAGTGCCAGAATGGCAATGACTGAGAAGGAGCTGCAGTTGTTGAAGTTCAGAGGGTTGAGGACCCATGTGATGGAACTGATTGAAAACAACAGGGAATGGAGTGATTGTAGGAGAGTAGGATCTGCATTTATGTTGCCCCCACTTTTTTTCTGATGTATACACTGGTTTCTGGCTATAGTTAGGCTGGGTCCCTGCTAATCAGGGCCCCAGTCCCTCTGTTCTCTCTAAATGACTTGGTGTGCACTAGTGATTGAATACTGTGGTACCTTATGAGCCCCTAGTATATCGTACCTTAGGTACCTAGGGCATAGCACTTCACAGGCCGACCAGGAGCTGCAGCATGTATTATGCCACCCCTGGGAAGTAGACTCAATCTGACACCACAGACCTGCTACTGCAGCCTGTTTGAGGCAGTGTTAGCACTCCTCACTGAGGTATAGGTTTCTATATCTCACCATACACACACAGATAAACCTATCAGCCACCCCTATGGCAGGCCCTATCAATCCTGAGGGCAGGGTGCTTGGTTTACAATGTTTGGGGGTGCCTCTGCATGAGCAGGACCCCTCTGCAGCTGGCAGGGTCAATTCCTTGTGGCTGTTTGTGGATGCGGTTAAACCATATACTCTTAAGTGCATTATAACCTCCCGGTTAATGATAACTTTGGAATGACTGCATCAAAACATGTTGTGGTTGGTGTCAAACAACTTGGAATCATACCCCCACACCAGTAACTGGTGTGGGAGTATGATCCCACCCTTCTAGAGGGGACGACATGTACCTACTGTGGTAACACGGTAGAAATCTGAAAGAGCCCTGGCATCACAAAATGGATGCCACCAGCACAGACACTGAGCTGCCCTCCTGCCGCTGACTGAAACTCGCAGTGGAGGAGGCCCAACAATAGGCATCCTGTCACAGGGAGGTGTCACTACCTTCCAGACAGGATTTAGTGTATTGGGGCTGGGTGGGTGCACTTCTAGAGTGCTTTGAAGTCCTGCACTGGGGGAGCAGTAGGCTCCTCTGTGCATATGCCAGCTCAAACCGGTTCAAACTCTAATTAACAGTCGCAAACTTTCCCACTCCCGCTGGAGTCCAAAGTCCCTGCAGCCCCAGAAGTGGATTTCCTAACTTCTTGAGGGCCATTGTGAGTCCCCAGCAGAGCTGAGGCGAGTGGACCCCACGAGTGACGAGGAACAGTAATACCCGTGTACTGTGCACTATTGTCGAGTGCAACCCCTTCACGATGTTCTACGAACTTGTGCATTGGACCACTTGTGGCCCAAGCCTCCAGCAGGTTTTGCAGTGAAAATCAGAGGCCTACCCCATCCTGAGTGACCGTGGGCTCCTGTGAAGCATTTCCTCAAGAGGCGTCTTTGTGGTCCCTTGCCCGTTGGCTTGTGGGTCCCCCGAAGACTTTCTTATTGACTCAAAGGGCTCCCCTGGTTGCTCCAGGCATGCCCTCATTCACCCTTGCTGGGTGAGTCCCTCAGACCTTGCTGGTCTGCACCATTGACTTTCTTCACTCTACACAAGACTTGATGTTGCCAAGGTTTGTTGGCTCCAATCCGGTTTCCGACACCTCAGTCAGCTGTAGACATTGTGGGACACTCCGAATCCAGCTGCTGGTTATCGTCAATCCTTCCTGGACCTCGTGAGCGAAGAGTCAAAACACCCTTGATCACCTGAAATCACCCAACATCCTTGGGCATCCATCTTCCTGGCCTCGGGTCACTGGCAAGTGACTGTGAACACTGTCCCTTTAATTTTCAGTTCTTCTACATCTAGAATCCAGCCTTGGATTCCACCGGACACTTCTTCAGTCGCCGCAAGCAGCAAGTCTTCTTTGGTCTCCATAGAAAAGAGCGACGTGACCCGACACCAAAAGACACCTATGCACCCGGCTTCCCTGGATGAGGTAACTCGTGCACTCCGGTGCCTTAGTGTGTGTTGGCCCTCGAATTACTTACATTGTAAGTGGCTTGCTTGTAGACTTCCTCGAAGTACCCTAAAACTTTAAAAATCAAACCGCGACTTGCTCCATTATAATCAATAGGGAACCCGTTCACACACTGCATGCGTCTCCCGTGGGTCTATTCCTTACCTGCTTTCACTGCAGTAGTGAAGCCCCAGCGATTCTACAGGCCCTAGGCCTTGTCATTCTGCAAGTCTACTTTCCTAAACCTCTTTTTTAGTATATGGTCTGGTACGCCCCTAGGGCCCCAGCCATATTTGTGCTTAACTTATTGTGAAACGTTGATATTTGAATGTGTTCCTGACTTCTAATCTCATAAAGAGATTAGTAGAGTGTGTCTAGAAATAAATACATATATATTTGATATATATACCTGTGTGGTGTCCTTTCATTTGGTAATTCAAGAGATTATAAGGTAAAACAAGCTGCTTTACATTCCTCTGAGACTTAGCCTGACGGCTGCTCTCCACAGCTACCACTGGGATAGCTTTCTTTAAAAGGTTGTCTTAAACCTATCTACCATAAGAGTCGAATTGGACTGGTGCAAGGTGGCTACTATAACTAGTGACCAGCATATGCCAGGCCAACTTCTCACATTGGTGGGCAGCGTGTGGGATTCCAGCTTGCCATTGTTTTACCAGAAAATCTCTATTTGAATTACTAACTGAAAACCATTAAAGGTACTCAAGGTACATATAAAAGTCAAGCTTAGTATCAATAAGATCTACTGAACTTAGAGTTGTTTGTGAAGGGATAGCACACCCTTGCTACATCTGAAGCTAGGATCAGTAGGCCACAAACTAGTGTAGGTAGTGCAACACTGCATAACACTAGAATGTCCTCAAAGGATGTAGCCAGTGGGTCCACCCAACCCCAGTATAAGGACATGACCTTCTTTGACTTGAAGGCCATGTGTGTTGCAAGACACCTGGGATTAGGACAGAGTCCCTCCACACTACACCTGATAAATCTACTTGTAGCAGATGATCTTAGACTAGCTATAGGAGCTAGTGGATCTGGATCAGGGGGTGGGTCAGCCATAGTCTCTGGGTCTGATGATGAAAATCAAGATGACCGTAGTCTGTGATTGAAGGGCCAGACCCAGAAAGGTCTGAACAGGACAGAGGAATTCTCCCTAAGAGAGTTGGCAGAGTGGAAGAGAGGCCTAGGTCCCCTTCAAGAGAATCTAACCACTCATATCACTCTGACAAGGATTCTGTCCATCGGAGGAACTCATACTTACATAGAGAGACCTCATCTGAAACAAGGTACAAGATGCTCCAGTATGAGGAAGCTTGCCCTGAGAACCAATCAATTGGCCTTAGATATAAAAGCCTTTGAGCTCCAGAGAGCTTCTAGAAAAGAGGGGTTAGATACCCCTGGTGGCAGCAACAGTGCCCCTAGAGGCAGAGATTACATTCCAGACCATAGGAACCTGTCCAAGGTTGTTCCTCCCTACCAGAGTGGGGATAATATCCACAAATGGATAACTGCTATGGAGAGGGCCTGTAAGGTTCAACAGGTCCCCCAGAAACAGTGGGCAGCAATCTTGTGGCTCTCCTTTTCTGATAAAGGTAGAGACAAGCTCCTTACTGTTAGAGAAGAGGATGCTAATGACTATGAAGCCCTGAAGAGTGCATTAATAGATGGGTTTGGCCTAACCACTGAACAGTACAGGTTGAAGTTCAGAGATACCCAGAAAGCACAGACTCAGGATTGGACTGACTTTGTTGATTGTGCATCCAAGGCTCTAGAAGGTTGGCTGGTTGGTAGTAGAGTTACTGATTTTAAGGGATTGTATAATCTTATCATGAGAGAACAGATCCTTAATAATTGCCAAAACCAGTTGTTGCATCAGTACCTGGTGGACTCTGATCTGACCTCTCCCCAAGAATTGGGAAAGAAGGCAGACAAATGGGTCAGAACCAGGGTGAGGCAGAAAACCCAGAACCAAGGGGGTGACACCAAGAAGCAATATCCTAAAGGCTCAGATAAAGGCGGGGATAAGGCAAAAGACCAGAAGTCTTCACAAGGGTCCCAAAAATCTGCATCTGGTGGCGATTCACAGTCTACAAAGGGAAAAGGCCAAAAAGAAGCCCTGGTGCAAATTCTGTAAACAGAAAGGGCACTGGACTTCTGATTGTACCAAGTCCAAAGACCAAACCACCACCACTCCAGCCCCTAAGGCACCTGTTCCCCCTAGTGCAGTTATTGGTGGAGGTGGTAATCAGAATAAGGGTGTAGTAGGGTTGACCCTGGGTTCTGATGTGGACTCTGGCCTAGTCAGAGTACCAACACAGGCATTGCTAGTTTGTGAGGGAGACCTTGATATGTCCTTCCTAGTGAGCCCCAGTAATCTGGGCAAATACAAACAGCAGCCTATAATAAATGGCAAACAGGCTTTGGCATTCAGGGACACAGGTGCTAGTGTCACCATGCTGGCAGAGGATCTAGTGGACCCTGCACAGATCATACTGGGTGAAATGTACCAGGTTACCAATGCAAGCAATGTCAGGACCAACCATAGTCTGGCAGTTGTGAATTTCTCCTGGGGAGGGGTAACTGGCCTCAAAAAGGTAGTAGTCAGTGCAGACCTCCCTGTCGAATGTTTGTTGGGCAATGATCTGGAGACTTCAGCCTGGTCTGAAGTGGAATTATGGACTCATGCTGTGGTACTTTAAATTTTGGGACCGCGTGGGTGGCAGGGCCCTACCCTGCCTATTCCGGTGTTAGCGAACCGCGAATGGCCAATGCGGTATGTACAAGTGCTTTGTATAACGTTTTATCGATAAATGCACTGTGTATACGATATTACACATTGACTTCGTGGGTTCCATCTTGGAGCGGTGGCCATCTTATGGTTGCCCTCACATAGGCTACACACCAAGGACAAACACAGGCCTTCAGAACACGTGTGCCTTCCATTGACTCCTCTGTGACCTATGCGACTTGGCTCCGCTGCCCCAGGTCAGTCCGGTCCCACGAGCTCCCCGTCCTACGGCCACCTGTGATTAGCATCAGGGTTTGACACACCATAAAGCCTTTTCATCCCACACAAGCCTCCGGCTAATCTCTTTCACACCTGACTCTTCCTACTTTATGGCTTGTTTTACAAACAGGAGGTGCCCGTGTTTATTGGGGTCTGTTGATATCTGATGTGGGATCTGAGCCTCGCTGGGTAAATAATTGTGGGCTGGCTGAACTGGAATGTGGGATGGTCATCATGACTCTGCCTTTTCGTTTGTAATGAATACATATGAATGACCATATTGTAAAATGAGGAATGTGTGCCTGAAGCATGATATTTTGTATATAAGGAGAAGGCCGTTTCTGTAAGTTTAAGCAGTCTCCTGAGAACATACATTGTGTTGTACTTCTCGGATACCTGTAATTGGTCTGCAGCCAATAAACAAGATCTTTGACTTCACCTAGAAGACTCTGTGTTTCTGTGGGTCTGAAACAGGAAGAACTCGAAGTCTTAGGGCGTGTTCCCCTGCACCGCTGGGTTTTTAAAAACCCAGTACTTCAGTTGGCGCCCAACTCGGGGCGATTTCAGCGGTACCGGTCCAAGCCAGAGGTTCGTGAGGAGCTTCGTGTGGAAATTCCGGAGGAAGGCCGCCACTTCATCGACCCCTCCAGGATGTATGACGTTACAACGCACACTTTTACAACGCATGCACTTACAACGCATTTTTTACAACGCATAATCCATTACAACGCACTACACTTACAACGCATGACACTACAACGCATTTTTAAAAACTACCTTTACAACGCATACCATTACAACGCATAATATTAAATTGCATTTAAGGTAAGTATTAGATAGTATAGGGGTAAAAATTACTATTCTAACTCCAGGGGGTGCAACAGTAGGGTAAGTGTTGGATAGTATAGGGGTAAAAATTGCTATTCTAACTCCAGGGGGTGCAACAGTAGGGTAAGTGTTGGATAGTATAGGGGTAAAAATTGCTATTCTAACTCCAGGGGGTGCAACAGTAGGGTAAGTGTTGGATAGTATAGGGGTAAAAATTACTATTCTAACTCCAGGGGGTGCAACAGTAGGGTAAGTGTTGGATAGTATAGGGGTAAAAATTACTATTCTAACCCCAGGGGGTGCAACAGTAGGGTAAGTGTTGGATAGTATAGGGCTAAAAATTACTATTCTAACTCCAGGGGGTGCAATAGTAGGGTAAGTGTTGGATAGTATAGGGGTAAAAATTACTATTCTAACTCCAGGGGGTGCAACAGTAGGGTAAGTGTTGGATAGTATAGGGGTAAAAATTACTATTCTAACTCCAGGGGGTGCAACAGTAGGGTAAGTGTTGGATAGTATAGGGGTAAAAATTACTATTCTAACTCCAGGGGGTGCAACAGTAGGGTAAGTGTTGGATAGTATAGGGGTAAAAATTACTATTCTAACTCCAGGGGGTGCAACAGTAGGGTAAGTGTTGGCTAGTATAGGGGTAAAAATTACTATTCTAACTCCAGGGGGTGCAACAGTAGAGTAAGTGTTGGATAGTGTAGGGGTAAAAATTACTATTCTAACTCCAGGGGGTGCAACAGTAGAGTAAGTGTTGGATAGTGTAGTGTAATATTATGCGTTGTAATGGTAGGCGTTGTAATGGAATGCGTTGTAAAGGTAGTTTTTAAAAATGCGTTGTAGTGTCATGCGTTGTAAGTGTAGTGCGTTGTAATGGATTTTGCGTTGTAAAAAATGTGTTGTAAGTGTAGTGCGTTGTAACAGTTGCGTTGTAAGGGTTGTTCCCCACTCCTGCATGTTGACGTGGTCCGAAAGTCTTTTCAGCGAGGTTCTCCGCGTCCCGACGGCTACGAAGGACTGCTGCCCTGATTAATCGCCCTGTTTTGGACCCTTGACGATTTTGGTAGAGCGAAACAATTGAGTGAGTCTTCTGGTGACGCCATCGATCATCGATATTCAGTTAAGTATAAGTGGAGCGTCTCCCAGTTTGTTTGGTATCCTTCGGGAATTTGGTATCCTTCGGGATCGCTTTGATTTGGAACTTGCAAGTGCCAAAGCCAGAGGACTCGTGTATTCACGAGACTATCGTATTCGATAATCCTTTGACGTTTGAAACTAGACTAGTGAGCGAAGATGCCTGGTTCTAGTGTATTTGGAAGTTTGTTTTGTTTGGGTTGTAGAAGGGATTCCCAGTTAGAGGATTCGTGTCAGGTTCCTCCAATTGGAACTCCAACTTATGAGCTTTATGTAAAACATGGCGTAGGCCCCATTGCATATAATGAAGTATGGATCCGATACACCAGAAAGGACGGTGTTTTAAAATGGCCCCAAAATGGTAGTTTCGATACAGATATCTTAGATAATTTGGAAGTTAAATTGTTTAAAAAGAAAGCCCGGCCGGCGATGTTTGATTCTTTCCGCCTATGGCGAAAGGAAGCCAAACAGAAGGAAATTAAGCTAGCGAAAAGGAATAAGAGAGAAAAAGGTATGTCAATGATGCAAGCAGCTGTGCAATTTGAAGATAATGAGGAGGAACAAATGAATGAGCAGTTACATAGACAGCGCAAACTAGGGATCGATAAATGTTACCCAGTTTTGTCATCCCTACCACAAGATGAGACAAAAGAGAAAGAGAAAGATTCCCTAATGTCCCATTTGCGAAGTTCGCCACCCCCGTAGGCGCAAAATGCCACAGCGCCTCCACAGCTCGTAAATGTGCAATCTCCAGTTAATGTGCCGCAAGCCTTCCCACAGCCGCCAGCTCCTCCTCAGCTGGCTCCTATCCCTACAGCGCAGCCCTCTCAAGGGCCGCCAGTTTTGTTACCTGTTGCCCCCGCGCTTCCTGCGACTTTGCCTAGTACATCAGCTGCCTCCCTTGGAACTCTTCCTAACACTGCCCCTGTATCTGCATCTGCACCCGCTTTTCTTCCCTCTGTCTATCCCCCCGTTTGCGCCTCAACTTCTCCTTCAGCACGACAACGAATAGCTAATGTGGTTACTAGTTTAATGTCGCCTCTCTTTGGGTCATCTAGTATGACCCCTGGTTTACAACGTAAGCAGTTGCGCAGTCAGCTGCCTAATCCTGAAGAGAAAGAGATATTAGACCATATGGCACGTAGGTGGATTGTTCTTTCTTCACTCTATGATGTGGAGTCAGTTGTTAATGTTTTTCACCAATGGGATGCCCCGAAACAAAGGTATGTGTTTGAGAAAATGTGTGAAAGCCTCTGTGAGGAATTGGAAGATCATGGTTCAAACACAATCCCGCAGGAGTTGTGTCGAGTGCGATTTGATTTTGGAACAGGTACAATTGTGGGTCCCGACGTAGATAAAGCAGTTGCGACTTTACTGTCCTTCAGGAATGATGATTGTCAACAATCATTGTTCGAACAGGAATTCCCTGTGGGGAAAAAGGTAAAAGCACGCCAATATCCAATGCGTAAGGTTCCTCCAGTTTGGAGACCTGCTGATGCAAATGCTGTTTCACCTGTCTTAGCACATTTTCAGCGTGTTTTGGTACATGTCCCATGGAAGCGTTCTGAGGTGTTAGTGCTTAAACAGACATTGCCTGACCCCCGTAAAAACCCTGCAGGATATTATAAGGAGTTCTCACAGACTGCAGACTCATGTGTCATGAATCTAGCTGATATAGATATGTTGTTTGGGAATGTTGTTCCACAGCCTTTATGGGGATCCATTCGTAATGTAGATCACGCTGCAGAATTGGGTAACACATGGGCTAATATCATTGCTGCAGACACTAGACAAGTTGCGAAGCCTGACCCTTTGGTAGCAGAACTCCCTGGTAGAATTATCACTTACATGAAGACTTTAATGCCCGCGATGCGCGTGAATTGGGATAAACTATCTGCATGCAAGCAGAAGAAAGATGAAACAGTGTCTGATTTCTTTACAAGGTTTGAAGAAACGTTTATCGACCACAGTGGTCAAGACCTGAGTACTGAAGGTGGCCAACGGTTATTTGTGGATAAATTTGTGCAGAATCTACTTCCCGAGTTGTGTAAGAAATTAAAAGATTCAGAGAGTTCTTGGGCTGTTTCCTCTTCAGCGCAAATACTGGCTACTGCACAGTATTACGAAAAGAGAGATAAAGACGAGAAGGATAGAACAGACAAGAAAACAAAAGAATTGAAAACGAAGGTCCTTTTACAGCAGGCTTATCCGCCACGTGGAGGTCAGAATAATTATAGGCAAACCCAAGGAATCTATCAGCAACCCCAACAGTTTCAGAATAACCAGCAAATGAATGGGTATTATCAACCACGTATCCCTATAGGTCCCAATCAATGTTCATATTGCAGAGAGGAAGGTCATTTTAAGTATAGTTGTCCTAAATTGTTGCAGCGTACTAATAATGCGTATGGCGCAAGAGGTAGAGGTGGTCAGCAAGCTCCTAGAGGCAGAGGGCGTGGAAATGTCCCCCAGAACGCGCGTCCTCTTCCGCCTCAAAATACGATAAATAGCTTTGATCAGCAAGCCAATGCAACTGGTAATACAGCTCAGTACTATAATAATGATTATTATGTAGAAGACGACAATGTGGAAGGTAATGATTACTAGGACAGCCATAGACAGAGAGAGGGAGTTGTTTCAGTGCCAGTGGATCACAGTGGACCGTATGTTAAGGTGACTACAGCGGTTGTAACAGAGCCCTTTCTGCTGGACACTGGTGCTGCAAAGAGTTCAATTATGCATTCAAAACTCCCTGGCGCGCCTTTGTCTGGCGAAATGAATGTTTCAGTAGGTTTTTCTGGCGCCCCGGTTAGGAACCCGATTTCTAGTCCTATGACACTT
This sequence comes from Triturus cristatus, assembly GCF_964204655.1. Classification (NCBI taxonomy): domain Eukaryota; kingdom Metazoa; phylum Chordata; class Amphibia; order Caudata; family Salamandridae; genus Triturus; species Triturus cristatus. The sequence goes on from NC_140593.1 coordinate 741,292,232, forward strand.
TCTGTTGGACCTTGTGACCTAAAAGCACCCCTCATCCTAACGACAGGTTGTGGTGAAAATCTGTTAGGGTTGGATTTGTTGAAAAGATTGCATGCAACACTATATTGTTCTCCCTCAGGAGTACAACTTACATTAGGTAAGAAAGTGATTTCCCCAATGTATTTGTCAAAGAATACATTGCCACCTGAATTGTCATCCCTTCCGGATGTCCTTTGGGCTACTGGTCCCAATGATGTGGGTCTCTTGGAAATACCGCCATATGTGGTCACTTTAAAGGCCAATGTCAGATTGCCACGTATTCCCCAGTACAAGATCTCCAATGAAGGTCAGAAAGCGTTGTTAGCAACTGTCAGTGATTTGATTGGAAAGGGTGTCATTGAGGAGACAAGAGGCAACGTTTGCAATAGTCCTGCTTTACCTGTTTTAAAACGTACGGACCCTTCACAGCCACCCGTTTACAGATTTGTGATTGATCTTAGAGAGGTAAATAAGATTGTTGTGCCACAGTTTCCAGTTGTCCCTGATATAACTGCCTTGTTAACCATGATTCCAGCCTCCGCTGCATGGTTTTCAGTGATCGATTTAAAGAATGCTTTCTTTAGCATCCCAATTGCAGAGGAGAGCAGGGACATTTTTGGCTTCAGTTTAGGAGGTCGAAGCTTCCGCTTTAAACTCGCTGCACAGGGCTGCTGTGAAAGTCCATCAATATACAGTCAAGCTTTAAAAGCGCAGCTTGATGCACTTGTCTTACCTAGTGGTGCTATCCTTATTCAGTACGCTGACAATTTACTAATCGCCGTGGATACTGAAAAGATTTGTAAAGAAGCTACATTGTCATTGTTGCGTCATTTGTCTGCCTCTAATCGTAAAGTGTCTCTCTCAAAACTGCAATATTGTCGACAAGAAGTGACCTACTTAGGTCATCTCTTATCGAAGGAGGGAAGGAAACTGACCCCAGAAAGAATTCAAGCCATCACACAATTGAGCGTGCCAAGAACACAGAGAGAAGTGCGTGCTTTCTTGGGCATTACTTCATACTGTAGGCACTGGATACCAAATTTTTCTTTGCTGGCAAAACCTTTGTTAGCATTAACCTGTAAAAATACACCGAATTCTGTCCCATGGTCTGAAGAGTGTCAGAAAAGTTTTTGGGAATTGCGTAATGCATTATGTTCAGCTCCTGTGTTGGGTACCCCTGACTACAGCAAGCCTTTTACATTGTATGTTCATGAAAAGGACGGTTGCGCATTATCAGTGTTAACACAGCCTTTTGGCGACAGACCGCGTCCATGCGCATATTTTTCGTCAACCTTGGACCCGGTAGCGAGGGCATTACCAAGTTGTCTGAGAGCTACAGCCGCAGCAGCTATGTCTATTCGACAGTCTGCTGGATTGGTAATGGATAACACATTGATTGTAATGGTTCCACATGCTGTGGACACATTGTTAAACAGGACCAAGACACAGCACTTAACTTGTCAGGATATGAATTGACACTGTTGGCAAATCATATACACATAAAGAGATGCAACACGTTGAATCCAGCTACATTATTGCCGATTCCAGCAGACATAGATGAGATTGAGCAGCATGATTGTCTGTTCAGAACAGAAGAAGAGACAAAAGGGAGAGTGGATCTTAAAGATACTCCCCTGACTGAGTGTGATGGTACCTTATGGGTGGATGGTTCGTGCTTCAAGCTTCCGAATGATGATACGACTGCTGCATATGCTATCACGACTTTGCACACGATTGTTGAAACTGCCCGTGTGCCACATAATTCGGCTCAAGCAGCAGAATTGATTGCCCTTACAAGAGCATGCGTGTTGTCTGAAGGAATGAAAGTGAACATATATACTGACAGCCAGTACGCCTTTGGCGTGGCTCATAGTTTTGGGCGATTGTGGAAAGAACGTGGGTTCCTGACTTCGCATGGAGCTAAAATTCAGAATGGCAAGTTGGTGAATGATCTCCTTGAGTCACTGACCCTACCGTTACAAGTTGCAATCATGAAATGCAGTGCACACAAAAAGATCACTGATGATGTTGGTCGTGGTAATGCATTTGCTGACGAAATCGCGAAAGAAACAGCAAAAGATGTGAAGACTCGAATGTATGTTGCAGGCCCTGCAAGATGGGTTGGTGATGTTGGAATGTGTGAAGACACGATAGAGAGTGTGAAGTCCCTTCAAGCTGAAGCCACAGAGAAAGAGTTGAGCAAGTGGAGAGAAAGTACGGGTAAATTGGATGAAAATGGTTGTTGGGTTGTGATCATACCTATTTTTAAAAAGGGTAATAGAGGGGACCCTTGTTGTTACCGCCCTATCTCCCTTATTGATTCCGCTGTAAAAGTCCTGGGGCGAGTAGTCTTGGGCAAAATAACAGAATGGTTGGAGGATACCAACACCCTTTCGTGCCTACAATATGGGTTCCGAAAGGGTCGGGGCACCATAGACCAAAGCCTGAATCTTTACCTTTTAATAGGTAAATATACCATAGCTAAGAAAGGGACGTTATATCTTGCCTTTATGGACTTATCCTCGGCCTTCGACCGAGTGAATCGGTCGAAATTGTGGGAACTTCTTCTCAAGTATGGAGTAGATGAAAACCTTGTCTATTTCTTAGCAGATCTTCACAGAGATCTTTCTGCTACTGTTAGATTCGACCGTTTGGGCAACTGCACTGGCAAGATCGGAATCTCTAATGGTGTCAGGCAGGGCTGTATCTTAGCTCCCCTGCTTTTTACACTTTACATTAACGACCTAGCCACTGCCTTAACTGAGACATGTAAGGATATTCCTAGGGCAGGGAAGTACCACATTCCTGCATTACTATATGCAGACGATGCTGCACTGTTAGCGCGTACGGCAGTAGGGCTTCAAAGTCTTTTAGATACATTTGCTGATTTTATGAAAAGACTTGATTTAAGCGTGAATTTCGCCAAATCTCATGTTATGACAGTAGGTTGTAAACCCAAGAAAACCAATACTATGTTTTGTGAGGGCCATGTCTTATCTAGAATCACCAGTTTTCCATACTTGGGGGTCATTTTTGATGATAAGTCATCATGGGCCCCTCAATTAGCTGCAAAACGAAATGCCTTTGCCAGATCAATCATAGGCGTTTTGGACTTTGCTCGTAAACTGGGGGTGAAACCCATGCAAGCTATATTGAATATTTACGCAGCCAAATGTATCTCTATAGCCATGTATGGTGCGGACCTGTGGGGATTTAAAAATGTTAAGGAACTTCAGGTGGTAGAGGACAAGTTCCTTAAATCTATTCTATCACTTCCCCAGGCAACCTCCGGTTACATTGTCCATCAAGAATGTGGGGTTGGTTATTTAACTGACCGGATAGCATTAGCACCCCTATTAAAATGGTTATCAATCTGGCTAAATCCGGAACTTGAGTTAAATCATGTAATTATAAAAGATTGTTTATCGCTCGAGTTCGGAAAGGCTATTCCTTGGCTGCGCTATGTTAAGAACCTAAGTGACGAAATAGGTCGCCCAGACATATTTGATAACCCTAATAATTTATCAAAGGGAGACATAAAATGGGTAAAAGATATACATAAACATAGAACATCCTTAGCTAGAGAAGAAAAGGAGTTAACAAAACCTACAGTAAAGGCCCATCAGTTATTAATAACAACAGGCAGCATAGAACCCTACTTGATCATAGTGAATAACATGAATCATCGCTTTTTATTGACCAGGTTTAGACTGAACAAATATCATCTTTTGCTTACTGATTCTGTTGGTTGGATGAAGGACAGGGACTTGGAGATCTGTTCTTGTGACAGATTCTCCCTTAAGGATACTGCTCACTTTCTCTTTTTTTGTAAACATTTGTCCCCTCTCCATAAAAAGTTCATCATCCCACTTATCAAGAACAAAGGATTTAGACAAGTCAAACCTGCTCTTTTGTATCTCCAGCTGCTAGGTACTACTTGGGAGATTTTTAACATAGCAAATTTTTTGGCTATTGCGATAAGATTAAGGAAAAAAATCAAGTGGTCATAGTGTTGTTTATAATTAATTGTGAATTTTGATTAAATTTGACCACGTCTTATTTTTAGTATTGTTTTAAAACCATTTGTAAATGCTTATTTTAAATGTTATTTATTGTATATATACGTGATGTTTTGCACTTTTATGGTTCTTGATACGAGCCGAATAAAGTAATTTTGACTGACTGACTGACTGGTTGTTGGGTTGATTTGTCAGAACATCGGCGATGGTTGTTACCTGATGCATATGTGCTTCCAGTGGTTACTATGGCACATGGAATGGCACAAATCAGTGTGAAAGGAATCTGTAAGTTGTTGGCTCCAGTATGGCAGAACGCTGGAATTCCCAAGTGTGCAGAGAATGTGGTCAAGAATTATATGGTATGTTTGAAATACAACCCTGGTAGGGGAACCCCAACTCCAGCTGGTCATTTTGCGCCTCCATCATATCCATTTGAGGTTTTGCAGCTAGATTTTATCCACATGGAAAGGTGCAACAACTTGAAATATGTACTGGTTGTTGTTTGCGCTTTTTCAAAATGGATAGAAGCATATCCCCTAAAAGACAACACTGCTTTATCCACAGCCAAAGCCCTTGTGAAAGAATTTTTTCCCTAGGTTTGGAATGGCAAGAATGGTGTGGAGTGATAATGGGAGTGAATTTGTGGGTCGAGTGATGAAGAATGTGTGTGAGGGATTAGGTATAAAGCAGAAATTCCACGCTGCAAATCACCCCCAATCAGCTGGATTAGTAGAGTGCTACAATGGCACTCTGAAGCTAAAACTGGCCAAAATCCAGGCGAGCTCCGGTCTTAAATGGCCTGACGCTCTGCCTTTAGCACTCCTATCAACAAGAATGACTGTGCATTCACGAGTGGGACTTAGCCCATATGAAGTGGTTTTTGGCCGCCCGGCCAATGTATGGGGTGTGCCAAGACCGACAAAATTCAGCGAAATCGAACATCCAGTACTGCTTGACTATCTGTATGAATTGACGGCTAAATTGCGTGTTTTACACCAACAGGTGCACGATACTCTGCCCCAGGCCTCTGAAGCTCCCGGACACCCTATCGACCCTGGCACGTGGGTGCTCGTGAAGAACTTTCAGCGAAAGAACAACGATGAGCCCCGTTGGATCGGCCCTCACCTCGTACTTCTATCGACAAGATCAGCGGTTCGAGTGAAAGGGAAAAAGAATTGGATTCACGGCGCCCACTGCAAACGGATCCCTTTGCCCCTACCATATGACCGGTGGGTCCAGGAGGGTATCGCTGATTCTGAAACTGACACTGTGCCTCGTTTTGTACCATTTAGTGATGCACGCATAAGAGGCAAGACTTCAGAACAGGAAAGTGACGATATTTTGCAGGAAGCTGTGCCACGGTCAATTCGATTGGACACCACAGAGCCTGAACTCTTGTTTCAAGACCAGACAGTACCTGGCAGAAACCGCTACAACCTGAGACCAAGGCCTATGGACAAATAGAAATTCCCTTCCCTTACTATTTTTTTTTATATTATAGCTCTCCCATCTGAAGGACTTTTTGATTTTTTGTTTTTCGAACCACCATCCGGGTTCAGCCGCAGGGTCGCGGTGCCAAGACTTCGGGGTACAGGCCGAAGACGTTAGATCAACGGTTCTGGTTGGTCTGGGGCGTTCCCTGGACTGACAGGCGTAATCCTTAGCAGAAGATACTCACCCACCGCGAGCGGCACGATTAGAGGATGGAGTTTTTCAAGATGGAGAGACCCGCCGAGGAAATGAACTTTAAGACGAAAATATGTAGAATAATGAAGAGCAAACGTTTTGTATTATTATGTCTGTTAATATTATTTAGTATGATGGTGTTTACTGTAGGTTATGTATTCTTCTCCTCTCAAGAGCCATTTGCACCCACTGAACAGCCTATACCTCCTCCTACTGCCTCCTTACACTCTTTCCACCCTCTGCCTGAACATGAACAAGCTAGATGTTCCGAGTTTGTAAACAATTCATTCATTCAGCTCCTGCACCAGCATCAACTAGTCATGAATACAACCAATTGCTGGGTGTGTGGTTTAATGCCATACACCATTAACAAGGGTATTCCTTATCTAGTGCTGCCGTTTAGCTATAATGGATCGTCATGGGCATTCCAGACCATGTTTCTTTTTGCATTAGATGCCTACTCCCCGCGACAACTGCGTTCCATCAGACCTTGCACAAATAATAAGGCCTTAATGAAAGGAGTTGCTGATATGAGCAGAAATATCGACGCATACTCATCTATTCCCAAGGATGAATTGCGAGCTTATGTAGGTTGGAACGCGACGGGGTATAGCATTAGTCTGGGTGAAAGGCAGCGAAAAATCTCATCCCCAATTTGGGTCGTACCCCACATGGGTCGGTTCTGTTTACAAGGTAATGGTCAGAATCCAAGAGCTCAACTGGGGAAAAGTGACTGTACTGAAACGTACACTTTTCCATCACAGTTTTCCCCTGCGTTTTTGACTGCCAAGGGTACATATTTTGTCTGCAACAACCGAGCATATACATGGTTGCCCACTGATTTCTCTGGCACATGTTATATTGCAAACTTGCTACCGCCAACATTTACTGCTGCCTCTGATTATCACAAGATCAGAGTTGTGAGAGGCGTGATTAGTCAGGAGGATACTGCCGGTCAGGAAGCAGGAGATTTCTTTTTGGGTTTCCTGCCGTTTTGGGGACCGATGGTCAATAGTGGGAAGCTGAGACAACTGACTCGTGTGGTTGAATCCACTGTTAATGTAACGGCTGGTGCCCTTGGTAATTTGACAGCCGAGCTCCAAGCGGATCGCCTCATGACTCTGCAGAACCGTATGGTTCTAGACGTCATACTTGCAGACCGCGGTGGGGTATGTAAGGTCATCCAATCTAGCTGTTGCATTTTCATACCAGATAACGCTCCAACAGTGTATCAAGCCATCTCCAAACTGCATAAAATATCTGAATCTATTCACGTGGATAAAGGAGATTGGTCACTGATGGGGTGGTTCTGGGAACTGATATCTGCCTGGGGTTGGAAGATTCTAATGGTCATTGGAATGATCTTAGGCATCCTTTTCCTGTTCTGTCTGTGTATACAGTGTGCTCCTGCGATATGTGGCCTCTGTGCTACATTATGTGTAAGGAAACCTGTATCGAGGGACGAGCTAAGTAATAGGATGATGCTACAGCAACATCTCCATGACTTTATGAATATAGACCTGGACTCGGATTAAAATGAGCATAGTTATTGCCTATGTAAGGGCAAAAGGAGGGTCTGTGGTACTTTAAATTTTGGGACCGCGTGGGAGGCAGGGCCCTACCCTGCCTATTCCGGTATTAGCGAACCGCGAATGGCCAATGCGGTATGTACAAGTGCTTTGTATAACGTTTTATCGATAAATGCACTGTGTATACGATATTACACATTGACTTCGTGGGTTCCATCTTGGAGCGGTGGCCATCTTATGGTTGCCCTCACATAGGCTACACACCAAGGACAAACACAGGCCTTCAGAACACGTGTGCCTTCCATTGACTCCTCTGTGACCTATGCGACTTGGCTCCGCTGCCCCAGGTCAGTCCGGTCCCACGAGCTCCCCGTCCTACGGCCACCTGTGATTAGCATCAGGGTTTGACACACCATAAAGCCTTTTCATCAAACACAAGCCTCCGGCTAATCTCTTTCACACCTGACTCGTCCTACTTTATGGCTTGTTTTACAAACAGGAGGTGCCCGTGTTTATTGGGGTCTGTTGATATCTGATGTGGGATCTGAGCCTCGCTGGGTAAATAATTGTGGGCTGGCTGAACTGGAATGTGGGATGGTCATCATGACTCTGCCTTTTCGTTTGTAATGAATACATATGAATGACCATATCGTAAAATGAGGAATGTGTGCCTGAAGCATGATATTTTGTATATAAGGAGAAGGCCGTTTCTGTAAGTTTAAGCAGTCTCCTGAGAACATACATTGTGTTGTACTTCTCGGATACCTGTAATTGGTCTGCAGCCAATAAACAAGATCTTTGACTTCACCTAGAAGACTCTGTGTTTCTGTGGGTCTGAAACAGGAAGAACTCGAAGTCTTAGGGTGTGTTCCCCTGCACCGCTGGGTTTTTAAAAACCCAGTACTTCAATGCTGAGATGTTGGGCATACCTGCAGAGGTAATTGCTGTGACCAGGTCACAGGCCAAAATGCATAATGCTGAACCAGCTCTGGATCCTGAAACTATGGACCAGATGCTACCCAAGAGGAGGAGCAGTAGGGTTAAGGCAGTGCCTTCCCCTCTGTTTCAGATCTCAGATTCCCCTCCTGAGGGAGGAGAATCAGAGCCTGAAGAAGAAACTGCCCCAGAGGAACTTGGGCCTGGTCAGGTTGAGTTATTGGGGGCAGGGGGACCTTCCAGGGAAGGTCTGAGGTAGGAGCAACAGTGCTGCCCCTCTCTTGAACCCCTCAGACAGCAAGCTGCTGCTGAGGCTGCTGGGAGTGCTAGTGGGTCCCATAAAGTTTATTGGGATGAGGATTCTGAGGCTAGAGATCCTACCCCTGGAGTCACCAGGATGTTGGTAATACCTCAGAAGTTTAGGGGGTTCCTCTTGACCCTAGCACATGATATCCCATTGGCAGGACACTTGGGCCAAAACAAAACCTGGGACAGGCTTGTCCCTCATTTTCATTTGCCACACATGTCAGAGGAAACCAAGGAGTTTTGTTGCTCCTGTGTCACTTGCCAAGCCAGTGGCAAGTCAGGTGGCACAACAAAGGCCCCCCTCATGCCACTACCTGTGGTGGGGGTTCCCTTTGAAAGGGTAGGGATTGACAGTGTTGGTCCCCTTGACCCTCCAACAGCATCTGGGCACAGGTTTATCCTGGTGGTAGTGGATCATGCCACCAGGTACCCAGAAGCAATTCCCTCAGGACCACTACAGCCCCTGTAGTGGCAAGAGCCCTCATTGGAGTCTTCTCCAGGGTGGTTTTCCCTAAGGAGGTTATATCTGACAGAGGTACCAACTTCATGTCAGGGTATCTAAAAACAATGTGGAAGGAGTGTGGTGTCAACTACAAATTCACTACTCCCTATCACCCACAATGCAATGGGTTAGTTGAAAGGTTCAACAAAACCCTAAAGGGAATGATTAAAGGCCTCCCAGAAAAGCTTAGGCGAAAATGGGACCTTTTACTTCCCTGCCTTCTGTTTGCATACAGGGAGGTCCCACAGAAGGGGGTTGGCTACAGCCCTTTTGAACTTCTGTTTGGGCACCCTGTCAGAGACCCATTATGTATGGTGAAGGAGGGCTGGGAGTTATCTCTCAAACCTCCCAAACAGGATGTGATGGACTATGTACTTGGTCTCCGCTCCCGGATGGCAGAGTACATGAAGAAGGCAACAAAAAACCTTGAGGCTAGCCAAGAATTACAAAAAGCTTGGCATGACCAAAAAGCTGTCCTGACTGTTTATCAGCCAGGCCAGAAAGTGTGGGTGTTGGAGCCTGTGGCCCCAGCAGCTCTCCAGGACAAATGGAGTGGCCCCCATACAATTGTTGAGAAAAAGGGAGAAGTCACCTACTTGGTGGATCTTGGAACTCCCAGGAGCCCACTTAGGGTACTCCATGTCAACAGATTAAAGCCATATGTGGACTGGGCTGACACGAGCTTGCTCATGGCAACTGATGTGGACCAGGAGGAGGAGAGTGACCCTCTCCCTGACCTGCTCTCACAGAACCCTGATGATGGGTCAGTTGATGGTGTTGCTTTGGCAAGCAGCCTCACTGATCATCAGCAAACTGAATGCAGACAAGTTCTGCAATAGTTCAGACATATGTTTAGCCTGACTCCAAGTCAGACTTCCTGGTGCACCTATGAGGTGGACACTGGAGATAGTCAGCCTGTAAAGAGTAAGATCTACAGGCAACCTGACCATGTCAGGGACTGTATCAGGACTGAAGTCCAGAAAATGTATGGAACTAGGTGTTATTGAGCCTTCAGATAGCCCTTGGGCTAGTCCAGTAGTCCTTGTGCCTAAACCTCATACCCAGGGTGGTAAGAAAGAAATGAGGTTTTGTGTTGACTACAGAGGCCTCAATGCAGTCACCAGGACCGATGCCTATCCAATTCCCAGGGCAGATGAACTAATAGATACTTTGGCCTCAGCCAAGTACCTCAGTACATTTGACCTAACAGCTGGCTACTGGCAAATCAAGTTAGCTGATGATGCCAAGGCCAAAACAGCATTCTCAACCCCTGGTGGGCACTATCACTTTGTGGTAATGCCCTTTGGTTTGAAAAATGCACCTGCCACTTTTCAGAGGTTGGTGAATAAAGTTCTGACTGGTATGCAAACCTATTGCTCAGCTTATCTTGATGATATTGCGGTCTTTAGTTCCACCTGGCAGGATCACCTGGTCCACCTCAGAAATGTTTTGGAGGCCCTGCAAAAAGCAGGCCTCACTATCAAGGCCACTAAGTGCCAGATAGGGCAGAGTCAGGTTGTGTACCTGGGCCACCTTGTAGGTGGAGGCCAGGTTCAACCATTGCAGAGCAAAATCCAGACCATAATGGAATGGGTAGCTCCAACAACCCAGACACAGGTTAGAGCCTTTTTAGGCCTGACTGGGTACTATATGAGGTTTGTTAAGGGATATGGATCTATAGTGACCCCCCTAAATAAACTTACCTCTAAGAAAATGCCAAAAAAGGTTCAGTGGACAGCTAGCTGTCAAAAGGCATTTGATGACCTGAAGCAGGCAATGTGCACTGCCCCCATCTTGCAGAGTCCAGACTACCAAAATAAGTTCATTGTTCAAACAGATGCTTCAGAGCTGGGTGTGAGAGCTGTACTGTCTCAACTTCATGATGAAGGTCAAGACCAGCCAGTAGCTTAAATAAGCAGAAGGCTGACCCCTAGAGAGAAACGAGGGAGGCCTTTGCTGTGGTGTGGGCCCTGAAGAAGCTGAGGCCATACTTGTTTGGCACTCACTTCATAGTTCAGTCTGACCACAAGCCCCTCCTATGGCTTAAACAGATGAAAGGTTAAAATTCTAAACTGCTCAGGTGGTCCATTTCCCTACAGGGGATGGACTATACAGTGGAACATAGACCTGGGACCCAACATGCCAATGCAGATGGACTCTCAAGGTATTTCCACTTAGAACATGAGGACTCAACTGGTCAAGGTTAGTTTAATGTCCCTGCGTTTGGGGGGGGGGGGGGGTTGTGTAGGAGAATAGGATCTGCACATATGTTGCCCCCACTTTTTTTCTGATGTTGAGGTAATTCAGTTTCTCATTTCACTCGTATTCAGCCGCCATTTTGTGTCCCGTCGCCATTTTGTGTTGCCCTCACTCAGGCAGCACGGCGAACATAGTGTTTTTGACTTTCCCACTGATACGTGTTAAATAACCCCCCTGCCTCTGCTTATGAAACTGGTGTGCCTCTGCTTATGAAACTGGTATCAGGGTCTGGCAGAGTCCACTAATCCTCGTCTAGTTTGACTGATCCCTGTTTTGACTATCTGTTGGTTCTCACCATTCTTTTCTTGACTTTATCTTATCTTCTGTCCTTCTTAATTCTCTGCTTGTATTCTCTCGTTTCACAACTGTCCTTTGAGGCATACACATGTGTTCTGCCACCTGCAAGACGAATTGTAAACACTACCACTGATTAACTTGTGGGGAAGGGTGACAAACAGAGTTGAAAGGGAGGCTTATTTGGGTCGCTTAATACCTTGTTTTCAAACTCTTCCCATTGGTTAACCATGTATACATTGGGAGTGTTCATTGAGAATCTGTGTGCGATAAAAGATTGTGCGCCACGGAGTAAAGTGGCAGTCTCCTAAGAACATACCGAGTGTACTTCTGGGACCACTGTACTTAGCTGCAGCTAATAAACCTGACCTTTTACGCCTAACGGAGTGTCCCGTGTCTCTGTCGGACAAAGCAGGTGAACTCGAAGATTAAGACGTGCCCTGCGCCGCCAGGCCCATTAAGGTCCCTGGTTCTTCAAATTGGCACCCAACGTGGGGCGGCTTCAGAGGTAGCAGTTCTGCCCGAGGGTCGTGAGGAGCCCCGCAAGAAAATTCCGGAGTAATCGCGAACCACGTCAAGCGACCCCTGTATGTCGAAGTGGTCCGAAGGTCTTTTGCAGCGCGGTTTCTCCTTTCTGACGGCTGCTGATGACTGCTGCCCTAACTGCCACCCTGCTTTGGTCCCTTTGATGATGTTTGGTATCGCGAGACGTTAGACGGGCCTCTGTTGGCGTAAGAAGACCACTTAGTTAAGTATTGGTGGGTAGCTCCCACTATTTTGTTTTGATTTGGGTCTTTGATTCGGCTATTGCAAAAGCCGAAGCCGAGGGGTGAGTACGTTTGTGCTGTATTATTTGATGTAACCCCTTGATGTTTGTGAACAGTCCAGTGAAATAGCGATGCCTGGTCTGAGTAAGTTTAGGAAGTTCTGTTGCTTTGGTTGTAATAGGGATTCCCGGCTGGAGGACTCTTGTCGAATTCCTCCGGTTGGAACTCCCACCTATGAGCTTTATTCAAAACATGGTGTGGGACCCATTGCCTTTAACGAGGCATGGATCCGCTATACAAAGAACGATGGTGTTCTGCAGTGGCCACAGAATGGGAGTTTTGAGCCTGATATATTAGATAATTTGGAAGCAATATTGTTCAAAAGAAAAGCCCGGCCGGCAATGTTTGACTCTTTCCGCCTCTGGCGTAAGGAAGCCAAACAGAAAGAAATTAAGCAGGCAAAACGAGATAAGAAAGTACAAGGCATGACGATTATACAGGCTGCCCAGCAGTTTAAAGATAATGAGGTTAATCATGCAATGGAAATTTCAGAGAGACAGCATCGTATGGCAATAGATAGATGTTATCCAGTGTTACCTACTTCCCCTTCTGATAAAATTAAGGATCTGGAGGAAGACCCTTTGATGTCTCACCTATTGAGATTGCCTCCGCCCTATGTACAAGGTGCTAATGCACCCCCGTTGTTACAACCTGTTCAGTTGCCTGTTGTGCCCCCACCTGTTCTGGCTCTTCAAACGAATCACAGATACTGTCTCTGGTTTTTTGTCCCCTTTCTTTGGGACTCTGAACATGTCTCCGGCTTTATCTCGAAGACAGTCTCGTAGTCAACTTCCAGATTCCGACGAACGGGTGGTGTTGGACTCTCTCGCTCGCAAATGGATCGAGAAGGGTCCCCAGTATAGTGTGAACGATATCATGACCACCTTTCATCACGCCCACGCAGAGATACATTTTTAATGTTATGTGTGACACTCTTGTTAAAGGATGGGAGGATATGGATTTGGGTGTAGCTCCCCAGGGTTTGTTGCATGTTCAGGCTAATTTTGATAAAGGACTCATTGTGGGTCCTAAGGTTGAAGACGCCGTAAGGATACTTGTTACTTTTAGGTCCTTATTTTCTTCGCAGGTTTTTCTTGATTCTGATCCTACTGTTCGGCAGACATTAAAACAATACCCGATGAGAGAGGTTCCCCCAATATGGAGGGAAGAGGTTGCACCAGCAGGTAATAATCCAGCCATTCCCACTCACTTCCAGCATATATGGGTACATGTCCCCTGGAAGAGATCTGATGTTTTGGCTCTCAAACAGTCTTTACCGGATCCCCGTAAAAATCCTGCTGGTTACTATAAAGAATTGTCCCAGACTGTTGATGCCTGTATTATGAATTTAGCCGATATTGACATGTTAATGGGAAACGTAGTCCCAAAAGCGTTATGGGCTTGGATTCATAGAGAGGATCACGCTCAAGAATTGGATGGTACCAGGGCTGTTATAACTGCCGCGGATAGAGCCCAAATGGGTGGTGCTAAGCCTGATGTTTTGATTTCAGAACTCCCTGGTAGGATTATTACTTTAATGAAAACAATTATGCCCGCTTTACGAGTTAATTGGGATAAATTAACTGCATGTAAACAGAAGAAAGATGAGAGTGTCTCCGATTTCTTCACTCGTTTTGAGGAGACGTTTATTGACCACAGTGGTCAGGATATGACTACCGAGGGTGGACAGCGATTATTTGTAGCTAAATTTGTATTCAATTTTCTTCCTGAGTTGTCACATTAATTGAAAGACTCCGAAAGTGTATGGGCTGTTTCTTCTTCTGCTCAGATATTGGCTACTGCTCAATATTACGAAAACAGGGACAAAGAGGAAAAAGATAAACAAGAGAAAAAGACTAAAGAATTAAAAACGAAGGTTCTTCTGCAACAGGCTTATCCCTCTCGCTCTGCTCAGCGCCAGTTTCAACTGCCTCCTCAGTTTCAGAGGGTGTTTCAAAAACCTGAGCCCTTTATTCCGCGACCTTTGTTAGGTCCTAACCAATGTGTCTATTGTAGGGAGGACGGTCATTTTAAGAATGGCTGCCCGGTTTTATTACAGCGTAATGGAGGACTATCTACTCCACGAGGTTGTGGTGGATTCCAGTTAGCGCCCAGGGGTAGAGGTCGAGGTGTGTTGCCTCAAACACAGCGTTCCCTTCCCCCTCCAAATTCTACGAACTATTTTGATCAGCAAAATACTCAGTCTACACAGTATTACAATGATGACTACTATGTTGAAGGTGAGAACGAAGGTTTTCACGCTAACTAGGACAGCCATAGACAAAGTGAGTGAGTTGTATCGATTCCAGTAGATCAGAATGGGCCTTATGTTAATGTCACTACAATGGGTGTTTCAGAGCCATTTCTTTTAGATACTGGTGCGATGAGAAGTTCTATCATTCACTCCAAACTCCCTGGGGCACCTTTGTCTGGCTTAACGAATGTATCCGTAGGATTTTCTGTCGCCCCAGTTCGTAGCCCGGTGTCTTGTCCTCTGCCTATTTCAATTGGTTCTTATGAACTGGAGGCTCCGCTTCTTTTAACGACTGGTTGCGGCGAGAATCTGTTGGGTTTGGATTTATTGAAACGATTGCATGCAACAATATATTGCTCTCCTTCTGGTGTACATCTTGCTTTGGGCCAGAAACTGACTTCTCCAATGTATTTGTCTAAAGATCAATTTCCACCCGAATTGCTTTCTCTCCCTGCAACACTTTGGGCTACGGGTCCAAATGATGTTGGTTGTCTTGAGATCCCACCCTATATTGTTACCATCAAGCCCAATGCTAAATTGCCACGCATTCCTCAACATAGAATTTCCATCGATGGTGAAAGAGCGCTTCTGGCTATTATTTATGATTTGGTTCAAAAGGGTGTGGTCGAGGAGACGAGAGGAAATATATGCAATAGTCCTGTTCTTCCTGTTCTTAAACACACTGATCTTTCTCAGCCTCCTGTTTATCGCTTTGTGATTGATCTTCAGGAGGTTAATAAAATTGTTGTACCACAGTTTCCTGTTGTTCCAGATATAACTGCCCTGTTAACTATGATACCTGCCTCGGCAGCGTGGTTTTCTGTTGTTGATCTGAAAAATGTTTTCTTCAGTATCCCCATTGCTGAAGAGAGTAGGGATATTTTTGGCTTCTCTTTAGGAGGCCGAAGTTTCCGGTTCAAGCGCGCACCCCAAGGCTATTGTGAAAGCCCCTCCATCTATAGTCAAGCTCTGAAATCTCAGCTTGATGCTTTTCCTTTGCCACCAGGTGCTACCCTTATTCAGTATGTGGATGATTTATTGATTGCTGCTGACTCAGAGGATATTTGCAAGAATGTGACTGTTGCACTGTTGCGTCACTTATCTGATCTTCATCATAAGGTTTCACCTTCCAAACTACAATATGTCCGCCAAGAGGTTACCTATTTAGGTAATCTCTTGTCGAAGGAGGGAAGGCGTTTGACCCCAGAACGTATCCAAGCAATTGCACAAATGTCTGTGCCATCCACACAAAGAGAGGTGCGTGCCTTCCTGGGCATTACCTCTTATTGTAGACAGTGGATTCCAAATTTTTCTTTGTTGGCCAAACCTTTGTTGGCACTCACTTTGAAAGACACACCCCAACCCCTTCCTTAGACTGACGAATGTCAGAAGAGTTTTACTGATTTACGTGCTGTTCTGTGCTCTGCTCCTGTGTTGGGTACTCCGGATTACAGTAAGCCCTTTACGCTCTATGTCCATGAAAGAGAGGGTTGTGCGTTGTCAGTCTTAACACAACGATTTGGAGACAAACAGCGGCCATGTGCCTATTTTTCGACTACATTAGACCCAGTAGCCAAGGCATTGCCCAGTTGTCTTAAAGCTACAGCAGCAGCAGCAATTTCTATTTGTCAATCTGCTGGAATGGTGCTAGATAACACTCTCGTTGTTATGGTACCACATGCAGTGGATACCTTGTTAAATAGGACAAAAACACAGCATCTTACAAGTGCTCGCTTGTCTGGGTATGAGCTGACGCTCTTGGCTAGCCATATACACATCAAACGATGTAACAATTTAAATCCAGCTACATTGTTACCTCTTCCAGAGGAGAAAGGTATTCAGGAACAACATGATTGTTTTCTCCGTACTGAGGAGGAGACAAAAGGTAGTATTGATTTGAAAGATACACCACTAGTGGACCCGGATGGGATCCTATGGGTGGATGGTTCTTGTTTTAAACTCCTTAATGGTGAGACAACTTCAGCTTATGCTGTTACCACCTTGCATACAATCATGGAGGCAGAACGCATCAGACATAATTCAGCTCAGGCAGCTGAACTCATAGCTTTGACCAGAGCGTGTGTGTTATCTAAAGGAAGGAGAGTGAATGTGTATACCGACAGCCAGTATGCGTTTGGTGTGGCACATAGTTTCGGTCGGTTGTGGAGGGAAAAAGGATTCTTTACCTCCCACGGTACTAAGATACAGCATGGTCAGTTGGTAACTGACCTTCTTGAGTCACTTGCTTTGCCTACCCAGATAGCAATTGTAAAGTGTAGTGCGCATAAAGAGGATTACTGATGATGTTGGTCGTGGGAATGCCTTTGCGGATGAGGTAGCGAAAGAAACAGCCAGGAATGCTACAAGTCGCATGTATGTTGCAGGCCCTGCAAATTGGGTCAGGGAAAGAGGAATGTGTGAGGACACAATAGAAAGTGTGAGATCGATTCAAGGAGAGGCTACAGAGAAAGAGTTGAGTAAGTGGAAAGAAAGTACAGGAATGTTGGACGCGATGGGATGTTGGGTAGAATTGTCAGAACATCAGCGTTGGCTGTTACCAGACGCCTATGTACTGCCTGTAGTTGCTATGGCGCATGGTCCAGCCCACATCAGTGCGAAAGGAATATGTAAGCTTCTGGCTCCAGTTTGGCTGAACGAAGGGATTCCAAAATGTGCAGATAATTTGGTGAAGCATTGTATTGTTTGCCTGATGCATAATCCAGGAAAGGGAACCCCAACTCCAGCAGGTCATTTTGCTCCCCCAACATATCCTTTTGAGGTGTTGCAAATTGACTATATTCACATGGAGCGATGCAACAATCTCAAATATGTTCTGGTGGTGGTGTGTGCCTTTTCCAGATGGATAGAGGCCTACCCCCTGAAAGACAACACTGCTTTGTCCACTGCCAAAGTTCTTCTGAAAGAGTTCTTCCCTAGGTTTGGTTTGCCGCGCATTGTCTGGAGTGACAATGGAAGTGAATTTGTGGGCCGAATTATGAAAAAGGTGTGTACCGGTCTTGGTATTAGGCAGAGATTCCATGCGGCGAACCATCCTCAATCAGCGGGTTTGGTAGAGTGCTATAATGGCACTCTCAAACTCAAGCTTGCAAAGGTACAGGCCAGCACGGGTCTTGCCTGGCCCGATGCTTTACCTTTGGCTCTCCTATCCACTAGAACAGCTGTACATTCTCGTTTGGGACTCAGCCCATACGAGGTTGTTTTTGGGCGCCCGGCTAATGTTTGGGGAATCCCTCGCCCTAAAAAGTATTCTGACATACAGTATCCAATGCTGATTGACTACTTACATGACCTTACCACTAAATTACGCGTTCTCCACGAACAGGTTCAAAACGCTTTACCAGAGGCCTCCACAGACCCAGGACATTCTATCCAACCTGGAGACTGGGTCTGTGTGAAGAATTTTCAGAGGACAAGGAATTTGGAACCTCGTTGAAAGGCGCCTCGACAAGTTCTTCTGGTGACACGTACAGCAGTGAAAGTCGAAGGGAAAAAGAACTGGATCCATGGCGTGCACTGCAAGAAGGTACCCCTGCCCTTGCCTTTTGACCAGTGGGTTCGTAAGGGTGTAGGTGATTTTGAAGGCGAAAAGGTCCCCCAGTTTTTACCTTTCAATAGCGCACGCCTGGATGGAACTCGGTCAGAGAAAGAAGATGACGACGTTTTACAAGAAGCTGTACCGCCACATCTCCGATTGAACACTACAGACCCACAGACATTATTTCAGGACCAAACTGTGCTAAACAGAACTCGATATAATTTAAGGCCTAGACCGGTCAAGGACACCTGAGATTCTCATCCCTTTTGTATTATATACCATCTGTCCAGGTTGCAGGGTCACGGTAGGAGTCTTGGTTCGTGACCTGTATAGTGGCTAGGCCCCCAGGACTTGCAGTGTCATAGGACGGCTAATAATCACAACCAAGTGAGTAAGGAAGATTGCCGTGAGCAACAATTTTAGAGGATGGATGTCAAATTGGGAAAGAAGGATAAGAAGGAAGAGATGAGGAAGAAATCTTGTAAATTATTGTACAGTCGATGTGGCATAACATTGTGTGTTTTTATGTTTTTGAGTATCTTATTGGCTTGTGCAGGTTGGATTGTTCATATTATGCAGCAAAAATATGTCCCTACTTCTATTTCTTTGCCTTTTCTTTCTACTATCTCCCCACATCAATTACGTACACTTCCCCAACATGAACTAATAGGGAGAACAGAATATTTTAATAATTCATTTGTCCAGTTGTTGCATCAGCATCAATTGGTGATTAATACTACTGACTGTTGGGTGTGTGGACTTATGCCGCATACCACAGATAAAGGGATGCCATATTTAGTACTTCCGTTCTCTTATGAAGATTCCACTTGGGCTTATTTTGTGAAGTTTTCAAATGCATATCAGAACCGATTTAGACGTCCGGTTGGTTCATATGGTAGTGGACCAGATTTTAGTCATAGTCCTCTGATAAAGGGAATGGTAGCTATGGCTATAATTGTGGAGAATAGTAAGGTTCCTGTTGATGAGAAACAAACATATGATGGTTGAAATGTGACTCATTACGCTGCCAACCTTACAGATAGAGTTAAACAGGGAAAATCTCCACCAATTTGGACTGTACCCCATCAAGGTAACTTTTGTTTACAAATGAATGACCAGACTAATGACACTGGACAAGGAAAGAGTTTTTGTTCCCATACATACATTTACACATCCCAGAATTCGCCACCGTTAGTGCCATCTCAGGGCATGTATTTTGTCTGCCACGATAGAGCCTACACGTGGCTACCGACGGATTTTTCAGGAACGTGCTATATAGCGTTTCTTCTCCCTCCTACATACACTGCTCCTTCAGGTCATCACAGAAACGGATATGGCAGAGGGATTATTGATTCTAAAGACACGGCAGGACAAGAGGGAGGTGATTTCCTTAAAGGATTTCTCCCTTTTTGGGGCCCAATGGCCAACAGTAGAAACATGAGACAATTGGTTCGTGTTGTTGAGACGACCATAGATGTCACTGTGGGAGCCTTGAGTAATCTCACAGCTGAACTTCAGGTGGATCGTCTCATGACATTGCAGAACCGGATTGCTCTAGATGTTATTCTTGCGGATCGTGGTGGAGTTTGTAAACTGATCAGATCTAGCTGTTGCATTTATATACCTCACGATGCCCCTACGGTATACCAAGCCATCTCCAAATTACATGTGATCTCTGAGTCGTTTCATCAGGACGAAGGAGATTGGTCTTTATTGGAATGGTTTTGGGGATTACTGTCCAACTGGGGATGGAAGGTATTAACGTTCCTTTGAGTGGTTTTGGCCATAATTTTTTCCTGTTGTCTCTGTATGCAGTGTGGCCCCGCCATTTGCAGTCTTTGTGCCACCATGTGTGTCCCAAAGCCTAGGTCACAGAAGACGGAGAACATTATTAAAATGATGTTGCAGCAACAGCTTGATGACCTCATGACCATTGACGTCAACTCAGATTAAAATGAGTCTGTACGGCTTGCCTGAGTAATGGCAAAAGAAGGGTCTGAGGTAATTCAGTTTCTCATTTCACTCGTATTCAGCCGCCATTTTGTGTCTCGTCGCCATTTTGTGTTGCCCTCACTCAGGCAGCACGGCGAACATAGTGTTTTTGCGTTTCCCACTGATACGTGTCAAATAACCCCCCTGCCTCTGCTTATGAAACTGGTGTGCCTCTGCTTATGAAACTGGTGTCAGGGTCTGGCCGAGTCCACTAATCCTCGTCTGGTTTGACTGATCCCTGATTCGACTATCTGTTGGTTCGCAACATTCTTTTCTTGACTTTATCTTATCTTCTGTCCTTCGCTATTCTCTGCTTGTATTCTCTCGTTTCACAACTGTCCTTTGAGGCATACAAATGTGTTCTGCCACCTGCAAGACGAATTGTAAACACTACCACTGATTAACTTGTGGGGAAGGGTGACAAACAGAGTTGAAAGGGAGGCTTATTTGGGTCGCTTAATACCTTGTTTTCAAACTCTTCCCATTGGTTAACCATGTATACATTGGGAGTGTTCATTGAGAATCTGTGTGCGATAAAAGATTGTGCGCCATGGAGTAAAGTGGCAGTCTCCTAAGAACATACCGAGTAACAAATGCATGCTAAATGAGCAGTTAGTGAAAAAAAAAAAAACAACGGAAAACAGTGATTGGAGCCGGGGTGTTGGGGAACAGTGGTGCGCTGTTACCGATTCCTGGTTCCAGAGTAATAGTGCAAGTGCAATGAAGGCATAAATATACCTGCAAAATCACTGAAAACACCATAGCTAAAAAGTGCATACATTCTAACGTCAATTTGATGAAAACCCAAGTCACAACATACAAAATATTTAAAAAACACAGATGTGTAGACTACATAGCACAAGTTGGTTCAATTGTTAATTCTGATAGATGGTGTCGTATCTGGATAGGTCAATGCCCTCAGTCCCGCCATGGTATAAATCTCAAAATTAAAAATAAAATGTTTGCGCCAGTATATAACAAGTATTAAAAAAGTGACGATTTCTAAATCCTAGATGCTGACCCTCCCACAGCTACTGCACACATAGTTGGAAATATGATGCCTGTACGTACCATGAGTAAGTATTCATGTAGGTTCGGAGCTGTACGGTGGCCAATGTTCAGCGCGGGGGCCGCCTTGATAAGGGCCTGTGAGCGGAAAGTCTATGAAAAAAGAGTGCAATGAGGGCCAAGAACGTGTAATGGGTAGGGAATGAGTGGTGGGGCGGCGGAGCGAGAGACAAGTATGGGAAATGAAAAGGAGGCAGGAGGGTGTGCACGGGCAGGGACTAGAAAGGTGGGGCATGAGCATAAAGTAGCCATGCTGGACAAGGGTTAGCACAATGAAGCAAGGGCACAATGGGGCCAACATGAGCGAAGGTAAACAGACGACGCGTAAGCAACAGGGAGGCTCAAGAGATGTGGCCGAAGCCAAGCGGTAATGGTGTCCTCTGAACGTGTCAGAGAGGATGGCCAAGTGGGGATAAGAGCAGGTATGGGAGCTCCGGTGAGGTTTGGAAAAGCTCGGGAGCATGAGGAGGAGCGAGAGGGAATCCGCGGTGGAGGGGACGTGAAAGATGGAGGCTGGAGGGACTGTGGGCCAGAGAAGAGAAAAACTGTAGACAAGGCAGAACAGAGAGCACTTGCATTATCCAGGGCAGAGACACTCACCACCAACCACCCACATAAGACTACTGCTCATGGTATCAAACCGATGAAAGAAAGGGTATCATTTTTCACTAACTACACAACTCACAGTGACAAAATATTCAAGGCATTCAGGAAACATTGGCACCTTCTGGTTGAAATTCCTACACTACGCCCTCTCATTAGCAACCATCCATCCTTGATCTTCAGAAGAGAGCGTACCTTGAGAAGAGCCCAAGCTACATCACCACAAGGAAAGCCGATGCCAATGCTTGGCTACCACCTCCACCAGAGGGATTCTTCACATGTACCAATTGCAATGTCTGCTGCCTGGGACACAATAAAAGTAAAAACTTCACGTACAACTCAGGTCGCACACACAAAATCAGGCATCACATCACCTGCAATACACAATATGTTGTATATATTCTGGAATGCCCATGTGGTATCATCTATGTAGGAAGTACAGCTCGCAACCTCAAGACCAGAATCCAAGAACACCGCAGAGCACTTATCAACAATGACGACAGGTACCCTATGACAGAGCATTACCGCACCACACATACAGGACCAATCAAATTTGGCTTCCTAGGGATAGACCACATCCCACCAAGCAACAGGGGTGGCAACAGAGATCTGTCACTTAGGAGAGCAGAATGTAAGTGGATATGCAGACTTGATGCGGTGAAGAGGGGACACAATTCGGACCATGAGTTTCACTATTTTCTCTTACCTACCCACACTGTTTCATAGCTCCCCTCAACATTTTGCTCCTTCACACTGGAGCCCTGTCCCTCAAACGACCTATGTCCATTTCTTTACTTTCAGCATGACTCACTCCGCCTTGTTACAGTTTTCAGTTTTAAAGCTTTATTCGACATTTGTCATAAAAGCATTCCCCTATCCCTAATACAATAAATACTATATATAAAAATACATATTAAACATGAAATGTCGAGTAAATACATAATAAAAATACAAGTACTTCAAGTTGTCAAATTTCTTAAAATATAGATTTTTCTATAAATAAAATACAATAATTAATATGGGAGAGTGCAAGATTGAGAATATACATAATTTCATTACGATACGATTGCCATAAGTGAACGAGTACGAATTGACCATGACCAGGCCAAAAATTTTGCTACCCCAACCACAAGCAATATGGAACAATCTGTTTCAAGTATCCTTAGGGCTGCGGATTGGCTACGGGTTCCCAAACTAGAGCACACAGGTTTTAACCATTTGCGTCTGGGGGACGAATACAATGGGCAACAGAACAAAAGATGGGAAATGTGCTCAATTTGTTCTTTACAGTGGTGGCAATGTTCATCCCATACTGGGGACCAGTGCTTCTTAAACGCATTCACCGGGAGTGTACCTATGCGGAATTGAAAATAAAGTTTTCTATCAAAGGGTTTTTCAATGATATCCCAAAAAATTTCGCAAGAAGGGTACATTTTTATGTCCAAGAAGCGAGATGTTAGGCTTGTACTTGTGACGTCACTAAACATTGTAAAATATACCATTTCCCAATATAGGTCTTTCAGCTTTGCCTTCGTAGGAAAGCAGGTTACGTCTTTGGTATCCCATAGATAATTCAAATTCATTTTTATAAGGAGTCCCCGGAGCTCCCTTAACCATGGGATAGTATGGAAACGGTCGAATTTAATAACGTCCGTCAGTGCCGCAGCATAATGGCTCAATTCTGGGGTCACCATAATCCGTCTCCAATATAGAAGAGGGCGTAGCCTCGCTATGTCCTCTATTCCTTTTCTTCCCATATCCAATTTTAGTGGGATTATGGGTGTGCTTTGGGGGACCATCACAATACCTCGTAAAAACCTATTTTCTGCTCGGCCCAGTTCTCTCAAATTAGAAAACCCCCATAGTTCAGAACCATATAAACAAGCCCCTAGTACTTTCATAGAATATATTTCCAACACACAATTTACTGGCTTTGTCAGCGAGGAGCGATGTTTTAGGGTAATTGCGCCTGCTAGCTGCCTAAACTTTAGTAAAGTTGTGGTTATGTGTGGCTTCCAACTCATTTTTCCTTGGAGAGTGATGCCTAGGTAAGAGAAAGAGTCCACCCTTTCTAGGGGTGTACCTTTATATTTTATTACACCTTTAAAGGTGGACTGCTGGTTGAGGCACATGAATTTTGTTTTGGAGGTGTTCAGTTCAAGGCCCCTCTCGTCGCAAAATATACCAAATGCATCAACCACTTTTTGGAGCCCACTGGGAGTGCGGGAAAGTAGGAGCGTGTCATCTGCGAACATGAGGATAGGTACACGAGAGCCTGCGATTACTGGGGCGTCACTAGCAATCTTCTCTAGATGCTCAACAATGCCGTTTATATAGATTGAGAAGAGAGTCGGTGCTAGGACACACCCTTGCCTCACCCCACGTTCTACCGGAAAGGGATCAGTTACTTCTCCTTGCTTGCCCCACCTTATTCTTGCAAAATTATTTTCGTGGAGACGAACAAGGAGTGTGAGCAATTCCTGGCTTAAGCCCACGTCCGCCAAGGTCTGCCAAAGTTTCTCTCTGGGGACCAAGTCGAAAGCGGCTTTTAGGTCCACAAAAACTGCATACAATGTCCCCTTCTTTAGGGTAACATTTCTCCAGTAGATGGTTAAGAAGTGGAGGACTTGATCAACGCTGCTAGTTAGAGGACGAAATCCAGCTTGGTAAGATGACAAAATATTATTTTCGTTGATCCATTGCTGCAGTTTATTTTGGACTAATCGGCCCATTAGTTTTTGTGCTGTATCAATCAAACTAATGGGTCTATAATTTTTGGCCAGGGTTCTATCACCTTTTTTAAATATGGGAATGATTTCGGCTCCCTTCCAAGAGGCAGGCACTTTCCCTCCCATTGCCACCGCATTAGCCAGCAATGCAAGGTATGTACACCAGGAATTACGATCCGATAAAAATATATCAGCCGGAATTCCGTCCATGCCTGGAGCTTTGCCCCCGGCCACACAATCCAGTACAATACTCACATCCTTTTCATCAAATATTGGAGATTTGTAAAAGACTTGTGGAGGCGGGCAACCAATGGAAAATATGGGATTACAGGCATACTGTGGTTGGAAGTATTCCACCCAATTGCTTTTCGGAACATGGTTCATAGGATGGGGTGCTGTGCCACCCTTATCCCATTTTACTGTGGACCAAAAGCGCTTAGAATCCTTAGAGGCACACGCCTCCTTGAGTTCGCGCCAATAAACCTCATCCCAACGCTTCCTTGCCAATTTTTGGGCCTGTCTATACTGGTTTCTTGCCAACCTTACTGCTGCTGCATTTCCTGTTCTCAGTTCCACGCTAAGGTTGTCTCGTGATATCCTGCAACTCCTGTCATACCATCCTTTACTCTCTTGGACTTTTTTCTTTTTATTTGGGGCTACTGTTTTAACAAAGAAACTTTGGATTTTTGAAAATAGTTTCTCGTGAGCAGCCATCATGTAATCTGTAAAATCTGTCCTCCCATAATGGCACTTTATCTTAGATACCTCAGTCGCCACTAATTCCTTTAGAGTCTCTAAGTTGTCAACATCTTCCAAGAGCATACTCCACTTCAGGTGGCGAAGATTGTTTGAGCTTACAAGATCTTGCGTCACCATTTGGTTCCCTCTTGGGAGATCGGACATTTCATGGTAGGGATGGAGTGTCAGGCACAGTGGATTGTGATCACTTTCTATTTTATCTTTCACTTCCATATCCACCAATTTATCCCAAGCCCTTACATCCAGTAGTATATAATCTATTCTGCTGGCTGCTCGACCATTGTCGAATGTGTTTTTCCCCATTAAGTCAGAGGATGCCCGTCCATTTACTGCTCTAAGGCCTCTTGATAGACAAAGACTCTTCAGTTGGATTGCTACTGTGCTCCATTTTCTAATAACTGGGATATCCAGTTGGGGAATTCTCCACTTGGTATCCTCATCTTCGGCCAGTGTCCTATCCTCTTCGCCCAGAGGTTCGAAGGTGGTGTTAAAATCCCCGCCTATTATTACATGGGGAAGCACTGGTAGCATTTCAATATAATGCTCAAGGGTCGTCAGGGTCTCTGATGGTTTACCCCTACCAACTCCCCTGGAGTAAAGATTGAACAGGGCTAGTTGTTGACCATTTTGCCAGCTAATGTCAAGAGCTAGGATATCATTAGAGGGTATGGACCTTTGTTTAACTGAGCAATTCAATGTTTGTCGTACCCAAATTAACAGGCCCCCAGAGTGTCGACCCACTCGGTTTCTTATGGCTGGGACATAAAAGTTCAGATATCCTTGTCGGAAAATTGGGGTGAGCGCCCAAGTTTCTTGCAACAATATTATATCGTACAGGTCGATAAAATCGACCCAATCTGGGATATTTAGCTTGTTAGCAATGCCAGCTATATTCCAAGAAATAATAGATAATGGCAATATGTCCAGTTGGTGCTGGATCTGGTCAATGGCAGAAGTGTATATACGATCTTCAGGTTCTATACCTGGCACTAGGTCACTATTCAATATTAGTGGATTCTCAATTGCCTCTAGTGTTCTTTTTTGTCCCATCCAGACTCCACTTAGATGCTCTTGGGAGGGAGTGGGAGATGTCTTAGAGGCCGGGGTCAATTCATCTAGTACAGGCTCAATAAAAATCAGTGACCTATCATGTCCCTGATGCAGCTGGAGTTCAGGGGCGACAGGAAGAACACATGCGAGTCAATCACACTCGTTTAGGTCAGATAGCACGGAGTAGTGATTATCCAACCTCAACCCCCACCCACTTGAAGGGTCAATCCTGGCCCTTCTATTTCCCACAACTGTCCACTTTGTTCTTAATGTGCTAGGTTTAGCTATTAGTCCTCTTCTACTATAGAAGAAATCCAGTGTCAGTGGTATTATTTCTGCTGTTCTAAGTTGTGGAGGGAAGATGTTCCGTAGGACATCAGGTAGAGCTTCAGGACCCTTAAAACTCAAAACCACACAATCCCCTTGAAATTTCTTTGCCTTAGTGCCTATCCACTTAACCCTTCTTGCTGTGAGCAGATCATCAGATAGTTTTACCTTACCCCAAGGGGATATGTGCATATTATTGCTAAGCCACTGCAAAGCCTTATTTCGTAGGGAATCCGAGGACTCGATCTGCCCTGTTTTCAACGTTGGTGTGTTTGCGAGTACTAGGATCATGGGGGAGGCTTCAACAATTAATTCAACTGGGCCAGTTTCTGGATTAAGAGTCTCAGTGATAGTATTGCCTACTGATTGTGCTGTTTCTAATGTTGGGGCAGTATTAGGAGTCTCACCATGTCCAGAAGAGGCTTGATGAATATGGTCAGATGGAATTTGTAGGCCTGTATTTATAGTACCCCCAAGTGATTTCCCTGCAGCATCTATGTGTTCAAATTTGGATATTATTAGGTTTGATATTTCCCCCATCCCCTCATTGGTTTTTCTTAGGAGGGTCTCTAGTTTATTAACTTTATTAGCTAATTGGTCTACTTTTGATATAAGAGGTTTCATTAGCCCTGATAACTTAGACTCCAGTGCTCCCATGAGCTTATTTAAAAAGGTATCCTCCCAATCTACACTTTCGTTCTCTTCTTCCCTTATCCCTTCTTCCACCCTTTTCTTTACTCTTCTTGGTGGGGTTACAGATTTAGTTTTACAGGAACGTAGGCCACCTCTTCTAGGAGGTTCCTTAGTAATCCCTTTTTTAACTCTTGGTGCAGGGACAGGAGTGGGAGGAGTATTGCTCTCAGGATCTAGCTCCACAATTGTGTCGGATTGGTTTGGCTCTTCTAAGATAAGTAAATCAACAATAGGATCGAGTTGTTGAACAGTAGAAGGCGTGGATACATTTGTTATAGAGGAGTCATAGGGGACCTCAATCGAGTCATTGGTGACAATTTCATCTCTAGCAGACTGAAATATCCCTGATTGGTTAATTTGGGCACAAGGTGGGGAATCCATAAGTCCCAGGGAAGATCTCCGATCATTATTAATCTTTGCCACCACCTGGACCAAATAATTATCCATTGTATTTGCCAGGGTGGCAGGTGTTTTTTGTCTCGACATTATAATCTGGCAAATCCTGTACAGATCTACCCTGATAGTAACTGTAATAAGGCAATTTCACTTTCAAAAAAAAAAAAAAATATATATCGTCTTACCACAGGTAAATTTGAGGTTGGGGGAAAGAGGGGTGGCCCAGTCCAGAACGGGCTAAAACGGGCCCGGGCTTCGCCCGGGCGCTGCCCGCGCGCGTCCCGCGCTGCGTGGGGCCTGTGTGTAATTTATACAGCCCGGGCGCTGCCTGATGACATCAGCGGCAGGCGCCCGGAGCTGAGGGTGCTGGGAAATGTAGTTCCGCCGCCTCCCGGCGGTGTCCCAGATCGAGCAAAGTTCCTTTTGGCCCCGTTGAAGAAGCCGTTCCCCTCACGGCGAGCCTGGTTCAAAGTTGTGGCAGTGGTAGGTTCAAAGAGCGCGTCCCGCGCTGCGTGGGGCCTGTGTGTAATTTATACAGCCCGGGCGCTGCCTGATGACATCAGCGGCAGGCGCCCGGAGCTGAGGGTGCTGGGAAATGTAGTTCCGCCGCCTCCCGGCGGTGTCCCAGATCGAGCAAAGTTCCTTTTGGCCCCGTTGAAGAAGCCGTTCCCCTCACGGCGAGCCTGGTTCAAAGTTGTGGCAGTGGTAGGTTCAAAGAGCGCGTCCCGCGCTGCGTGGGGCCTGTGTGTAATTTATACAGCCCGGGCGCTGCCTGATGACATCAGCGGCAGGCGCCCGGAGCTGAGGGTGCTGGGAAATGTAGTTCCGCCGCCTCCCGGCGGTGTCCCAGATCGAGCAAAGTTCCTTTTGGCCCCGTTGAAGAAGCCGTTCCCCTCACGGCGAGCCTGGTTCAAAGTTGTGGCAGTGGTAGGTTCAAAGAGCGCGTCCGCCTTGTTACAGTTGGACTCCCTGTCAGGGTTGTTCATATTCATCTCCATATTCATTCATTCATACATTCAGATTTATTGGGTACTTTTATTCCACTTTCATTGCAGTCCCCCCCCCCCTCACTCTTTTTAACTCTACTTCCACCTCTATCTATTGCCCGCCTGCACTGATCACTTCGATCTATATTCAGCGCTGTTCCCCCCCCCCAGCATAACTTCTGATATGTGTCTCGCTTGACCAGTGCTGTCCCTGCCACCACCCCCTTGTTGTACCACTGAGTCCTTGCCCCGTTTTTTTCCCTTTTGTATCCTTTGAGGAGCCGTTCGTCTACTCGCACATTTTGCACCTGTGCTGACTCTGCCCTCCTGGGTCGTCACACACCCAGAGCATCGGATCCATCCCGATCTCTCATCACAACTACACCGCCTAGTGGTTCTCCAACCCCGCCCACCCAGCGACGTGCACATCGGCACGTTTTCACTTTTTCAACTTTCAGCAAAGCTACTTATATCGCCATACCTACACAGAGGAATCACCATTTGTGCATTAAAGCAGACAGCTCTATTCGCAGCCCGCCTGACAGGTACGTCCCCTCCGCAGGCCATCTCGGCCTGGCGCACCCGTTCACTCCTCTTTCACGCTTATGGCCTCCAGACCCTGACCCGGGTTTTTTCCTTCCCCGCCTCTTCTTTTCTTTTCTCCTTTGATGCCCCGCAGCCAGGAACCTCGTCCTACGATTTCAGCGCTCCCTCCTCCGACCCTGGCCCAGGCACCTTCCCCGCCGTTATCCCACTTCCAGGATTTCTGCACCTCCGACTTCGAGCCCGTGCTCCCTATTATTTATATTCTATATTTTTTCATACAATTTCTCTCTGTCACCTTCGCTCTTCTCTGGCCCACAGTCCCTCCAGCCTCCACCTTTCACGTTAGGGTGACCAACTGGCATGGGTGAAAATTCAGGACAAAGGGTCAAAATTCAGGACAAACATTCAGGATGGAAGGTCAAAATTCAGGACAAAAATTCGGGACAAAGGGTATGTTTTACAGACACTACAAAGGAGATAGTGCAATAGTATATAAGTAAGTAAATAGACAAACATAACTAAAAGTAAAATACGTTTATATTAGGTTAAAAAGTTAATCTACAGGCCTTTAAAAGTTGTTGTGTGTTACAAAAAAATTGACAGCTTACATCCTTTGTTTTCACATGTCCTTTACCACCACAAGAAGATTGGCAACTAGTCGACTTTTCTATTCTGTCCTCGACTGCAAAGTGAGAGAATTTTGTTAACACCAATCCACGTGTTAAAGGAATAAGCAGAAATTTGTCAAAAGAAACAGCCTGATATTTTTCCACTATTCTTGAAAACCGCACTTGTGATAAGCTGAAAATAAAATGTAAAGGCATCTATATTGCCCATTAATCTTCTCAACTGAAACTCATACGGCTGGGATGTATGTGTGATAGATTGCCTCATAGATATGGACAAAGACAAAGCAGTGCACGTCTCTGCATTGCCTTACTCTGCACCAGGGAGGTGTTCCTTGGGCTTTGTGGTGGGCTTTCCCCCAGATTTAATTAAATCACGCAAACCTGAAAAAGCACCACCACCTTGCGCCTCCAAAGAGCAGGCATAACAATGAGAAATATTTAAATTTCTCCTTGTTTTTTTACTCTTTTTATGTGTCCTGCCCAAATAGAAAGAGAAAAACACCTCTCTGGATTGCTTTTGTGCAGGAAAGTGGCCCTTGCTGCACAAAAACAATCCTGCATGCAATGCAGAAATCCTTGCACCATGGCGGAAGGGTGCATGCATTGGCATTACGCAGCCCATTCCTGTCCTTTCCACCAGCGCTGGTGGAAAGGACGGGAATGCACTGTATTGCACAAATACAGTGCATTTCTGCCCTTTCACATTTGATTAGGGCGGCGCAGCAAGAAGACTTGTGCGGCTGCCCTGCGCCAATTCTCCATAAATAAGCCCCACAGTGAACAATGAGACAGCATGCGAGACAAAATAAACCTTTGGACATCAACATAGTCACCCCACCAACCATATGAGGCAACATAAAACTGTTGGCATGGAAGCCATGAAAGAGCAACATTAACACACAGTGGATATAATGAAGGAGAGCTTATTATTGTGCAGTTCAGGATTCACGAAAGGTAGATTAATAGCATCCTTCATGTTTAGCCTTGTAAAAAATTTACTTTTGCATCCGTTGCGTAATAAAACAACTATGTAAGCACGCACTTGTATTAGTAATGTCATGGACTGCAGACTCAGCAGATGGAGAGATATCAAGTACTAGCGTTAACAGTTGGAAAGGCAAGTAAACAATCCGCTAGGCCAGTACCCCAATCTACCTGACTTGGCATCATCACTAACCAACATAAGCCCTAAAGTGTTTGAGTGCCAAGTCCACATTTAGCAATGAGAGTTCTATTGTTTTATTTGCACATTCATGATATTTTCTGATTTTTGTACACTTATTTTAATGTTATTCCTGCATGTTTTATTCCTACTTGCCTTGAACACGTTATACATAATAAATAAATAAATTAAATACAAAAAAAACCTAAATACAAATTGTTTGTGGAAATGCAGTAAATATCTGCAATGATATAACCTCCCAAAAGAAATGGCAACACGTAATGTGTTCTCAGGGTGAGGTAAGGAACCACATGAATGTAAAATGCCTTCAAAATTCTATGTGTAGGTTTTTTGCTCATGAACAGTAATTCTGGAAGACAACGAAACACCCACCTGCTACTCCACACAGTGACACCTTCACATTTAAAAAAAACATGCCTTCAAATTCACTCATCCTGTGTGATGTGCTGAGTAACCACACGTCGTGAGGGACACTGCCAATGTGCTGGCATTTTAGACCGTGCATTGGCTTTTTACCCAACAGAGCTTTGCGTTCTGTAATTTTAATGTATGATTTTAACACTAATAGTATTGAGTTAACCATCCCAGTATGCAAAGTCCAGTCACCAAGTTAGTGACATGGTGGAACCACTTAAGAGGTATGACAGACCTCCAGGCCACAAGCATCGCCATGTCGGGCAATCTATGCTCGATTCTCTGTAAAAAAATAAACAAAATTCTAAGCATGCTTTTTAAGTTCACACCATCTCGCCTCGCATTGTTGTACCTCTAAGGAGCATGAGGCCCGGCAACCGAGATGAGGAAAACAACACGTTCTGTGAACCTCCATATTCATAATTTTTCTAATTTAACGACTTTTCCTCTCCACCTCCTCTGCTCACCGTTTCTTTCCAGTCGTCGAAAAAAAAAGATAGTCCATATTTAATGTGATGCTGCCCATTGGAGGAGTTCGGAGCTAATAATATGCTGTCACGAGGCCACGGAAAGGTGGAGAGTGCTTAAGAACGAGTACACCAGTGGAAACGGGAAGAGAACAAAACAGACAAACGTCAAAAACTGGAAATAAATGCACGCACACATAAAAAAAAAGAATAATGAAAAGCACGTTTTTTCAACTTTATTGAGAGTTCGATAAGTTGTTTGCAGGGGGTAATAAAGACTGACTGACTCTGTATTCCAGTTCTTCAAGGTCTGAGAGAGTTTGCTGCACAGCTGTCTCCGAAATGCAGGAGTTGGACCCTGTAGTGTAAACACGAATCGAAAGACCTTAAGTGTGCTCTACAGATCCTAAAGCAATCTAATGCTGGGCACCCTAAAGCTGTTCTCATTAGTCCTGAAGCATCAGGGCCAATGAGAACCATCGAGCACCGAGCACTAGGATTGGCTTATATGGCTTTCAAGCTAATCCTAGGTAGCTTTGAAGAGTGAAGAACAAACCAACATTGGTTGGAAAGCACAACATCATTGGCCGTCATCTAAAATCATCAAAATTACGGACAAATGGCGTCCGTTAAAGATATTATCACGGACAACGGACAGGAGGTGAAAATTACGGACTGTCCGTGCAATTTACGGACGGTTGGTCACCCTATTTCACGTCCCCTCCACCGCGGATTCCCTCTCGCTCCTCCTCATGCTCCCGAGCTTTTCCAAACCTCACCGGAGCACCCATACCCGCTCTCATCCCCACTTGGCCGTCCTCTCTGACACGTTCAGAGGACACCTTTACCGCTTGGCTTCGGCCACATCTCTTGAGCCTCCCTGTTGCTTACGCATCATCTGTTTACCTTCGCTCATGTTGGCCCCATTGTGCCCATGCTCCATTGTGCTAGCCCTTGTCCAGCATGGCTACTTTTTGCTCATGCCCCACCTTTCTAGTCTCTGCCCGTGCACACCCTTCTGCCTCCTTTTCATTTCCCATACTTGTCTCTCGCTCCGCCGCCCCACCACTCATTCCCCACCCATTACACTTTCTTGGCCCTCATTGCACTCTTTTTAGGTCTCGCCTGAGACAGCGCTTTAGCGCTGCACTGGCGAGACTTATAGTAAGCACTTTTGGAAGTGCAAACGAGTGCTTTCAGGCCGCCAACTACTGTGCATGTGTGCCGGGCGCGCGCACCATTTGGCAGCCTGAAAGCACTCGTTGTCTTTCACTTTCGCGGCCGCTCGGCCGCTTTGATGTTTTATCGTGATCGCGATGCTTATCTTTAGATGTTTGTCCTTGTGTTTTATCTTTATAGCTGTGCTCTGCGAGTAGGCAGTGCCCTGGAGAGTGCAGTGCCCTGCGTGGCACCCTGCTGGCACACCTCTCCTAGTTCTCTATTCCGCCTGCATTTTACTTTCAATCGTATTTGCTTTTCCACGGACTACAGTAAGCGAGCAGTAGGTACACGTGCAGACCGAGGTGCAAGTACCTTTTGGTTAACTATTATGTTTTTCGTATTACGCGTTTGCCTTAAACAATGGCGGACGTGCTTTTTATTTCTCCCCTTATACTCCCCCCCCCCCCCCCCCCCCCCCCGTCGTCCTCCCCACCGCTACCCGCCCCCTTTTCAGTGCTGGTTTACTTTATTTCGGAGCGCAGCGCCAGATTTAGGGTCACCACGCTCCGTTTATTTATTTAACTTTTTTTAGAGTGCTTGTTAACTCCTGTCCTGAAGCTGTTGGGCTGTCACTTGTACCTTCGCTCCCACCACTGGCCACGGAAGTAGAATAGCCCCCCTGCTGCCTGCAGTGGTAGTTGTCAGTCTGTGCCACTGCTCCGTCACAAAGCTACAAGTGAAAGAAAGTATTCATGGGGCACATTGTAGCCACTCCCGTGGCTCACCCGCCACTTTTATTCTCATTTGGATCACTATCTTCAGTGTGCTATCCGTCCCGAAGTGCTGCAAGCAGCTGAGCGCTTATCTCGTACATTGGCTTAACACATAAATTGTTCTCGGTGCGAATGGTTGATCACACGTCCCATGTAGGATGTTGCCGAAAAAATGCTATAGTGCGCAGCTCTCTTTTAACCTGGCTTAAAGTGTTACAATCGACCCATACAAGGAAAACTAAGCCACATTCTTAAATTTTAAGTATCAGTAGAGGGCCTTGTATACATCTCCCTCTTGCTCTGACGTTTTTTGCAACAGGAACTGACACCAAGATCAATAAGCCATATCATTTATTTCAGCTTTAAGGAGTTGCCTTATAATGAAGTATTATCCAGAGTGTGGCTGCAAGTATTTTAACGTGTTGGAGCGAGGTCTTGTACAATTTTAGCTTTCCTCCGGTCTCCGGAGACTTAAATGACAATCCGACGCTATTCAGCCCCTGCTGTTAGAACGCTGAATTTTATATTGTTTATTAATTCAGTTTTAATAATGACGTATGGAACTTCTCTAAGTTGCTATGGTTTTCAATATTTTGTTTCAGAAAAACGAAATGGTTTTAATTAACTGAAACAAACTTACTAATCAAACTGTTAGAATTGCGCTCGTCGTGCCTTACTCTTTTTCGGAGAGTTCCAGTGGCAGAATGTAATGCTTCCAGCACCGGGGACCTTTTATTACTAACAAGGCAGTGTGAAAAGAAAAACAATCACCGTTGAATACCTGCCAAGCTCTGACCTAACGATGATAATGTAGTAATTCATGATCATATATATTTTTTTGGTAGTGTGGGTGCAGAAGGATTTCTTTTAGCCTTACTGTGCTTGTTTTTTTTTTAAACTTAAAGCGCGAGGCGCGCGTGCGGCCAATGCTTGTTATTTTTGCCTCAAACTGCAGGACGCATTAGGAACTCTGCAGCAGGTGCTTTTCAATGAAGTTCTAAACACGGCGCCCGCTTTCCCCATCCCCCAAACTGAGCAGGGCCGATGGTGCACACTGTGCGTGTGGGAGCCGTTTGGTCCAGGTGTAGGGAATTGGAAGCCTCAAGTGCTGTGGGGGCTGGGGCCGCAACGGACGCTGTGATATAAAATGCCGGGTTTGCTCAACACTAGTTTTTTTTTTTTAAATAGCTTGAGGCATTTTGAATGTTTATGCAGTGTGCTCGTTCCACTTTCACTATTTAGAAAGGTGAATTTCCCAATTTATTACAAAACACAATCTCACTTTCTCCCGCCAAATCTACTTCTTGGGTATTCTAAACGGGTGGCATGCAAAACGTACTTTGACTGGTGAGAATATCGCAGTTTGAACATGGCGCACCATGAAATAGCAACCCGAGGCCTTGCTGTCTTTGTTGAGAAGAGTGCGCCTTTCTCTTTGAATTGCTTCAGCTCTAATGGAAGTGACAAGTTCTTGACTCTGTCTACACTCTTGGCGCCATGTTGCTTTGGTCTGAAGGGATTGATGACGTGGCTTTGATGGACTCCAGCCTGCTTCTTCGCACTTGGCAGTGTGATTGGCGTTAGCTCTGTATGTTGTGAATAGCAGCCACTGTCTTCAGCACTGCGAGCGAGACAGCAGCTTCCACTTCAAAGGAAGGTGACACAAAATGCACCTCCTTTTTAAAAGGGGTATTTGAGGGGGAGTTAGAAGACACAGGGGACTCGCCTCTTTGAGACACCAGGCTTAGACTGACCCCCACTGTGCCATCTGCTTGCATCAAATAAACAGAAAAAACATGCTCCCAAAACTACACATTGACTTCAGGTTGGTTAGAATTTTCTTTTAGGACCGAATGCATACGTATTTTTGTTTTCTCAAACTAAAGAATAATAAGCTATATAATATTTCTAAATGCACCTAGTAGCTGCAGAATTACCCAAAATTAGATAATGTTTCTCAGACAGAAATGTCAGGTCACCCAGTAAAATTCCGAACCCTTTTTCTCATCTGAGCATCAGCAGTCGTTTTTAGGTCGAGCCTAGAACAGCGCATGCGCTGCTGCTCGAATTTTTGTAAGGGGATTTTCAAAGTGCTGCAGCCGCTGGCCTAAAGCCTGCGTGCATGTGCGTGTGAACGCGCGCAGCCGCCATATGTCTCCGTCACGGGTACTTCCTGAAGGCGCTTTTGCTATAATCGGGCACCGGCGCTTTACTTTTAATGTTAACAAGCATTTGCAATGCAATAGGTCTCGCATTTACGTGAGTTTAAGTTATTGCCATTGTAAATAAAAATGCCTTTTTTTTTTTTTTTAAACGGAAACAAAAATAAAAGGCATTGTCATTTGCACTGTCAATAGCTCAAACTCACGTAAATGCGAGACCTATTGCATTGCAAATGCTTGTTTCATAGACTTAGCGCTCACAGGCCCTAATCAAGGCGGCCCCCGCGCTGAACATTGGCCACCGTACAGGTCCGAACCTACATGAATGCTTACTCATGGTACGTACAGGCATCATATTTCCAACTATGTGTGCAGTAGCTGTGGGAGGGTCAGCGTCTAAGATTTAGAAGTCGTCACTTTTTTAATACATGTTATATACTGGCGCAAACATTTTATTTTTAATTTTGAGATTTATACCATGGCGGGACTGAGGGCATTGACCTATCCAGATACGACACCATCTATCAGAATTAACAATTGAACCAACTTGTGCTATGTAGACTACACATCTGTGTTTTTTAAATATTTTGTGACTTGGGTTTTCATCAATTTGAAGTTAGAATGTATGCACTTTTTAGCTATGGTGTTTTCAGTGATTTTGCAGGTATATTTATGCCTTCATTGCACTTGCACTATTACTCTGGAACCAGGAATCGGTAACAGCGCACCACTGTTCCCCAACACCACGGCTCCAATCACTGTTTTCCGTTGTTTTTTTTTTTTTAGCAACGGCTCATTTAGCATGCATTTGTTGCTGGGCTAGGCGCTTTGACTTCTATTGATACGCTATCATTGCTTTTTATATATATATATATATATTTATTATTTCATGCCATGTAGACACTGCATTAACATTGGAGTAATTTGCGCCTTCTGATTTGGGAGCTCCACTGATATTATGCTATCATGTATACATTCTTACAGTCAGTGTTTTTAGTGATTTCGCGACTTATTCATGTCTTCAGTGTATCTGCACCATTGCCCTAGAACCAGGAATCTGCAATAGCGCACCCGTTTCGCCTTCACCCTGGCTCCAGCCCTGTTCACAACTTCTTCCCCTTTCCTTTATTCACTGTTCACTCAGCATATAATTGTTACTCTTTCACCAGACCCCCCCTTCCCCCATCCAACACATTTTCTTCCTTCCCCATATCACTGTTACTTTTCCTTACTCACCTCTGTGTCACAAAACGTATGTGACACACACGTGCATATGGTTATTCTGTGCACACCCTTATATGTCTCATTATAACTTACAGCCCTGAAGAAGTTCATTTAATGAACGAAACGCGTTGGCTGGCAAACCATTTCTTGGAAAATAAAAAAGATTTACTGTACATCAAGACTCATTGACTATTTGACTACCACGGTCATAACAACGAGCAGTCCACCACTCCACCAATCTTATTCTCTCAGTTCTCTGCACAGCAGTTGGCACTCAACGACGGCGAGTGCTGGAGTTGGGTTTTTTGCACGCTCACCCTGCATTTGACCACTAGTTTACAACAAGGAAACAACATAGGTGAGTGCGGTCACTGTGTCCGCCGTTGTCTGGAACCATAATTTTAGATTAGTAGAGTGTGTCTAGAAATAAATACATATATATTTGATTATATATACCTGTGTGGTGTCCTTTCATTTGGTAATTCAAGAGATTATAAGGTAAAACAAGCTGCTTTACATTCCTCTGAGACTTAGCCTGGAGGCTGCTCTCCACAGCTACCACTAGGATAGCTTTCTTTAAAAGGTTGTCTTAAACCTATCTACCATAAGAGTCGAATTGGGCTGGTGCAAGGTGGCCACTCTAACTAGTGACCAGCATATGCCAGGCCAACTTCTCACAGTGATATCAAAAAATTCAGGGAGTTATGGTCGAAGAAAGAAAAGGTCAAGGTAAACCAAAAGGGAGAAGGGTCAAAAGAGGCAGAGAAATGAAAGGTGGGGGTTACAGTAAAGGGATTCCCCTTATGAAGTATAGGGAAGAGCTTATATACATGTCCCATGGTCTCGATCAGACCTCTTCCGTTTCACAAACAGTCTTTCAAAGCAGAGAGCGAATACTAATAAATGGTACACTCGGCTGAAATGGAACGTGACTATTTCCAAAGTCCTGTGGGAAGACTTGGACATGTTATTTGAGGTGGCAGTCCCACAGGATCTGTGGGTAGAGTTTAAGAGGGCAGTCGATAGGCCTTCACAAGAACCACCTCAATTGGCACTGACAAATGCCACTACACCTATTCTTGAAACCAAATACAATGTGGTTATAAAGCACCTGGAAAAAAAAGGTTCCCCAAAAGGAGATGAATTGCCCTAAGATTGTCTGAACTTCCCAAGAGCCGAAGGAATCAGTGCATGTTTACTTTGAGAGTTTGATCCAGGTGTGTCGACAGCACAGTGGGATGAATGACTCACACAGAGAAAATATGGGACGGGTTCTAGCATCCTTTTTGCAGGGTCTAAGGCCAGAGATTAACAGCCGAATCACCCAAGGTGTCCTTTGTTGGCAGAGCCAAGTCAGTTGACGAGATCTTACAGTACCCAAAATACTGCAATGGACTGTTTTGGAGCCTCCGAGGTGTTGCTGTCACTTATTTTCGCTGCTTCCGTTTCAGTGGTAGACGCTGCCAGATGTTGCATCCTGGGTGAGAACGTGTGAGAGTGAGGAGGAGGGACACGCGCTGCTCTTCGCTGCTCTTCGCTGCTCTTCGTTGTTTTTCCTGTTACCTTGTATCGCCCACCTGCCTCGCAAAGTCCCGTAAAGAGCTCTGCTACTTTCAGGGGAGTTTCCTGTTGCCCTCATAGCTTATAAGCCGACAGCTACGGTGAGGAGTGAAAGAGTGGGAGTCAGGAGCATGAGCAGGAGGCATTGAGGCACTGAGAGGAACTGAGACGCTGTGGACCTGTGCTTCTCGGGCAGCAATTCCCAGCACTTGCCAGCTGAAGGCACCGACCTCTCCACTGCTGCTTCCCTCATGTGGCTCGGAAAGTCATAATAACTTATACCAGACGCGGCTAGTGATTGTGGGCACGGTTGCGGGCGCTGTGAGGCAGAATCTCTCCCTCTTAAGAGAGTCTGTGGAGCCTGTGGAGAAAGTAGAGCAATTGCAGAGGAGCAGAGAACCAGACTCCCTATCCATCACATCTCCTGCCTGCCCACCTGCCTGCCCACCTGCTTGCTTGCTTATCAGCCCGCCTGCCTGCCCGCTTAGAGCCAGTGCCAGTGACCCAAAAAAACCCCAGTGGGAGTACATTAGGCTATAATAGGGTATTTTGTAATGCCATCCAGGTGCTTGTGCTCAAACTCAACAGTAGAATCAGTTACAGGACGGTCAGGGCCATCTGCAAGCTCAGCAAGTCGCTCCACGAACCACCATAGTCCCCTTAAACTCCCAAAAACTATCCGGCGAAGGAGAAAAAGTGAACACTTCTCACATCTGAAAACGTACCCATCGGTGATGTCAATGCTCACTAAGGGTGTAAGGTGCTCCAAACATGGTAAGGGGGCAAAGGAAGAGGAAAAGGAGGTCCAGGAAGTCCAGGAGATGGACACCCATGTAAAATCGGAGAATGAGAAGGGCGTTCAGTCCGCTCACCCAGAGGTTAAAGCAGCCCTTTATCCCGCCGTAATTATTCATCATCAGAACAAAGGCGAAAACATTCAGTTGTCGACATGTACACAGCCACTTGGTGGAATTGTTTTACAAACAGGAGAGGAGGAAAGTAAGAGGGAACCAGATCTAGCTGAGAGCAAAGTAGAAGTCCTTCCGAATGAGAACTTGAACAGAAAGGAATTATCACCAATATCACCATTGGCAGGGTTGGTATCTCTGTTTGATTATCCTCAAGCCACTCCAAGAAGTATTATCAAATGTAATTCTGGTCCTTCTCTGATGAATTTGTGTGAGCAGGTGTTACAGGTGTCACAGGTTATAGATTGTAGGCCTGCACTGGCGAAATTGGAAGACTATACTCTACCGGACATTGCTATTCCACTGGAAAAAAACAAAGAACTGGAGGCGCACTCGAGAAAAACAAGCACCAAGGATTTGGACCTGGAATTAAGAGTTTCTCTGGTTTTATTAGCTGGTCGATCACATATGCCCACCCTGTATAGTAGTACCCCCACTAGTTTTTCATATGTTCATTTATTAGAATTGTCCGATGTAGGGACATCAGCAGCATTTTTGGATAAGGGGGCAGATAATATCTTGAACTCAGTCAAGAATATACCGGGGGTACTATAGAGATTTTTTTATGCATTGGAGAGAATTCTCTTTGCAATTCTATCTTTGTTAGAAAAAAGCATGGTAAATTCTAATCATATATTGGAAGTTCTCTCTCTTATATTAATGGGGAAATAAAGTAGCAAAGGTCCCTAATGTAGCTTGTCGCTTATGTCAGACATGTAACGGGGTGTCTAAAAGGGGAATTAAGATAGAGGATCGGGAAGCGAAGGAGGATTCTATAGCTGCACCGCCCAGAGGTAGCCCCCTGGTAAGTTAATCCCCAGCTAAGCAAAATATAGAGAGTGCCCAGCCTACTATTCAAGGGGGGAAATTAAATTTAAAAGTAACCCCGGTTACGCCCCCATTACAGGTAAACCCATTTAAAAAAGAAGTATCTTAACCAACTCACGCTTGACAGGTCCTCCGAGTAAATTACAGCTAACTGAAGAGTCTGCTAATACTTTAGTCACTGCACCCTTAGGGGAGGTCCCTGCACTGAGAGACCGTAATACCCGACTTGGTCGGAGGGGAAAGAAGAGGAACATGATTCGACATA
Source organism: Triturus cristatus (assembly GCF_964204655.1). Classification (NCBI taxonomy): domain Eukaryota; kingdom Metazoa; phylum Chordata; class Amphibia; order Caudata; family Salamandridae; genus Triturus; species Triturus cristatus. The sequence continues at coordinate 741,333,201 of NC_140593.1, forward strand.
TCCCAAAACGGAAACAGAAAAAATTGCGGTTTACTTCCGTAATTGAGTTGTCAAATAGTACAAAATCTCCACCAAGTAGAAAGGTTCCCGTGATGTTGGGGCAATCTACATTGAATGTGGGTCATAAAGCAGTGCCAGATAACAGTAATCAGCCGACCTGCTCGAACTCTGTGCTGATTAACCTGCGGAGCCAAGAGGGTCAGGAAGAAAGTGGGACTCCCAAAGTCAATATGGGTGACATTGAGAATCAGAGTCTTCCCCACAACATTAATTTAGCTAATTATGAAATAAGTAGAGACCCTACACCAGGTAACGTATTGGCAAACTCACACATCCCCGTATTAGAACAGGGCTTAGTTCTCGGAGGTGCCCTTCTTCTTCTTTGTGGATGGGATACTTTCCCAGTACGGTTTGATCCCGGACAGGGGAAAGTTGGGGGGGGGGGACTTAATCACAGTTTGTAGCAGTAAGAGGGTTCTGTTAGAGAGGGGACCGGTCTTGGGGCAGATTGGTAAAATGCCCATAAGGCATACAGGGCCGGGTGTCGGGCAGGTGAACAGGACTCTGCTCTTTGTTTCCCTGTTCGAAACTGACTCAATGTTACTGAATAGAAGTGCTTCTTCTTCAGTTGCTATCAGAAATAAAGGACTTGGGACAGGTAACAAGCGAAGACCTTGAGTTGGTCTACTTAGATCTGAGGAGTGCCCCTTTAAGTACTAGAGTCACATTTACGTCAGGGGTAGTTTCAATGTTAGTACTAGCTAATGTAGATTTGTTTAGGAAGAGAGGTATAGACGTGCTCTCTCGTGTGAACCCGTGTCCAATTTTGTTTGAAAGCTTAAGAAAGACCCATCAGGTGCAAGGTAGCGGGTCTTCCACTCCTGTGGGCGTTATAATCCCTATTAACCCTAAAGACATTGAAATAACAGTAGGGAGAAATCTAGGAAACAGAGAAATTAACATTATAGATCCCGAATTTCAAAGGCCCAGTAGTCCCATTGTGGAGGATAAGATGGCCCAGTGGAGCTGGGTGGCCGGTACCCTGAATGGGTCAAGAGTAACAGTAAAAATGCCCATATTGCGGGGGTAGCCAATTGGGAAGAATCCTAGCCTGGAATTTAGTGGGGGTTGGAAAAACTAACTGTAAGCTTAAATCGTTATTAGGATATGATCCTAAAATAATTTGCCTTCAGGAAACCTGGAAGGATGGGGATTTTCATTTTGAGAATTTTTATGTGTATTGTTGCGCAGCAAAAACATCTGTAAAAGGACGTGCTAGTGGTGGTTTAGCTATTTTACTTAGCTGCACCATGAGATGGGATCCTGTGATTTACATTCATCCCTCAAAGTGTTGTATGGGAGTGAAGTTGAGGATTGGTGAAGATAACTCAGGGCAAGCAGTTTTCCCTTTACTGGTAAACGTGTATATTCCCCTAGGGAGAGCATTGAACTCATTGGTTGATTCAATCTGTTCTTATGTGCAAAGGATAAGTAACATTGAAGAAAGCACACGGATTATGATGGTGGGTGACTTTAATGCCAAATTATCCAACGGTGCAGTCATGTCTTTATCAAACCTTGAATTGGAGGAAGTATGGTCCATTCCAGATTCTGTATTATCCGATCATTTAAGATCAGATAAAGGAGGCCTGTTACTTCAGCATAATTTGAGAACCTTCGACCTAGTAATGTTAAATGGCAGATTTCCAGAGGATTCCCCAGCCTCTTATACTTATCCGGGCACATATGGTTACTCATCAATTGATTACATGGTGGTATCTTACCAAATTTTTAGTGTATGTACACAATTTAAGGTATTTGCTACAAGTATGAGTGACCATAGTATTTTGGCTGTTAATGTAGATATAGAAATCAAGAAGCCCGAACTCTGGAATCACAGGGATGAAAAGGTTTTAAATAATCGCAGTAATGGGCGCACTTGCTGGTCAAATAATAATTTGCTCCCAAATTTTAAGAGAGTCTTTGAAAATACTGCTTTTATTTGTACTCAAGAAACCCCTATTGACAGGGTTGAGAGAATCTTGGCTGCAATAAGAACTTTTGGAAGAAAAAAGTAAGTTGGCAGTTTTGTACCATTAGTAATTATATCATGGGAAATTAAAAAATTGAATCGGGAAATTAATGCTTTAATTAAAGAACAATCTAGGCTGTTTACGATACCAAGGCAAAGGGAAATTAACAGATTGAAACAAGTACGGAAAAATAAAACGGTATTGGAACGTAGAAGGGTCGAAGACTCAAATTGGGTTAAACTTCGAGAGGTTGCTCAATCTGGCAACACCTGGAAATATTGGGCGCTGATAGCAAAACTTTGCGATGGGAGAGAGAAGTCAAAGCCTATTTTGATTCCAGAAGCAGAATGGTCTATGTATATTTCCCAGCTGTATGCTTTAAATTCTGCAGTTGAATGGAATCAAGATGTTAGCTCGGCCCTGTCCGTGGGGAGCGAATATGGTTCACCATCATGCTCTGAAATAGAGGGTTACATTAAAGGGGCTAGATACTCTAGTGCGATGGGTCCAGATGATGTACCAATAGCCATAATAAAACAGCATGGTGAAGCGTGGGAGAAATTTTTGCATCTACCATTTGACCATTGTTATACCCATGGTGACATCCCACAATCTTGGAAGGGAAGTATAATTGCTCCACTATACAAAAAGGGTCCAAAAAAATCCCCTGCCAGTTTTAGACAGATCTCTCTCCTGGATGCAACTGGGAAACTATTTGCGAAGAGCATCCTTACCCATCTGCAAGATTGGGCATTTGGAAATAATCTTATTCCCTTAGAACAAACAGGATTTTGCAAAAATAGTGGTACCTTGGACAATATCATCATCTCGCAAACTTTAACCGAAAAATACCCAGTGAGCTGGGGAATGCCGTTAAATGCAGCTTTTATAGATTTCTCTACGGCATTCGACCGGGTAGATCAGGGGACGTTGTGGAGAAAATTGGACACCATGGTGATACCAGGGAATCTATCACAATTGGTTATTGCTCTTCACACCTCGACTTGGACGCAGGTTTTATTAGGGGGTACACAGGGCCTCTCGAGAAAAATAGAAACTAATAACCGGTTGAAGCAAGGGTATCTTCTGGCCCCTCTTCTTTTTTCTATTTACAGTAATGATTTGCCAAGAAGAGTTGGGCTCAGCGAAGGGGATTTCCCTAAATTAGGAAATTTAAAGCTGAGCTGGTTGCTATACGCAGATGATGCCATAACAATGGATTTAACCCCAATCAGACTTCAAAGACACCTTGCTGAGTTGATAAGGTACACAGAAGAATACTATTTAAAAATAAATATTTTAAAGAGTAAAGTTATGATTTTTAGTTATCAAGGATGTAAAGTTAGGAAAAACTTGCAATGGTTCTTGGGAAAAGAGAAACTGGAAGTAGTAAAGTTTTATCCATATTTAGGAAAAATCTTTACAAACAAGTGTTCCGCTAGCAATCATATGGATCACTGTAAAGGCAAGGCAATTTCACAGGCCTTTGCAATTAATCGTTTGTACACACACTGCTGGAAAAGACACTTCACACATATTTTATCAGTCTATAAAATAAAGATACCACCAGCACTGAGCTATGCCTGTGAAACAATAGACACACAAGAGTGGGATACATTTGAGAAAGTGTAGGGCTGGATCTGGCGCCAAAAATGTAATTTGAATCGCGCTGCTCCTATCGCAGCGATTAGGCTTGAATTTGGTTTACTTTCCACTTATGTGCTATCTATGGCTGCGTGCTTAAGATGGATCAATGCACTATTAAATAGCTCCAAGAATTTGTTACGGGTAGCACTATATGGGGAAATGTTTGTCAACATGAAAGAAAAGAGGGCTATTTTTGGGAATTATTTAAAAGCCATAACAATGTTCAGCTTAGATTAGGATAGTGCGGCAGATATCTGTAAAAGGGCTTTGAAAATCAGAATTTAAAAAACAATCTATGGGGTTTTGCGCGAAAGAGACATTAAAATGTGCGCAGAGAATAGTAATAATAATTGTATTGTGGGAGCAGTATTTACAAAAAACCCCAACCTTATGTTTTATGGAATCTTACACATGGAGTACGTAGGGTTATTCTGTTGCTTAGACTGAATTTACTCCCTCTAATAATTGTAACTGGAGCTTGGGAGGGCATCGCTAGACAGGAAAGACTTTGTCATTTATGTCTATATACAAGACTTAAATCATGTCCTATTTGTTTGCCCTACATTACACCCAGTACGTCGCAGATACCCAAGGAATTGTGTTTTAAAGCATAATATCACCACAGCAGAAGAGGCCCATAACTGTCTGCTGGCACCCCCATCTGAACTTAGGTGTTTTACATTATTTTTAGCTTTTTTAAACAATTTTTAAATATATATTAGAGCAGTATTGATTGATTCATTATGTATGTTCTTGAGCACTTGCACTTTTTCAATTTTTCCTTTTTTTTTTGCTGCTTTCTAAGGAGTAAAGGATGCTGATTTACTAAGTACATATCTGAGCATGTGCACATTTCCAACCTTTCTCCCTGCTAGCTTACGAGTACTGTATGCTGATCTACTATGTATGCATCTGAGCACTTGCACTTTTCCAACCTCTTTGGTTGCTAGCTATCAAGTATTGTATGTTGAGAATTGTTCTGGGAAGTTTTTAAATACTCTTGCACTGCTATTATGCTGCTGGTTATTTTGTACTGTATAGTGAATTGACAAATTCCAGTTTTTCACTTCATGGTTATGCTGCTGGTTATCTAGTACTGTATGGTGAATTGTCAAATCCCCGCATTTTATTACAAGGTTTTATTTTTGAAAGTTTTTATGAAAGCATTAGATTATAATCTTCATACAAGTCCGAAAGTACACATCTATGGTAATCTGATTTATTATGGACCAATCCTCTTGGTACTCGAACGTTTATAGAATGGTTCCCACTTATATGTTTTTCTGTGTTTTTATATGAAATGCTATGATGAATTCAGTACTTCACTGTCTATTTTTATGGAGTGTAATATTGATTTTCAGATGTGCTTTTATGTGGAACTCTTTGGAGTTCCAAATCATGATAAATAAACTGAAACTGCAGTGACAGGTTAGAAGGTTAGAAGCAAAATGGAAAGGGCTTAAGGAGAAGTTCATGATAGCCCAAACACTGTTAACTGTTAATGGAAGGGTTAAGGTATTTAAGGTACCATCCCAAGGACCCGAGTTAGACCCTAGTTTGAGGACAGTAATGCAAGGAGTTTCTTTGATTTACAAAGGGAATGGAGAGAGGTCGAGGAAATACCACATGAACCAGTAGAAGTGCCCTGAAGAAGGTTATTTAGTGTCACAGATGTGACACGGTGGGGCATAGGAAGAGGGAGTGCTGTTACAGCGCAGACAGTATTGTGGCAGATTCCCAGGGAATGAGTTCAGCAGGACAGGGAGCGCTTTCTCCAGTACCTCGACTTTGTTGTGAAAAAAAAAAATTAAAAAAAAATTATAAATATATATATTCATATGTATGTACTATATAAATATCATACTTAGTTCCAGTTCTCACCTGCACTATCTCAAATTTACAGAGCTATCTCACTTCTCCCTGTAACAAGCTGCTCGGAGCTGCAGCTCAGGTCCTCCATGGTACACCAGACCCTCCTTCACACATCTATTCCAGCCCTGAACCAAAGCTCCAACACTGGCATCTCTGACATCTCCAACAGCTGTGCACAAAAACCACTCCAAGGACTCCAGGCCTTCTGGTACCTAGAAATACATTTAATCTATTCCTGACAACTGTTGTGTCTGGTGTTTTCCTTTTGCCGCTACAGGGATAGGTTGCAGAATTGTTCCATGACAAAATGGTGCTGTTACTTGGATTGCGTGGAGCTTCACACACTTTGCCGCTGTGGCCCTCCAACACATAGAATAAAACAGAGTTTTTCCCTTCCTCTCTGGTGGTTAAACAGGGGACTGAGAAGTTAACCACAAGTTACTCCATGCCAGTACATTGGCTAGTAGTGACTGATTCCAACAGAGACCTAGTATGGACCTGGACTGGGATTGAAAACTGGAAAATTTGGTTCTCTTGAGATATATCACATTCTTTATTTGACAGACACTATAGAATTATGCGGTGGCCCGTCATGGGATTTGTAGTATACGAGTGATTCTTTGCAGCACTTGCTTTAAACTCCTAAAAAAGAGATCTTCTTTCCAAGAAGAAAGGTCAGGGAAATGCAAAACGACCATAGTCTCCTAAGACAGAATCCGGGGACTGTTCTGCAGTAGCAGTGGTGAACAGTGAGTGCACAGCACCCAATAAAAAAGAACTAGAACTAGGGAAGGATTGGCACACAACATATAGCCAATGTTTATTAGAATTAAGTAACTGTGTGCAAACAGAGCAGCATTTTCTGTCAGTGTGTAAACAATGTAGCTTTACAACAGCTGAAGTATACAGGGTTAAAGCAATACCAAATGCCACTACTTCTAGAAGGTCTACTGCTCTTCTGTGCATTTGGACGCACAGAAAAGTTCACTTTGACATAAATAAATTGGATAAACTGTCTATATCCTGTAAGCTTCAAGTCCTTTATGTCAAACTAGGAGAAGGTACGGATGGTGAGTAAGTAGCTGGGAGTGCATTGACTGAGGAGGAGATTTTGTTGTTAGCTGAGGAAGAAAGGAAAAGACAGAGGGGCATAGTCTCAAGGACTTATCGCCGAGTTAGCAGCACTTTATCGCAGCGAAAGTGGCGATAAATTCATCGCCCTATCACAAGCTGGTGCTAACAGCCGATAACACCAGTTTACCTGCGATAGCAGCTGCAAAAAACATCGCCACAGATGACACCGCAACTAACGCTAATGAGATGCATAGTAGGCGTTCCCGTGCAAAAAGATCCCAAAAACAGGCCATAAGGCATGTTAGCATCAGAGAATCAACACCTGCTCTGACCTGGTGTAAAGTCGAACGACAACCTGCACCATGAAAGGGATCCCAGCCCAGAGCCACACCTGCAGAACAACAGATGCCATGGAGCTACTGATCATGCAGCACAGACATCCAAGAAGGCCACAACACCCCCAGCCACCACCCACAGGGCCCCCCCCCCCCCCCCCCCGGGCCCTACCCCGGGCAGCCCCCCCCGACAAAGATATTACACATCAACCTAACGGAATCCTGACCAAAACAATCTGCAGGATGTCGCACAATGTCAATAATCAACATTCACGTGTGGTCAGAAAAAGGAGAAACAATCATTCAACTTCAAATTACAAAACAAATCATTTTATTCAAATCAAAAACAAAACAAATATTTGGAAGGGTCATGGCGGGTCTTCTCTGGACAATCTGTAAGTCACAGCCGGCAAGACAAAATCCAAGACAAGAAGGTGTGTCTTGCGCTCATCAAAGGACAGAGAGAGAGGGAAAGAGAGAGAGAAAGGAAGAGAGATAGAGAGAGAGAAAAAGGAAAAGAGTGAGTGAAAGGAAGAGAGGGAGAGAGAGAAAGAGAGAGAAAGGGAGAGAGGGAGTGAAAGAAAGAGAGGGAGAAAGAGAGAGAGAGAAAGAGAGAGAGAGAGAAAGGGAGAGAGTGAGTGAAAGGAAGAGAGGGAGAAAGAGAGAGAGAGAAAGAGAGAGATAGAGAAAGGGAGAGAGAGAGTGAGTGAAATGAAGAGAGGGAGAGGGAGAGAGAGTGCAAACACTGCAGACCCAGGCCTCACTGCTCACCTGTTGCCACCGGTGTGTCTCCAACCATGTGCCGGTATACACTGCAGTCCACCAGGTCCCTTATCTGAAACAGAGTACAGATTTAAGAATGGCAGAGTTTATATCATTGCACACGCCATCATCGCTTGCCCATCCCTGCGCACGCAGGCTGCTGCACCCCAGCCCGTCCTGCCACCCAGCAGTGATTGCCCGCCCCTACGCATCCAGACCTCACTGCTCACCTTCCACCACCGGCGTGTCTCCAAGAGGTCCACCACCTGCCGGTGAAAGCTCCAAGTCGGGGGCCCGTGACCTTGGCAGCCTCCACATCATGCAGCCCCGCACTGTGGGCCACAAGGTTGCACACATGATTCTGGGTCTTGATTTTGCAATGGCAGAGAACACATCCGTGCACACGGCATCATCACTGGCTGCACACCCGCTCAGCCCTATAGGTGCCACTAACTCTGTGAACCTCAAGGCCATGCCATGTGGCGGTCGGCACGTGCAGCCCACTAGCTCAGGCCTACACTGCGGTCCAGCAGGGCACACACCAATCAATACCAGTCCGGACCGCCAGGATGGCGCATCATCGTATTCTGCCCATCCGCTCAGCACCTAAGGTGCCCCTACCTCAGTGCACCGAAAGTCACCTTCCCGTGGCGGTATGCCCGTGCCGGCCGCAGTGTATTCTGTGCCACCAAGTCTGTGCAACGCAAGTCATGGACCCCTTATGATTGAGTCCAGTGGTGCAGATGCCATAATGTCACCTCCAGCAGTGGGGAATGTGATGTGGTAGTGCCCTAGGCCCTCATGTATCAATAATAACCACACGCATACACCCAGATAGAGTGAAAATGGCATACAGCACGTGCGCCCGGCCATTTTTATTGGCAGGGTCAAATGTCCTGTGACGCGTGTGCTGGATGGGTGTGACGTGGGTGTGAACCAGCCGCGAGTGAGTGGCTGTGGCATGCTGACAACTAGACCTGTGATCAGCAGATCACTACAGGGAAGACCTGGGACATGTAGCGTTGTCGCCCCCCCTTGTCAGCGTGAGCGGAGTGGGCTGGCCTGGCGTGTGCCAGTCCAGCGTATGGGTATGAACAATGACCCTGGGGAACTGGGCGTGGTTCCCTACTGGCCTGGACAAGGATGTAACTAATGCGTGTGTCTCTGTTGTAGTGTCAGTGCCATCCGGACCGCAATCGGCAATGTCGTACCCTGTGAATCAAGTCCCACAACATGAGCAACATGGACGTAAGTGGGACTCACTGACCCTACATCCATCCATACTTCCACACTTGACTGATCATAGACATGACACATCTGTGTGAAAATGAATGTTTAATGCGCATTCAGTGGAGTGTTGTAGCTGGAGCAGTACAGGGCCATTTTTTTTTAATGTATTTTATTGATTTTTCAAACAAACTCATCCAGATATACACAATATCCAAAAGCTAGCGATAGCTTCCTGGACAATAATAGTTTTTAAGCATAGGATTATCACAGTCCTACCCACACCGAGATTAAAAAGGGAGAAAGTCTTTTGCCATTTCTACAGCAAAGTCTTTAAGCATAGGAATAGCACATTGCTATCCACGTTGTGCTGTTAAATTACAAAAGCCATTTACCACTCCAGCCACAGTATTATAGCTTTGGATTGGTAGAATATCATCCAAGCCAACTTGAAATGAATAAAAGCAACCCCTGACACGTGTTTCACTGTCATTAAAGCTTTTCAGAGAGGTTTAGCTTTGTCCAGACACAAGGGAGCACCCAGTATAAGTCAAAAGAATACCCTTGCAGGCATAGAGTGATGCATAAATTATGCAAAAAAGAAAAAGAGAACTCTGGGTAGTTCTCAAGTTTAGGTGGAAGGCAGCTTCTGTATAGAGCAATCTTCAACACCAGCCACACTCTAGATTTGCTCACCTCAAATGTCTGCTTTTCTATCAAAGTTTTTAGCATAAGATTAGCACAGTGCTTTCCATGCCGAGATAGAATTGGACAAAGTCTTTTGCCATTTCTACTTCAAAGTCTTTAAACATAGGAATAGCAAAGTGCTATCCATGCTGAGCTGTTAAATTACAAAAGCCATTTATCACTCCAGGCACAGTATTACAGCTTTGGATTGGTAAAATACCATCCAAGACTACCTGAAATGAATAAAAGCAACCCTTGACACGTTTTTCGCTGTCAATACAGCTCTTCAAAGAGATTTAGCTTTGTCCAGCCACAAGGGAGCACCCAGTATTAGCCAAAGGATACCCTTGCAGGCATAGAGTGATGCATATAATATGCAAAAATGTAGAAGAGAACTCTGGGTCGTTCCCCAGTTTAGGTGAGGGTGCTCTACATAGAAGCTGCCTTCAACACCTGCGACACTCTAGATTTGCTCACCTCATTTCTATCAACGTTTCTAAGCATAGCATTAGCACAGTGCTATCCACACCGAGATAGAAAGGGACAAAGTCTTTTACCATTTCTACAGCAAAGTCTTCATGCATAGGACTAGCACAGTGCTATCTATGCCAAGCTGTTAAATGACAAACACCATTTATCACATGTATCACTCCCAGCACAGAATTACAGCTTTAGCTTGGTAAAATACCATCCAAGTCAACCTTCATTGAATAAAAGCAAACCTTGACACGTGTTTTGCGGTCATTATAGTTTTTCAGAGAGGTTTAGCTTTGTCCAGACACAAGGGAGCACCCAGTATAAGTCAAAAGAATACCCTTGCATGCATAGTGATGCATAAATTATACAAAAAAGTAGAAGAGAACTCTGGATAATTCCCCAGTTTAGGTGGAAGGCAGCTTCTGTATAAAGCACCCTCAACACCAGCGACACTCTAGATTTGCTCACCTCACATGTCTGCTTTTCTATCACAGATTTTAAACATAGTATTAGCACAGTGCTATCTACGCCGAAATAGATAGGGACTCTGCCAACATAAGGGGCCGACGACGTCGCATTCCCCTCTTCCGGTGGTGACTGGATGACAGCCGCTCCATACTTCTCATTCATAAAGGGCTCATGAGTTGTTGCGCACAGGGTTGGTGGTATCTGAGGCCTGGCGCACGACACAGGCCTATCGCCACGTGGCGCTGACTGGGCTTGCACAGGGTTAGTGAAACCGGAGGCCTTGCGCCGGCATGGACCTGCCACCACGTGGCGCTGACTGGGGTTGCACAGGGTTAGTGGCACTCGGAGCATTGCGGCCCACACAGGCACCCCGCCACGGGACGGTGACTTTGGGTGCACTGAGTCAGTGGCACCTTAAGCTGTTGAGTGCAGCCTGCGATGATGCCCCGTCCCGGCAGTCCGGACCCCTCAGGTTTTGTGTGCCCTGCTGGACCGCAGTGTAGGCCAGAGCCAGTGGGTAGCGCGGGCCTACCGCCACGTGACGTCGCTTCTGGGATCCCAGAGTTAGTGGCACCCATTGGACTGAGCGGGTGTGCAGCCTGCAATGGTGCCGGGTGCACTGGTATGTCCTCTGACATGGAGTAATGAAGACCCAGCACCAAACGTAAGACCTAGTGGCCTGCGGAGCGGGGCAGCATGGTGTAGAGGGTGCAATGTCCGTGGGCCCCGGGCATGTGGCTTGCAGCGGCACGTGGTGGGACCTCCCGTCTACGCGTCAGTGGCGGAAGGTGAGCAGTGAGGCTTGGGTGTGCATGGGCGGGCACGCTCCGATGGGCGGCGGGTGGGGTTGGGGTGCCTCTGCCTGGGTGTGCATGGGCGGGCAGGCGCTGCTGTCTTGTGCAGGTGTGTGTATTGTGCCAGTCATATATCTGGACTCTGTTTCAGCTGGCGTCTCTGACTCTGATGTGTGACCAGGTGAACTGCGATACATACCTGCACATGGTTAAAGACACACCGGTGGCAGCAGGTGAGCAGTGTGGCCTGGGTGCGCAGGGGGCGGCATGGTCTCTCTCTCCTCCTCTCTTCTCTCTCCCCCTCTCTCCCCCTCTCTTATTCTCTCTCTCTCTCCCCCTCTCTTATTCTCTCTCTCCCCCTCTCTTATTCTCTCTCTCCCCCTCTCTTATTCTCTCTCTCCTCCTCTCTTCTTCTCTCTCTCCCCCTCTCTTCTTCTCTCTCTCCCCCCTCTTCTTCTCTCTCTCCCCCTCTCTTCTTTCTCTCTCTCTCCCTCTCTTCTCTCTCTCTCTCTCTTTCCCCCTCTCTTCTTCTCTCTCTCCCCCTCTTTGCTCTCTCTCTCTCCCCCTCTCTTATATTCTCTCTCTCTCTCTATCCCCCTCTCTTCCTCTCTCTCCCCTTCGCTATCTCTCTGTCCTTTGATGTGCACAGGACACACCTTCTCATCATGATTTTTGTCTTGCAGGCTGGGACCTACGGATTGTCCCGAGGGGAGCGGTCATGTGTCTTTATTTCATTTGAGTGTTCATTTTAATAAAGTTAACTTTGTTGCTTCGAAAGTGAATGTGTGCTGCTCTTTTCTGTGTCGACATATGCATGTCACCAGTTGTGATTGTACAACGTCAGGCAGATTATTTTGTGCATGTTTGGGTGTAGCTGATGTGGCATGTCTTTGGTCGGAGGGTGCCAGGGAGGGGTGGTTCTGGGGGTGGTGTTGGTGGGTGTTGTGGCCCTCTTGGGTGTCCGGGCTGCATGATGGGCGGCTCCATGGCTTCTGTTGCCCTTCGGGTGTGGCCCTTGGCTGGTCTACCTTTTGTGGCTGCCGTCTGACTTTATACCAGGTCAGAGCAGGTGTAGATTTCCTGGTGCTAACGGGCCTTATCGCCTGTTTTGTGTTTTTATCGCAGGTCTGTCTGGTCGTTGAGAATGTTGAAGTGTGATGTTGTCGTGGCTTTTGGCACTGGAACGCCCACTCTGCATCTTATTAGCGATAGATGCACGGGTCCTCTGACGCGATGTTTTTTGCGGCTGCTATGGGCTGTTAACACCAGCTTGTGAATGGGACGATGGATTTATCACAACTTTGGCTGCGATAAAGTGCCGTTGACTCGGCGATAGTTTCTTGTGAATATGCCCCTAAGTCTTTTGCCATTTCTACAGCAAAGTTTTCAAGCATAGGAATAGCACAGTGCTATCTATGGCGAGCTGTTAAATGACAGAAGCCAATTATCACTCCAGGCACAGTATGACAGCTTTGGATTGGTAAAATACCATCCAAGCCATCCTAAAATGAATCAAAAGCAACCCCTGACACGTGTTACGCTGTCATTAGGAGGAAGGCAGCTTCTGTATAGAGCACCCTCAACACCAGCAACACTCTAGATTTGCTCACCTCAAATGTCTGCTTTTCTATCAAAGTTTGTTAGCATAGGACTGGCACAGTGCTATCCACGCCGAGATAGAAAGGGACAAAGTCTTTAAGCATAGGAATAGCACAGTGCAGTCCATGCTGAGCTGTTAAATGACAAAAGCCATTTACCACTCCAGCCACAGTGTTACAGCTTTGGATTGGTAAAATACCATCTTAGCCAACCTGAAATGAATAAAAGCAACCCTTGACACGTGTTTCGCTGTCATTACAGCTCTTCAGAGAGGTTTAGCTTTTTCCAGAAACATGGGAGCACCCAATATAAGTCAAAAGAGTACTCTTGCAGGCATAGAGTGATGCATAACTTACGCAAAAAAGAAGAAGGGAACTCTGGGAAGTTCCCACGTTTAGGTGCAAGGCAGCTTCTGTATAGAGCACCCTCAACACCAGCGACACTCTAGATTTGCTCACCTCAAATGTATGCTTTTCTATTAAAGTTTGTAAGCATAGTATTAGCACAGTGCTTTCCACGCCAATATAGAAAGGGACAAAGGGGGATATTCACAAGAACTTCTGCTAAACAGCACCAAACAATGCTAATGCAACTTTACACATCACAGCCTATCGAGGGAAATTAACCCCATATCAACGTGGAATAAACAACACGGCGGTACCATGTGATAGTCTGCCAAAACCACGGCCAATGTCCGCGATACAACCACCTCGACGGAGATAAAAAGACAAACCACAACGTGAAAAAACATGCAATGGGCCAAAGCGCAATGAGGAAATCAGCGATAAGCAGCGACAGGCCTGCAATACACACATGGCAGGGGGGAAAAATCACTATAAAAGTAGAAAAAAAACACCCAAACACAAACTGACCAACAACTAAGCACAATGGAGGCAGCCGGAGCAGGAGCAGAGGACGAGCATAACCCCACAAGCACCCCGGACGACCAGCCTGGGACCTCAGGAACAGGGAAGGGCAAAGACAAGAAGAGGAAGACTAAGTACAGTCCACAGGGAAACAGGATCCTAGTCACGGAGGTGATGGAACACCATCAACAACTGTTCGTCACCTCCAACGTGTCATTGGGCACCAAAAAATTTAATATGGCGGGTGTTAGAAATGGGATCTCTGGTTGACTAAGGCTTGCGCCAAAGCCAGGCAGAGACCACCACTTTAGTCAGGGCAAGAGAGTTACACGCCAAAGATAACCCCTGCTCACCCCCTTGGTAGCTTGGCACGAGCAGTCTGGCTTATCCCAAAGGCTATGTGTAAAGCATTTGAGCACGCACACAGCAACTACATCCAAGGCACACCACAAAAGGAACTCCACACAAGGTTATATCAAAAATAACCTTTGTATTGTCGTACTTTAAAATTTGGGACCGCGTAGGAGGCAGGGCCCTACCCCTGTCTATCCCGGTATTAGCGAACCGCGAATGGTCAATGCGGTATGTACAAGTGCTTTGTGTAACGTTTTAGCTATGAATGCACTATGTATACGTTATTATACATTGACTCCGTGGGTTCCATCTTGGAGTGGTGGCCATCTTATAGTTGCCCTCACATAGGCTACACTTTAAGAACAAATACAGGCCTCTAGAACACATGCGCCTTCCTTTGACTTCTCTGTGACCTGTGCAAACTGACACCACTGCCCGAGGTCAGCCCTGTCCGGCCGGTTCCTTTTACTGCGGCCAAATGGGATTAGCATCAGGGCCCGAGGCATCATAAATTCCTTCTTCCCACACGAACCCTGACTAATCTCTTTCACACCTGACTCTTCCTGCTTTATGGCTTGTTTTACAAACAGGAGGTGCCCGTGTTTATTGGGGTCTGCTGATATCTGATGAGGGATCTGAGCCTCGCTGGGTAAATAATTGCGGGCAGGCTGAACTGAAATGTGGGATTGTAATCATGACTCTGCTTGTTCTTTGAAGTAAAATATGTGAATGACCAACTGCAAGAGAAGGGCGGTGTTGCCCAGAGCGTAATATTCTGTATAAAACAGAAGACTGTTTTTTGTTCTGGAGACTGCCTCATTCAGTTGCTAAGGCTTCTGTGCGACGTAGTCTCACTCATTTGAGTTTAATAAAGATGTCTTTTCATATTTCAGCTTCTTTTGCCAAGTTCTTTGTTACATTACCATGAGAGTGGAATTTTATAATACTACGCCAACATGGAAAACGAAGTCATAGGGTGCTACCCCTGGCACCGCTGGGGTCCCTAAATTCCCGGTACTTCAGTTGGCGCCCGACAGCGCGGCATCAATACAAGTGACTATCTGGAGGAGCGATCTTGTCAGAGGACAGAAATCTACTGGGAAGAACAGGACAGAAATCCACTAAGCAGGTACTCTGAGCACCGTGGTTCTGGGGGATTCTTTGTCTCTGCAGCCCAGTATATCTCTGATCTTTCTGACTTTGACTCTCCAAAAGATGTCACTCCCGATTAGAACCCTTTTTGGCGTGAGTATTATAAAAGACGTTTGGTTATGTAGAACTTGACAGTTAGAATTTGGATAACCTTTTGATTAGTAAAAATAAGAATTAAGTATAAGTGCTTTGGTTCTTTGTCTTTGATTTGGTTATCGCAATTACCAAAGCCGAGGGGTTGGTTTCTTGGTTTGTTGATTGGGGTCATTGCAATTACCATACCCAAGGGTCTCGCATATTTGCGAGTGTATTGGTAGAGATAAACCCTTGAAGTTTGAAGCTAGATTAGTGAGCTATAAGATGCCTGATCTTAGCAAGTTTGAAATGTAGCTTTGGAACTGTGAAATTTGTGTTGGCCAACTTTTGGTTTGTATAGGTTTGGATATGCGAATTGCAATTTGTGTAGGCAGGTAATGAGGAGATATTTCTCCATTTGGTTTAGTTGAACGGTGCACGTACGAAAAATACCTTAAGCACCATTTTGATTATAATACTTGCGTTTTCCGCAGTATTTTTGACATGCCTGTTTGTAAGCTCACATGGAAAAATGTGTTGCTTTTTTGGAAGGTACCATAGTTAAAAACGGTTAGATTTGAAAACATATTTCTTCCTTGGTGATTTTGTACCCCCAGGGAATTAAAATATGACATAATACAAAACAAGGATCCTTCGTTCTGCGCAGTTTTATGAATAAAGATATGCAGAACAATTTTGTGTGGTGTTCTGCTAGGCAAAGCTAGTGAATTGAGCGCATTCACTACTTCTTGGACATACAGCTGTCTGTTGGGCTGTTTATGCAGCCTTTTGGAATACTATTGAGAAGCGTTTCTTGTAAATATGACTTACAACTAGTATTTGCAAATGGTCTGGTTCAAGTATAGTCTGTGAGCTGTTTCTTCCTGTCATGCGTATTGATTTGTAAGTCAACTGTGTATTTAAATGTCTATGTGGTTTTCTCATTAGTGCAACTTCTGTAAGTAAATTGCGACGGCGCTTTTTATGAAAAATGGCTAAAGCGCGCTGTATTGTCTGTTTGACCCCCTTTCCGTTTATGTCTGAAATGAGCTCAATGTGTGTTTGTGGGTCTTCTGATGTTTTCAGTCTGTTAAGCAAATTGTTGGTTAATTAATATCAAGTAGAAACTTAGAAAAAATCCAGAAATGAACCATGTGATGTGCTAAAGTAGCTATATGGTGCTCTTTAATTTATAGAATGAGCGTTTGTTAACATATACAAAACTGCCGTTAAATGCTTAAAGGATAAAATTAGAAACGCATTCAGTAGATATAAATAAGGCCCCAAAAACGAAATTATCTATTTTTGCAAAAGTAAATAAATTTACAGCATTTTCCTTAGATGCATTGTATTAGATGTTCACAGGCAAACTTTTCAGCTGCAGTATATTTGATAGAAATGTTCATTCAGCCAGCACCTTCCCAGTTGAACACGGGTGGAATTTTGCATAACCGTCCTTTTAAATGAAAGTGGCGCAAAAATGTGACGCATTTCAAGTTGGGCTTATGCGCTTAGGCTTGTGAGTTAATGTGTCCAAAATGATAGGGAAGAGATGCAGCTTGCTTTTTATACATGGAATTATCACAAAAACGAATAATTGGGATTTTTTTTAAATAAAATTATTAATCATGGAAAAATTATTTAAAATAAAAATAAGTGCTTTTCAAAATCGTTTTTTGATATTTATAAAGCTTAATACTCATACTATGACCTCCTAGCAATAGAATTTGATTTAAGTTGTGTTGCATCACTAAAATGACAAGCATTCGCGTGTACAATTTTCCCTTGGCGCAGGCGCAAACAAGCTCATTTTTATAAAATATAAGTTATTATTTCCAATGCCTGACTCATGGGTTATGTAATAGACATTCTGGTAATGCATATTATGCAAAAAAATTGTAGGATATTCATTTTTTAATGCCCAAAAAATCAAAGTCGAATTTGGGTAAAAACACTGTTTAAACTGCATTTTCTTTCATTCAGAGTACTTTTTAAAGTGTCTCAGGCTTCAATAAATGCATATATTTAGGTTTGATATATATTCACAGGTTGTGCCTTCTTATGATTCGATGAGTCAATGTGCCAGTACACAGGCTTGTTTTAATATCAGGGTTGAAGGTTCTAACTTTAGCTGTGTCTGTTAGGCTGGGCACGATACTACTGAGCACGCTATGAAAAATAGGACCTTTTTTAAAACTTGGAGAAATAAATAAAATATGGTGTCGCAGCCCGCAACTATTTGATGTTAATAAAAAACGGCCTTAATCGGGTTAGCACCCACACAGAGAAAGTGTATTCCGTAGAAATGGATTGACAATTACGTGATTCATCTTCATGCAAGGCGGAACATCTTAATTCACCAAGCATGTTTATTTTTGGTGTCAGAAGAAAAGAAAAACTCTTTATAGAATGTTTGTTGCATATAATTGGAAAAGGTTCTTATAATACCCACAGAAGTAATGAAATGTTACATTAAACGTTAAACGTACTCAGTATTTGATAACGTGTTTTAGAAAATGCATTATGGGAGTTGCAGTATGTCATGTAAGCCCGAGAGTCAAAAAGCGGTGCATGTGATCATTACGTAGAAATTAGGGGACAGGCTGCTAAGTGGGAGGGGCGGAAGGTTTAAAAACAGCTGGGGAAAGAGAAATGGAGAATTTTTTTTTTTTTGATGAAGGAAAACGGAGGATGTTTGTGAGCAGGTACATGATGAAGCCAGTAATGATAGAGGGGTGGAGAAATGTAGAATTACGGTTATAAGAACTAGGTAATATGTAGAAAGGAGAAGAACAATTGGGAAAATAGAATGCCTTGGAGGGAAGAGAGATGATGAAGGGGAGTAATCAAGACATGAAGAGTAGCTTGAGGAAGGTTGTATTGACGAAGGGGATCAAAAGGAATGTGGTAACGGTTTGAGTAAGTAGGAGGGGAAAGATGAGATTGCAGGTTCTAGCAGTAGGGGTGAAAATATTGTAATTACCTAACGGGAGGCACTAAGTTTCATATGCTAATATGAAAGCGACGAACCAAGCTTGAATAAAGGAATCTAGGGGACGACAGCGTTTAGTAATGTTAACAAAACAATTAAATGTAAAGAACAGCTGAGTATGATAAGAGAAACTGTTATGAGAGGTTCGGATGGCCCAGCAGGAGCATTAGAAACCTGGGAAATTGCCTTAAATTCCCTGCAGGTTGATTAGACAGTCTTTTGAAATAGTGAAACAACGGAGTGAATGATGATGGAAAAGCAAGTGACTAAATGATGAAGAAAATATCAAAACTCATTGCAAATGCAATTCGCAGTGCCAGTGGACTGGGGCAGAAAGCGGTCCCAATTGCTGGAGTTCAGTCTAACTTTAGCTGGGCCTACTGAGACGTTCATTTATTTAAGGTTGATGAAATGTGTACCATTGCATAGGATTGCAACAAGCATTTATTCTAAAAACTGGTATGCGTGTCATTAAGTTTTGTGAATTATTCACAGTAAATGTAGTTTAATAATCTGGGAATAGAGATAATATTTTTTTAGCGCCTAAAAAGGAAAAATTATTTTACAAAACAGAGTGAATTATTGCAAGTTAGGAGGAATTAGGAAGGCCTTCTGGTTTTGACAAATTCAGAGTGGCAGAAGCTGGGGGCTAGGGAGCTGCAGAGGCTGGCTCCAGTCGCACTGCAATGGAGTAGGCTGCCACGTTGACATTTATGACCTTTTAAATTAGGGCCTTGCCTCTGTGGAATGCAGAATGACCTTGCTACATGGGCCTCTAAAGGTGGGGTTTCTGGTTTCTCCATAGCAACATCACTAAAACTAAAGAACTTAATTCCAAAGGGAAAATATAGGAAAGGGGTTTCTTTGAAAGCCCAAACATTATGTTAAATGCTTTGCAGAACAGATACATTTGTGTTATTTAACAGAAAACGGAGTGTTGCATTAAGTCTTAGACAGAAAATAAGATACAGCCCACTTCTAAAATTTTTAAGGCTACATGCCTTAGTGAGAACGTATCGCCAATTAAGACTTCTTTTTCACAGTGGAAATTGTAGGTGCCAAATTAATATGGAGTGTCAGTGTAACGATTTTTATTTTTAGAAAGGTAAAACTAAAGTGGCTGGATGTTGCAAGGACTGACAAGAGGGTAACAGTTAAGTAATGGAAATTTATTTTTGTGTATTTGGTTCTATCATGAATTGTTCTTGCTGGTCCTGTATGTTAGAAGAGAGACAGTAAAGTTCTATTTGACAGCAGATTTCCATTGCCTGGTGATCTACTGTCAAAAAGGAGGGTAAGGATTTTAAACCTGACAAATTAAACAGGCCCGTATATTGGGTTTTGGGCTGCAGGTTTACAGTGCATAAAAGTACATGACATGGTGTTGTGTGTCACCGCTTATTTACATATGCTATTGTTTTGTCTATGCTTTTTGTGCTTGATATACAGCAAGTATATCTGATGGCTTGACGTTTTGTGCGTTTTTATTATTTTTTGCATGTTTTCGTTGTTTTTGTTGCTGCTTTTGATACTATTACAAGTTTACCTGTGTTGTGAGGGGATGGTCATGACGATGCCCATCGCTACGCAACAGTTGGTTGAACTTGTTCTGGTTACTAAATTCCACAGCTAATGATATTTCATGCTGTGAACATGAGAGACAACACTTTACCAGTGCATGTCTATTTGGCTACAATGGTAAGGAAAATGAAAGAGATATACAGGATCGAAGTGTGTCACCTGTAGTTAGTTACGTTACTGCCCCTTCCCTTAAAGGAACAGGCAGCCCTACGTTTATGTATCCTTGATTGGACCCAAGGATGAAATTATAGATCTGTGACTCAAGGTGGCCTAATTTCTATATTACATTAGTTAATGATGTTTTGCTTCCTAAGTAGCCTATGGCTTTTGTTCCTTAAAAGAAAACTAGGTTTTCATTTTTCCCTGAAGAAGGAACTGGAACATTACCTAAGATTACCGTATATGGTGTAGCCGCCAGCGGTAGAGTTAAAATGTATGTAACTTTGGCCTTTGTGTATCACCCGTACTCTTGGTGTTGTGTCACATGCCTGACTATCACCCAAATAATTTTTGGTCTTCCTATAGATTTTTTTTTTCTTTTGTTGCTTCTCCCCTGACCAATGTCGCATCATGCTTAGTTATTGGGGATTTTAGTTGTGTCCTAGTTCCAATTCCCTTTTCCGTATTCCTTTCACCAGTCAGCCCATTTATTATTGTAGGTGTATTGTTCAGGTACACACTTCCAGACTGCATGTTTATGTATAATTCCCTTTTGTATGGCCAGGCTGATTTCCAAGAATCTTCCTTAGGCCTGCTTCAATGTTTTCCAGCCTGACTGTCAGAGTAGCGATAGACTGGTTAACTGACTCAAGTATATTATATTATAGTAAGACAAGTTTTTCCATCCCAATGGGAGATAACCTACATTTACCTTTTTTGAACATGACGAATTTTCAATGTCTATTTTTAATGTGGTTTTTACCCTTTTGTCCCTGCTGCTTTAATTTTTGGTGGGATCAGATGTGTTCTAATCATGCAAATATCAGGACCCTCTAGTTCTTGTCTTTTGATTGCATATTTGACTATTAGCCTGTGTATTGCATATTGCACCTGATGTGAAAGTTTTCTACATGCCCATGATAATCTGTACCATGTGATTTCTCTATTGAGATGTTCTAGATAAGGAATTTAGGAACACCTAGATGTAATCATTGAGAAAAAAATGTGTTTGCCCCATTAGACAATGCCACCATATGTGAAGACATCCATGTAGATAGAATTCTCGTGTAGTTATCTACCCTTAGATGATGGAGGCTCTCACACGGAAACCCAATTGAAAAGATTAGAGACACTGTTTTGCCTACTGTCTTTATATTTGTATTGCTTTTTAAGAATGACAGTATATTCTAGACCAAAATTGTCCCATGGCGTGTGGCCACTCCTTTAAAAGACCGCAGGCCACCTGTTTGCAGTCCCCTTGTTATACAATGAACTGTTTAAAGCATCGCACTTGCTTCATCAGAAGGCGCTCAACATCAGAAAAGAAGGAGGAGCTGGTTTTGCCACAGAACCAGAATTTCAGTGCACAAGAGCGCCTGTCATGTGCTGGTAACCTCTGACAGTGTGCAGTCCCTTTAGCCCCTTGGCCTGAGTTTTTGGCCACACACACCCCCTCTTTTCCTTTGCTCCAATGGAAGTGCAGTGCACCGGCAGATCCAAGATTGACAAAAGGCACTAATTCTAGGGCCCATGAAAGAGCAGCCTGGGCGTCCTCTGACACTGAATGATGAGTGTTGGATCCTGAGAATGGTCCCGGGTCTGCACAAGATGATCTGTGCCCATGACCAATGAAGAGCATATTATTTGTAGTGTCTGCAGCAGAGGAAAGACACAGGTGCACTGCCTTGAGACATTCAGACTCTCGAGTGAGCTGTGGGTGTTTGCCAGGAGGGTACTCCAACTAAGCAGTACTTTTCTCATGTAAGGCTTGAATGAAGAGGCCCCTGCAAAAGAAAACAACAGAAGAAGATTTGATGGACAATAGAAGCCTGCGAGAGAGGCATTTTGAACGGACTCTGGGCATAGGTGGTTTCACAAGAGGTTTCCGTGTGATTGTATAGAGTAGGTGTTAAGGAGACTGATTGTTTTGCTGGCATTGTTTTAAAGTACTATTCTGTTTAGTAAAAGCAGAATAAAGTCAATTGTCTGTGGAAAGAGTATTTTCACCTCAGAGCATTGATGAGGGTCACCACTGTTTCACCTGAACATACAAGAATTACTGAAATACATAGGAGCCCTAAAAATGTTACTAGATAATTTTGGGACTTGCTTTCTGCTTAGGGTTGTGAAAAATTATTATTTCATTTGTAATAGTGGTCACTACTTTCTCCCGTTGTCTATATGTTTTTAATAACGAGTTTTCTAGTGTTTTTTAAACATGACGTTGTCATTTATGGGTGGGATCGTTTTTCTCTACTCAATTGACTTCTGCACCCGCTTCCCAACCTATGTCTTTTCCTACTACTGCTTCTTTGTACTCTTTTCACCCTTTTCCTGAACATGGGCAGGTTAAAAGATTAGAATTCATAAGCAATTATTTTTTTTACAGCTTCTGCATCAACATTAGTTAGTAGTGAACATCACTAATTATTG
Organism: Triturus cristatus; assembly: GCF_964204655.1. NCBI lineage: Eukaryota > Metazoa > Chordata > Amphibia > Caudata > Salamandridae > Triturus > Triturus cristatus. The sequence goes on from NC_140593.1 coordinate 741,355,788, forward strand.
GGTGTGTGATCTTATGCAGCCTACTACAGACAGAGGTATTCCTTATTTTGTCCCGCCATATGTGGCCTTTGTGCTACTACATGTGTAAGGAAACATGTATCAGAAGACGAGCTCAGTAATAGGATGATGCTACAGCAACATCTCCATGACTTCATGAATACTGACCTAGACTCGGATTGATGAGAGTATAGTTATTGCCTATGTAAGGGCAAAAGGAGGGTCTGTCGTACTTTAAAATTTGGGACCGCGTAGGAGGCAGGGCCCTACCCCTCTCTATCCCGGTATTAGCGAACCGCGAATGGTCAATGCGGTATGTACAAGTGCTTTGTGTAACGTTTTAGCTATGAATGCACTATGTATACGTTATTATACATTGACTCCGTGGGTTCCATCTTGGAGCGGTGGCCATCTTATAGTTGCCCTCACATAGGCTACACTTTAAGAACAAATACAGGCCTCTAGAACACATACGCCTTCCTTTGACTTCTCTGTGACCTGTGCAAACTGACTCCACTGCCCGAGGTCAGCCCTGTCCGGCCGGTTCCTTTTACTGCGGCCAAATGGGATTAGCATCAGGGCCCGAGGCATCATAAATTCCTTCTTCCCACACGAACCCTGACTAATCTCTTTCACACCTGACTCTTCCTGCTTTATGGCTTGTTTTACAAACAGGAGGTGCCCGTGTTTATTGGGGTCTGCTGATATCTGATGAGGGATCTGAGCCTCGCTGGGTAAATAATTGCGGGCTGGCTGAACTGAAATGTGGGATTGTAATCATGACTCTGCTTGTTCTTTGAAGTAAAATATGTGAATGACCAACTGCAAGAGAAGGGCGGTGTTGCCCAGAGCGTAATATTCTGTATAAAACAGAAGACTGGTTTTTGTTCTGGAGACTGCCTCATTCAGTTGCTAAGGCTTCTGTGCGACGTAGTCTCACTCATTTGAGTTTAATAAAGATGTCTTTTCATATTTCAGCTTCTTTTGCCAAGTTCTTTGTTACATTACCATGAGAGTGGAATTTTATAATACTACGCCAACATGGAAAACGAAGTCATAGGGTGCTACCCCTGGCACCGCTGGGGTCCCTAAATTCCCGGTACTTCAGTATTCTCATAACACATTAGAATAGTACTCACATAATATACATTGTGCCACTTGGCACTAGGTCATATTTACAAGGGATTATTTACACCTGACAGGGCCCACTGGACCACTGTCGGAACCATCACAAAGCGAACTTAGTAAAAGTAAGACATGTCACAAACGTACAACCAGTAATCACTGGTAACCACTGTACTCGGCATCAGCCTGTAACATAAACCACATCATTCACAGCATCACATTAGGCGCGAATTACATTCTGCGCCAACCTCACCAGCATAAACACATTATGCAATCATCTCATAAGTCTAAATGCATTAGACCGTAACCTCCTAAGCATAACTCACATTAGGAAATAATCTCACTGGCATAGCATATTATGCAATTAACCTCATACCTAAACCACAGTAGAGGATAACTCAATCATGAACACAGTATGCAAACCTCATAATCATAAAACCACATCTAGAGGTATCAATCAGGGTGCGTAAATCATACGATATAATTTACATTTCCTAGCACCACATAAATCATATTAGGGCCTGGCGCCCTATTAACCTAACAGTCCCCCTGGCCAACTGGCCATCTCTAAGGGGCTCAAATGCCCTATGTCCAAAAGTCAGGGCGCAAGGCCTATGAAGCAGAAGTCAAGGGTGCGCAAATTGCGCATACCTAAACATTGAAGCTGGCACTAAGTGCTGTGCAGCTGTGAATGTATGGGGCAAAGGAGTGCATCTCACTCCTAACTCAAAAGACATGTCCCCAAAGAATAAAAGGCCTAAACGTAGCAGCTGCCCACTACTTGCTGGGCAGCTGTGAAGCAAGTGAATGCCTGGCACCTCTGTGCCTCCCGTCCCACTCAGGGACTCTCTCTCAATTGTGCCCAATTCGTGGCACTTTCCTAAAGGGGAGGCCCGGCACCTCTGTGCCCTCTGGGCCCCCACGTGGCTCTCAGGACATGTCACCCTCGTTGGGGCGGCCCGCTCTCTTGCAGGACCGCCGAGGCGCCGACAATGCACATCGATCTGCCCCCGAGACTCTGGCCCTCTGGGACTCCCTCATGCACAAAAAGAACTTGCCCCCAAAGAACTGTGGCCTTTCTGGGGCTGTCTTAAAACACATCTACCCCCTTGTTTGAGCGGCCCGCTCTCTCTCGCGGGTCCGCTCAGAACTAGGGACTGGAACGACAAGCGGCAGCTTCACTCACCGGGGCTTTGCGTGGGGACTCTGCTCCCCTCCTCACTACGGGAGTCCCACCTGGAGTATCTCTGGGTCGCAGCCTGACTGCTCTTCACCCGGGCCCTGGGATTTCTCCTTTCCAGAGGGCATCACTTTTCTCGTGGCGCGGGGCTTCCCTTCACTCCTGGGAGCCCAGCGCTGCGGTCGGCGGCCTCGGCGGCCTTCTCTCTTCACCAGGGCCCCCTCCTGGGACCCGGAACTTTACTGCACATCAGGCAGGGCTCTCATCAGCATACGGAAGCCCTGCTCACTGGTGCCATGTTCGTGGCTCTTCCTCTTCCGATTCCGACCGTCAGGCCCCGCCCACAGCCGGGTGGGCCGCAGATGGCGGCGGAGATCTCGTTTCTCGTTGGCAATGAGGGGTAGGCTCCCTCTTCCTAAAATCATATAAAGCGGGTTGGGCGCCTTCTAGGTTGGAGAACGCGGGATGGGCACCCGCACCTAATAGAATAAATCAGATGCGGCCATGACACGGGTTGGGCACCCGCTATGAAGTCAGCAAAAGCGGGAGAATCCCTACATCGGGATTCCCAAAAAGACGATCGCAGCCCAACGCTGCAGTGGGAAACAGAAGCGCTCTGCAGAAGTAGGAATAAAGCACTCCCCAGGCGCTAGGAGTAAAGTTCTTGAAGTCCTTAGGGATAAAGAAATGAAGCAAAAGATCCCAGGGGCATAGCTGGGCCCATGGAGGCCAGCACACAGGGCCCTCCAGCAGGGAGGCAAGACCCCATGGCGGTTCCTCCTGGGCCCCAGCAGCAGCAGGCCCCCTCGAGTACAGGAACAAGTGAACATTTTTATGGGGTCACAGCCCCTATATTTATCACAAAATCCCTTTGTGTCACAGCACAGGGCCTGGGGATACTAGTCAGAACTGGTTTAGGGGGTATTTGGAGCACTTGGTTTTGCCAAGCTCCTCTTCCCCTTTGTCAGGTGGGGGCTCAGTGATCAGACACACCACAGGGGGCGGAGCCAGCATTGTACAGCCTGGGCACAGTCCTTTTCAGAGTCAGGGTATTTCTCCTCCCACTACTCTCAGCCCAGGTGTCCCATTTATTTTTATTTTTTTGCATATTTATATAGCGCGAACTCGACCCGAAGGTATTGGAGCGCTTTACATAGCACTGTATTTACATTACACATTCAGGCACAGGCAGATTAAGTGATTTGCCCAGAATCACAGGATGTGGACGCGACCTCGAGGCTCGAACCCTGGTTTCCTGCACCAGAGGCGGCAGCGCAGCTGACGGACCACATCCTCTCCCCAGGGTCAGTCAGCTCACCCTGCTCCTCCTGGAGCGACCCACACCTCTCAGCGCCTGTCAGTCACATGCCAGACATGCAATTCACATCAGGTAGGCAGACACACAGCACACAGAAATGCCAACTTCAAAAAGTGGCACTTCTCCACCAGTCACCATAAATCTGTGCACACCATTGCGTAGCATTTATCCTCACGAGTTCATACATACTAAACTCGACCCTGCACTCCTCTCATACCAGGAATTACCATGGACACACTTATCCCCCATGCATTCCTATGGTAGGGCAGGCCAATCTCACCACACATACACAGAGAGCGCATGCACTTTACACTGGATCACAGTGCTAAATTGCCCAGAGGCCTAAAACCACTACCACCATGTCAGAGCTTAAGGCAAAAAGTTCAGGGGTGAACCTGCCAAAAAGGGCCAAGTCCAACACAACCCCCTTCCAGCCAAAACGCAAGGCAGACCAATCACCACCGTGATGGGCTTCCCTGCTTGAGGCGATAGAACACGGACGCGGGCCCGCACTGCAGGGACACCCTCCGGTTCTACGCCACTCTGAACCCACGTGGTTCCCTCTGAAAAAGAACTTTCAGGCCCAACTAGGCTAACCCACTGGTACTCCCTAGTTGTCCACGGTCAGGACCAGGCCCTAGGCCACCCAGACGTTACTGGTCCTTGCCAATTCACAGAGTGGGGGCAGTAACCCCTGGCATCCAATAGCCATTCTCCACTCTCCCTCTCAGTGTAGTTCCAAACTACCACTGATCCTTCAACCTAGGGTCCGCACCCTCAGGCTGACCAGAGGTCCCGGGCAAAGCGTCTCCTCACCCTACCTCTACTGCTGGGGTTGCGCACTCTCCCAGGAGAAGCACTCTCCAGAACACAACTCTCCCACCAGTTCAGGACCTCTCTCCATCAACTGGCCTACCACCTCGGATCCACATTCACCGGATGCACCGGGGTCAGAGGTGAGGAATCCCTCGATCTGTATCCCCTTCCAGAGTTCTGCACCCTCCCACTGTAGATCAGGGTCCCTTCACTTAAGATGGGCCCCACCTGCTGTCAGGGTAGTACTACCATACTCAGCCAGGGACCCTAAAGATCCCGTCTAGGCCTGCACCACCCCTTCTTGGAAACACAGGGTCTCTTCACTTAAGATGAGCCCCACCTGTGTTCACAGGGGTACCCCTAGAAGGCAAACCGGCCAGGATGCTGATTACAGCCACCCTGCTATCCAGGTTAGGAAGTACCTGCTCCTGGCTCCCCAACCCAGGGACGGTACCCTTTGGTCAGATGCCCGGCGAACCATGACTTCACGGGGAGCACGCATGCCCGGCCCTGAGGGTGACACATAACTAATGTGTCGTGTGACAGTCTGCCTGACGCAGATCTCACGACCTCCTGTCCATCTGACAGTGCGCGAAGATCCCCCAGGGCAGAAGTGGCGCCACCACGGTCAATCATTGACGACTCAGTCCTTCTGACTGGCCCCTGACCCACTGGCTCCCACTGGGGACTTTTTCCCCCCTCTCACCCCTCACTCTGGACCTCTGCATCCTCCCAACTGGAGTGGTACTGCCAGACACCAGAACTGCTGGATCTCTGCTTACAGACGCTCCACGTTCTCCAGACACTAGGAGATCCTCATCAAATGGCCTATCAGTACAGCCTAGGCTCCCAACCTGGTGTTCCCCTAAAGAACCATCCAGGCTCTGAGACTGGGTGTCGGGCACCTTGAGACACGCAGTCCCACACTCACTCCTTCTCCTCTGAGACAGGACGTGAGTCCCTACACCCCTCCCACTACACTGGGACCTAGCTGGGCTACTCTGAACCTCTTCCACCACTCTGGGCTGGAAGACACCTCAGCCACTCCTTTTGGAATCACTCCCCAATGCCTCTTCAGATCCTCTAACACGGGGAGGTCCCCCACAAAGAACAGTCCAAAAGGACAGACTAGGTTCCTTTCCTGATGTTCCCTCTAAGAACCATCCAGTATTGGAGACTGAGGTTGAGGCTCGGAATAAGGCCCAGTCTCATACCTTCCTCACAGGACAAGATGTGAGGCCTTGCAACCTTCTCACTATAATGGTACGTAGTTGGGTTCCTCTGAACCATCTCCGCCACGCGGGTTGGGAGACACCAGTACCATTCCTCTAGGGTCATTCCCCCATGCAATTTCCCTGCAATCAAATCAAAGAACTCACACCCAATCGTCCAGTGCAACACACCACTCATCCAAATACGCCCGCCCCAGACTGGTGAGACAGTTCCTCACTGCCCCTGAATCTCAACTTGACCCCCCTTTAACCGGGAACCAGGTACCATACTCTGGGAATGGGACTTCATGCACTGGACTCACTTCTGCTGCCACCACTGGATCACACCCTTACTGGTGAATCCAGACAACTCACACTGCACTTAGGGGATAATCTACCCTCCCGGGCTAGTTACTCCATACCAATTAGGTCACCACTGTAGGCCAACCCTAGAACCAGTAGATTGCACAGGGGCAGTCACTCCTTCAGCATCAGGCCAACCCAAGAACCAGCGCAATGGCTCAAGGGTAGTCCCTCCTTCAGCTTCAGGCCAACCCAAGAAATAGCAGTCTGCACAAGATTAGTCACTCCTCCAGATTCTCTGGTTTCTGTCCTTGGCAGGTCACCCAACTCATAGTGCACAAGAAACACATTTAAAAAAGAAATGACACTTAAAACAAACTTAGACACAATAATCCCTTTCCATGTGACTATCTAAAATGCAGAGTTTTGTAATGCAGCCAGTTGTCGCTGTGGTACTGCGCAAATGCAAGTCCTATCCTCTCCGTTGACAACCAATGTTAGAAATGGGATCTCTGGTTGGCTAAGGCTTGCGCCAAAGCCAGACGGAGACCACCACTCTGGTCAGGGCAAGCGAGTTACACGCCAAAGATAACCCCTGCTCACCCCCTTGGTAGCTTGGCATGAGCAGTCAGGCTTATTCCGGAGGCCATGTGTAAAGCATTTGCGCACATACACAGCAACAACATCTCAGGCACACCACAAAAGGAACTCCACACAAGGTTATATCAAAAATAGTCTTTTTATTCTCATAACACATTAGAATAGTACTCACATAATATACATTGTGCCACCTGGCACTAGGTCATATTTACAAGGGATTATTTACACCTGACAGGGCCCACTGGACCACTGTCGGAACCATCACAAAGCAAACTTAGTAAAAGTCAGACATATCACAAACGTACAACTAGTAATCACTGGTAACCACTGTACTCAGCATCAGCCTGTAACATAAACCACATTATGCACAGCATCACATTAGGCGCGAATTACATTTTGCGCCAACCTCACCAGCATAAACCCATTATGCAATCATCTCGTAAGTATAAACGCATTAGACCCTAAGCATAACTCACATTAGGAAATAATCTCAATGGCATAAGCATATTATGCAATTAACCTCATACCTAAACCACAGTAGAGGATAACTCAAACATGAACACAGTATGCAAACCTCATAATCATGAAACCACATCTAGAGGTATCAATCAGGGTGCGTAAATCATACTATATCAAATTACATTTCCTAGCACCACATAAATCACATTAGGGCCTGGCACCCTATTAACCTAATAGTCCCCCTGGCCAACTGGCCATCTCTTAGGGGCTCAAATGCCCTATGTCCAAAAGTCAGGGCGTGCTGCCAATGCAGCAGAAGTCAAGGGTGCGCAATTTGCGCATACCTAAACGTTGCAGCTGGCACTAAGTGCTGCGCAGCTGTGAAAGTATGGGGAAAAGGTGTTCATCTCACTCCTAACTCAAAAGACATGTCCCCAAAGAATAAATGGCCTAAACGTGGCAGCTTCCCACTACTTGGTGGGCAGCTGTGAAGCAAGTGAAGGCCTGTCACCTCTGTGCCTCCCGTCCCACTCAGGGACACTTTCTCAATTGTGCCGAATTCGTTCACTTTCCTAAAGGGGGGGCCCGGCACCTCTGTGCCCTCTGGGCCCCCATGTGACTCTCAGGACATGTCACCCTCGTTGGGGCGGCCCGCTCACTTGCGTGACCGCCCAGTTGCCGACAATGCACCTCGATCTGCCCCCGAGACTCTGGCCCTTTGGGGCTCCCACATGCACAAAAAGAACTTGCCCCCAAAGAACTGTGGCCCTTCTGGGGCTCTCTTAAAACACATCTGCCCTCTCGTAGGAGCGGCCCGCTCTCTCTCGCGGGTCCGCTCAGAACTAGGGACTGGGACGGCAAGCGGCAGCTTCACTCACTGGGGCTTTGCGTGGGGACTCTGCTCCTCTCCCGGTCGTGCTGCGGCTGCCTGCGGGACTCCCTCTTCACTATGGGAGTTCCGCCTGGAGTATCTCTGGGTTGCGACCTCACTGCTCTTCACCCAGGCCCCCTCCTGGGACCCGGGATTTCTCCTTTCCGTCGGGAAGCACTTCTCTCGCGGCGCAGGGCTTCCCTTCACTCCTGGGAGCCCCGCGCTGCCGTCGGTGGCCTCGGCCGCCTTCTCTCTTCACCCAGGCCCCCTCCTGGGATCCGGGACTGTACTGCACATCATGCAGGGCTCTCACCGGCATACGGGAGCCCTGCTCACTGGCGCCATGTTCGTGGCACTCCCTCTTCTGGTTCCGTCCGTCAGGCCCCGCCCAGGGAGCCCGCGGAAGGCGGTGGAGATCTCGTTCTCATTGGCAATGAGGGGTAGGCTTCCATCTTCCTAAAATCATATAAAGCGGGGTGGGCACCTTCTAGGGCGGACAACGCGGGGTGGGCACCCGCACCCAATAGAATAAATCAGGTGCGACCATGACGCGGGGTGGGCACCCGCTGGAAGTCAGCAAAAGTGGGGGAATCCCTACATCGGGATTCCTTAGAAGATGATCGCAGTCCAGCGCTGCAGTGGGAAACAGAAGCACTCTGCAGAAGTAGGAATAAGGCACTCCCCAGGAGCTAGGAGTAAAGTTCTTGAAGTCTTTAGGGATAAAGAAATGAAGCAAAAGATCCCAGGGGCATAGCTGGGCCCAGGGGAGGCCAGCACACAGGGCCCTCCAGCAGGGAGGCAAGCCCCCGTTGCGGTTCCTCCTGGGCCCCAGCAGCAGCAGGCCCCCCTCGAGCACAGGAACCAGAAGTGAACATTTTTATGGGGTCACAGCCCCTATATTTATATCACAAAATCCGTTTGTGTCACAGCACAGGGCCTGGGAATATCAGTTAGAACTGGTTTAGGGGGGATTTGGAGCACTTGGTTTTGCCAAGCTCCTCTTCCCCTTTGTCAGGTGGGGGCTCAGTGATCAGACACAGAACTGGGGGTGGAGCCAGCATTGTACAGCCTGGGCACAGTCCTATTCCGAGTCAGGGGATTTCTCCTCCCACTACTCTCAGCCCAGGTGTCCCATTCAGCCTAGCTGACTCACCCTGCCCCTCCTGGAGCCACCCACACTTCTCAGCTCCTGTATATCACAAGCCAGACATGCAATTCACATCAGGCAGGCAGACACACAGCACACAGAAATGCCAACTTCTAAAAATGGCACTTCTCCACCAGTCACCATAAATCTGCGCTCACCATTGCGCATCATTTATCCTCACGAGTTCATACATACTAAACTCGACTCTGCACTCCTCTCATACCAGGAATTACCATGGACACACTTATCCCCCAGTCAGGCCAATCTCACCACACATACACAGAGAGCACACACACTTTACACTGGACCACAGTGCTAAAGCGCACAGAGACCTAAAACCACTACCACCATGTCAGAGCTTAAGGCAAAAAGTTCAGGGGTGAACCTGCCAAAAAGGGCAAAGTCCAACAGCGGGACATCGTGGACAAGGTGAATACCGTCGGAGAGCACAAGAGGTCAATGGACGAAGCCAAGAGGCGATGGATTGACATCAAGCAGAAGACCAAGGAGAAACTCGCAGCCAACCAGAAGGCAGCAATGCAGACTGGAGGTGGGGGCCCAGCGCCACAGCTCGTACTGGATGACATGGAGGAGCTGGTGTCGACAGTCATCAGTGTGGAGACTGTGGCCGGAGACGGGGGACCGGACACTGCTCGACAGGACACAACACAACCGCAACAGGATGAGTGACCACCAGGTACTGTGTGGACGGGTGGAGATTGCCACAATGGCACACATGCACAATCAAGCAGAGCACAGTGCACACCCACAACGAATCTGGGTCATGGCCCTGATCTACAGACTGTCTCAATGCACAATGCCATGCTGTCTGAATGTTAACATGTACCATGTGGCTACATCATGTGGACACATTGTAGTACACCATCTCCCCTTCACATTGCAGGGGCACCATCAACACCTCCTGCAGAGCGGTCCCAGCCACTCTTCATTGATGACAAGGAGGACACTCCCAGCATCAACCCCCAAGCCCTCCAAGACATCATTGACATCACCCGCAACTCACTTCCAGGATCCGGGCAGTCCAGCTGCATCAAGGAGACCCCACCCACTACCCAAACCACTCAGCAGGAGGCACCCACAGCCCCGGCAGTCTCCCAAGACCCCCAGGAACAATACATGGCCTTCCAACGCCGTGTGCTGGAGGGCCAGAGGGAGACGGCTGAGCAGGTGATGGTGGAGTTCCACATCATGGCTACCAAACTGGACGCCATCCATGGGTGTCTAGGTCCCATCAGGGACCAGCTCCAGTCCCTAATGGCACCCACGGCCCGCTCCATGGTCTCCAACGATCCCTGACTGACATCGCTGGAGTCATGACGTGGAGGGAAGAGCACCTGTCCACTCAGAGTGCTTCCAGCGATCCCAGCCATGAGCTGGCACACATGCGGAGGCTCATGGAGGACATGGTGCGGATGGAGGCGGATAGGTTGGCAGCCCCCGCTGCACATCAACGAAATGTAGCTTGGATCTACCATGCCCTGCAGATCCTCATCATGGCATTGCTGCCACAAGGCGTGGTGCTGAAGAATACTGCTGCCCCCACACCATCCACTTCTCCACCCCCTGGTGTGTCAGTGCCTCATAGTGCGGCAGGGGTATCCACTCCGGCACCTGATGTGTCACTGCCACACAGTGCGGCCAACAATCCTCCTCCGGCCCCTGATGTGTCAGTGGCGCACAGTGCCGCAGCCGGTACTGGAACACCCGCAGGTGGGGCAGAGCACACATCCGAGGACGTGGATGGGTTTGTGTTCAGAAGTAGGCACTAGCATTCATTTTCATCACCTGGCCTGTTTCTGCTTGGTGCAGCACATGGCCCCATGACCTTCCATTGGCCCCTGATACAATCCGCTGCACTCACCTTGGACCGCGACCAGACTGCCATATCCTGTTTGATGACCAATGACACGGCGACCAGACTGCGGACTGTACCCTTCCTCTTCCGCAGTACTTGTCATCCCCGGATGGACTCTGGCTGTCCCTCCACGGGCCCATATTGTGTAGTGTGCTTGGCATGGCCCTGTGCCGCTCCAGCTGCAAAATTCCACTAGATGTGCAATAAACATTCAGTAATGCACTGCTGTGTCATGTCTTTTATCATTCATGTATGAATGTGTGGATAAATGTAGGGACAGCGATTTCCCTTACGTCAATGATGCTCATCTAGTGGGATGCCAGTCACAGTGTGCTACATTGCCTATCGTGTTCCAGGTGCCATGGACACTACAACAAGGGACAACCGCATTAGTCACTTCCTTGTCCGGACATGGACTGAACCACACCCAGAGCCCCCGAGTCATTATTGCAAGCCCTGCGCTGGTCCGGCGTACGCCAGGCCAGACCACTCCGCTTACGCTCCAAGGGGGGGCCCACATGGCTACCTGTCGCTGGCGTCCTCGCTGGTGTTGTGCAGATCACTGGTCTAGTTGTCAGCATGTCACTGCCACTCCTTGATGGCAGGTTTGCACACACACCACACCCATCTGGCACAGGTATCACAGGCCATGTGACCCCGCAAATATAAGGGGCCGACAATGTCACATTCCCTTCTGCTGGTGGAGACTTGATGATGGATGCTCCACGGTTCTCAATCATAAAGCGCCCATGAGTTGTTGTGCACAGGGTTAGTGGCACCCAAAGCCTTGCGGCCATCACGGGCCTACTACCACGTGGCGCTGACTGGGGTTGCACATGGTTAGTGGCACCCAAAGCCTTGTGGCCGTCACGGGCCTACCACCACGTGGCGCTGACTGGGGTTGCACAAGTTTAGTGGCACCGAAATAGCTGAGTGGGTGTGCAGCCTGCGATGATGACGTGTGCACCGATGTGGTCTCCGCCATTGATGACTCAGGACTCAGCACCATGTGTGGGACCTGCTGGACCGCGGGGTGGGTCTGCATGATTTGGACCATGCCATGGTGGCAGGACTGGGGCCTGGAGCTTGCATGGGCATATGGTGTGCCCGCTGGTGGACACATCGGTGGCAGCAGGTGAGCAGTGGGGTCTGGGTGTGCAGGGGCAGTGGGGTCTCTCTCTCCCTCTCTCCCTCTCCCTCTCCCTCTCCCTCTCCCTCTCCCTCTCCCTCTCCCTCTCCCTCTCCCTCTCCCTCTCCCTCTCCCTCTCCCTCTCCCTCTCCCTCTCCCTCTCCCTCTCCCTCTCCTCTCTCTCTCTCTCTCTCTCTCTCTCTCTCTCTCTCTCTCTCTCTCTCTCTCTCTCTCTCTCTCTCTCTCTCTCTCTCTCTCTCTCTCTCTCTCCCTTCCCTCTATCTCTCTCTCTCTCTCTCTCTCTCCCCTCTCTCTCCCTTCCCTCTATCTCTCTCTCTCTCTCCCCTCTCTCTCCCTTCCCTCTATCTCTCTCTCTCTCTCTCTCTCTCTCCCGTCCTTTCCTTTCCTTCCCTCTCTTTCTCTCTCTGGCTTTCTTTCCTTCCCTCTCTTTCTCTGTATCTCGCTCCTTTGATGTGCGCATGACACACGTCCTGGTTTTGTGCTTTCTTTTCCAGGCTGTGACGCCGATATTGTCCCTGATGGACCCGACTGGAGTCTTCCGCATTGGTGTTTTGTGTTGTATTTCAATGAAGTTTTTGGTTATTACTGCAGTGCTGTGTGACTGTTTCTCATTATTCTGGCCACACATGTGTGGTTTTTTTGGGGAATGTGTGTCATCATGCGCTTTTTGTGGCTCTTGTGTCGTGCACGGTATGTGTATGTCCGGGCTGAGCTGGAGGGGCTGGGGGTGCTTGCGGTGGGTGCTGAGACCCTCATGGGTTTCGGAGCTGCATGATCATTGTCTCCATGGCATCTGTAAGTCTTCAGGTGTGGCTCTTGGCTGGGCTCCCTTTCATGCTGTGGGTAGTCATCCTGCTTAACACCAGCAAAAGGCAGGTGTTAAATCCCTGGTGCTACCGTGGCTTATTGCCTGTTTTTGGTTCGCTTCGTAGATCTGGCAGTTTGTTGTGAAAGTGGTGTTGTGTTTTTTTTGTTTGTTTTTGCACGGGAACGCCTACTGTGCATTTCATTAGGGTTAGTTGGTGGTGTCCAACGTGGAGATACATTTTGGTGCAGTTATCTGGGGAATACTGGCGTTGTCTGCAGTTTGCACCAGCTTGTGAGTGGGTTGTTAAATCTATCTCCACTTTTGATGCGTTAAGGTGGAGGTAAATCAGAGATAAGTCCTTGTGAATATACCACAAATTCTTTTGCCATTTCTACAGCAAAGTTTTCAAGTATAGGAATAGCACAGTGCTATCTATGGTGAGCTGTTAAATGACAGAAGCCATTTGTCACTCCACGCACAGTATGACAGCTTTGGATTGGTAAAATACCATCTAAGCCAGCCTAAAATGAATAAAAGCAACCCCTGACACGTGTTCCGCTGTCATTACAGCACTGCAGAGAGGTTTAGCATTGTCCAGACCCAAGGGAGCACCCAGTATAAGTCAAAAGAATACACTTGCAGGCATTGAGTGACGTAATAATTATGCAAAAAAGAAGAAGAGAAGTCTGGGTAGTTCCCAAGCTTAGGAGGAAGGCAGCTTCTGTATAGAGCACCCTCAACACCAGCGACACTCTAGATTTGCTCACCTCAAACGTCTGCTTTTCTATCAAAGTATGTAAGCATAGGATTAGCACAGTGCTATCCACGCTGAGATATAAAGGGACTTAGGGGCATTGTTGAAAATTGAAACAGCGATGTGATTAAGCATTCACTAAAGACATGAATTCCCCTTACTTAGAACTAGTTCCTCTTCTTATGTTGACTAATATTCGGACTCCATTTTGTATTGTCGTGTTTCCACGTGCTCTGCACGAGATGAGTCCTATCTTCGTGTTAGTTGCTCTTGTTATCTGCCTAGTCTATAAATAGCTCCTTTGTCCGTCCGGCGCATGCCCAGACTTGACCACATCTGTTATCAGTTAATCCTTGCTTGACCATGTTTTCGCGGGCTCAGGAAATTGGTTACTCCGCCCACATATTGATTCTGTATCGAAAATGTCCATAAAAGGTAATGTTCTTTGCCTCATGTTGTATCCACCCACTTATGAGCCCCACTGTTGTGTATAAAAGGGGACTGTGTACGCAAGTTCTTTGTGCTACTCTATGCAATACTGAAGAGTGTTGTATAGGTTGTAGGACCACCCTTAAGGGTTAATAAACTTTGTCTTTGTACTTTGCAGTTTCCGTGCCAACTTCCTTGTTGTTTCCATTACAGGAGAGCGAACCCTTGTATGCTGCGGGCCTAGCTGGGGCCTGCATTTATCAGCATATTCACAAGGAGCCATCACCGAGTTAATGGCACTTTATCGTAGCCAAAGTTGCGATAAATTTATAGCCCCAATCATAAGCTGGGGTTAACAGCCCACAGCACCATTTTATCCGCAATAGCAGCCGCAGAAAACATTGCCATAAATGACCCCTGCAACTATTGCTAATGAGATGCAGAGTAGGCGTTCCCGTGCCAAAAGCCACGACAACACCACACCTCAACATTCTCAATGACCAGACAGATCGGCGATAAGAACACAAAAAAGGCGATAAGGCGCGTTAGCACCAGGAAACTAACACCTGCTCGGACCTGGTGCAAAGTCGGACGGCAACCTGCACCACAAAAGGTAGCACAGCCCACAGCCACACCTGAAGAACAACAGATGCACCCGGGCAACTGAACATGCAGCTGGAGGGCCAAAAGGGCACCACCCCCAGGACCCCCCCTACCCGGCACCCCCCCCCGACCACAGACATGTCACATCAGCAACACCTAAACAAGTACAAAATAATCCGCATGATGTCGCACAATCACAACTGGTGACATGCATATGGTGTCACAAAAATGAGCATCACACATTCACTTCCGAAGCAACAAATGAAACTTTATTAAAAGGAACACAGAACTGAAATGAAGACACATGTTGGCTCCCCTGAGACAATCCATAGATCACAGCCTGCAAGACAAAAACCATGAGGAGAAGGTGTGTCCTGCGCACATCAAATGACAGAGAGAGCGCGAAGGAGAGAGAGAGGAAGAGAGAGAGAGAGAGAAGAAGAGAGGAGGAGAGAGAGAAGAAGAGAGGGGAGAGAGAGAGAAGAAGAGAGGGGAGAGAGAGAGAAGAAGAGAGGGGGAGAGAGAGAGAGAGAAGAAGAGAGGGGGAGAGAATGAGAGAGAGAGTGCCGCCCCTGCGCACCCAGGCCACACTGCTCACCTGCTGCCACCGGTGTGTCTCCAACCACTTGCCGGTATGTATTGCAGTCCACCAGGTCACACATCTGAGACAGACCTGTCATCTGAAACAGAGTCCAGATACATGATTGCCACAGTACACACAATTGCACAAGACAACATCGCCTGCTCGCCCCTGCGCACCCAGGCCGATGAACCCCAGCCCCTCCGGCCTCCCATCGGTTCATGCCCGCCCCTGTACACCCTGGCAAATACACCCCAGCCCCTCCCGCCACCCATCGGAGCATGCCCATCACTGCACAACCAGGCCTCACTGCTCACCTTTCACCACCAGCGCGCATGAAAGAGGTTCCACCACATGCCGCTGCAAGCCACAAGCCCGGGGCCCGCTGACATGGCAACCTCCACATCATGCAGCCCCGCTCCGCAGGTCACCAGGTCTCAAGTTTGGTGCTGGGTCTTGATTACTCCATGGCAGAGGACATACCAGTGCACAGGGCATCAACGCACGTTCCACACCCGCTCAGCCCAATAGGTGCCACTAACTCTGTGATCCCGGAAGCGACGCCACGTGGCGGTAGGCCCACGCTGCCCGCTGGCTCTGGCCTACACTGTGGTCCAGAAGGGCACACAAAACCTGAGCTGTCCGGACCACCGGGACGGGGCATCATCGCAGGCTGCACACCCGCTCAGCACTTCAGGTGCCACTACCTCAGTGCACCCAAGGTCACCGCCCTGTGGCGGGGTGCCTGTGCCGGCCGCAAAGCTTCTGGTGCCACTAACCCTGTGCAACCCCAGTCAGTGCCACGTGGTGGTGGGTCCGTCCCGGCCGCAAGGCCTCAGGTGCCATTAACCCTGTGCAACCTCAGTCAGCACCACGTGGTGATGGCTCCGTGCCGGCCATAAGGCCTCAGGTGCCACTAACCCAGTGCGTAACAACTCATTGGCCCTTTATGATTGAGAACCGTGGAGCGTCCGTCATCTAATCACCACCGTCAGAGGGGAATGTGACGTCGTCGGCCCCTTATGTTGGCAGAGTCACATGGCCTGTGACGCCTGTGCCGGATGGGTGTGGTGTGTGTGCAAACCTGCCCTCAGGGAGTGGCTGTGACATGCTGGCAACTAGACCAGTGACCTGCACACCACCAGCGAGTACGCCTGCGATGGGTAGCAATGAGGGCTCCCCCGAGGAGCGTAAGCGGAGTGGTGCGGCCTGCCGTATGCCGGCCCAGCGCCAACAATGACTCATGGGCTCTGGGCGTGGTTCAGTCCATGTCCGGACAAGGAAGTGACTGATGCTTGTGTCCCTGTTGTAGTGTCCACGGCACCCGGAACACAATAGGCAATGTAGCACCCTCTGACAGGCATCCCACAGGAGGAGCATCATTGACGCAAGGGAAATCACTGTTCCTACATTCATCCACACATTTATACATGGTTGATGAAAGACATGACACGGCAGTGCGTTACTGGATGTTTATTGCACATCCTGGGCAGTTTTGCAGCTGGAACTGTACAGGGCCATTCCAAGCACACTACACAATATGGACACGTGGAGGGCCAGCCAGAGTCCATCCGGGGATGACAATTACTGCGGCAGAGGAAGGGTACAGTCCGCAGCCTGGTCACTGTGTCATTGGTCATCAAACAGGATATGGCAGTACATGTCTCTGTACAAGGTGAGTGCATCGGAGTGTATTGGGGGTCAGTGGAAGGTCATGGGGCCATGTGTGGCACCAAGCAGAAACAGGCCAGGTGGCGGAAATGAATGCTAGAGCCTCCTTCTGAACACAAACCCATCCACGTCCTCGTCCCCGCATGTGTGCTCTGCCCCACCTGTGGGTGTTGCAGTACCGGCTGAGGCACTGTGTGCTACTGAAACATCAGGGGCCGGAGGAGGCTTGTCTGCTGCACTGTGTGGCAGTGACACATCAGGGGCCGGAGTGGCTGCGCCTGCCGCACTATTGAGGCACTGGCACACCAGGGGGCAGAGATGTGGATGGTGTGGGGGCAGCAGCATTCATCAGTGCCACGCCTTGTGGCAGAAATGCCATGATGATGATCTGCAGGGAACGGTAGATCCCAGCTACATTTCGCTGATGTGCAGCGGTGGCTGCCATCCTTTCTGCCTCCATCCGCACCATGTCCTCCATGAGCCTCCACATGTGTGCCAGCTCACGGCTGGTATTGCTGGAGCCACTCTGAGCGGACAGGTGTTCTTCTCTAAGCCTCATGACTCCAGCGATGTCAGTCAGGGCTCGTTGGAGACCATGGAGGGGGCCTAGACTACCACGGATGGCGTCCATTTAGGTAGCCATGAGGATAAATCCCACCCGCACCTACTCAGCTGGCTCCCTATGGCCCTCCAGCACACGGCGTTGGAAGGCCGTGTGTTATTCCTGGGGGTCTTGGGAGACTCCCGGGGTCGTGGGTGCCTCCTGCTGGGTGGTTTGGGTGGTGGGTGAGATGTCCTCGATGCAGCTGGGCTGCCCTGATCCTGGAGGTGAGTCGCGGATGATGTCAATGATGTCTAGGAGGGCTTGTGCGTTAATGCTGGGGTTGTCCTCCTCGTCATCAGTGATGAGTGGCTGGGACTGCTCTGCAGGGGATGTTGACGGTGGCCCTGCAATGTGAAGGGGAGATGGTGTATTACAATGTGTCCACATGTATGTAGCCACATGGCACATGTTGACATTCAGACAGCATGGAATTGTACATTGTGACAGTCTGTATATCTGGGTGATGACCCAGAGTCATTGAGGTTGTGCACTGTGCTATGCTTGATTGTGCATATGTGCCATCGTGGCCATCTCCACCCATCCCCCCAGTACCTGGTGGTCACTCACCCTGTTGCGGTTGTGTTGTATCCTGTAGAACAGTGTCCGATCCCCCGACTCCGGCCACAGTATCCACACTAATGACTGTTGACACCAGCTCCTCCATGTCATCCAGCACAAGCTGTGGCGCTGGGCCCCCACCTCCAGTCTGCATTGCTGCCTTCTGGTTGGCTGCGAGTTTCTCTTTGGTCTTTGGCTTGATGTCAATCCATCACCACTTGACCTCGTCCATTGTCCTCTTGTGCTCTCCGACGGCATTCACCTTGTCCACGATGTCCCGCCATATTCCATTTTTGGTGCCCAATGACATGTTGGAGGTGACGAACAGTTGTTGATGGTGTTCCATCACCTCCGTGACTAGGATCCTGTTCGCCTGTAGACTGAAATTCGTCTTCCTCTTCTTCTTGTCCTTGCCCTTCCCTGTCCCCGAGGTCCCGGGCAGGTCGTCCGGGGTGCTTGTGGAGTTGCGCTCATCCTCTGCGCCTGCTCCGGCTACCTCCATGGTGCTTGGGTGTTGGTCAGTTTGTGTTTGGGTATTTTTTCTACTTTTATGGTGATTTGTCCCGCCTACCAGGTGTGTATTGCAGGCCTGGTGCTGCCTATCTCTGATTTCATCATCGCGCTTTGGCCCATCGCAGGCTTTTTTGTGTTGTGGTTTGTGTTTTTATCTCCATCGAGGTGGTTGTATCGCGGACATTGTCCGCAGTGTTGGCAGACTATCGCATGGTACCGCCTTGTTGTGAATTGCACGTTAACACATGGTTATTTTCCCGCGATAGGCTGCGATGTGGAAAGTTGAGTTAACATTTTTTGCTGTTGTTTATCACACGTTCTTGTGAATATACCCCTAAGTCTTTTGCCATTTCTACAGCAAAGTTTTCAAGCATAGGAATAGCACAGTGCTAGCTATTACGAGCTGTTAAATGGCAAAACAAATGTATCACTCCAGGCACAGTATGATAGCTTTGGATTGGTAAAATACCATCCAAGCCAGCCTAAAATTAATAAAAGCAACCCCTGACACGTGTTATGCAGTCATTACAGCACTTCAGAGAGGTTTAGCATTGTCCAGACCCAAGGGAGCACCCAGTATAAGTCAAGAGAATACACTTGCAGGCATTGAGTGACACATACATTATGCAAAAAAGAAGAGAAGTCTGGGTAGTTCCCAAGCTTAGCAGGAAGGCAGCTTCTGTATAGAGCACCCTCAACACCAGCAACACTCTAGATTTGCTCACCTCAACTGTCTGCTTTTCTATCAAACTGTGTAAGCATAGGATTAGCACAGTACCATCCACGCCGAGATAGAAAGGGACAAAGGGGCAGATTTACAAGCCCCTTGCGTCATTTTTTCGCCGCTCTTGCGTCACTTTTTGTGACGCAGCAGCAGCGTAAAAATGCGGCCCATTTACAACGTGACGCATCTAGAGAGATGCATCACGTTGTAAAGCCCTGCGTCACATTATACCTGCGTCAGGTATAATGTATGCAGGGTGGGCGTTCCAACGCCAAAAAGCCTCATAGAAGTGACACAGTGAAATCTACAGAATTTCACTGCGCCACTCCTAGGAGGCCACTACATCAAATTCTTACTCCTGCTTGAAGCAGGCGTAAGGAGTGACGCAGCACAATGATGATAGGCCTCCCCTGCATTGCTGGAGTTGCGTCTTGCTTGCGACACCACTCCAGCAATGCGTGACTTTTGTGTCAACAGATGCGTCAGAAATTCTGACGCATCTGTCAATCCTTGCGCCATGGTGCGCTGTATTGTAAATTTGGGGCATCCATAGCGGCGCAAGGGTTTCTAATGGTGCCGCAGGGACAGTGACACATCTTTATAGATTCATCACTTTCTTGTAAATCTGCCCCAAAGTCTTTAAACATAGGAATAGCACAGTGCTATCCATGCTGAGCTGTTAAATGACAAAAGCCATTTACCACTCCAGCCACAGTATTACAGCTTTGGATTGGTAAAATACCATCCAAGCCAACCTGAAATGAATAAAAGCAACCGCTGACATGTGTTTTGCTGTCATTACAGCTCTTCAGAGAGGTTTAGCTTTGTCCAGAAACATGGGAGCACCCAGTATAAATCAAAAGATTACTCTTGCAGGCATAGAGTGATGCATAAATTAAGCAAAAAAGAAGAGGAGAACTCTGGGTAGGTCCCACGTTTAGGTGGAAGGCAGCTTCTGCATAGAGCACCCTCAACACCAGCGACACTCTAGATGTGCTCACCTCAAATGTCTGCTTTCTATCAAAGTTTTTAAGCATAGGAATAGCACAGTACTATCCACGCCGAGATAGAAAGGAACAACGTCTTTTGAAATTTCTACAGCAAAGTCTTTAAGCATAGGATTAGCACGCGCCTTATCGCCTGCTTTGTGTTCTTTTCGCCGATGTGGCTGGTCGCTGAGAATGTTGCGGAGTGGTGTTGTTGTGGCTTGTGGCACGGGAACGTCTACTCTGCATCTCATTAGCAATAGTTGCGGGGGTCATCTGTGGCGATGTTTTTTGCGGCTGCTATCGCAGGTAACCTAGTACTATGGGCTGTTAGTACCAGCTTATGAACGGGGCGATAGATTTATCGAGACTTTGACTGCAAAAAGGTGCCGTTAACTCGGCGATAGCTCCTTGAGAATATGCCCCTTTGTTCTTTTCCACCTCGGCGTGGATAGCACTCTGCTAATCCTATGCTTAAAAACTTTGATAGAAAAGCAGACATTTGAGGTGAGCAAATCTAGAGTGTTGCTGGTGTTGAGGGTGCTCTATATAAAAGCTGCCTCCCACCTAAACTTGGGAAGCTTAGCGACATTTCTCCTGTCATGTTAGGTCAGGAACGCCCACTTTGCATCTCATTAGAGATGCAAAGCTGGGTGTTGGGAATCCCCACGCTAAAGCAAGGTTTCACGCGATAAAATTATCGCCGCTTTTCGGCCGAAAACAGCCGCAAAAGCGGCGATAATTTTTTATCGCCAGCTTGTAAATATGTCCCAAAGTCTTTTGCCATTTCTACAGCAAAGTCTTTAAGCATAGAAATAGCACAGTGCTCTCCATGCTGAGCTGCAAAAGGACAAAAACCAATTACTACTCTAGACACAGAATTTCACCGTTAAATTGGTAAAATACCAACCAAGCCAACCTGAAATGAGTAAATGCAACTCCTGACATAGTGTTTCACTCTACTTAAAGCTCTTCACAGAGGTCTAGCTTTGTCCAGACAGAAGGAAGCACCCAGTAAAGTCAAAACAATACCCTTTTAGGCATAGAGTGACACATAAATTATGCAAAAAAGAAGCAGAGAACTCTGGGTAGCTCTCAGGTTTAGGTGGAAACTAGCTCCTGTATAGAGCACTTTCAACACCAGCGACACTCTAGATATGCACACCTCAAATGTCTGCTTTTCTATCAAAGACTTTAAGCATAGGATTAGCACAGTGCCTTCCACGCCGAGATAGAAAGGGTCAAAGTATTTTCCCATTTCTACAGCAAAGTCTTGTAGCATAGAACTAGCACAGTGCTGTCCATGCTGAGCTCTAGAATGACAACATCTAATTACCACTGCAGACAAAGCATTATAGCTTTGAATTGGTATAATACCGACCAAGCCAACCTGAAATGAATAAAAGCAATCCCTGACACATTGTTTCGCTCTTCTTTAGAGCTCTTCAGAGAGGTATAGCTTTGTCCAGACACAAGGGAGTACCCATAATAGGTCAAAACAATACGCTTTCAGGCATAGAATGACGCATAAATTATGCAAAAAAGAAGCAGAGAACTCTGGGTAGCTCTCAGGATTAGGTGGAAAGCAGTTTCTGTCTAGAGCACTTTGAACACCAGCGACACTCTATATCTGCTCACCTCAAATGTCTACTTTTCTATCAAAGTCTTTAAGCATAGGATTAGCACAGTGCTATCCACGCCAAGATAGAAAGGAGCAAAGTATTTTACTATTTCTACAGCAAAGCCTTTAAAAATAGGACTAGCACAGTGATATCCATGCCGAGCTGTAAAATGACAAAAGCCAATTATCACTCCAGGCACAGAATTACAGCTTTGAATTAGTAAAATACCAACCAAGCCAACCTGAAACGAGTAAATATGACCCCTGACACAGTATTTTGCTCTTCTTTAGAGCTCTTCAGAGAGGTATAGCTTTGTCCAGACACATGGGAGCACCCAGTACAAGTCAAAACAATAACCTTTCAGGCATAGAGATACGCATAAATAATGCAAGCAAGAAGCACAGAACTCTGGTTAGCTCTCAAGTTTAGGTGGAAAGCAGCTCTGGTATAGAACACTCTTAACACCTGCGACACTCTATATCTGCTCACCTCAAATGTCTGCTTTTCTATCAAAGTATTTAAGCATAGGATTAGCACACTACCATCCACACAGAGATAGAAAGTGACAAAGGGGCAGATTTACAAGAAAGTGACGCATCTATAGAGATGCGTCATTTTCACTGCGCCAACATGCCAAATCCTTGCGTCACCATGGATGTGCCATATTTACAATACGGCGCACCATGGTGTAAGGATTGACAGATGCGTCAGAATTTCTGACGCATCTGTTGACGGAAAAGTCATGCATTGCTGGAGTCGTGTCGCAAGCACGATGCAACTCCAGCAATGCTCAGGGGTGCCCTATGCCTAACATGCTGCGTCACTCCTTACGCCTGCTTCAAGCAGGCGCAGGGTTTTGACGCAGCATGGACGTAAAAGTGACTCAGTGAAATCTTGTAGACTTCACTACATCACTTTTACAGGGCTTCCTGCAATGGAACGCCCACCCTGCATACATTAAACCTGACGCAGGTTTAATGTGGCGCAGGGCTTCACAACGTGACGCATCTCCCTAGATGCGTCACGTTCTAAATGGGCCGCAACTTTTACGCTGCCGCTGCGTCACAAAAGTGACGCAACGGCGGTGCAAAAGTGACGCAAGGGGCTTGTAAATCTGCCCCAAAGTATTTTGCCATTTCTACAGTAAAGTCTTTAAGCATAGGACTTGAACAGTGCTGGCCATGCCGAGCTGTAAAATGACAAAAGCCAATTACCACTCCAGGCACAGTATTACAGCTTTGAATTGGTAAAACACCAACTAAGCCAACCTGAAATGAGTGAAAGCAGCCCCTGACACAGTGTTTCGCTCATTTTACAGTTCTCCAGTGAGGTATAGCTTTGTCCAGACACAAAGGAGCACCCAGTATAAGTCAAAACAATACCCTTTCAGTCATAGAGTGATGCATAAATTATGCAAAAACGAAGCAGAGAAATCGGGATAGCTCTCAAGTTTAGGTGTAAACCAGCTCCTGTATGCAGCACTCTCAACACCAGCGACACTCCAGATCTGCTCACCTCAAATGTCTGCATTTGTATCAAAATCTTTAAGTTTAGGATTAGCACAGCGCCATCTACGCCGAGATAGAAAGGGACAAAGTCTTTTGCCATTTCTACAGCAAAGTCTTTTAGCAGAGGACCAGCACAGTGCTGTCCATGGCGAGTTGCTAAATGACAGAAGCCAATTATCACTCCAGACACAGAAGTACAGCTTTGAATTGGTAGAATACCAACCTGAAATGAATAAAAGCAATCCCTGATACAGTGTTTCAGTCTATTTAGAGCGTTTCAGAGAGGTGTAATTTTGTCAAGACACAAGGGAGCACCCAGTTTAAGTCAAAATAAGACGCTTTCAGGCATAGAGTGATGCATAAATTATGCAAAAAAGAAGCAGAGAACTCTGGGTAGCTCTCAGGTTTAGGTGAAAAGCAGCTCCTGTATAGAGCACTTTCAACAGCAGCGACACTCAAGATCTGCTCACCTCAAATGTCTACTTTTCTATCCTAGTCTTTAAGCATAGGATTAGCAAAGTGCCATCCACGCCGAGATAGAAAGGGACTAAGGGGCTGATTTACAAGCCCCTTGTGTGACTTTTGCGCTGCAGTTGCGTCACTTTTTTGATGCAACAGCGGCGCAAACACTGCAGTATATTTACAACCTGACGCATCTAGGGAGATGCGTCGCGTTGTAAAGCCCTGTGTCACATTATACCTGCGTCAGGTATAATGTGTGCAGGGTGGGCGTTCCCACGCAGGAAGGCCTCGTAAAAGTGACTCAGTGAAATCTACAAAATTTCACTGCGCCACTTTTAGGACGCCACTGCGTCAAAATCTTACGCCTGCTTCAAGCAGACGTAAGTAGTGACGCAGTGTAGTGGGAATAGGCCTCAACACGCATTGCTGGAGTTGCATCGTGCTTGCGACACGACTCCAGCAATGCGTGACTTTTCCGCCAACAGATGCGTCAGAATTTCTGACGCATCTGTCAATCCTTGCGCCATAGTGCGCTGTATTGTAAATACGGCACATCTATGGTGGCGCAAGGGTTTCTAAGGGTGGCTCAGGGAAAGTGACGCATTTGTACAGATGCGTCACTTTCTTGTAAACCTGCGCCTAAGTCTTTTGTCATTTCTTCAGCAAAGTCTTTAAGCATAGGATTAGCACAGTGCTGCCCATGCCAATTTTCACTCCAGGCACAGTATTACAGCTTTGAATTGGTAAAATACCAACCAAGCCAACCTGAAATGAGTAAAAGCAACGCCAGACACAGTGTTTCGCTCTACATAGAGCTCTTCAGAGAGGTGTAGCCTTGTTCAGACACAAGGGAGCACCCAGTATAAATTAAAACAATACCCTTTCAGGCACAGAGTGATGCATAAATTATGCAAAAAAGAAGCAGACAACTCGGGGTACCCCTCAAGTTTAGGTGGAAAGCAGCTCCTGTATAGAGCACTCTCAACACCAGCGACACTCTAGATCTGCTCACCTCAAATATCTGGTTTTCTATCAAAATCTTTAAGCATAGGATTAGCACACTACCATCCATACAGAGATAGAAAGGGACTGTGGGGCATATTTACAATAACTGGTGATCCCTGCATATCAACAGGGATGCGCCAGCTATTGTGCGTCACAGCTGCGCCACCATGGATGCGCCGCATTTACAATGCGGCGCACCATGGGGCAAAAACGGCACAGATGCGTGACGCATCTGTGCCGTAAAAGTGGCGCATTGCTGGAGTTGCGTCGCAAGCACGACGCAGCTCCAGCAATGCTCTGGGGGGCCCTATCTTGTGAATGCTGCATCAATCCATACGCCTGCTTCAGGCAGGCACAGGGTTTTGACGCAGCATGGGCCTAAAAGTGACTGAGTGAAATCTTGTAGATTTCACTCAGCCACTTTTAGGAGGCGTTCCTGCGATGGACGCCCCCCCCTGCGCAGGAACGCCTACTTCTGGCGCAGGGCTTTACAACGTGACGCATCTCCCAGATGCATTGCGTTGTAAGTACCCCGCACCATGGCCCAGGATTTGTGCCGCCGCTGCGTCCCAAAGTGACACAATGGCGGCGTAAATGAGGCGCAAGGGGCTTGTAAATCTGTCCCAAAGGGGCAGATTTACAAGAAAGTGACGCATCTGTATAGATGCGTCGCTTTCCCTGCTCCACCCTTAGAAACCCTTGCGCCGCCATAGATGCGTTGTATTTACAATACTATGGCGCAAGGATTGACCGATTGTTGGCGGAAAAGTCACGCATTTGCTGGAGTCGTGTCGCAAGCACGACGCAACTCCAGCAATGCGTGTTGAGGCCTATTCCCACTATACTGCGTCACTACTTACGCCTGCTTGAAGCAGGCGTAAGGTTTTGACGCAGTGGCGTCCTAAAAGTGGCGCAGTGAAATCTTGTAGATTTCACTGAGTCACTTTTACGAGACCTTCCTGCATGGGAACGCCCACCCTGCATACATTATACCTGACGCAGGTATAATGTGACGAAGGGCTTTACAACGTGACGCATCTCCCTAGGTGCGTCACGTTGTAAATAGGCTGCATTGTTTGCGCTGCTGTTGCGTCAAAAAAGTGACGCAACTGCAGTGCAAAAGTCACGCAAGGGGCTTGTAAATCTGCCCCAAAGTATTTTGCCATTTCTACAGTAAAGTCTTTAAGCATAGGACTAGCACAGTGCTGGCCATGCCGAGCTGTAAAATGACAAAAGCCAATTACCACTCCAGGCACAGTATTACAGCTTTGAATTGGTGAAGCACCAACCAAGCCAACCTGAAATGAGTGAAAGCAACCCCTGACACAGTGTTTTGCTCTACTTAGAGCTCTTCAGAGAGATATAGCTTTGTCCAGACACAACGGAGCACCCAGTATAAGTCAAAACAATACCCTTTCAGTCATAGAGTGATGAGTAAATTATGCAAAAAAGAAGCAGTGTAATCTGGGTAGCTCTCACGCTTAGCTGGAAAGCAGCTCATGTATGTAGCACTCTCAACACCAGCTACACTCTAGATGTGCTCACCTCAAATGTCTGCTTTTGTATCAAAGTCTTTAAGCTTAGGATTAGCACAGCGCCATCTATGCCGAGATAGAAAGGGACAAAGTCTTTTGCCATTTCTACAGCAAAGTCTTTAAGCATAGGAATAGCACAGTGCTGTCCATGCTGAGCTTTAAAATGACAAAAGACAATTACCAGTTCACGCACAGTATTACAGCTTTGAATTGGTAAAATACCAACCAAGCCGACCTGAAATTAGTAAAAGCAATGCCAGACACAGTGTTTCGCTCTACTTAGAGCTCTTTAAAGAGGTATCGTTTTGTCCAGACACAAGGGAGCACCCAGTATAAGTTAAAACAATTCCCTTTCAGGCACAGAGTGACGCATACATTATGCAAAAAAGAAGCAGACAACTCTGGGGACGCTCTCAAGTTTAGGTGGAAAGCAGCTCCTGTATAGAGCACTCTCAACACCAACAACACTCTTTATTTGCTCACCTCAAATGTCTGGTTTTCTATCAAAGTCTTTAAGCATAGGATTAGCACAGTGCCATCCACTCAGAGATAGAAAGGGACAAATTATTTTGCCATTTCTACAGCAAAGTCTTTAAGTATAGGACTAGCACAGTGCTGGCCATGCCGAGCTGTAAAATGACAAAAGCCAATTACCACTCCAGGCACAGTATTATAGCTTAGAATTGGAAAAACACCAACCAAGCCAACCTGAAATGAGTGAAAGCAACCCCTGACACAGTGTTTCACTCTACTTAGAGCTCTTCAGAGAGATGTAGCTTTGTCCAGACACAAGGGAGCAACCTGTATAAGGCAAAACAATACCCTTTCAGTTATAGAGTGATGCATAAATTATGCAAAAAAGAAGCAAGGAAATCTGTGTAGCTCGCTTAGGATTCGTTTAGGTGGAAAGCAGCTCCTTTATGTAGCACTCCCAACACCAGTGACACTCTAGATCTGCTCACCTCAAATGTCTGCTTTTGTATCAAAGTCTTTAAGCTTAGGATTAGCACAGCGCCATCTATACAGAGATAGAAAGAGACAAAGTCTTTTGCCATTTCTACAGCAAAGTCTTTTAGCATAGGACTAGCACAGTGGTGGCCATGCCGAGCTGCAAAATGACAAAAGCCAATTATCACTCTAGGCACAGTATTACAGCTTTAAATTGGTAAAATACCAACCAAGTCACCCTGAAATGAGTAAAAGCAACGCCAGACACAGTGTTTCGCTCTTCTTAGAGCTCTTCAGAGAGGTGTAGCTTTGTCCAGACACAAGGGAGCACCCAGTATAAGTTAAAACAATACCCTTTCAGGCACAGAGTGACGCATAAATTACACAAAAAAGAAGCACAACTTCGAGGAGGCCCAGGAAGATAGTGTTGCTGCAAAAGTTCACAGTGTCCAGGGGTCATGGTTCCACGTCACCCACGACAGCCACGGGCCTCTGCTTTGCTGTGAACTCAGGGTAGCCTCGGGGAAGTCTGGAAATCTACCTCTGGGGATGCAGAGACTTCGGCATCTGGCGGGAGCATCAGAATTGCAGACTGGTCAGTTGCTTCTTTGGTGCCTGCCAAGCAGGGGAGTCACTCCTTGACCCCAAGGGAGATCTCTTCAGTCTTCTAGTCAGGATAGAACATCGAAGGCCCAGGATGTACGTTGCAGAGTTTCGTCCAGGGTAATCTAAAGTCCTAGGGACTGGATTCCTATACGTATAGTAAGTTTAGGGGATGGACTAACTCTAAGGCCCCACCTATGGGTGGGCCAGGAAAGAGGGGTGGTTACACCCATTTCCTTTGTCCAGTTTCACGCCAGAGCAGTGGCAGGTAGCCCCTGCAACCGGTTTGAACTGGAGTATGCACAGGGACACCAAGTGTGCCCCCAGTGCAGGACTTCAAAGCACCAGAGAGTGCTTCCGCCCAGCCCCAATACACATCAGCCTGTCTGGGGAGGTGGGGACACCTCCCCGTGACAGGAAACCTGTTGTCCAGGCCTCCCCTGCCGGAGTTTCGGTCAGCAGCAGGAGGCCAGACCAGTGTCTGTGGCAGAGGCATCCATTTCGTGATGCCAGGGCTCAGGAAAGTCCTACCGGGTTTAGCCAGTGTGAACATGTCTCTCCCACTAGAAGGGTGGAATGCTACCCCCGCCGCCAGAACTGGCGGGGGGGGGTAGTATTCCAAAGTGTTTGACACCAAACATGACATGTTTTGATGCAGCCATCCCAAAGTTAGCATTTACCGCAAGGTTATAATGCACTTAAGAGTATATGGTATGGCTGTATCACAGAACAGCCATAAGGAAGTATTTCCGAAAGCTGCAGAGGGGCTCAGCTCATGCTTGGGCACCCTCTCACATAAAACCAAGCACTCTGCCTTCAGGATTGTCAAGGCCTGCCATAGGAGTGGCTTATAGGTTTGTATATGTGTGTATAGGGTAGTGATATAGGTAGCCTATACCACAGTAAGGGGTGCAAGCACACCCTTACCCAGGCTGCAGTAGCAGACCTGTGGTGTCATTTTGGAGTGCTTCCCAGGGGTGGCAAAATATATGCTGCAGCCCCTGGTAGGCCTCTGAGGTACCTAAGCCCTAGGTACATAGTATACCATATACTAGGGGCTTATAGGGCACTCCAGAATCCAATTAGCTATGTACCTAATGTACATGGAAACCCTTTTAGAGAGGAAGCAGCTAGGCTTTGGTCCTGATTAGCAGGGCCACAGCCAGACTAAGGTTGAAAAACAGTGAAACACCTGCAAAAAGTGGGGGTACCCATGTGAAACAGATCCTACTCTCCTACACTGCTCACCTCGAATGTCTGCTTTTGTATCAAAGTCTTTAAGCTTAGGGTTAGCACAGCGCCATCTATGCCGAGATAGAAAGGGACAACGTCTTTTGCCATTTCTACAGCAAAGTCTTTAAGCATAGGATTAGCACAGTGCTGTCCATGTGAGCTTTAAAATGACAAAAGCCAATTACCAGTTCAGGCACAGTATTATAGCTTTGATTTGGTAAAATACCAACCAAGCCAGCCTGAAATTAGTAAAAGCAACGCTAGACACAGTGTTTCGCTCTACTTAGAGCTCTTTAGAGAGTTGTAGCTTTGTTCAGACACAAGGGAGCACCCAGTATAAGTTAAAACAATACCCTTTCAGGCACAAAGTGACGCATAAATTATGCAAAAAAGAAGTAGGCAGCTCTGGGTAGCTCTCAAGTTTAGGTGGAAAGCAGCTCATGTATAGAGCACTCTCCACACCAGCAACACTCTAGATCTGCTCACCTCGAATGTCTGCTTTTCTATCGAAGTCTTTTAGCATAGGATTAGCACAGTGCCATCCACGCCGAGATAGAAAGGGACAAAGTCTTTTGCCATTTCTACAGCAAAGTCTTTAAGCATAGAGCTAGCACAGTGCTGTCCATGCCAAGCTGTAAAATTACAAAATCCAATTACCACGCCAGTCACAGGCTTACAGCTTTGAATTGGTAAAAACCGACCAAGCCAACCTGAAATGAATAAAATCAACCCCTGAAACAGTGTTTCTCTCTTCTTAGAGCTCTTCAGAGAGATAAAACTTTATGCAGACATAAGGGAGCACCCAGTATAAGTCACAACTATACCCTTTCAGGCATAGAGTGATGCATGAATTATGCAAAAAAGAAGCAGAGAACTCTGGGTAGCTCTCAGGTTTAGTTGGAAATCAGCCCCTGTATAGAGCACTCTCAACACCAGCAACACTCTAGGTCTGCTCACCTCGAATGTCTGCTTTTCTATCGAAGTCTTTTAGCATAGGATTAGCACAGTGCCATCCACGCCGAAATAGAAAGCGACAAAGTCTTTTGCCATTTCTACAGCAAAGTCTTTAAGCATAGGGTTAGCACAGTGCTGTCCATGCTGAGCTGTAAAATGACAAAAGGCAATTACCATGCCAGGCACAGTATTACAGCTTTGAATTGATAAAATACCAAGCAAGCCAAACTGAAATGAGTAAAAGCAACTCCTGACACAGTGTTTCGCTCTACTTAGAGCTCTTCAGAGAGGTATAGCTTTGTCCAGACACAAGGGAGCATCCAGTCTAAGTCAAAACAATACCCTCTCAGGCATATAGGGACGCATAAATTATGCAAAAAAGAAGCAGAGAACTCTGGGTATCTCTCAAGTTTAGGTGGAAAGCAGCTCCTGTGTAGAACACTTTCAACAGCAGCGACTCTCTTGATCTGCTCACCTCAAATGTCTGCTATTCTATCAAAGTCTTTAAGAATAGGATTAGCACAGTGCCATCCACCTAAACTTGAGAGCGACCCTGAGTTCTCTGCTTCTTCTTTGCATAATGTATGCATCACTCTATGCCTGAAAGGGTATTGTTTTGACCTATAATGGGTGCTCCCTTGTCTCTGGACAAAGCTATACCTCTCTGAAAAGTTCTAAGCAGAGTGAAACACTGTGTCAGGGGTTGGTTCTACTCGTTAAATGTTGACTTGGTTGGTATTTTACCAATACAAAGCTGTAATACAGTGCTTGGAGTCGTAATTGGCTTTTGTCATTTTACAACTCGGCATAGACAGCACTGTGCTAGCCCTATGCTTAAAAACTTTGCTGTAGAAATGGCAAAATACTTTGTCCCTTTTTATCTCAGCCTAGATGGCGCTGTGCTAATCCTATGCTTAAAGACTTTAATAGAAAAGCAGACATTTGAGGTGAGCAGATCTAAGGGCATATTAGCAAGCTATTTATTGCCGTGTTAGCGGCACTTCCGTGCTTCTAAAGCGTTTTTTTTCTTTACGCCCTATTACCAAGCTGTTTCTAACAGGCGTTAGCGACAGCTTTCCGGTGATAGAAGCCGTTTATTTAATTGCCTTTAATGCCAGTGATAGTTAGCACGAATGACATGCAAAGTAGGAGTTCCTTCACAAAATGTCTTGACAAATGTCACTAACGCCACATCGCACTATTAGCAATGATGGCGTGGACCCACTAAGCGATAAAAAAGTTGTGCTAAGGGCCTTTGGCTGCTGGAACTTAAGACCAGTAAAACGCTGGTCTAAAAATGGTGATAAAGGGAGGTATATAAGGGAGAGTAGCTCAGAGCCCCATCTGAAGACCCACTGACGCCATGGAGGTACTAATCATTCAGCTTGAAGCCCCACGAAGGCAACAACCGCCACTGCCACCTCCCCCAGGACCACCACCGTGGCAGCGCCAAAGAAAAGAGCGGGCCCTGCACAGACGTCTTAGCCTCGCAGACCTAACACCAGAGGATGTCATTGCCCACTACAGACTCAAAAGGACATCCATCTAACTCATCCTGACCCTGATAGCCCACAGGCTGATGCCACCAACACAGCGGAGAACCAACATCCCTCCGCAGACAAAGCTGCTGGCTGTGCTGCACATGTTGGCCTCTGGGACCTTTCAACCAACCATGGCCAGAGTCTGCGGAGTTTCACAGGCAGCCTTTTCAATCTTCCTCCCAACTGTCTTGGATGGCATACTCAGCCTGATACCCCAGCACCTTCAGTTCTCCAACACTGTGCAGGAAAAGATTGAGACCAAGCAAGGCTTTCACACCATAGCCAGATTCCCGCAGGTGTTGGGGGCAATTGACTGCACACATGTACTATTTGTGCCCCCTGCAGACAGCGCACACATATACCGCAACAGAAAACACACCCATTCTATGAATGTGCAGGCAACAGTGGACCACCGGGGACTGTTCACCAATGTCATAGCCAAGTTTCCAGGGTGTGTGCATGATTCCAACATCTTCCGACAGTCCATCATAAACCAGCGCTTCCAGGATGGCACATACGGAAATTTAGTTCTTGCTGGTAAGTACTAACTTAATACACAACTTGCCTCAACTACACATACAGGCAACTCACAATTGTGAAAATGTACATGTTACAATCTCACACACAACATGGCAATCAACGTGCCCAATTACCAGACCCAACAACACAAGGAACTGTGGGAACTGTGGCTAGCTATGTAGACAAACCATCCCCAAAGGCTTAGCCCTCTGCTACTCATTAGCAACAGTGGGGAGAGGTGGGAACCAAGTATGTGCGACGGAGGTACTCGATCCATAAGGAAAGTATGTACACACGGCCCAGTGTATCAGGGTTGTGCTGGGCAGTCGGGACTAAGTTGAGCGCAGACCTGGCCATGTGGGCATATAATGTGTTTCCGTAGTCCAGCCTGATGGCAATGACTGTGTCGGTGACTGTCTTACCTTGACTGGGGCAAGTGTGTATGCGCAGTTGGAGATACATGTCAGTAAAATGCGGTCTGGAGCCATTAGTGATGACTGCAGCATTGTGGGTGTTGCTGTTGATGGTGGTGTGTAATATCTCCTTGGTGACTCAGCTCCACTAACTTTGTGTGGGTCCGCATGTGGTCTAGGGTGGCTTGGGGTTGACCGTTGAGGGAGTGTATGCGTTTGTGGTCACTACATGTGCGTTTAGTGGGCTTGATGAAGTAGACAAACTTTACACATGCAAAGAAGATGTCAAAGGTGTGCCCTGCATTGTGGCTCAGTGTGGTGAAGATTTGGGACAGTCTGATGTCAGCAAACATTTCCCAGAGTGTAGTGGATTTTGAGGAGCCGTACTATGTGAGTTGGAGGCTCTGCTCAGGAATGAGTACGTAGTCCAGGGAGTGGACGGCGTGGCGTCTGATGATGTTGATGGTGTGGGTGAAGCGTTCCTGCCCTCAGTGGGCCCTGCAGCCGAGGGGGCTGCTGAGTGTTGCTTTGTGGCAGCTCTGGACATGAAACTGCATGTGTTCTGCGGTGGGGCAGGTCTGGCGGCAGCATCAGAACTGAACGTGATCCGTGTCTGGTGTGGCCTATTGGTATTTATACGTTCTCATGGCATTGACTGCGAGGAGGGTTGATGAGTGCTATCGCTAGACGGTAAGAGAGCCAGGGTGCCTGTTAGTGTTTGTGTTAGGTCTGCGGATATGCCCAAATGGCCTTAACATTGTTGCGCAGTAGGAGTGCCAGTGATGCAACCGCGCAGCACACACAATCAAATTGGCCCGGGGGAGGGAGGATCAACTGTGAGGTAACGTAATTAGCATTGATGCTGGTAATTAGTCAGAAGCGACACATGTCTAACATGAAATCCAAATGAGCACAAATCACACACCACAAAACTATCAACACTAACAACACAGCATGCATAACCAATAATGGACACATCTCTCCATCACATTTTACAGGTGATCAAGGATATGCACTCTGCCCGTGGA
Organism: Triturus cristatus; assembly: GCF_964204655.1. Classification (NCBI taxonomy): domain Eukaryota; kingdom Metazoa; phylum Chordata; class Amphibia; order Caudata; family Salamandridae; genus Triturus; species Triturus cristatus. Next base: position 741,389,442 of record NC_140593.1, read on the forward strand.
TGATGACACCCCTCAGAAACCTCACCAACCAGGCCCAGAGGCAGTATGATACGGCCAAAGACGCACCCGGTCCATTGTGGAGTGCACATTTGGCGTGCTAAAGTCACGTTTCCGTAGCCTGGACATCACAGGTCGCAGACTGCTGTACAGCCCCAAAATGGTGAACAAAGTCATCATAGCATGTTGTGTATTGCACAATATATGTGTGCGCACCAATGCTCCATGGATCTAAGTGCCTGCTGCACTGGACAATGACCAGGATGATGACAAAGATGAGGCAGGTGGAGCACACCCCACAGTTAATGCAGCAGGAACTGCCCAAAGGAACCGAATAATAAACAATTTCTTCAACTGAGCACGTCTCATTTTGACAGTCCCAATCAAATGTATATCAGTGCAAAATTACCCCAATCACGGTTTTTGCCGATGAAAAACACAACACACATACCCTTTCTGCATGTTACTCTCCTGCATAAGTACATCACTCTGAAAAGTGTACGTTGCACAATAAGTGCAAATAATATCACAATACTCAGTTCATGGTGGGAATGTCTCCTCAGTACAGAGATGCTTTTCAGTGTGTCAACTGTGCAAAAATAGAGTTGTCATGGTGTAAATTATGGTACCAAAATCAAATATTTTGCGTGTCCTATTGTGTAAATCATGAAATATAGGTTGTTCTCTGTGCCAACATCTTAATTGCAGGGTGTGCTTTGTGTTAAATGATTTGAGTGTGTCCGTTGTGTTAAATAATGAAATTTAGGGCGTGAAATGGGGTAAAGAGATGATAAATGGGCGTGCAATGGGGTAAAAGATGAAAAATGGGCGTGCAATCGGGTAAAAGATGAAAAATGGGCTGGAAATGGGGTAAAAGATGCTTTTTAGTGTGCCATCTGCAAAAAGCTTGGAACCTACTTCCATCTCAAGATCATAAACCTCTACGACAAGTTTGTGGACCACACACTGGACGCAGCAGCCGGCCCACCCGCACCCTTGAGACACCAACCAGCCCCACCATCTCCAAATGGACACCAGGCATGGATGAAGACACCGCCTCCACCATGAAAGGCATCCACTCAGGGCCCGCACAGACCCTTGGCCCCCTCACATCTACCACAGAGCCGCATCTGCCATCGCACACCAACCACTAGGCAACTTCAACACCACCTTCAAAACATGCACCTTCACAGACGACTGGAAGCGCGCAGAAGTCATGCCCCTGCTCAATAAGCACACAGCTAACCCCACCGACCTCAATAACAATCGACCCATCTCGCTCCTCACCTTCGCAGCCAAAGTTGCAGAGAAAACAGTCAACAGGGAACTGACACGATTCATCAAAGAGAAAGCCATCCTTGACCCGTCGCAATCCGCATTCTGAAGCAACCACAGCACTGAGACTGCCCCACTTGGTGCCACAGACGACATCCACACCCTCCTGGACCAAGGACACTACGCAGAACTCATCCTACTCGACCTTTCTGCAGCCTTCAACAACATCTCCCACCGCACACTAGTCACCAGACTACACAACGCAGGCATCCAAGGTACAGCCCTGGACTGGATCCGATCAGTCCTCACCGTAAGAAGGCAAAGGATCAGACAGACACACCTCATCTCCGAACCCACGAAAATCACCTGCAGAGTCCCACAGGGGTCATGACTGAGCCCGACCCTAATCAAAATCTACATGGCCCCCCTCGCAGCCATCATCCAACAACATGGCCTCAACATCCTATCCTCCACTGACGACACCCAGCTCATCCTCTACCTCACCAAAGACCCCACCACCGCCTATATCAACCTTCAGAAAGTAATGCAACATGGCGCAGTCTGGATGACCAAAAGGTGCCTGAAGCTCAAACCCGAGAAGACAGAAGACCTCGTCCTAGGAACCACCCCTTCAGTATGGGACAACACCTGGTGGCTGATGGCCCTCAGAAGACCACCTCCCCCCGCAGACCACCCCAAAAACCTCTGCATCATACTCAACTCATTACTCAACATGAACCAACAGGTTAACGCAGTCACCTACAGCTGCTTCAACACACTCCGCATCCTCTGCAAGTCCTTCAAATGGATCAACCTGAGTCAAGGAAGATAGTCACCCACGCACTCATCACCAGCAGTCTGTACTACGGAAACACACTCTATGCCGGCATCAATAAATTCATACTCTGCAAACTCCAGACAATACAGAACACCCCCACCAGACTCGTCCTCTTCATCCCCTGGCACAAACATATCAGCAGACACCTACGATGACTCCACTGGCTCACTGTGGAAAAAATAGTCGGCTTCAACATCCTCATCTCACGCCTACAAATGCCTACACAGCAACAGACACAAATACCTCAATGACAGAATCGACTTCCACGTACCCAAAAGAAAAATCCAATTTACAAAACTCTCACTGGCCGAAATCCCTTGCATCTATAGAGCCAGAGAAGGCGGAAGATCCTTCTCTCACATTGCAGCCAAGACCTGGAACGACTTACCGGCAGACATCAGACACGCCCCCTCCCTGAACTCCTTCATGAAGCCCCTCAAGAGCTGGCTCTTTGGCTAACACACCCTGCACCTCGTGTCCCCCACGGGTGAGTAGTACACTTACAATTCCCCTGAGTGATTGATTGCTTTGTTGTGAAATATGCAATTATGGTGTCACCTGGGGTGAAAGTTGCAAATTAAGGTGTCATGTGTTGTGAAATATTATATTTAGGGTGTCATTTGTGTGCTAATCAAGCATTTTATGTTGTTATAGGGCTCTGAAAAATTTTTGGCTCGAAGACCATACATCTGTGTATGAACTTGCTCTTAGCGTGAAGATAACTTGATGATTTTTTCATACGCACGATGGCAAAATACATCGCTCAACACATTGTACAATACAAAATATTATTCATGAGCCTATTTGTGTACAGATTTTCCCCGCTTTGTCAAAAACGGGCCACAAAGAGACAGAAAGTGATGTCTGCATGCTTCCTGTCTACTGGAGTAGTGTTTTGCACTTTCAATTTCTCTTTAGAGCACATTGCTGGTGATTGTGGAGGGTGTTGGAGGTGTTTGGTGGTGTGTGCTGCAGTTTTGAGATTTGGAGAGTGTTTCTGTGTCCTGTGTCTTTGAAGTGTTGTGTACTTATTTTTTGTGTTTTTTTGTCTCTTGTCATCGATCTTGTTGGATGTTTGTATAGGGGTAGTTAACTTTCTTTGTTGTTATTGGGGATATTTTAGAGGGATCTTTTTTTTGGCTGTGGGCTCACAGGTGTGCAGGGAGATGCCGGCTGGGGGCAGGGAGGGCAGGATGTCCGAGGGGGCATTGGGGGGCTTCCTGTGGATGATTAAATTCTACCTGCCCTTGATGTTGGAGAGGGGAGGCCGTATCCTTCAAGGATACAATGTAAGTGTGCGGAAGATAAGGTGGGAGCATGTGCGGGTGCAGATGCTCCGGTTCCTTGGAGTGGACCGTACCGTGCACCAGTGGAAGCACTGCTGGCATGATTTGTTCACCCGTGAAGCAGACCTCCTGGACTACGTGGGAGTCATGACTGGCCTACAGGGTGGTAAGTACAAACTCCACATTTAATCGTGAATACTGTAACCAAAAAAAAGTAGGACGTGTGTGACACTGGTGTCAAACTGAAAAAAGGTTGCTGAGTGAGGTGGGAGACGTAATGCATTCATGCCTAATGTTGGCACATCCGAGACACAACGCTGCATCATATTGACCAGCATAGGGTGCTAGTCTGTGTTACCCACTATGCTGGAGCAACACTTAGCACTGTAGTGCCATAGCTGGCACACCTGCGCAAAAACTGCGTGCAGGATAAAGATTGTTTGTGTAACGAAAGGGTGACTGTACATGAACCATCCAAGGCATTGTTTATGTGAGCTGTGTGCTGGCCAAAAGGTAGTGTTAAAATGCTGTCCTCATAAATTGTGGTACGTTAGCTACTCTGGCCTGTGAACATAGTTACTGTGTGACAATGTATTTTATAGGAAAAAAGGGTCAAAGGAAATCGGACATCTCCAGATTGTCATACACCAACAACATCTGTGAAACTGCCTTGTGCGATCTGCAGCAATGCAATCGTACACAGAGCATATATAACATCATGTTGCATGTAGTAATGGGGCCTTGTGGATGTCTCACACTGCTATTATGTGCATGTTAGCTAGCATTATAGTCTTGTTTGTCCTAACTCAGCATTCACAGGTCTGGTGTGAATGGCAGTCAAAGTGGACCCAATCATGTAGCCAACATGAAACGCAACACTACAGTTACGTAGCATTTTCTATTATGGTGATGATTGGAATGAGGAATATGACACATGATTTAACGTCCGATACCAACACATATTTATTTTGTTTTCTCACAGATGGTCGGCCACCAATTACACAGGGGGACATCGACAGCTTCGAGAACCCACACGCCACTGGTGAGTTTGGACATCACATATTGGCATAGTGCGGTGTCATGGATGTCTGGGTCAAATGATCAACGTTGTAGTATGCAGTATGGGTGTGAATCACATGTCCCTCGCCTACAGTGTGATGATGTACTGTGGAAGTCAGAAGTGTGTACAAATAGGTAAGTGAAGGTTGAGCAATGCATTTGTCTCACAGTTGTAGCTTTGCCCATCCCCAGTCAGTGATACACATTGAAAGTAAGGTGCATATTATGGAGCCCCTATCGCCAACACAATGTCACTTCCAATGAAGTTGTGTTGGCCGATAGGGGCCTTGCATCATGACCAAGGCAGTGTTAATCCACTTCACGTGTATTAACGCTTCCTTGTTAATAAGGCACCCTTTCCCACTGTGTTTGGCGTGAAAGGGGCGTGCAGTGGGTGTTGCAGTTGGCGTTCCACAGCAACACCCACTGTATTTGACGCTGCCCCCTATGTACAATTACGGCGTTAATAGATGGCAGCGCACAAATTGACACCAGTGAAATCCTCATCGTAATTTGGCAAAATGAGGATGAATGCTTTTTTCTCATCATTTTTGCTTTTTCCATGTGCAGCACACATGGAAACAGCAAAATGACATGGTTTGTATATGTTCAGGAGGGTGGCCCTTCCAGTACATACAGAAACATTTTTTAATATTCCATATTGTAACTTTCATGTGTGTTGCACGAAGCAGCACACATGAAAGTTGCAACATGGTATTATAGAATTGATTATGTGCATGAAGGGGCACCTGCCTGTACAGAACCAAACCTCACCTTCACACACACACCCTTGAGTGCAAGGGTGGCTGCATTGGCGCTAAGTTGTGAGACTTAGCGCCATCGCAGGGGGAAACGCAAGTCTGCACCATATCCTTGATAATATGGTGCCGGCTTGCGTTTCCAAAGGGGCGAAGAGAGGCATTAAGCCAAGAAGGCTAACGCCTGTCTCCGCCACTTCCTTGTCAATATGTCCCTAGGTATATGGGTTCTGTCACCACAGCACATACCTGTGGATTGCAGAGCGCACTGATAAGAGAGGAGACATGTAAGTGGGATTGCTGATGACTATCAGATGACATGGAATACATGTTGTTAGACCTGGCATCCTTGGCGTGGTTTCCCCTGACTTTTTGCCTCTACCTCCTATATTTTTGACACTGTGCTGAAATTCGTTTTTGCTGGTTTAGATGCTTTGGGCACTTTGTCACTGCTGATCAGTGCCAAAGTGAAAGTGCTCCCTGGTTAAATTATTATTGTGATTGGTTATCCATGATTGGCATATTTGTTTTACCAGTAGGTCCCTAGTAAAGTGCACTGGGTGTGCCAAGGCTGGTGATTCAAATGCTACTAGTGGGCCTGCAGCACTGATTGTGCCACCCACATGAGTAGCCCTAAAATGATGTCTCAGGCCTGCCACTGCAGTGCCTGTGCGCAATTTGTTAACTGCCATGTTGTCCTGGCTAGTGCACACACTTGCCAGGCCTGACCCTTCCCTTTTCCTACACATTGGACACCCCTATGGTAGGCCCAAGGTACCCCCTGGACAGGGTGCAGTGTATGTGAAAGGTAGGACATGTTCTATTGTGGGTAACATGTCCTGATAGTGAAATACTGCCAATTTCGTTTTTCACTATTGAAAGGCTATCTTGCCCATAGGATAACATGGGGAATGCTGTGTAACATGTTTACCTGCATATCTTCCCATAGCAGCAAGATAGACATATGGAATCTGGTATCCCTGAACTCAGAATTTAATAACACATATTTTAGTGAAGATGTTTTTTAAATTCTAAGTTTGGATATAGCACTTTTAGAAAGTGGCTATTTTCTTGTTCAGCCTTTCTGTGTACCTCTGCCTGTTTGTGGATTGACTGTCTGGTTTGTGAGTGACAGGGGCTGGGGTGGCTCCAGTAGGCTGGGTGAGTCAGCACTATGCTGAATAGACCTATCTGCATGTAGAGTGGTGGGAGGAGTAGCCCCTGGGTCTGAATAGGGCTGTGCCTGTCTTCCACAATGCTGGCTCCACCTCCTGCGGTGCGTCTGATGGCTCTGGCCCACAGTCACAAAGTAAGAAGATGTGCACCTGCAGAGTGCACCCAGAACTGGTTTGGACTGGGTCCAGGACCCCCACACGTGAAGAACAAAGACTTTTGGGGTATAAATATCAGAGCTGAAACCTCTAAACTTTAGATTAGGAAAATCATTGTGATCAAGGAGGAATCCCTGCCAAAGAAGAACAGCCAGGAAGATTGTAGAAAAGTGCTGCCATTGCTGAGTGTCCGGAAGCTGACCTGCAGTTGCTGTTATTGCTGAGGAAGAGGACTAAGGGACTGTCTGCTGTATGCTGTGTCCCCCTTGCTTGAAGAGGAGCTGTGCTGTGTGCTTTGCCCCCTCTGAAGTATACCTGTCTCCAAGGGCCTGAGAAGAGCAGGCCTTCTGTTGGAAACTCAGGGATATAAATGTTTCTGGGAAGAAGCAATCATCTTGTCAGCGCAGAGTGCGTGTTGCTGCGCACTGACTGTGGCCTTGTGAACTTTGCCCTGCCTGCCCGTGTGCTATTGTCGGCACACAGCAGGGGCTCTGCGTGAGGTCTGCTGTGCCTCCAGCGCGAATCCCCCAGAGGACCGTCTCGGCGCTCGAGAGTGCGTGCCAATGCACTACATGAGACCTTAAACAAGGGGCCGAAATCACCGCCACCGGCCCGGTATGAGGAAGGAGAAGAGAAGCACTGTGTGTGGGAAAATCACCGCCGCCAGCCCGGGAGCCTCGCAAGCACTGTTTCCATTCCCCCACCGACGTCAGGGAAAAGCTGCGCTTGGATTGGACTCAGCGTGGGTGTTGCTTAGCAACGAGGGGCTCATCAGTTACAGGAAGCCACGCTGAGATCCAGGAAGCACGGAGTGCCCCAGCGATCAGCTGCTGCAGAATCGAAGGACGGAAGAAGACCGCACACCCAGGTAACTGCTCCAATCAGTTGACGGAGCGTAGCAGTGTTACCGTTGGGGAAGGGGAGTGCAGGTCCGCGGGGGAGCGCTCTCGGCCTCCCGCCTCCTTTGAAAGAAAGAGGCTGGGGCACCCAGACCAGCGGGAGAAGTTTTTGTCATGTCAAAGCCAATCGGGTGGCAGCCCATTGTTTAGAACAAGCCTGAAGGCTTTATGTGGTTACAAGCGAAGCACGCTGTGTTACGAGTGCAGCGGCGGCATTACCAAGGTACGCAACATGAGAGAAAGCGTCCTTGGTTACAAACGCAGTACTCTGTGTTACGTGCTACAGCATTTTGTTATTAAGGGAACCATTTTTAGAGTGACTTCCACATGCTAGCAACAAGGGCTCACAGCCATATTGAGCCTTTAAGTCTGTTTTATTCGAACCAGTACGTTTTAACAAAGAGAACATTGCTAAAGTGAACTTTCTCTACAAAAGAAAATTGCTACAGTGAACTTTTTATTAACAAACCATTATTAGAAGAGAGTTTATTTTTTTGTATGTTGGATTCATGTCGTTTTGACTCTGCCTAATCCAGATAAAGTGATTTATATTTTTATAAATAACTTGTGTAGCGTCTGTTTGTGGTGTTTCACTATATTACTGTGAGTGTTGGTACAAATATTTTACACATTGCCTTGGGGATAAGCCTGTCTGCTCGTGCCAAGCTACCAAGGGGGTGAGCAGGGATTATCAACATTGTGTTTCCCCCTTACCTTGACTAGAAGCAAGGGTCCCTGTTTGGACAAAGGTACTTAACTCTGCCAACTAGATACCCCCAGATGTACATTCCTTGACTGAGATGACTGTGCAAGTGTGCCCGATGATGCACAAGGAGGCAGTGCTTTTCAGTCCGTAAGTGCTCTGACACTGTTCGTCACTGTGAATTTGTAGGTATGCTGCATCCCATCTTCAAAGAATTGGCAGTGCGTAGCTTTGAGCCAAGCATATCAATTTCACGTTCCCCAAACACACAACAAAGATGGCCCTGTGATCTCATTGGAATGATTGGCCAGTGCAATGGTGTTAACAAGCTGTCTCCTTGGGGCCATTCTCTGATTGACTCTAGATCAGGTGTCGGAACTCCTCTGTCCCAATTGGTGACATTAAGCTGCACGCATTTATCACGCATGCTTTAGCTCTGCCTTCATTGCTGTGCCATATCTTTTACAATGCAGGGCTCGACAACACTATCTGCATTACTTATAACGACACTATAAGCATCATGACTCCAGGGTGCTGTTACACTAGGGAATGTATTGTGACTGTTTGCGTTGTAAAGGCCTGCATATTTTCATTCACTACGGAGTAAGATTAGCTGATACAAGACATGCATGTGTGAGTGAGAATTTAGAGGAAACAATGTTTCCCCCTCACAGCAGCAACACTTCACATATTGTGTAGTAGTGTTGGGGAGCGGGACAGCGACTCATGTATAAGTCAGCGTTCAGCCACACAACGGGTTTCCATGTGTGCTGCATGATGCAACATAGCTGAAAGTGTGAGTAGGGCTGTCCCAGGATTACTCCTGTGCAGGCAGGGTAACCTTCCAAAACATTAACAAGCTCTCCTGCACACCGACACCCTTGCACTCTTGTACAAGAGTGCCTGTGTTGGTGCTGACTTGATGAACTGCACACAGCTGGTGGGGGACACACAGGCCTGCACATGGGCATTGCCCATATCATATAGCACTGTGTCACAGGAGAGGATGAGGGAGGTGCTACACATGGAGGACTAATGCCTCCCTCCTCCGATTGCTTGTTCGTGTCACCCTCAGTCCGGGCATGTCATGGCACCATCGTTTGACACTCTCAGTCCCATGTGGTTGTGACAGTACATGTCCCATGCCATGCACTATCGTGCCAGTCTCCCCAGCATGTAGTCACTGATCCAGGCTTCAACATTTCATTGTCCAGGTCACTCTCTGACTTGACATAGTTACGCTGGAGTGTAGGCTCTCATGTTTGAATGATCTTGTATAACAGATGTGGATGGAGAACATTGACATAGTCTAAAGGACTCAAAATTTCCATTGTTGATATTTTACAGACAACCTGACGCCAGCCGAATAACATGCGTTCCAGGTGAGGAAGGACTGCTTCTAGCATGTCAAGAAGGTGGCAAAAGGGTACCGCAACATGGTGAAGAGCTCCCAGGAAGAACAGAAAAAAGGTACATGGAAGGCGGTGCCCGAGCTTGCAACAACTGGCACACAGGCCATCCCAGGCCTCTCTGGCAATAGTGGTGGGTCCCAGCCTGGACAGGTGTCCCATCCCACCAATGGCCACACCACCCCAAGGGGCAGTCCAACCTGCACCTGGCGATCAGGTGGTGCCATTCACAGTGAGGGACAGGAGGATCCTGCATGACAACAATGTTTTTCTGGCAGAGATCAGGCGAGAAATAGCAGATCTGAACAGACATATAACAGACATGAAAAAACACCTTGGACTGCCATGATTCCTGGACATGTTGGACCACATCCCCCTCTTTACCCTTCCTCCAATGTTTTGACTTCTGATATTAGGTAGTGTTAGGTTAGTTCTTTTAATTGTTAGGTAGTGTAGTTTTAGTGTAGGTTATAGTTAGTGTTAGCTTTTAAGGTAGTTTTTAGATATTTATTAGTATGCAGTATTTAGGGATAAGTTTCCTTTTCCTTTGGGTGGGTGGTTGATGTATTTGTTGTAAAAACATTTTTAAAACAATATACAGAAAAATTAATATTTGTGTAGGTTACATGTGTATGTAGTTTATGTATAGCTTAGATGTCTTTGTCCTGTCTCGTGGTGTGCCTTAAGGGTGGGAGGGAGTTGATGTCTAAGATATGTTGTTGAGTGTTTAGGATTAGTTAGGGTAGATAGTTTAGGTACGTAAGGATTTTCTAGTTAGATTAGATTTTAGTAGTAGTTCTAGTGATCAGTGTTAGTTTAGGGTAGTTCATTCTTTTTGCTGTTCTAATGAATGTTTACTATTTTGATTTTCTGCTTGCACTTATGTCAGGGATGATGTTGGGGAGTGTGGCTTATTCCCTTGCATGCAACTCATACAACCACTGGACAATCCATGGAATGTGTAAGTCTGGTCATGACATGTTACTTAGCAGGATGTTTTGTGTTAGGATACCTTAGATGTGAGCACAGTGAACTTGCATGGGTGACAGGGTGGCAAATAGGATTTACGGCCTAGTCTAGGGACAGTCGTTTGTGACGTTCTACTGCTTAAGTGTGACTCACGGAGTTGAACAGCACATTGTTGCCCATTTACAACACGACCTAGGGACATGGCATTGAGAGGAAATAGAGTTAGCTGCTGTTATCCATCATGGAGATGGATGTATGCGCCGGGTGCCACAGATTCCGTCTTACACCTGCATATCAGATGCTCCTGGCGCTAAGTCCATCTACATTGCACAGACCGTGGCACACTTGCTGCGTAGTGCCAGTGTGTCAGCTTCCTTAACACAATATGTTCCTGCGCATGGACGCTCAATCTCCGGGCCGTGCATGATTTAGTAAATTTCTGTGTCCATTGTGGACAACACATGGAACAACAGTGTTCCTGATTCACAAAAGTCATCTGAGAGTAAGTAATGACTTTACATTTTACGGTATTCACAAATGGCATTTAGGAATAGTGCAGTTAGGTATACTGACTTCACTTCTTCTAAATGCCTTTCATGACTCACTTCATTTGTCAAGTTATGATTTTGTCCCAGCTAGCTAAGGCTTTGGTGTGGGCACACTGTTCTGCTGCACACTAGGGGGGAAATGTTGCATTGCTTCCTGTAGTGACAGTGTCATAGCCACTTGTCCCAGCGGTTACTTCTGGCATTGGCTCATAGTGATGCCACCCTTGAAATGTTGGCCTTGCATCTGACAAAATGCTGAGTGCAGTGCACCAAACATCCCTAGACACATTGACTGATATGCTCATAGTGGTCACAGCATGAGAGGGGTCAGAATTTAGTAGGCATAGTGTGTCCACGGGTGGGGCGGATGTATGACGTTACAATGCGTGCTTTTACAACGCGTGCTGTTACAACGTAAGTTTTACAACGCAAGTGGATTTACAACGCATGCTTTTACAACGCAAGTCTTTACAACGACTTGCACTAGATGACGTGCTAACATTAGAAAAGTGTAATTTACTATTCCAACTCCAGTCCACATAACAGTAGGGAAGGTGTTGGGATAGTAAACTACACTATTTGTAATGTTAGCACGCTATCTAGTGCAAGTCGATGTAAAGACTTGCGTTGTAAAAGCATGTGTTGTAAATCCACTTGCGTTGTAAAAGTTTCGTTGTAATGGTAGAGCGTTGTAAAAGTTGCGTTGTAAAGGTTGTTCCCCGGTGGGGCTGACTCATGCCTTGCACTTTGGGGTCAGTCCCTATTTGCAAATCTACTTCACTAAGGCAGAAATTGTGGTTCCATATGTGTATGGTAGACATGTGCCCTTCCATGTCTTCATTAACGTGAATATGGTGCGCAACATCTTGGGATGTGACATGCAATGCGCACTATCACAACAGGCTTTGTCCATCCCGTAGAGTGTGAGTAGATATGCCAAGAGATATTTGTTTGCAATTGTTAAAGGGGACACTACTTGTGGCCTGCAACAGAGTTGGACATTTTAGCACAAATGTCTATTTCCTTAAGGGACGTGGGGCTAGGTTGGGATATTGCTAGATTGTTGTTTTGGAGCAATGAGGGCACAGCTAGTTCACACATACCCAGCCATCTCACTGCCTATCGGTGCCAGGTAAAACATGTACATTGCTCGTATTTCCCTTGGTGTACCTTCTGGTGGATTCAGTGTCCATACACTTTTTACAGACTTCTATACTTGATTGGTCATGGACAACACACATCTGTGTGATTTAATTATTTTTATTTACATTAAAAGGATGAAGACTGGACCAGTGCTTGGCCATACAAGCAAACATTGCATAGATGCCCGTTAGAGGGCCAGACAGAGTCCTTTGGTGGTAACAGGTCCAAGGGAAGAGGCAGAGTTCAGTCTGTAGGCTGGTTGCAGTGTCATTGTTAAGAAGAAAAAAATATAACAGTCCATGTGTAGGTCCAAGGTGATTGTCGGGGGACAGTGGAAGACAGTGGCATGATACTAAGCCCTGCACCAAGAAGAAACAGGCCTTTTTGCGTCAATGGATGCTACCGCTTTCGCCTTAGCACAAATGCACTGTCATCCTCATCTTTGTCCTCTGATCTGTCATGTGCCTCACATGTGGGTGGTGGTATAGTGGGTGCAGCACTGGGAGGCACTGACACATCAGGTGGCAGAGCTGAGGATGTCGAAGCAGCATTCATTGGCGCCAGACCTTGGAGCAGCAATGAAGTGATGAGCAGCTGCAGGGCATGATAGATTCCAGCTACACTGCGCTGGTGTGCATCCCTGGCAGCCATATCTTGTGCCTGCATCCGCTCCATGCTGTCCATTATCCGACGGATGTTGCCCAAATCCTGTCTGACATTGCTGGAGCCACTCTGACCAGACAGTTGTTGTTGTCTCAGAATCATGACTCCAGAAATGTCAGCCATGGACCGTTGGAGAGCATCGACGGGCTGTGGGTGTCCGTGATCTTCTGTATGTGGTCCCGGATGAGACTCAGACACCCACGTAAGGCCTCCTCTCAAACCCCACCCGCACTTGTTCAGCCATCTCCCGCTAGACCTCTAGCACACGGTGTTGGAAGGCCAGATGTGGGTCCTCGAGGTCCTGGGAGCCAGCTATGGTGGGAGGTGCTTGCTGCTGGTTGGTTTATGCATGGGGTGGGGTTGCCGCGATGCTGATGGGTTGCCCTGCTCCTGGAGGTGGGGTGTTGAAGGAGTCTAGCAGATTTTGAAGTTCATCCTGATTTATGGTGGGGTAATTATCCTTGTCATCAGTGAAGGTTGGGCCAGTCTGCTGTCCAGGAGGTGCTGTCTCTGCAATGTGATAGGGGAGATACAGTTCAACAGTGTTTTTCATGTATGATCATGCATTGGATGAGTTTACAAGCATACTGCAGGACAGTGTACATTCTGACTGCTTTTGAGGAGATGTCTATTTGATATGGGATAGTGATAATTTTGAGGACAACTCGGATGTGATATTGTTGTTGTACATTGTCATCTCACAGTTTAAATGTGATTGTACAATTTCTTAACACAAGCGGCACCAGTTGTGTCCTCTGTTCATTTGTGTGAGTAATGCAGTTTGTACCACATAGTTGTCAGTGTTGATGAGCTCAGATTTGTATGTGTGTGCACTGCATTGTATGATAGTGGCACCTGCAGCTTTGGTTTTACTGCCTGTTATACCTGTCAGGCAGTGAGCCTTTCACTTCTGTGCATTTACTATGCTGAGATGTTGCAAGCTGGGTGGAATATGGGTCTTGGTCAGATTTGGGAGACTTGTGCATTGTTTGTCATCAAATGTCTTGTTTACGTGCCGACCGCCCAGCAGGCAGGGCCGGTGGTGGGGTCGCCTTAATCGCCCGATCGGAATTGAACTTTCAATCACTTCCCTTTCCCCCTATCCCCTCTGTTGACTTTTTGGTTGTCCGTTCTCTGCTATCCTCCCCTCCTATTACTTGCCTATTAATGTACCGCCCTCCTCAGCCTTCGCCCTCATTCCTACCGGCATTTCAAGACCTGTTGGCCAACTTGGTGGTCAACTACGCCTCGGTCTTGGTGCTGGGAGACTTCAATTATTGGCCCTCTGACCCACATGAGTTTACGGCCTCTAAAGAATTCACTGAATCTCTCCTGTCTCTCAACTTTATTACGCATATAACTGTCCCTACTCACTCCCATGGGCATATACTCGACCAGGTCTGGTCCCTCAACCTCCCAGTGGCTTCGGCAGCAGTCTTTCCCTGCCCCTGGTCTGACCATGCCCTCATTTCCCTCTCCATTCTCCGCAACCCGGTATCAAAAACTCCGCATGCCAAAAACACCTGGGCGCGGAACTGGAACAAACTGGATTTCCCCTCCCTGACCTCCCTGCTTCGAAACTCCACTCCCACCCTCTCCGGCTTATCATCTACCTCTCAAGCCAAGGCCATTAACACCTGGCTGGCTGGTGGCTGTGATTCAGTGGCTCCCTTACGTCGCATTTCCATCCGTCGACCTAAGGATTCCAACAGATGGTTTAACGACCATTTGAAAGAGCTTAAACTGAGTGTCCGACGGGCGGAGAGGCAATGGAGGAAAAATTACTGTCCTTTATTAAAAACTCACTTCCTCACATCACTCGCCAAATATAAAATAGAAATTCTCGCTGCAAAAACCGCCCATTTCTCTGCAAAAATAACGGCCGCTGAAAATAAACCCAGGGAAATTTTTGGCATAGTAAATGACCTGGCATTCTCAGATCGAACCTCACCCCAAATCCCCCCCTCCCAGCCTCTTTGTGATCAACTCAACGCCTACTTCCTGGATAAGATTGTTACCATCAAGGCCAACATTCCACCACCTTCACCTGCATTCGTTGATCCTTCCCCTCCCACCGTTCAATGCCCTCTCACCTCCATTCCCCTCCTTTCTCAGGAATCCTTTCTGGAGATCCTTCCCAAAGTGAAGTCGGGGTCTCCGGCGGATGTCTGCCCGGCACGTATTCTGCAGCAAATTTACTCCTGCTGTTCTGAACCCCCATTCGCCTTCCTCAATAGCTCCCTAGCGCAGGGTGTAGTGCCCCCCGCGCTAAAGGCAGCTACTATAGTACCCATTTTGAAGAAACCTGGCGCGGACTCTTCCATCTCGGCCAACTATCGCCCCATCTCCTTGCTGCCCTTCTTGGGCAAGGTGATGGAACGCCACGTCACCGCGGTACTCAGCGCCCATATTGAGACCAACGGGGGGCTGGCATCTCGCCAGGCCGGTTTCCGCCCCAGACATTCGACTGAATCGGTTGTGGTCTCAGTCCTAGATAATCTCAGAAAGGGTTTGGATGATAACAAACACCAGGCACTGGTCCTCCTTGACTTGTCCGCCGCCTTTGACACGGTGGACCATACCATCCTACTGTCCCGTGTCAGGGCGGCTGGAATCGGGGGATCAGCCCTGGTTTGGCTCTCCTCCTTTCTGAGGGACCGCACCCAGGCAGTGCGGCTAGGCATCTTCTCTGCCACTCCCCTCCCGGTCACTTGTGGCGTTCCCCAGGGATCCTCTCTTTCCCCCCGGCTCTTTAATCTCTATATCTTCCCTCTTATCTTCGCGCTTCAGCAGCTGGAGGTCACCGTGTACAACTACGCGGATGCTCTCCAGCTCATCTTTGATCTGTCCTCCTCTCCCCTTTCTGTCTCTAATTTCCAGTCTACCATGACATTTATCAGGGACTGGATGAACCACAACCACCTTAAGCTGAACCCGGATAAAACCGAGTTGGTTCTCACCGGTGGTTCATCCAGCCCCTGGAACTCTCTCTTTTGGCCCCCCTCTCTTGGGCCCGCACCTTCCCCCTCAACCACGGTCAAAACACTGGGTGTCAAAATGAATAATCACCTCACCCTTCACCCGCAAATCAGCTCCGTGGTCTCCTCTTGTTTCCTCACTCTCCGCTCCATCCGCTCTGTTTCCCGCTTCTTTTCCCCTCAGGCACTCAAGATCATTATGGCCGCCCTGGTGATATCAAAACTGGATTATGCCAACGCCCTCTATCATGGCATTCCAGCTTACAGCCTGCGAAGACTTCAGTCGATCCAGAACCAGGCGGCCCGGCTGGTTTACGGCCTCCCACGCTACCACCATTCCACCCCCCTTCTCAGGGAGCTTCACTGGCTTCCCGTAAAAGAACGCTCCCTTTTTAAGACGGGCTGCATGGTCTTCCAGGCCCGCCAAGGCACTGCCCCCGCCTTTATTTCTACTTTAATCAAATCCTATGTTCCCACAAGAGACCTCCGGTCTTCCTCTAAGTCCCTTCTTCAGATTCCCCGCTTCACACGTAAAAAGTGGGGTGGGGCCAACTTTTCCACCTTGGCTCCAACCTTATGGAACTCCCTTCCTGACCATCTCCGTTCTGCTACCCAGTACCTCTCTTTTCGCAAAGATCTAAAAACCTTCCTCTTCAAACAGGCTTTCCCCGCTTAGCTCTCCATTCTTATCACTCTTGTCTCTCCCCTCAGTTGCCGATCCTGCCCACTAGCGCCAAGAAACCGCATGGTGTACGCTGCGCTTTAGAAATGTTTTAAATTACAAATTACAAATTACAATTACGTCAGGGGTTGTATGTACACGAGGATGTGTCAGAGTGTGACCTGCTCCTTTAAGGATGTGGTCCACACTCAGCCACCTCAGTGAGGTGGCATGTACCATGTTAATATGTTGGGCCTGGAGGCATAATATTCATCATGTACTGTCACTTGCCTTCTCATTGTGGTCACAGACACACAGCACTGCAAGGTACTGCACATGTGCATGTGTTTTGTGCAAGATTAGTTATGTGTGAGGAGGGCCCCTTTTAGGCACATTAGCAATGAGAGCCTACTTGCTGTTTCAACATGTGCTGCACTATGTAGTACACATGGACATCCAGGTAGCTTTGTCTATTGTGATTTGTCTTGTGTGCATGTCGTCCTTCATGTTTTATCTTGCATGCATTGCTTACTGCCCTTCTGTTGGCTTACCCGTTGTGAGTATGGTGCAGCGTGAGTTTCTATTGTTGTTTCTGTCTGAACAGACAGTGTCAACACCCATTACCCTCAAGGTTGACCCCACGTGTGGTGTGTAAGTGGTCCGTGATTTGAGATATGTGCATTTTCTAATGCCTATTTATGGTGCTCAGGCCTTGTCACCTCCACCCTCACAAGAGATGGAAATGGCAGTGTTTGTGTATGTGCCATGCAGTTGCTAACATGGATGATACATGCTGTCCTGTTTCTGGTATTCAATGCCTGGCTTAGCGTGCGGGTGAAAACTACCTGACTATTTGTTCACTGACACAGTTGACTTACCAAACAGTTAAGTTTAATTGCACACAATGGTGTGATGGGCAACTCACATCAGGACTGATGTGGAAGGCTGTTTTCTGTATGGTAGATCTGTACACTTGTGGGTGGAGGAGTGCAATTTGACCCAAGGGTTGAGGGTGCCATTTGGGCCTTGGTCATTAATTGTTGCAACTTTGCTATCCTTGCTTGTTGTCATACTTTGGCTGTCATACTGCTTTACAGGCACATTGTGGTTCTGTGAGTATGTCACACAGACAAGGCATGTAGTACATATTTGTGTGACACATTCCTGATCTGCATTGTCCACGTACTGTGGTGTTGTAAGCATAGCCCCTTGCTCATTGTATTCCATCGACCTTTGAGTGAAGTGTGCTGTTTGTGTGCCTGACCACCGTCTCCTCACTGATGACTCGTGACACCTGCTCCTCCAACTCATCCAGCTCTTCCTGTGGCGCAGGACTCCCACCTCCAGTCTGCTTTACTGCTTTAAGGTTGGCTGCTAGTTTCTCCTTGGTCTTGCGCTTAGTATCATGCCAGCGCTTCTTGCAGCCGTCCACTGTCCTCCTCCTCTCTCCGATGGCATTCACCTTGGACACAATGTCCTGCCATATTTAGTTTTTTTCTTGCTAATTTCACTGTGGAGGTGACAAACAGTTCTTGTTGGTGTTCAGTCACCTCCGCAATTAGGATCTGGTTTTGCTGCTGGCTGAACTTGGGATTTCTCTTCCTCTTGGCCTTCAAATGGGTCTCTGGCTGGTCCTCCTGGGGATTTGTGGGGTTGTTTGTGGCGTCTGCACTGGTTCCAGCTTCATCCATGGCTCCTCTGCTATTTTCAAATTGTTTATTCTGCTTGGTGGGCCTTTTGTACTGTATTTTCACGCTGAACATAAGAAATGCAGGCCTGGTGCCAATTAGCGATCGGATTCTGTCGCTCATTGGCCATCAGCAATTTTTTATACGTTAGCATGAGACTTTTTATCGCCGTCACGCTAAATATATCGCCGTCCATTTCCACCAGAAAAGGAAGCTATCGCCTGTTCACGGCGTGTTGCTAATAACCTGCTAATACGGTGATAGATTCCGGCGATCAATGGCGATAAAAAACTCTCATGCAACACGCAAATTGCGATAAATATAGCCATTTGTTGATAATATCACCCCTAGAGGGTCGCTGGTGATGAGAGTGCTCTATACAGGAGCTGCTTTCCACCTAAACTTGAGAGCTACCTACAGTTCTCTGCTTCTTTTTTGCAAAATGTGTGCGTCACTCTATGCTTGAAAGGGTATTGTTTTGACTTATACTGAGTGCTCCCTTGTGTCTGGACAAAGCTATACCTCTCTGAAGAGCTCTAAGTAGAGCAAAAACTTGTGTCAGGGGGGTTGCTTTTATTCATTTCATGTTGGCTTGGTTGGTATTTTACCTACTCAAAGCTGTAATACTGTGCCTGGAGTGGTAATTAGCTTTTGTCATTTTGCAGCTCGGCATGGCCACCACTGTACTAGTCCTATGCTTAAAGACTTTGCTGTAGAAATGGCAAAAGACGTTGTCCCTTTCTATCTCGGCATGGATGGCACTGTGCTAATTCTATGCTTAAAACTTTGATAGAAAAGCAGACGTTTGATGTGCGCAGATCTAGAGTGTTGATGGTGTTGAGAGTGATCTCTATAGGAGCTGCTTTCTACCTAAACATGTGAGCTATACAGAGTTCTCTGCTTCTTTTTTGCATAATTTATGCGTCACTCTATGCCTGAAAGGGTATTGTTTTGACTTATACTGGGTGCTCTCTTGTGTCTGGACAAACCTATACCTCTCTAAAAAGCTTTAGGTAGTGCGAAACACTGTGTCAGGGGTTGCTTTTACCATTTCAGGTTGGCTTGGTTGGTATTTTACCAATTCAAAGCTGTAATGCTGTGCCTGGAATGGTAATTGGCTTTTGTCATTTTGAAGCTCTGCATGGGCAGCACTGCCCTAGTCCTATGCTATGCGTAAAGACTTTGCTGTAGAAATGGCAAAAGACTTTGTTACTTTCTATTTCGGCGTGAATGGCACAGTGCTAATCCTATGCTTAAATACTTTGATAGAAAAGCAGACATTTTAGGTGAGCAGATCTACAGTGTTGCTGGTGTTTAGAGTGCTTTATACAGGAGCTGCTTTCCACCTAAACTTGAGAGCTACCCAGAGTTCTCTGCTTCTTTTTTGCATAATGTTTGCATCACTCTATGCCTGCAAGGGTATTGTTTTGCGTGCTCCCTTGTGTCTGGACAAAGCTAAATCTCTCTGAAGAGCTCCAAGTAGAGCAAAACACTGTGGGGTATATTCACAAGAACGTGTGATAACTACCGCAAGAGTAGCGTAACGCAACTTCCAATATCGCAGCCCATCGTGTCAACGTGGAATTCCCAACAATGCGGTACCATGTGATAGCCACCAGAGAACGCGTCAAATGTCAGAGGCGAAATCAATGCCACGCCGCTTAAATGCGAAGCGCGAATGTGAAAAATCATGCGATGAGGCCAATCGCGGTACAGAAATCAGCGAAGACCAGCCACAGGCCTGCAAATCACACACGTCTGGCGGGAAAAAGCACCATAAAAGCAAGAAAAACAAAACCAAGAAACAATTCAAACCGCGTAGCAACATGGATGGACCCGGACCGAGTGCAGAGGACAAGCCGAACACCACAAGCCCCACGGAGGACCAGCCAGGAACCCCGTGTTCGGGGAAGGGCAAGGACAAGAGGAAGAGTAAGATGGGGTTCAGTCCGCAGGAAGACCGGATCCCCATCACGGAGGTGACCGAACACCATCAACAACTGTCCAGCACCTCCACTGCGGCACTGGCAAACCAAACCGAAATATGGCAGACCATCGTCACCAATGTCAATGCAGTCGGAGTGTCGAGGAGGTCACTGGAGGAGGTCAAGAGGCGCTGGCATGAGCTGAAAAGGCAGACCAAACATAAGCTCGCCACCAACAGGGAGGCAGCAACGGCGACTGGAGGTGGGCCTCTTGCGAAAAAGGAGGAGCTGGATGAGCTGGAGCAAATGGTGGCCACAGTCAGCAGTGAGGAGACGGTGGCAGGATTGGGGGGCCTGGACACAGCACGATACGACCTGACCCAACAGCAACAGGGTTAGTAACGACCAGGGACGGGGGGAGATGGCCACAATGGCACACATGCACAAGTATGCGTAGCACACTGCACACCCACAATGACCGTGGAACATGTCCCTGATTGCCTTGGCACACTGCAGCACACATAGAAATGCCAAGTAGGCCTCCATCCACAATATGCACAGAGGGACCCCCCCCTATCACAAATATCACAACCGACCCATGCACATGTGCTGAATCCAGCAAAGCAGCAGCTCTGTGACCCACACTGACTATGCAAGTAACACTGCATGTCCGATAGCATGGCAGCAGCCCAAAAAAATGACATGGCCCACGAATTGAAATGGAGGTAGCCCAGTGCGGATCATATCCGTAAAGGAGCAGGTCACACTCTGACATGTCCACGTGCACACACAAACCATGCCGTACAATACACGAAGCAGACGAACAATGCACCAGGCCACAAAATCTGTCTGAGAGCACACATGTCCCAAGTCAAAAGCAAATCAGGCACCGAAAAGCACACAATTCAAAGGCACTCTGCCTCAAAGGGAGAAGGCCACACAAAAACAAAGCTGCAGTGGCAACTCCACCACAATGCAACACACACACATAGCAATCACAGGACATCAGCAACAACGGCAATGTGGTACAATGTGCAACACCAGCACCACAAGACAGAGCTCACAACAGGTTCCGCTCGTGCATAGTAGCTGTCCACTCACATCTGGCATTGCCTGACACAGTGTGATGACAATGAACGGGTACAACCACACATACGTCATGTATTCGGAAAACACACTGACTGCCATAGTCAAGTCAAGTCATGGGTATTTATATCGCGCACATATCACTCTTGCGAGTCTCATGGCGCTTGCAGGCCATCAAATAGCCAGCTCCCCCAAAACAGTCACAATGTACATTGGCATGCAGTCTGAATGTAAACATCTTCAAATAACATAACACGTGTATTTGTAAAGCGCACGTTCACCACTACGGGTATCTTGGCGCTGAATAACAGATGTTTATTGTTACCCAACTCAATGGTACTCATTTTATCGACCTCAGATGGATGAAAGGCTGAGTGGACCCGCCGGGATTTGAATCTGTGACCATGAGGTCGAACACAGGCCCCTGCAACAGACGCATTAGTCCACTGAGCCACCAGACCCGGCTTCAACAACATACATGTGAAACTCTGTTGACCTGCATCTCCCCATAACATTTCAGAGGGACAATCAACACTTACTGCAGAGCAGACCACAAACCCCATCATTGATGATGTAGAGGACAACCTGCACATATGTCAAGATACCCTCCAACGGACACTGGACAGCCTCTGCACCCCACCCCCAGGAACAGGGCAGGTCAGCTGTCTCGAGGTTACCCCACCACCTGCACAGACCACACAGCAGGAAACACACACCACCACGGCTGTCTCCCAGGACCCCCCCGAACAATACATGGAGCACATCCAACGTGTGTGGTCTTCCCAGGTGGAGTTGGCTGAACAGCTGCGGGTGGGTTTCGAGCTCATGGCAGCCAAACACTATGCCATATGTGGGTGTCTGAGTCCTATCAGGGACCACGTACAGTCCCTATCGGACAACCTCTGTCTGTACCATGCTCCGCCACAGACCTTGGCTGACCTCGCTAGTGCCATGAATCGTACACAAGAACTGTGTGGGCAGACAGGCACCAGCCATGACAGCACAGAGTTGGCACAGATGTGGAGGTCAATGGAGACCATGGAGCAGATGCATGCTGGAAGGATGTCTGACACGGATGGACACCAGTGAGTAGTAGCTGAGGACTTCAATGCCCTGCAGTACTTCATCTTGCCATTACTGTCACTGAGCCGTTACCAGATGACTGCAGTGGGAACATCGACACACACAGCTCCAACCCCTGATGTGTACGTGGCACACAGTGATGCTGCCCCATCACCTTCGCAGTCTGATGTGTCAGTGACACACAGTGATGCAGCCATCACCCCGCCACACACACCGGACACAGAACCCGTATCAGGGGAGTAAGAAGGGGATGTGAACTACTGTGTGAGGAAGGAGGCAGTAGCAGCCATCAACACCGTATGGCCTGTCCTTGCCTGGTTATGACCTATACATCATGGCCTGGGAAACACCTCCCAGTGACCCCCGGAACACTCTGCGACTTTCACCTGGACCCAGACTCGGACTGCCATTTCTTCACTGCTGGCCAATTACACAGCTATCCTGCTGCGGACTGCACTCTCCCTCTTCACAATCACCATGCAATCCCCAAAGGACTCTGGTTGGCACACCACTGGGTTTCCATGTGATGTGGGCTTGGATGGCCATGTACAGCCATAGCTCCATCAATCACCTGAATGTGAATAAAACATTCTAAATCACACAGATGTGTCATCACTATGTTCACTCATGTATGGAGGTATGGCTGGATGTAGGAACAATGATGCACATGAAAGTACACCCTGGTAACTGACATCTATGTGCATGTGTATCCCTGAGACACATGGCCAATTGGATGACTGTGAAGGTGACTACTAGCTGTGTCCCCATTGCACATCAACAACAATCTCACAACCCCCAACGTAGGCACACGTCCATGTATTGAATAGGGCTGTGTGTAGGACTGACCAAATCGGTAGCAGACCAGGAGTGGTGTCCTACATCACATGTGACAACAGAACTTCACGTCGCATACCTACTCACACACATCTGTGTGGACACATTCTGTTGTGATATGTGACATTACTCCACATGGTCAGAGGTTGGACACCATACTCACATTGCTGAAGTCACGTAAGTGCACATGTCGTCCAGCACCTATCCAAAATCAATGTCTGGATCACAGAGGTGGAGCTTGCCAAAGGGACATGTAGGAGAGTAGGATCTGTTTACCCCCACTTTTTGCTGGTGTTTCACTGTTTTTCGACTTTAGTCTGGCTGGGACCCTGCTATTCAGGGCCCCAGCCAAGCTGCTTCCTCTCTAAATTGATTGCATGTACTTTAGGTACATTACAGATAAGTCCCTAATATATGGTATACTATGTACCCAGGGCATAGGTACCCCAGTGGCCTACCAGGGGCTGAAGAATGTATTATACCACCCCTGGAAAGCCACCCAAAATGACACCACAGGTCTGCTACTGCAGCCTGGGTAAGGTGGTGCATGCACCCCTTACTGAGATATAGGTTCACTATATCTCACCATATACTGCACATACAAACCTATCAGTCACCCCTATGGCAGGCCTTATCAATCCTGAAGGCAGGGTGCTTGGTTATATGTGAGAGGGTGCCCAGGCATGAGCTGAGCCCCTCTATAGCCTTCAGAATCAATCCTCCGGCGTTGTCAGTAGTGCAGCCTGACCATATACTCTTAAGTGCATTATAACCAAACGGTAAATGCTAACTTTGGACTGGCTGCACGGAAACATGTCGTGTTTGGTGTCAAACACCTTGGAATCATACCCCACACCAGTAGCTGGTGTGAGAGTATGATACCACCCTTCTAGAGGGAGAGACATGGCAGTACTGAGTTACCCGGTAGAAACTTAATAGAGCCCTGGTATCACAAAATGGAGGCTGCAGCCACAGACACGGGTCTGGCCTCCTGCTGCTGACCAAAACTCCGGCAGGGGAGGCCTGGAGAATAGGTTTCCTGTCACAGGGAGGTGTAACCCCCTCCCAGACAGGCTTATGTGTATTGGGGCTGGGTGGGAGCACTCTCAGAGTGCTTTGAAGTCCTGCACTGGGGGCACATTTGGTGTCCCTGTGCATAGTCCAGCTCAAACCGGTTCAGGGGCTTCCAGCCCCTGCTCTGGCACACACTGGACAAAGGAAATGGATGTAGCCACCCCTCTTTCCAAACCCTCCAATAGGTGGGTCCCCAGAGCTAGTCCAACCCCTTCCGTAGGTATAAGTAAGGAACCTCTGTAACCAGAACTTTAGATTATCCTGGGCGAAACTCTGAAGCCGAATCCTGGACCTTCGACGCTCTGCTAAAGACCAGAGGACTGAAGAAATCTCCCTTGGGATCAAGAAGTGACTCCCCTGCTTGGCAGGCACCAACGAAGCAATTTGGTGGTCTGCATTTCCGAAGCTCCCGCTGGACTCTGAAGAATTTGCAGCCCAGGAAGAGGATTTCCAGACATTTCACAGGCCGACCCGAGTCCCCAGCAAAGCTGAGACCCGCAACCCTTGTGAGTAGCGTGGAACCGGAACTCCTGTTCACTGTGCACTTTTGAAAGTGCATTGACTTCTTGAAGTTGTTCTCGGGCTGACTTGTAGCCCCCTCCTCGAGCACTAAATTCACTGAAGATTGTCGGCCTAGTCACCCCGAGTGACCAGTGGGCCGGCATTTTGTGTTTCGTCTTGAGGTCCCTTCTCAATCCCTGGTCTGTTGACTGGTGGGTCCCTGAGGGAGTAACTTTGAATGTCCTTGGGCTTCCCTGGTTGCTCCAGATGTGCCCTGACTCCCTACCAAGTGGTGAGTCCCTCAGACCTTGCTGGTCTGCACCAAAGCATCTTTCTCGTTTCTGCGTGGGTTGCTATTACCAAGGCTTGTTGTGTCCAATCCGGGCACCGACGCTGCAGCACTCAACATCCTTTGTGGGACAGTTCGAATGCAGCTCCTGGTCATCCTCGACGCCTCCTGGTCCTCGTGGTTGAAGAGTCAAGCTTCACCTCTTTCACCTGAAATCACCCGACATCAGTGGGCATCTGCCTATCGCCTTCCTGGTCACTGGCTAGTGACCCAGACTCTGTCCCCTCTGCTTTCAGGTTCTTCTTATCTTCGATCCAGGCTTGGATCTCTTCGGATACTTCACATCTTAACGGCAGCAGCACTTGAACGACGCGACCCGACACCAAAAGACACCTATTCACCCGGCTTCCCTGGGTGAGGTAACTCGAGTACTACAGTGCTCCCATGGGTGTTAGCCCTAGAACCTCCTAAGTCCAAAAGGGTTTGGTCCTGACTCATTTCTAAGTGTCCCTAATCTTTAAAAATCTAACTGCGACTTTCCCCATAGAAGCTAACGGGAGCTCGCGGCTGTGTTCACACACTGCACACGGCCCCCGTGGGTCCCCTGTGTCACTACCTTGGGTGGTTCCTTGGGTTCCCATTGATTCTACAGGCAATAGGCCTTGTGTCTAGTTAAGTCGTGGTTCTTGTACCACTATTTTAGTATATGGTTTGGCCCGCCCCTAGTTCCTGACGTGTATTTGTGCTATTTTACTGTGATTATTGAAGTGTAACTTATGTGTTTTGACCTCTAGTCTCATAAAGAGACTAGGAGGGTGTGTTTAGTAATACATACATATAGTATATATATATATATATATATACCTGGTGTGGATATCTTTCATTTAGGAACTCAAGAGATTATAGACTGGTAAAACAAGCTGCTTTACATTCCTTCAAGACTTAGCCTGAAGGCTGCTCTCCATAGCTACCACTAGGATAGCTTTCAATAAAGGTTGTCTTTAACCTATAACCAATAAGGGGTTGTTTGGACTGATACAGGGTGCCCACTATAACTAGTGGACAGCATATATCAGGCCAACTTCTCACAGGACACACCCCCATTGCACATACATCAGTCAGTTCCACCCTGTGTAGGGACGATGCTCATTGTGGCACACGAGTGGACAATCCAAACAACACACCTCACAGTTAGACACCAGTGGAGTTCCATAGACTTTATTGGCATGTGCGTGTCAGTACGGATGAGGCAACGGCCACAACAGGCAGGGACATGCTTAAGAAACTTACACGCAGCATGGGTACATATCAAGGTTCAGAAAATGTTGGGGCTAAAATGGGAAACATTCATCACGTGTGGCAATGCTCTCAGTCCACCTTGCCTTGCTGGATGAGTCATGTGTTGTTTGGCGTCTGCCCATTGCCCCGTGTGAGGGGACACGACTCACTGCCCATGGGATCTGCATAGTGCTCTACCTCCGGAGTGCGCCGATTGTCTGCTCTGCTGACAGTGATCAGGTGTGAGGGTCTGAGAGGTTCACATGTCGTGCTACATTGCCATGTGTGTGCTTTCCCCCCAGCAGTGTGTCTGAATTGGCAACGTTGCCAAACGATGCTGTGTGCACCAAGCATGGACCTGCATCACCTTGCACAGGTGTGTGTACACACGCGTTGTTCCACGCACATGCATCCAGAGCCCGGACGAAGGCAGACGTGTCCTCTGTTGTGGTGGGATATGTGAGCAATCCCCACAATGCAACAAGTTGTTGGTGCATGTGCTGTGGGTGACAATTGGATGTGGCTGCAGGAACATAGTTACTCGTCCATGAATACCCGTGCAGCTTTATGTGCAATGTGTTCCAATAGTACGTCGTTGTCATGTTCAAGGAACACCAGGGTGAGCCAATCCATTAAGTGGTCCGGGCAGGTGTGCTCAGCCCATGCCGTTACACCAATCCGCAACACAGCCCAATAGGGGAGCGCCTTCATGTGGTCACTGCACATGAGGAATTGTGTAATCTCCCATGCACAACTACCAATACATACGCAGTATGTCAGGGCATCCCATTCACGGATGTCTTGGTTACACTCCTGTTCATGATCCAACAGGGGACGCAGACACAAGTCATAGTCCAATTCATCAACAGTTGTGTTGGATAGGCAGACATCCATGGGACACTCAAATGTGCATGTTCGGCAGTGGAACCAGGGCTGGACACAGGTGACGTAGGCAATGCAGAAGCTGAGCCAGTAACTGATCCGCATCACTGCCAGTGGCACTGCGCCCAGTAAATGCAGCATACGTGCATGGTACTGTTCCATGTGACGGGGGTTGTGCATGTGCCGGGTATGGCCTGCCATTGCGTTAGTGCGTCTTGTGGAACCGGCACTCTTCTGAACTTCGGCAGTTGTGTGGAGGATATGCCACAGCTCTATGCAATGATTTGAATGTGTGTTTAACGTTGGGGAGAGTGGGTTGCTGTTTCCGTGAGTGTTAAGGGCATCCCATGCGGGGGTACCTCAGGCAGGGGCTTCTGTGTGTGGGGTGTGGATAAGTCAGATAGTTAATTTGCGCAATGCGTGGTGTGGGAGTCGTCCCCATCTGCCATGGCATCTCTCTTACGGTGTTCCAGCTGCGTTCTGGACCAAGGTCAGAGGTGCAGGTGTCCTCCTGCCTTCTGCATTGGAACAATGGAGCTTTCATCCCTGATGTTTGTCTGACTACTACTTGTGTTTTCTGAATGTGATGTGGCTTTGACGCTAAGATTGGGACATGGCCTTGGGCTCATGGTGTATGGATGGCGATACACACACACATGTTGGCATGTGGAGGCAGGTGCCCGAGAGGCCTTGCACTGCTTGTGCAATCTCACTCCGTGTCTCTCCCTCGCTCTCTCCCTCTCTTTCGTTGAACGCATGGCACACCGTCTCTTGGATTTGGTCTTCCAGGCTGTGTGCTACGGATTGTACAGCGAGGAGCCGCTAGGACTCATCCTAAGGGTTGTATCGGATTTTATTTGTATGGTGTTTTGTGTTGGTGAATGCATTGCTGTTTGACTGAGTCTCCATTTTCTGGCCACGCATGTCTGTTGATTTTCCTGCTTGTGCGACATCAGGAAAAATGTTTGTATTGGGATTCGTGGTGTTGGTGTGCAGTTTCTTAGTCCGGGGTTGGGGGTGGTCCTGGGTGGGGAGGGTGTTGCGGGCATGGGTGTGGAGTTGGTGGGTATTGTGGCCCTCTTGGGTGTCGGGCCACATGATGGGTGGCTCCATGGCATCTGTTGCCCTTCTGATGTGGCCCTGGGCTGTGCTCCCTTTTGTGGTGCTTGCTGCCGTCCAACTTTACACCAGGTCAGAGAAGATGTAGATTTCCTGCTGCTAACGCGCCTTTTCGCCTGTTTTGTGTCCTTATCGCCGATCTGGCTGTTCGTTGTGAATGTTGAGAAGTGATGTTGTCATGGCTTTTGGCCCACTCTGCATCTCATTAGCGATAGTTGCGGGGGGCCTCTGTGGCGATGTTTTTTGCGGCTGCTATCGCGGGTAAACTGGTGCTGTGGGTTGTTAACACTGGCTTGTGAATGAAGAGGTAAATTTATCACGACTTTGGCTGCGATAAAGTGCCGTTAATTTGACGATGGCTCTTTGTGAATATGCCCCTGTGTCAGGGCAGGGTTGCTTTTACTCATTTCAGGTGGGCTTGGGTGGTATTTTACCAATTCAAAGCTGTAATACTGTGCCTGGAGTGGTAATTGGCTTTTGTCACTTTACAGCTTGGCATGGACAGCACTGCGCTAGTCCTATGCTTAAAGAATGTGTTGTAGAAATGGCAAAATACTTTCTCCCTTTCTATCTCGACATGGACGGCACTGTGTTAATCCTATGCCTAAAGACTTTGATAGAAAAGCAGACATTTGAGGTGAGCAGATCTATACGGGAGCTTCTTTCCACCTAAACGTGAGAGCTACTCAGACTTCTTTGTTTCATTTTTGCATAATTTATGCTTCACTCTATGCCTGAAAGGGTATTGTTTTGACTTACAGAACAAAGGTGCTTTCTCTGCCTATATTTTTCAAAATGTACACCGTGTCATATATTTATGTACTGACATTTTAACTATATCAACAAACAAAACATTAAACGCATAGAGAAAAGAGAGAACTCATAGCTATATTTTATATTTTATTTCTCATTTTTATCAAAATCGAAAAAGTAAGTTAAAAATGATGACTAGTTTGCAGTTTGTGAGAAATACATCAAACATAACAATATATATACACAGGTATTGGTCAGACATGAAGAAAGGCCCCAGACATAATCATACACAACCGACTCTCAGACTCACACTCAAATCACACCGCACCAAAAATACATCACTCATATGCAGACAAAACACTACACCAGAAGGCCCTACAGACAAGGCAAACAATATATGTAGATCAGTATATAGATGTTCAATACTGTGCAGAGTTGTACATATTCAGATTTTATATAGTTAGAAACTAAATGGGCCTCATGGAATGCGCCGACTCGCGTTTCGGTGATCGCACCGTGATGTAGGTGCCACCTTCCTCAGGGCGTACAGAAACCATATAAAGCAGTTTTGGCGAAGTACTGGGGCCTGTGTTGAATGTAAATGGCGTTCTAATCAAGCTGAAGGTACAGGCAAGATCACCCTAGCCTCAGTCAGGCGGCCGATGTTTTAAATGAATGGTGTTCTAATCAAGCTGAAGGAAACAGACAAGATCATCCTGGCCTCAGTCAGGCGGCCGATGTTCTAAATGGATCGAATACACTAACTGAAATGTTATTGACAGCGGAGTCTGAGCTTTAAGGAATTTCAAGGGCAAAGATAGCTTCGGTCCTGGACAGAGCTGACTAAGCAGATCTCTATATATCAATGATGAAATGATGTGGGCGTGCGGGCTGAGGCTTCGCGGTGACACATATCGTGGCAGCCCTTGAAATAGCTGGTAAGGGCGAACTGGATAAATAGCCGCCGACCAGGGAGACTCCGAGGGAAAGAAGTCCTTCAGGTGGATAAACAGGAAGCGGTCCGAGAAGCCTATGCTTAAAGACTTTGCTGTAGAAATGGCAAAATACTTTGTCCCTTTCTATCTCGGAGTGGATAGCACTGTGCTAATCCTATGCTTAAAGACTTTGATAGAAAAGCAGATATTTAAGGTGAGCAAATATAGAGTGTCGCTGGTGTTGAGAGTGCTCATACAGGAGGGGCTTTCCATCTAAACTTGAGAGCTACCCAGAGTTCTTTGCTTCTTGTTTGCAAAATGTGTGCATCGCTCTATGCCTCAAAGGGTATTGTTTTGAATGATACTGGGTGCTCCCTTGTTCCTGGACAAAGCTATACCTCTCTGAAGAGTTCTATGTAGAGCGCAACACTGTGTCAGGGGTTACTTTTACTCATTTCAGGTTGTCTTGGTTGGCATTTTACAATTCAAAGCTGTAATACTGTGTCTGGAGTGGTAATTGGTTTTTGTCATTTTACAGCTTGACATAAACAGCCCTGTGCTAGTCCTATGCTTTTTTGTGTCCTCAT
Source organism: Triturus cristatus (assembly GCF_964204655.1). Lineage (NCBI taxonomy): Eukaryota > Metazoa > Chordata > Amphibia > Caudata > Salamandridae > Triturus > Triturus cristatus. The sequence goes on from NC_140593.1 coordinate 741,419,993, forward strand.
TCGCCAATACCCATAGCGTGCTGACTGTCTATACATTCCCCTATATCGATAGGCTAAGATTACGTGGGCTCTTCCCTCAGATTCTCTTGATGCTTTCAGCCCGAAGCCTAGAGAGGTATGTTATCAGACTAAAAAGCACTGCCCAACTATTATTTTGGGGAGATTAGGCATCACTCCACTCTTAAAAGACCTTATGGACTCTGGGAGTGTCCAGTTGGTATAATCATAGGACGAAAAAAAAAGCCTAATCTCCAGAGTGACAGCGAGTCCCAGTATGCGATCTTTTTCCTGCTACATTCTCTGGCCATATCCATTTTAGATGTTTCATATAGAGAAGTTAGCCATTCCGAGTGAGTAGGAGGGGCGGAGACTGCCCATTGCTTACAAATTTGTCTTCTTGCCAGAATTATTGAATAGAAGAGTAAAAGTCTGGCTGGACCTAGTATCTGGGTATGTAAGCCAAAAATTATAAATTTTATGTCAATTGTAATTACTGTCCCCAATATACTCTCCAATGTTTTTTGTACTTCTTCCCAAAATGACTGGATGGAAGGGCAGTCTTTAAACATGTGAAGGTCCGAGGCCTCAAGGAGACCGTATTTTTTGCAACTGACTTGAGTATTTTTACTAATTCTTGATAGTCTGAGGGGATATAGGTATGCACGATGAGCCGTAAATAAATGATTCCTCCTTAACCATGCTGGTTTAACTATGTTAAAGAGGATTTTAAAGGATTTCTGCCATAGATGGTCACAATGTTCGTTAGGGAGCGAACCGCTCCACAGCTCATCAGCCAGCTTGAATTCTCCATCTACCTCCTGTTCTATAGCCCAATACCAGTAGGAGACTTCTTTTTTATCTACTGGCCTTTCCACAAGCTGTTGCTCCAATCTTAGAGTCTTGCAAATTCCAAAGGGGGTCGAAGGTCAAGACCCTCGCAAATTTATCATCGATTTATTTACAGAAGCTTTTCCAGAGCTGAGTAAATGGGATTGGTCAAGAGAAGTAGAGAGAGCGCATCGATTCCCATTTAATCTTCGTTCAAGACCCGGCCAATCTTCAGATAGACCCAGAGTGATTTTGATCTCTCTTAACAGCTACTTGGCCAGGGAAGATGTTAATTCTTTGGCACGCCCTGATAGAAAAAGGGCAGGGAAAGGACTCAAATTTTTTGTAAGGCCTGACTTTTGCCATTTAACGGTGGAAAGGCGCTGGCATTTGCGTCAGCTTTTCGCACCATTTCAGGCCAAAGGGGCGCAAGTCTTTTTGTTAAACCCAGCCAAGCTTAAAGTTGTTGTTAAGGATCAAACCCGGTTATTCTCCTCCGAGATAGTAGCAAAATAATTTTTACAATCTTTGTGAAATGTCCTTAAATGGGGGATCTTAGTAAGAATTTGGTAGATTGAAAAGCTGGGCAGGAATTTAGGTCCCAATTTGTAATTATATCTATTTCTGGTTAACTTGTTTTCTCTCTTTCCTTTCTCTTTCTCCTCTCTCTCTTTTGCGTGCTGTCTCACCCTATGTCGAAATCTGGTGCTATAATCAAGGTGTAGTTGGCATCAGTAATATGGTTTATGCTCTAAGGATGTTTTAAATTCACATGATCTATATGATGTCTTGTCTGGTTCATAGGGTGACGGGCATGGTGCGGGGGCGTTCACCTGGGTGTTGGGAGCTTGGTCCCAAAGCCTCATGGAAGGGTTGGGGTAGGGTGGGGTGGGGAGGGTTCGGGAGTGAGCAGTGGGGGTTGGGGGGTTTGGTTGGGGTAAAATAAAAAAAATAATCCACAGCATCGATATAATTTTGAGTCTCAACTTAAGCCTAAGCTTAATTGATTTAATGTTTGTTTACAGAGAATTTAATATTGGATTGCCCCTCGATCTATCTAATGGCTAGGTCTGGGTTCCGAATATGTTCACTGAATGTATGTGGCCTAAACAGTTATAATAAAAGACAAAGGGTAGCCGCTGAACTTCGAGTGATTCAACCAGATATGGTTTGTCTACAAGAAACCCATGTACCGTGGGGTAAACGGAAAATTTTAGCAGAAATGGGTTTTGTGCTTCTAGCAGCTTCTCAACAATCTACATCCACTCGGGGAGTGGCGGTATTAGCTAAACATGCTATACAAAGTACGGGAGGGTTATTGGCTTACAAACTGGGGTGGTGGCTTATCGTAGAATGTTCAATAGGGAAAAAACAATTTACGCTTTGTACTGTTTATGGCTCCAATTTTGATGAAGCCCTGGTGCTGCAACAACTTAATATGGAGCTTGCATTATGGCCCACGCCTTTGGTGCTATGTGGAGATTTTAATATTAGTCTGACTAATAAGGAACTTCAGTTGGATACGCAAAATTATAATGGCAGGAAACCTAGGGTTTTCAAGGCGCTATCTCGTTTACTTATGGATCACGGTCTGGTCGATGTATGGGATTATGTTTGTCCACTTGATCCTGGCTTTACATTTTATTCCCATCCCCATCAAAAGTTAGTACGACTAGATTATTTTTTTGTTTCACCGACACTATTCACAGAAGCTTAAATCCTAGTTTTCCCAAGAATTACATCTGACCATGCACCAGTAGTCCTTGATATACCCGCATTAGGCTCTTATGTAAATATACGAAGTTTTACTTTTAATAGGACACTGCTTCTGGAAAAACTCTTTCTAGATCATTTTAAAAACTGGATCAAGGTTTTTTTTTAAATAATCGTCATTCAAGCTCCACTGGAGTCTTATGGGATACCTTTAAGGCCTGTCTTAGAGGGGAGGTTCTGAGTTATGGATTGTACCAGCAAAAAAACGCTAAGCTTGCAATGCAGGAAATGTATATTAAGCTTAAGGCTGCAGAAGAAAACTTAGCACAGGGGATATGGGCCAAGAATGATATTTTTGATCTACAGACTAAGGTGGCGAGATGTAGGGCTAATATTAATTTATCCTGGAGCAAGGAAATCTCTGCTAAATATCTAGTATACAAAAAGGAATGCTATGAGTATGGAGAAGAGGTCGGACGTTCTAAGGAAGCCACCTATAGAATAGCTGGGATGAAGAACCAGTCAGGTGATATGATCTCTGATCCCCAGGAAATTGTTCAGATCTTTTTTGAATTCTATGAAAATCTCTATTCGGGAAAAGAGATAGGGGTATATACAGGGGATTCAGCAATACAACACCTGGTGGAAGAAATCGGTCAGGAGGAGGCGGAGATTTTGGAAAGCCCTAGAATTAGAATCAGCCATAAATAGTATGGCGATTGGTAAAGCAGCGGGTCCTGATAGGCTCCCTTCGGAGGTCTATAGGGCTTTCTTTCAGGAGATTAAAATAGATCTATTGGCCGTCCTCCAAGCCGCTCAAATGGGAAATGGACCCCAATCTTGGTACGAGGCCAACATTGTTATTTTCAGGAAAAAAGATAAACCACCAGATCTGCCAGGGTCATATCGCCCGATCTCTCTTATTAATTGTGATGGGAAGATTTATGCTAAAATCCTGGCGAATAGATTAGCAAAGGTTATCTCGCCTTTGGTCTCCCAAAAACAACATGGATTTATTCCTGGCCGGGGGACTGTGAATCACATTAATAGAATTGTGACACTCTTTGACATTGCACAGGTTGAGGCCAGGGATTTAGGGCTGATCCTATTAGATGCCGAGAAGGCGTTTGATCGTGTGGCGTGGGACTTCCTCTGGGCAGTTATGCAGCAGATGGGGTTTGGTCAGGGTTTTATCCAAGCTGTAAAAGTATTATATCGATCGCCCACGGCTAGGATTTGTTCTATGGGCCTGGTATCAGACCGTCTAAAAATTTCAAGAGGCACTCGGCAGGGCTGTCCGTGCTCTCCCCTGCTGTTTGCCCTTTATATTAACCCTTTTTAACAATGTTAGAGAGAAGCACTCAGATTAAACCTTTTTGCATACTGGAAAACCAGTTCCGTGTATTCGCATACGCGGACGATATTGCCATTATAACATCTGACCCTTATACTGCTATATCTGAAGTAGAACACCTAGCATCTGAGTTTGGTGCGGTTTCGGGCTATAAGTTGAATACATCTAAAACCCAGATTCTGTGTACTAAACAGATCATGGCCAGTGACCCTAGAGTGGTTAAGGAGGTTACTTATCTGGGTGTTAAGATCTGAGAAAACTTGAAAGATCTGGTCGATATTAACTGGGGGCATATCACTCGCAAAGTGAAGCAATCGCTAGATAGCTGGGAATGCCTACATCTCACCTTGGTGGGTAGAGCTAACATTCTTAAAATGAATATACTCCCAAAGGTGTTGTATTTCTTTAGGTCAGTACCACTGGAGGTGGTTACAACATTTACAAGAACTCTGTGCTAAGTTCTTGTGGGCTCCAGGAAAACCCCGGAGAGCAATGCATCTCATGACTCTTCCCAGAGAGAGGGGGGGGGGGTGGTCAGTCCCTGACTTACTGTCTGTTTAAGAAACTGGATAGAAGTTATTATAAAAGAACACGTTTTAAAATTCTAGGGGCTGCATTCTAAGTCTGGAATGCAGTCCGAAAATTATTACAAATTCAGAGATTAAATTTCTTTACTCCAACCACGGCCGTAGGTATTTTGCCATCAATATTTTATGATCAAGTTGCTAGTAGTTGAAGGCGGAATGGCATCTCTCAAATTGGGGATTTTTATGAGGCTAGGGGGCTTTGCGCTACTTTTTCAGATTTAGCAGGAAAATTCTCTCTCCACAAAAATCAATTCTTTAAATTCTTACAAATACGTGATTTCTTGAGTAAAGTACCAATGGTGATGGTACCACTCAAAATAGTTGAAGCTATTAGGGGTCAAGAAAAAATAGGGGTTCTTTATAAAATCCTATTAGCTTCAAGGAGGGATGATTTGGAAAAACATAATTGTAAGTGGGCAGCAAAAGTTGGAGAGCCTGGTGTGTCTATGGAGAAGGCTATTGCCACTGCCGGGGAAATTTGTTTATTGGCGAATCTTAAAGCTCAGTGTTTTAAAACTGCATTTAATCTCTATCATACCCTGGCTAAGATGATGAAATGGGGGAGGGGCAATGATGGCAAATGCTTCCGATGCAGCACGGACAACGCTGATTGTCTCCATATTTTTTATGACTGTGTTAAACTAGGGCCGTATATGCAACACATAGAGAAATTCATGACAGAAATTGTGGGGGTCAGGGTCAAAATTTCTGCCTCTATGATGTTGCTGGGGGTTGGTGAGGATTTGAGCGAGGGAGACCTATGCATAAATATTGTTTCTTGCTTTTTATCGCCTTGGCAGTTGCTCGACTATGTCTAGCCTCTTTTTGGCTCCAGTCGGAAGTACCATCTTTTGAAATGTGGCGAGCCCGGTTCTATAATATATATAACTTGGAGCACAGTCTGTATTCTGTGAAAGGATCAAGAAAACGCAAACTAGGTTTATATATATGGGGGGCAATGGCTGATCATATGAAATGTTGAATGATAACCATTAATTCTTGGTTTGTGGTATAATGGAATGAAATTAATTACTGTTTTTTTTCTCTCCTATGTTATATGATTCTGTATGTATTTCATTGATGTTTTTGATACTGTGGATATTAATAAAAAATAATAAAAAAAATTATTAAAAAAGCTAGTTCCACCACCTATAGAATTTCTCTTTTTGAGCTGGGATTGTACCCAACTATGTAGCTGGATATATTTAAATCTTGAGAGATCGCTACCCACTACCATTACTAGATCTTCCCATATGATAAGTGTTTCATTACTGATTAGATCTCCCTATAGTTTAATTCCAGCATCTCTAAGTAGGGTAGCCAATCTATCACAGAGGCAGTCAGGGGAGCCTGGAGAGTCCCAAAGTGGGGCCATTTTAGAGAAATAACTAAGACCAGTCGCCTTCCTTAATGCTGCCCACATCCTAGCAAACCCCTGCAGTTTGAGTTTAATTTTCTTAAAGAATTTTTGATCGCCAAATTTATACATAAACCCTTCCGGTGTCAACCCTGCCCCTTTCAACATGGCCAGAAAAATAGCTCCACTCCCTTTGTCGCTTGGCGTTTTCAACATCATTCGAGAGTGAGTAAGTTGAAATGCCCAGGCATAATATTGTAACTCCGGTAAATCCAGGCCCCCCTTCTCCCTCCTTCGTCTTAATTTCTTCCAAGCAATTCTAATAGATTTGTATGCCCAAATAAAAGAGTTGATCTCCCCTTGGAATTTTCCTATGATGTCCTTATCAAAATGGAGAGGGATGGTGTTAAAAAGGAAAGTGACCTTAGGCAAAATAGACATCTTGACCAAGTTAACTCTCCCCAGAATGGATAAGGGAAGATGTACCCATGACTTCATTTGTTTACGGCAGTCCCGAAACACTCGTGAGAAATTGGTGTCTGCCAATTTATTAATATCTTGAATGATTGTAATACCAAGATAACGCATACTACTACTTGTCTGTGATGCGGGATTCAGGATATTTCAAGTCATGATTTCTGTCTTACCGGGATTTATCTCCTAGCCGGAAACCCTGCCGAAGTCCTCCGCCGATTTAATTACTGCCGGTAAAGTCCTATCTAGATCTGCGGAGAGGATCAAAATATCATCCGTATATAGGGTCACCCTTCTCTCCCATTCCCCGTATTTAAATGATTCGATATCGGGGTTATCCCTTAGTTTCTGTGCAAATGGTTCGATATATATGTCGAACAACAGGGGGGAGAGAGGGCAACCCTGTCGAGTTCCTCTACTTATACTGAATGGTTTTGTAAGACTACCGTTCACCAGTAACTTGGCAGTTGGAGATTTATATATTAACTGTATAGCCCGACAAAATGTTGCGCCCAGGTTGAATTTCTCCATGGCTTCCGATAGGTAAATCCAGTTCACCCTATCGAAAGCCTTGGTGGCGTCCAAAGTCAGGGCTGCAAGAGGAAGCAAGCATGTAGAGGCAATATCTATTGCCCCGACCAGATCATAGGTGAGGTCTGCTAACTGTCACCCTTTCACAAAACCCTTTTGGGCAGGATGAAGAATATCTTTAGCCACCTCCCCCAATCTATCAGCCAAAATGCTTGTATAGATTTTATAGTCAGCATTTAGGAGTGATATAGGCCGATAAGACCCACAACTGGAGGGGTTTTTGCCTGGTTTCAAAATAAGGACTACGGTGGCATCATTCCATGTTGCCGGTGGGCTAATACCATCCAGAAAGATTTTATTAAATAGGAGAGTCATTGCTGGTATTAATTTCTCTCCGAGTGAACGGTATAGTTCTATTGGCAGCCCATCCGAACCAGCCGCCTTGCCCTTTTTTCCACCTGCCAGTGCTTTCCTTACTTCCTCCTGTGTAATGGGTTGCCCCAAATCCAGTTGTTGTTTAGAGCTAATTGGTGTCAATGCGATATTCTCCAGCCAAGATTTTGCCTTGGAATTATCGTCTATGTAGGTCTCTTTATATATTTCCTGGAAATAATTCAGGAAAGCTTCTCCTATTGCTGCGTCTGAATAGATAGGGGGTTCTTTGCCCAATGAAATCTCCTTAATATGGTTTCGGAGCTGGTCTGCCTTGATCTTCCAAGCCAATAATTTTCCAGCACCTTCCCCATACTCAAAATGGGCCATCTTACTCACTTCCCACCTATGCATAAGCCGTCTCTTGAGAACCGACTCCATTTGTTCCTTCAATTTCTTTTTGATTTCTAGATCTTCCTTGTGTCCAATTCCCTCTTGGGCATTTAATTTTGCTTCCACCTTCCTCATTTCAACCTCCAAATCCTCAATCTCTTCTCTGTATTTCTTACTTCTATAACTTGCCCTATTAGTTATTATACCCCTCCAGAAAGCCTTAAGAGTGTCCCAAACTATCGTAATGTCTGCAGTCCCCAGGTTGGTCTCTAGAAAGTGAGTTGTCTCCCGAAAAAGGAAACTCAACTCACTTGCTTCTAATAAGAGAGTTCGGTCAAAAGACCATGCTCTAGCCTGTTGGGTGCCTAAGCTCTGTAACGTCAAAAGAAAACTGGAGTGGTCCGACAAATGTGATGGAAAATATGTTATATCCTCTATTTTGTCACTAAGAGTGTGACAAGTCAGTATATAGTCAATCCGTGACTTATGACCGTACTTAAAGTTCCTGAATGATACACCCATCAGTTGCCCTGACCTTTCTCTCCAGATATCTCTGTGGCTCAATTGCGACATTATTGTTAGGAGGGATGACCTTGATCTCATAAAAGAGATTGCTCTGCTATTAGGGGTCTTGTCCAATTTAGGATCCAAAACAATATTAAAATCTCCTGTTCACACCACCGGCTCAAGAAAGTCCAGTAAGTGCGAAAAAATGATTTGAAGATTGGAGGGATCGTCGTGATTCGGGCCGTAGTAGCCAACTAGTGTAAGGAGAACCTCTCTAACAGTGACTTTCAATATAATCCATCTCCCCCCTGGGTCCCTTTTATGTTGCAAAATCTGTGCTTTGGCTGATTTTTTAAAAAGGATACATACCCCCCTAATATTTGCTGTCTGATCTGTACAAAAATAGGAATCCACCCACTTCTGTGACTTCAATATATCTCTTGTCTCTGCCTCAAGAAGATGTGTCTCCTGGATGACCAAGACTTGGGCGGGGGAATCTCTCAGATATTGTAAGATTCTTCTTCTACGTGATCCCACCCTCAAGCCATTTACATTCCAGGATAATATTTGCAAGGAATTCATTTAGGGGAGTGCTCCTCCCTCCAGACCCTCTCATCAGACAATCCTAGCATAACTAAAACTTTCTGGTCAACAGAACCTATAATAGATATTGCAAATATAACGAGTACGACGAATGAGGTGTTTTTGTTATTAACTAATCCCATGTGCTCCCGTGCCCCCCACCCTACACCACCCCACCCCACCCTACACCCCCCTTGGAGAACCCAACCCCTATTTACCTGGACTAGTTGTTTGTCCAGATGTGGCGTCTGTGGCCCCCTCCTCCTCTGCCGATTTACCCCCATTGTGTTACCCACCAAAAAGAAACAAGAAAAGGGAAGAGTAATAATGCATCCTGGATAGATTATGTAAGCTCTATTTCTTTCCCCTTCCCATTCTCCCTATCTTGTTCCCTATTTATTTATTTATTTATTTATTTATTTATTTATTTATTTATTTATTTATTTATTTATTTCTCCTCTCCCTTTCTTCCCTTCCCTAAACCACAATACTATATATCTCAAGTAACTACCAAAGACTACTGTAAATGAAAACCCTCGCCTCAACTATTGAATTTTGCTTATGGGGACCCTTTACCGATACTTTCCAATAATTCATCCACCTCCTGAATAGACCTAACATTGTGCATTTTGTTGTTATGCATTACCTTCAGGAAGGCGGGAAACTTAAGTTGCACCGTGGCACTGATCTTCTTAAAATTGTCCATCCTTCTCCCAAGCTCCCACTGTCTTTCCAGTGTTTCTCTTGAGAGATCCGAACGAACTTCAAAAGAAAAATCCTTAGTTCTTACTGTTTTCATTTTTAAAGCCAAATTCAGAATTTTTTCTTTCACGGCGTAAGTTAGAAAATTAATACGAATTTTCCTTGGCTTAGTCCTGGTTGGATTTAGTCGGAACGGATCCCTTTGAATTCTCTGTATGTCTTTTATCAAAAAATCTACAGGATCATTGAGTGGGAGGGTTTCTTTTAGCAGATTTGCCATAAAATTTCTCAAGTCAGAGCCCTCTTTTCCTTCTGGAATATTCAAAACGCAAAGGTTGTTCCTGCGGGATTTATTTTCCAACGATTCCACTCTTTCGCGCAAGACACCCTCTCCTTTTTGAAGCTCTTGGATTTTTACCTCTGCCAATCCTAAACTGTATTTTAACTCCACAACAGAGTGCCCCAGCAATTCCGTTCTGGTGTTTAGGAGATCAACTTTCTTTTCTAATATCTCGCATGAGCTCCTAATCTCCCCTTGGTTAGCCGCTGATACAGCAAAACCCTGCTTTATGTCTTCCTTTAAAGATGCAAATAGGGCTTCCATTGTGATTGAGAGTGAAGAAGAGAGGTGCCCTGACTCTAAGTTATCTAAACCTGATTCTATTTCCAATCCCACCTCACCTAAGGTTTGACCTCCGGCACCGACAGCAGTAGCGACGTTAACAACATCAATTCCGACAATAGTGGGGGGTAGAGCAGTTTCGAAGGTTATGTCTGAGTCAGTGGAGGGGGAATAGCTGTCCCAGATGGTTCAAGGTCCACCCCTGATGAGCCTGTCGATTGCATCTCGCCCTGATTTGTAATAAGTAGGACCTCCGGTTGTACCCTGAAGAAAGACCTCAGGGAGGGGGTGACCTTCACTGTGTTAAACACAGCCTTGGTCTTTCCCTTTTGTACGCTCCTGCCTTTGACCTGATAACTCAGGAAAGCTGTATTATCATTGGACAGGTTGGTAGGCTTAGATATACTTGAAATAGCCAAAGTATTTTTAGCCCCCTTCCCCACTGATCGGTCACTACCCTCTTTCCCCTTTTCTTTAGGCTGTCGCTTTCCTCCCCCAATCACATTTTTGCCAGATTTCTTACCTTTTGGTTTTACAATAATATTGGCTGGTTGATCTGAAAACCTCCTACCGTCTTGGACGCCCTGGCAGTATGGGGGAGAATGGTGATGCTGATCCGTTTGGGCGTCAGTAACTCCAGACAATGCAGCCTCCTCAGCGGAATGGAAATCGATACCCCCACCTATGCAAGAAGTCGTCAGGCCACCGTCAGCACTCTTCGCCTCCCCCGGCTCCACTCCTGTTGCTCCAAAGAAACATAAACAAAGGGATCCACCCACGGGTATAAGAGATCTCCCGATTACTCAATATGCATCCCACGGTCGTGGAGAATACACATTAGTTGTTTAAATACCCCTCACACACCAAAAGGGCCCTTGGTGTCATGGTTCATCATAGGGGTCTTCCTGCCCCTCTACGGGACAGGGCGTGCTACGACCTACGACTACGTGGGAGCACTGTTGATAGTGAGACAGCTATGTGTGATGCGGGGGTGTGAGAGGAAGGGTCAGGAGTGAAATAAGGAGTGAGTTAAAAAATACCTGGCTCTCTGGACTTGAAAGATTTATTCTGCCATTCGAGCTGGTATTAGTAAAAGGTGGGGTGAGGAGGGTGTATGCCTCAATGAGCTATGCCTCCTAGTGTTGTCGACATGTTTCGAAGCTTCCCCGTGCTTCTTCGTCAGGACCTTAAGGATCCCTTCCTGCCACTAACTGTGTTGTGTTAAGACAAAAATTGTAAGAAAATGAAATGAAAAAAAGGAAGTAAATAGCCTCCAAGAAGTCGTAATGCCTTAATAGGTCTTACATAATCCTATTAACCTAAAGGGAATAAACGTGAGATAAAGGCATATTAGTTACGTAGGAGGTAATTAAATCCATCGTGTGAGTACGGTGATCTGTAAAAAAGGTGAAGAGTACTGGTCTCTTAACGATATCCGTAACGTTATCACGTGATCTGTGATGAAGGCACTGTGTGACAAATGAACATACAACATTGGACATAACAAACATACAACAAAAAGCACACACTCTATTCAGAATGGGACTGAAATCCCGCACTAATTCAGTGTATATCCATGCCAGTAACAAGATCCCCAAAGTATGGACATACTTGCTAGAAGGAGATAAATAACCTCATGAGCTCGTGGACCGAGTGGTGGGCGTGCCAGGTAGGCTACCTATACGAAGGGAGGAATGGGAGAGGAAAAAGTGGTCCAACGATCAAAATGTTAGCGTTGTCAAAATTTTACCTCGTTCATCCAAAAGCGCCGTACTTACGACTCCAAGGATCAATGTCCCGCCAAATGAACCACCCCGGTCGGCTCCGTCGATGGAACTGAGTCGAAGGGAGCCCGTTTAAATGACTACTTCAATTAGTGTAATCGCGCCAAAAAGGGAAATGTCCTATGCGCGCTGACTCTGCACACGAAGACCCGGAACCGGAAGGGAACCGTCCGGGTCATCCAGATCGATTGCCTGAGCCGAGACTGAAAGGAGAAGGACCCCAGGGGGGAGATAGAGGTGTCTTGACCCACTGCCTGCAGAGCTACAAAATTAATGGAAATAAAAACGGGTAGCAAGTGCTGTAGTTACCTGGGATTGGGGCCGAGGCGGTCACTAAGAACGACTATCTGAGCCAAGGTTGAAAGGAGAAGGACCCCAGGGGGAAGGCAAAGGTGTCTTAAACAGATGCCTGCATGGATACCAAACTGATGGAATGGAAAAGATCTAATAAAAAGAGAGCAAGTGCTGCGGTCATCTGGGTTTGGGAGTGGGTAGTAGTAGTGGGCAAGGTGTGTATTAACTTACCCTAACCTAATGTAAATTAAGTGATTGGCATACCTCCACACAGGTAAGGGAGAAGCCACAGTATTGATGGGCTAAATAGCCGAACGTCATACGTGAGAGACCGCCAGAGTGCTAAGAATGTACGGGAATGTAGCAATGATTTTGAAAAATAAAAATGAAGAATACAATCTTAAAAAATAGGCGGGGGTGACAGAAGCCTCACAGTGGTGAGGGAGAGTTACCGGATAGGCACAACCATGGAACAACCGCCCCCCAAAAACAAAGGAGTAGAAGGGGTGGTCCAGATAGGTTGTAGAGCTCATAGTAGAAAGCCATTTAGTCTGTAATCAGATCTTTTTAGAGATGGAACTGGTTCCATGGTATATCATCATTTAATCCATGGATGTGGGTACCCAAGCGAAAAACCCAACGTTGTTCTTTTTCAAGAAGGCCATGTTCGCTGCCCATTTGTTCAACCACTGTCCATTGTAGATCATCAACGCCATGTCCACTGGAGATATAGTGGTTGGACATCTTGGTAGTACTACGCCCACATCTAACATTGCTACGGTGTTGCCAATGCGTATCTTGATGGGTCTTGTAGTCATGCCCACATACTCAAGACCACACGGGCAGGTGATTAAATAAACAACTTTTTTGCTATTGCAATTAGTAAAGCTCCTCTGGTCCCATTTTTCGCCATTGCGGAATTGAATATGTCTGCTTTTTTTTGTGAGTGGACAAGTGCTGCAGTTACCACAGGGATGATGACCCTGTACTGGGGGTAGTAGACCCTCAATTCTAGGCCGGAACGTGTTCTTGGGTCTGGTGTGGAAGTTACTTTCCTGCATCAGTATATCACTATGAAATGTTACCATTGTACAATAATTGCAAGTAAGACTCCAAAATGACAATCCTGGTGCGTATGTTTCAGCATCACAGAGAGTTAACAGGGTGTCAATCGTGCACAACTTGACTTTACAAGGAGTAAAATCTGGCACACAATTCATCAATGGTTGTGTCAAATAGCATGCAAACCATGATTCACAGGGTGTACCTATCATTAAAAATGGAAACTTGATGTGTTTGTAAGTGCCAAATAATGAATTTCATGGTTAATTCGGTGTTAAAGTTTCAGGACAAATCTGAAAATTGGGCATGGAATGTTGCTCAAATCTGAGAAGTGGGTGTTGAATGGGGCTCTATTTGGAAATATGGGTCCTAAAATGGGTGCAAATGTTAAATTTGGGTGTGAAATGGTGCCAAGCATGAAAATATATCTCTGCATGCATCCAAGACATTGAATGAGCCACCAGCAGAGCTTACATGCACACCATCATTGGACACCTTCAGGAAGACCGTCAAGACCGGTCTCTACTTTGAACAAATCAGCTCATTGGCAGTATGACCCAACAGACAAGATGAACTATATGACCATCTCCCTGCACCCCGTGGTGGACAAAGTCACTGAGAGACCCATAAACACCCAGCTGACTGGCTACATTGAAGAGAACTCCATCATGGACCACTCCCAGTCTTGTTTGAGTATCAAGCACAGCACCAAGAACTTACACCATGCTGACAATGCTTAAATATGCATGCCACTTGACCTGTGTCACATTGTGGACAACACATCCCACTACACCTCTATGCAGCCACAAACACCCTCTCACACACCACACACCACATGCCAGACACCACCACAAGGGGATACAAGGAAAAGCCCTCTCCTGGCGTACAACATGGAGCGTCACTAACACACGTTTTGCAATATGCACATGCCCCAAGTCACTGCCATTGCTAGACAGCACGGGGTAAGCATATCATCCCACACAGACAACACACAGCTCATCCTCCCCCTCAAGAACAACACAGAAGACACAAAAGCCAGCTCCCAGGAATGAATGTCGGAACGAGCAGATTGAATGACACACTTCGGCATAAAGATCAACTGTGAGAAGACTAACCTCCTCATCTCCGCTCCATCCACATCTGCATGGGACAACCTCTGGTGGTTGACAGCCCTTGTGAGCCCGCCCTCACTGACAGACCATGCACGCAAGTTTGGCATCATCCCAAGTACACCATCATCCTGCTCAGCAAGATCTACTCCATTGCATGCTACAGCTGCCTACAGACCGAACCTAATCCATCACAACGGATAACCCCAGGAAGCATAAAAATTGGCCAAAACACACTCATCCACTGGACTACTGCAACAAAATCTACGCAGGGAGATACAAAACACCACTACACAAGTTCTAACACAGCATGAAAGCGGCAGACACACCTGTCTTCAGAAACCCACATCCCAAACACAAGAGGCAACACATACAGAACATCCAATGTAGCACCAACAAGTAGAAAGTAAGCCGCTTACTACTCACATACACATTCAATTCACTACACATCATCAGCCACAAAGACATCCATGACAGAGTCAACCTCAACATCCCCAAGAGGAACAGCTGCTCTGACAACCTTGCCCTTGCAGACTCGACCGAGATCGGCAAATCACAAGGCAGAGGGAGAGCTGCCCCCTACGCTGCAAGCAAAAGCCATGGGTGATTACAAATTCCCACAATCTCACACCCAGCATGCTAACATGCGGAACAACAAGACATGTCTATTTGGATGAGTTGGAGCTGCACTCCTACTCCCCCACAGCGCATTGGGAGCCGCACGTGTGAGTAGGACACATCATGCACACCCTTATTGTCGGATTTATATGCACACATACTCATCACCTACAGACCACACCAGGGGAGTACTAACCTTACAATTCACATCTCTTTTTGTAATGAATGTCTGTGAAATTACACAAAGATGTGGGGATGAGTAATGTCACATGCCATTTTGGGTGTTGACTGTCTGGGAACATAAAAGGTAGTCTGTGTATACCCCGGAGGAAGTGTTGCCTATGGAACAACAATTCCCATTCTGTTGTGTGCAGTGGGATACCTGGGCCTACAACTTGCTCCGACTCTTGCCTGTACAGCAAAGCTCAAATATCCAACACTGTTGGATGAGACAGATAAGGCGCTGGACGCCTGCTCAAAATGACGCCTCAGATGGTTTCGAGGCATAGTGGGAGGGTAAATGTTGAGTCTTCCACGCATTTCCAAAGTATGTCAATTTGGACACATGGTGTCCCACCACCGTGCACTCACACAATTGCAAGCCATCATAACTAAGTCTGTCAGGGAGGGCAAGCGGACTTGCCTCCCACATGTGCAGCTTACACGGCCGAAAATTAAAGGCTGCCTGGGATTGCCCCTCATTGGTGTCTACTAACAAGCCACATGCCTCTGATATATAGTTGAATGGAATAGGCTACTATGGGAGAAGCAATCGAACTTCATGGACCAGTCTGTGGCGGGCAAAAACAGCTAGATCTAACTGTGGCTAGCCCATAAGCACTGGCCCTGGGGCTTGTACTCTTTGCCGGTTAGGGCTCCCACCCACAAGGACAAAGGAGGACAAACATTACCTCATATCTGAGCTGTATGAAATGCTCATCACCACTCTGAGTGGTCAGTGCACAAAAGTGCAAGTTTTGATGGAAATGTAGCTGTGGAAGCCAACATAAGCCAAGGAATGGGAACGTATTCTGTATTGCGCACACCACACTGTGCACAGTGTAGCGGGGACTGGAACCCCCTACAAGGTTTGCTCTCATTGTTGTCACACACCTGTGCAACTACATGTCTGGGATAACAGCCAGCCAGATTGCTGCTGTCAGGGATGCAGGATGACTAGTACCCTCGTGCACTTACTCTGGCATTGTCCAAAATATTAGAGATATTGGGGTGAGTCCTTAGATAACATAGATACAGCGTGCGACATTGCAATGCCCGGCGCACTGGAGTACACTCTCCTTGGCCTCTCACATCCGAAGGCCTTCTCACTAACATCCCTCAGGGCTAGGCAAATAGTCCCAGCGTTGCTGGCGGACAGGCTGGTTATCCTAGCACAGTGGTGGACAATGGCAGTTCCAGGGCTCCTATTCTGGTTACAACGTCTAAGGAACCTATTAGCTCTTGAGCGCCTGTCTCGGGCTGCAGATGGAAGGGTGAGAGAGTTTTTACACTCTGTGTTTCCCCTTTGTGACTTCATTGTCGAGAGATATGAGGGAAGTCACATGCCCAAAGTACTTGCAGGTCTGACGCATACCAACAATGGGGCAATCATCCTCCGCCGGTCACACAGTGGAGTGACGAGGTGGCTCCCTTACACACATATTGTGTATGCTTACTCTCATCTAGGTAGGCTGAAACTATTGTGGAAGGTGGGGTTGTGGGAGGGTTTTTGGGGGAGGAGTGTCTTTTCGCCCTTGTTCATGATTGTTCCACTTCTCTGTTTTACATGGTTATTCTTTGGAAAATGGAAGATGCTCTTAGTGGCTTCTTTGCTCTTCCGGTATGCGTCCGTCCTCCGGGTGGTGGCTTAAACGCTGTGTAAATGCACACAATGCGTGCACGTCCGACATCCGGATGTAGCCAGCAAGCTGGGTTGCCAACATTAGCCTGCCTTCCTCTAAAAATAGGTAACCCTCAAATGGAGTCGGACGTCATTGTGCAAACCTATCTTCACATTGTATTATTGTGCAGTGACCAGAGTATTGGCCTGAATGTCCATCATTGCCATATAAATTCCAGGACGTGAGCTTCTCCTCGCAAACACGATGATATATCCCCCGCGCATTTAAAGGCACATGGCTGGACACACTCCCCAATACGGTATCAGCATCAGGCCAGTAGCAGCCTCTTAGCATGAAGAAACCCATTGAAAGCTATGAAACATGCCGCATACACATTACAGTAAGCATATTGACATTAGCGGGTCCTTAGCGTGCAGATTCTGGTCGCATGTATGCTGCATGATTACATTAGCTGCCCCTTAGCGTGCAGATTTTGATCGCATGTATGCTGCAGGATTACATTAGCTGCCCCTTAGCATGCAGATTATGATCGCTTTTCATTAAACTGTATGCATACACATTACAGTAAGCATATTGACATTAGCGGGCCCTTAGCGTGCAGATTTTGATCGCATGGATGCTGCAGGATTACATTAGCTGCCCCTTAGCGTGCAGATTACGATCGCTTTTCATTAAACTGTATGCATACACATTACAGTAAGCATATTGATGTTAGCGGGCCCTTAGCATGCAGATTTTGATCGCATGGATGCTGCAGGATTACATTAGCTGCCCCTTAGCGTGCAGATTATGATCGCTTTTCATGAAAACGGGCCGCATACCCATTACAGTATCAGCCAGAGTACAGTAGCAGCCCCTTAGCGTGCAGTTTCTTGTCGCTTTGTAAAAACAATTGTCTCTAACACACAGGAAGTGATATATGCCTGCTTCCTGTCTCCATGTGTGTGGCATTCAGTTTCACTTTCTCTTTTGAGCACATTGTGTTGGATTTGGATGAGTGAGGAGGTGTTTTTGGTATTGTGCTGGTAGAGAGTGTAGTTTGGAGTGTTGCTGTGTTGCTGTGTCCTGTCTAACGTGTTTTTTGGATTTTTTCACATTTAATTTACTTTCTACTGTCAACTGTCCTCAGTCTTGTGTTTTGTGTGGGGTTTTTTACTATTGTCCTCCTTGGGTTTTCTGTTTTGTATTCTGGGGTTGAGAACTGGGGTGTGTGGAGATGCCGGCGGTGGGCAGGTCAGGGCGGATGTCTGAGGAGGCAGTGGGGGGCTTCCTGTGGCTGGTGCGGTGCTACCTGCCGCTGATGCTGGAGAGGTGAGGGCACATCCTCCAGGGGTATGGTGTTGCGGTGCGCAAGTTGCGGTGGGAGCACGTGCGGGCGCAGATGCTCCGCTGCTTTAAGGTGACCCGGACCGTGCGCCAGTGGAAGCACCGCTGGCAGGATATGCTGGCGCGGGAGGCGGACCTGCTCGATTACACCGGTGTCCTGCCTGGCATCCAGGGTGGTAAGTACCAATTCCCTTGTTGTCCACAACTAATGTTACGTACATATATGAGTTACGTGTGTGAGAAGAAGATAAGGGGGCATATGTATCATATGTAATTTTTAGAGAATCGCTATTTGAGAATTGCAAAACGGGATGTATGTAAAAATTCGCACATATTTATCAAATTCTGAATATTCCTTAATTGCAACTAGCAAATTGCGAAATCGCAATTAAGGAATACCTTCCCATTCATTCCTAAGGGCCAGGAGGCCCATAGGAATGAATGGGAAGTCATTCTCAAATTGCGATTCCCAATTTGCTAATCGCAAAATCTGAATAATTTCAAAGGTCCAAGGGTGTCATGATGACACCCTGATGCACCCCTGAAATGAGCATGTGTGCGCATATGGCGCACATACATGCCATAAGGGCATGAATGTGCGCCACATGGCACCTAGAAAAATGCCAAAAAGTGCTTTTTTATAAGATTTTGCAACATACCACCAACTTGACGTTGCTGGTAATTTGCAATTTCTTAAGGAGAAGTCGCACAACTTGGGTGCTTGTTACATAGCATCTAAGGAATCGCAATTTGCGATTCCTTACGCCAAATTAAGGAAACGCAAAAATAGCGATTCCTTATTAGTGCGATGCGAAAAAGGCTCATACATCCAGTTTTTAGATTTTGTATTAGCAAACGCTGTTTTCTTGCGAATCGCAGCGTTTGCGAATACAAAATTGCTTGATACATATGCCCTAAGATGTTTTAATGCTGTCCCAAGACCGTGATACTGTAATAACGTGGTTAATGCAATGCGACTTGCAATAAATACTTGCGCATGATGGCCTTGACCATGGACTTGCATGACACACTCTTCCTACTACAGTGTGTGCAACAGTACGGAAGGTGTTGGAATAGTCTATCAAAAGACACATTATTGATGTGCGCCATGCAGTGCAAGGTGGAGTGATGATTGGCGTTGCAATGACCGCGTAGAGTAACTGTGCCACTGGAAATACCACATAGGAATGGAGATCCCCGGTGTCAAACATCCCAAAACACACATGCCTAATGTGAGCGAATACTCAGCAGGAAGGGTTGCAGGGGCATGGCGGTGTTTGCATGTTGAAGTATATCAAGGGGTGTGTCTGTCGAAGAGCAATGTTCAGAGTTAGTGCTTGGAGATGGGGAGCAACGTTGCCTGTCGGAGGTGTAGCGAAAGTGTGCCACAGGCCATATCTGCAAGGTAGGAAAAGGAGCAGACTCACAATCAGGTCCCTCTGGGGCGGGGAACATGGCATAGGCCAGCTGGTTGGATCGTCGGGTTCTTTGATGTGCCATGGAAATAGAGTTGGATGTTAAGGTATGTTTGGCCAGTGTTGTGGATGGCTGTGTGATCCTGGGTGCACATCTTGATTGTGACTCGAGCTTTGATGTGGAGACAGTGGAGTGTGCGCAGGTGGTGGGAGGTGTGACAGGGTCCTGGCAGTGTGATGATCAGTCCTGTGGTTGCATTTGAGATGTCCTGCAGCTTGCGGTTGTGGTTCATGTTAAATATGTCATGGACTTCGTTGCCGTAGTAGGGTGAGCTATTGCACAGGGCATGAGTGAGTGCCTATGTGTGTCTGTTTAGGAGTCATTTGAGTGTCTGACATAGGAGGCAGAGTGTGTGGAAGCACGATGATGAGACCGGATAGATCTTGCAATTATCTTGGACATTGGAGTCCATGATGGATTACATGTCCCGTGCTTGGGCCGTGTTGGGGTGTGGGTCCCCCATGCCATGTGAGGAGCCTATGTAATTACATGCATGGATGTTTTGGTGCATGATGGGTACTTGTCGTTTGTTTTTGCTCACTTGTATGCAGCTCTTTGACATTCATCTAGGAAGCTCTGCCATGGATTTGCAATACTTTTGTTTGCTCTAGTTGTGTGGGCTGGATGTGTCGAGGAGGAGTTGGCAGTCGTATGCCTATGATACAATGTTGAGTCCATAGCTAATCACAATTGTGGCGTGCGGAGACATGTAGATGTGAAAGATTGTAGGTCTGAATGAAGATATCTGGGGGACTCCATGGCTGGTTGTTGGAGGCTCCAAGACAACTGAGGGTTGTCTTACCCACATGTATGTACGTTGAGGAAGGAGCGGATCCAGTTGAGGACCTTGTCTTGGATCCCTTTCTTGTGGAGTCTGCATATTGGTGGCCTTTGTGAGACAGTGCTGAAAGCCGCTGCGATTGGTCAAGGATGATGAGTAAAATGGTTTATTTGCGCTCCGTGTGGATGAGGTGCCTTGATATTGGGTGAAACAACTCTGATGTGCAGCTCGGCCAGCAGTGATGTTTTGGCTGTGCAGCCTCCGCTTCCACATGTTTGTGTGTGGGTGCCATTCAATGGAGGCCCAGTCATGTTGCCAACATGAAGTCAACACCACAGGGATGTAGCATTGTTTGTCACTGTAACAATTCACATAGTGAATATGCCATGTTTGCTGCGGTTTGATAACAACACATATTTGCGTTTGTCCTCTCACAGATGGACGCCAACCGATCACCCAGGGGGACATTGACCATTTCCGGGACCCACACGCCACTGGTGAGTAGTGACAAGAAATATTGGCATGTTGCGTGGTCATGAGTGTCTGTGCCAAATGCAGCACGTTGTTGATTAGCAGTATGGGTGTGTATTGCATGTCAATTGCCTATGGTGTGCAGAGGTATTCAGCCTTTCCGTACTGTGTCTAATATGGTAGTGTAAAGGAATACAATGCATCTCATTCAGAGTTGTGAGTTTGTCCATCAACAGTCATTGATACACGTGTCAATGTATGTGCCTATTTCCGAGTTAATGATGCTGCCAACTAGGCATTTACACTGCAGTTGTGATGGCAAAAGGCCACTAGCATTTACTCCGATGTTCATTTGCGCAGCCTAAGCAAGATGGCACACTTACATGCGGTTGACATCGTCCAAGGGGCGGGCAGTGGGTGTAGCATTGTGCACAGTGAGGCAGTGCTATTATATCCGTACAAGGTCATACATCTTGGCACAGAGATACCTAAGGTATGCTGCATAGCACATAAGCAGAAGTGGCAGGGTGTAGCTCAGATCCAATATTGTCAATGGTGTGTTACACAAACACATTCCATAGATGTGTACGTCAATTGAGAATTGATATTTGTGCACTGCAATGGTGTTGACAGGCTATGTTCGTGTGGACATACCAGGCTGGAATCAGGATCATGTGTACCAACTCATCTGACACAATTGGTGACATCACTTAACACACATTTCATAGCTATACATTAGCTATGCATCATTTTATGTCACCTAGATGAGATAATCAGGACTACCGCAACACGATCTGTGTGTACACTTTAGCCATAACAATTACACAATCCTCATGACCCCAGGGTGCCATTACAATGTGTAATCCATTGTAACAGTTTGCGTAGTGGAAGCATGCGTGCTCATCTCTACTATGGAGTGCGATTGGGGGTTACAACACATGCATGACTGGCAGTTGTGGGTCAATGATGTATCCCCCTTGCAGTGGATGACTATCACCAATTGCATAGTAATGGTGGAGTGAGTAAGTGCCAGTTCCGCATTCATACCCTAAACATGTTTCCATGTGTGCGGCATGATGCAGCATGATTACAAGTGTGAGTAGGGCAGTCCCAGGCCGGTTATTGTGCATGTAGTGTGAGACTCCAATAGGTAGGTATTCACACCTGCACACATACACCCTTGCCTGTCTTGGCACTGACTTCATGTACTGCACACAGTTCCTGGGGGACACACATGGCTGCACATGTGCATTGTAATTCTGATGCAGCTGTCTGTCACAGGCTGGGAGAGGGTTGAGCTGTGCACGTAGGGGTTATGCCTCCCGAATGAAGTCAATTGTACAGGTCACATACAGCCCGGTTGTCCAAAGGTGCCATGTTTGTAGCGTATCCTTAGCTTTCAGTTGTGTCAGTGCAAGTCCCATGCCATGCACTGTCATGTCAGTCTCAACAGCATGTAGTTATTTAATCATGCGTAGACATTGTGTTTAACAGGTCAGTCCTTGACTTAACATGTTGTTTTCCACTTGTGATATAGATCTCATGTTGTACGGTTACATAGTGTAGGGGAAAGAAAACTGACATAGATTTTTATTCTCTCTGAGACAACATGACACCTGAGGAACAGCACCGGTTCCAGGTCGCCAAGGACCAGTACCTCCATGTGCGGAAGGTACACAAGGGTTACTGGTTGATGGCACGGAGGTACCGGGCCGAGAGGAGGGCAGGGACCTGGCCGTCGCTGCCAGAATGTATCACCACTGGCAGCGGCTCTACACCATCCCCCTCAGGTGTCGTCGTGGGATCCCGGGATGTCGATCCCCCTGCTGCCACACCCGAACCGGTGCCAGGCCAGCATGCACCGCCACCTGCACCAGCCCCCGCACCAGCACCGTCACCGTCACCAGCCCCCGCACCAGCACCGGCACCGGCACCAGCCCCCACACCAGCACCGGCACTGGCACTGGCACCAGCACCGGCCCCCATGGACCCTGGAGTGGCACAGATAATGCGGATTCTCCAGGGCCACACTACCCTCCTACAGGACCTCCGCCATGAGTTCCTATACTTGAACAGGCAGATCCATGAAATCAGGGCCCACCTCGGACTGCCCTGAACACTGCCCCAGTTCTCACCTCCCCCCCTCTTCTCCCTTCCCACACTGTCCCCCTTTTATTATTATGTTGTGTTATGTCCTAGTTGTATGTGTTGTTTAGCATGCATAGTTTTAGTGTAGGCTTAGTTAGGGTTAGTTTTAGACTAGTTTTACTAATTGTATTTTATTGGATTTGGGGATAGGTTTCATTTATCTTTGGGTGGGGGTTGATGTATTTATTCTTGTTCTGTGTTTGTAAATAGTTAAGATAGTTTTAGGTAGAATTCATATTTGTACTTAGGTTAGGGCTAGAGTTAGGGACATAGATTAGTGTAGGCTATCATTTTATATATATATGTCTTTGTATAATAAATCTTGTTAACCATAGATTTCTGCTAGCACTTATATCATGGCTGAAGCGGTGGAGTGGGTCTTGCACCATCGTGTGCAAATCATACCATCTTTTGAGTAATCATTGTATTTGTAACTATGGTCGTGACCTGTCACTCAGCAGGATGGATAGAGCCCAGATACCTTAGATGTGAGCACAATGACCTTGCATGTCTGATAGATTAGCAATAATGGTTTACGGCCTACTCTGGTGACAGTTCATTGTGACCTCCAACATCTCACATGTTCCTGGCCATGGCCAATCGATCTCCATTCCATGCATGCTGTTGGTAATTTGTGGGTCCATTGTTAATGTCACATGGCACAACAGTGTCAGTGAGTCACATGAGTTATATGAGACTGAGTAATGAGTTTGGAATAGAGGTCACTCACAGGTGTCTTGGAGTATTAGCACTGTCCGGAATACAGACTTAACTTCGAGTTTCTTGCTTTTGTGACACACTTACTCATTACAGTAATGCCTTGGGACCTGATGATGTATGTTTGCAGATACACAGTTGTGCTGCACACAAGTGGTGACATGCTGCATTACTCCCTGTACCAACAGTGCGATAGCCACTCATCCCAGCTGTTACTATCGTATTGTCTCATAGTGATGACACCCTTGTAATCTTAAAAGATAGATATCACGCACACCAATTGTTTGTCAAAGTCTCGTTGAATCTTTTGCAGGTAATTTGCGTGCTGCTAGAGGAGCGACCCCTGAACCTAGGTCGGTAGATAATGTTAGTTGCACTGCCCCATCCGGGGTGGTGTCCCTCTATGCGCACAGCGCTATGGGGTAACGAAGTTATCAGTCTTCACAAGCATAAATTGAATCAAAAGTTCATTTATTCATGATGAAAAATATGTTTGCCATATTGTAAACTTCATGTGTTGAGTCACAACGATATCAACGGATATCCTCTATGCATTTCGGGTAAAAACCCTTCGTCAGGAGGAATCCTATAACAGAAATAGGAGATCATGTTGCTAGCCCCCTTAAAGATTAAATGATTAAACAAACCATGCAAATGAGTGTATGACATTTCCCTTCCAAAAAAGATCAAAATTAAAATATGGAAACACGTAATTATATGGAGTTACTCAAAAGAGTATCCTAAAAGGTAGCAATGCTGCGGTAAATAATAAGGCGAGGTGAAACATCATGATGGTGAACTTAAAAAATAGAGCGCGAGTGAAATTAGATGGTAAAAAACACCGCGTGTGAAATTATGTGATGCTACAATGAGTTCAACACATAAACGAAATGATCAAGCGTTATGCAGGTAGTGCGGAGTGAACCGGGATCAAATACTAGTACACGAGTGAAGTGTTAATAGTTAAAAGTACGCGTGTAAAGTTGTGCGTATATAACGCTGAGGTGGGTTCAGCACGTAATGAAAGTGCTCGAGCGCTATAATCAAGCTAATAAACGAAACAAGATCAAAAGAACCAAAGTTAGAGAGGAAAGTTACCTCGATTCGTTGGTTAAACGGGCATGGTGAAAGTGTGCCGATCCGGAAGGCCGTGGATTACAAAGATCGCCATGTTAAATAGGGAAATAAGTGATTGACAGAAAAAGAGGACTCTAAGTGCGGCGGCCATCTTAGAGACGCGAAGTGTGTTAGTTGTTGTGCTAATGTTTATTAACGAATGTGAAAAACGAACCAAAGTAAAAAACGAGTGGTTTAATTGATAACGGAGGATTAATAAGGGTGTTCCGAAGCAGCTTGAAAATATCAAATGTAAGGTGTTGAATGGAAGGCATGTCGAAGACAATAAAATAAGAAAAATAAAGTTGGAAAAAATAATAAAGTTGGGAAAAAAAGTTGAGAAGTGTTGAAAAAAGGTTGGAAACGAAGGTTAGAAAATGAAGATTAAGGAAGGTTAAAAGCAACTATGCACTAAGAAAGAGATAGAATAACGAGAACAAAATAAGTTGAGAAAACAATTGAGTAAAAAGACAATGACATTAAAAAAATCCAATAACATTGAAAAAATCAAAGCATTATGAAATTAAACGTTAATGAATGAATTTTTACGTAGGCATCAATACAAAGTCAAATGAAGCAACTGAGTTCGAGGCGGTCATTCAGACCATGTGGTACCATCGAGTTCATTTTGTATATCCAAGATGTTTCTCTTTGGATCAAGAATTTTCGATTGTCACATCCATCTCTTAATGGGACTGTCTCGCACACTAGGAAGCGTAATTGACTGACATTGTGTTTGTGTTCATTGAAGTGTGTTGCTACTGTGGATTTGAGATTGTTATTGCGGATATTGCTTTTATGTTCGTTTAATCGTATTTTCATCTTTCTTTCCGTCTTTCCAATATACGGAAGACCACATGGACACTTCAACATGTACACGACGTTCATAACATCAAACTCTTTGTGTCAGCAACCTGCGATTCCAAAAACGTCGTGTACATGTTGAAGTGTCCATGTGGTCTTCCGTATATTGGAAAGACGGAAAGAAAGATGAAAATACGATTAAACGAACATAAAAGCAATATCCGCAATAACAATCTCAAATCCACAGTAGCAACGCACTTCAATGAACACAAACACAATGTCAGTCAATTACGCTTCCTAGTGTGCGAGACAGTCCCATTAAGAGATGGATGTGACAATCGAAAATTCTTGATCCAAAGAGAAACATCTTGGATATACAAAATGAACTTGATGGTACCACATGGTCTGAATGACCGCCTCGAACTCAGTTGCTTCATTTGACTTTGTATTGATGCCTATGTAAAAATTCATTCATTAACGTTTAATTTCATAATGCTTTGATTTTTTCAATGTTATTGGATTTTTTTAATGTCATTGTCTTTTTACTCAATTGTTTTCTCAACTTATTTTGTTCTCGTTATTCTATCTCTTTCTTAGTGCATAGTTGCTTTTAACCTTCCTTAATCTTCATTTTCTAACCTTCGTTTCCAACCTTTTTTCAACACTTCTCAACTTTTTTTCCCAACTCTATTATTTTTTCCAACTTTATTTTTCTTATTTTATTGTCTTCGACATGCCTTCCATTCAACACCTGACATTTGATATTTTCAAGCTGCTTCAGAACACCCTTATTAATCCTCCGTTATCAATTAAACCACTCGTTTTTTACTTTGGTTCGTTTTTCACATTCGTTAATAAACATTAGCACAACAACTAACACACTTCGCGTCTCTAAGATGGCCGCCGCACTTTGAGTCCTCTTTTTCTGTCAATCACTTATTTCCCTATTTAACATGGCGATCTTTGTAATCCACGGCCTTCCGGATCGGCACACTTTCACCATGCCCGTTTAACCAACGAATCGAGGTAACTTTCCTCTCTAACTTTGGTTCTTTTGATCTTGTTTTGTTTATTAGCTTGATTATAGCGCTCGAGCACTTTCATTACGTGCTGAACCCACCTCAGCGTTACATACGCACAACTTTACACGCGTACTTTTAACTATTAACACTTCACTCGTGTACTAGTATTTGATCCCGGTTCACTCCGCACTACCTGCATAACGCTTGATCATTTCGTTTATGTGTTGAACTCATTGTAGCATCACATAATTTCACACGCGGTGTTTTTTACCATCTAATTTCACTCGCGCTCTATTTTTTAAGTTCACCATCATGATGTTTCACCTCGCCTTATTATTTACCGCAGCATTGCTACCTTTTAGGATACTCTTTTGAGTAACTCCATATAATTATGTGTTTCCATATTTTAATTTTGATCTTTTTTGGAAGGGATATGTCATACACTCATTTGCATGGTTTGTTTAATCATTTAATCTTTAAGGGGGCTAGCAACATGATCTCCTATTTCTGTTATAGGATTCCTCCTGACGAAGGGTTTTTACCCGAAATGCATAGAGGATATCCGTTGATATCGTTGTGACTCAACACATGAAGTTTACAATATGGCAAACATATTTTTCATCATGAATAAATGAACTTTTGATTCAATTTATGCTTGTGAAGACTGGTAACTTCGTTACCCCATAGCGCTGTGCGCATAGAGGGACACCACCCCGGATGGGGCAGTGCAACTAACATTATCTACCGACCTAGGTTCAGGGGTCGCTCCTTTAGCAGCACGCAAATTACCTGCAAAAGATTCAACGAGACTTTGACAAACAATTGGTGTGCGTGATATCTATCTTTTGACTTTCTACATCGCTCAACCACTATCACAGCACCCATGGCCTATCAAGATATCACCAACCTCACGGACAAAGGCGCCGAGACATTCGCGTTCGGCGAAGATGAAGCTCAAAGGATTTATTCATTAATAGGAGACATTGAAGCCACCCCCTCTGGCACAGGCACCATACAAAGCAATATCAAGCAACTTCTGTACTTGACAAAACGCGAAATCAACCAACGTTTACACGCTAGCACAATGATTCAATACCACCGAGCACAACGAATTCCGAGAGGTCTACGTATCCCTCTCAAACCATCTCTGTGCAAAAATGACCCAAAATTTGTCGACAGATGGTATGGGATACTTAATAAATGTTCTCTGGATCTCATATTACTGATAATCGAAGAACTATCCAACATCCTAGAAGATTTGAACACAGAAATCACTCAACTTAAAAATGAATTGGCTACGAAGATGTCTTCAGATGATCTATCTCAAATTCTCAATGATATCAATGAACAACTCGAGAAACACAAACAAGAAGTGAACGAGAGAAAAATTCGACAGTTTAGACGTGACACGATCGATTATAAACTGGGAGAGGTTTATAATTGGGCGGAGATATACGCCCGGAGAAGACAGTTCAAACCTACGTCAAAAGCATCTGACACTGATACATCTCCAGTCTCCAGTGACTCAGACACTTTTCGTCGTAAACCAAGAAATGTTCCTCAAAAAGATCAACAACAACCACAAACAACAACAGACACTGAAATTCCTTCAACTTCAACTTCCACCCCTTTATCTTCTGTGGTCCCTTTTTTAGGGACAGGCCAAAAAGATCAAGGAGACCCAGGAGGGGCAAAAAAGCAGCTCCACCACTAGACAAGAGAACTACAAGGAGCCAGCGGTAAAGGACTGTGACAACTTGGTCATTAATATCTCTACGACTACCTTCAACAAATCGCAACTACGCTTACTACAGAAGGGGTCATCTTTTGTTCCCACCTATTCCAGTAACCTTATGGAAGCAGAAGTAAGCCTTCACAAATTCATGCGGAAACTCAGACTTAGACATTTCTTTGACAACGTTCTTACTGAACCTATAACAAGAACCGAAAACACATTAAAAGGACTATCATCCAAGAGCACCTTTGTAGCCCCAGTGAGTCACAAGATTCTTGATACTTTTGAGACTTTGGTAAAACAAGATCTTCAGTTGGTTTTCAAACATCGTAAACCTAGACATCCTAACATCACGACAAAAGACAAATCAATGCTCAAACAACTGGCGAATAATCCCGACATTATCTTCCTTGATGCTGATAAAGGCGGCGCACTTGTCGCCATGGATACTACACATTATACTCGAAAACTAGATGAACATGTGCTAGACTCAAACACCTACTCTAAACTGGATTACAACCCTACATCGGCTATTTTGAAAACATTACAGAACTTGGTGGACAAAGCAGTCCTATCGGGCACCATCGGCGATATGGAAAAGAAATTTTTGATTTCCAGATTCCCAAGAAGCCCATCTCTACGCATGTTACCCAAGATACATAAGAACTTATTGGATCCTCCCATGCGGCCCATTGTTCCACCAGAGGCTCGCTCCACGAACCAGTTGGCAATATCTAGATAGACATCTTCAACCTCTAGTGCAGGCCATGTCCACCTTTGTCAAGGACACCACGGATTTTTTGAACATTCTCCTAAATTTCAATATCCCATGGGAAACTGACATGTATTTCTGCACCATAGATGTGACTTCCCTGTACACCTCAATCCCCCATGACATGGGGCTAGAGGCCACGGAACATTTACTTTTACAATCACAGACTCCTCACGATCTACACGTTTTCTTAATGGAGCTTTTACATTTTACACTTTACCACAGTTATTTCTGTCACAATAATCCATTTTTCCTTCAACTAAATGGAACTTCGATGGGCAATTGTGCTGCCCCTTGTTATGCCAACCTGTTCATGCACAAGTTTGAGTTGGACCATATTTTGCACACCACACCTTGGGTGAACCATTTGCTACTGTTTGTTCGTTACATCGACGACATTTTTTTAATTTGGAGAGGTTCCAAGTCTATCCTGAGTGAAGCGATTGAGGATCTCAACACCATCAACGACAGATTGAAATTCACTTTCCATATCAGTGATACACACAGAAATTTCCTTGATGTTTCCATTTACATTGTTAATCAACACATCCAAACCACACTATACAGGAAGGATACTGACAGAAACAACTTGCTACACTACCTCAGTTTTCATCAGCCATCACTTAAACGTCACTTACCATACTCACATATTCCTCAGGATAAAACGTATCATCTCTGAGCCGGATCAACTCAATCAACAAACTTTAGACATGGAACGACGCTTTGCTGAGCGAGGCTATCCATCACAAATTCTAGAAAAGGCCATTGAGAAATCGTTGAATAAACAAAGGAGATCATTATTAAATAACCAACCAACATCCTCAGAACCACATGCGAGATTGGTTATGGTTACTAAATTTTCAACTGAAAGTTTCAACATACGAAAATCCATTCTCTGGCATTGGCCCTTGTTACGTATGGAGCCCGACTTCAATCAGATTTTTTCAGATCAACCACTGTTCGCCTACGAAAGGAGCAAGAATTTCATGGACTTACTGAAACCCACACGCTCCCCACAGTGCATTTCTGAATATAAGGGCACCACACCCTGCCATAACTGTGGCAACTGTAATAACATTATTAAAGGTAACAACATACAGCACCCAACTAAGGGTCATAACATCAAACTCTTTGTGTCAGCAACCTGCGATTCCAAAAACGTCGTGTACATGTTGAAGTGTCCATGTGGTCTTCCGTATATTGGAAAGACGGAAAGAAAGATGAAAATACGATTAAACGAACATAAAAGCAATATCCGCAATAACAATCTCAAATCCACAGTAGCAACACACTTCAATGAACACAAACACAATGTCAGTCAATTACGCTTCCTAGTGTGCGAGACAGTCCCATTAAGAGATGGATGTGACAATCGAAAATTCTTGATCCAAAGAGAAACATCTTGGATATACAAAATGAACTCGATGGTACCACATGGTCTGAATGACCGCCTCGAACTCAGTTGCTTCATTTGACTTTGTATTGATGCCTATGTAAAAATTCATTCATTAACGTTTAATTTCATAATGCTTTGATTTTTTCAATGTTATTGGATTTTTTTAATGTCATTGTCTTTTTACTCAATTGTTTTCTCAACTTATTTTGTTCTCGTTATTCTATCTCTTTCTTAGTGCATAGTTGCTTTTAACCTTCCTTAATCTTCATTTTCTAACCTTCGTTTCCAACCTTTTTTCAACACTTCTCAACTTTTTTTCCCAACTTTATTATTTTTTCCAACTTTATTTTTCTTATTTTATTGTCTTCGACATGCCTTCCATTCAACACCTGACATTTGATATTTTCAAGCTGCTTCGGAACACCCTTATTAATCCTCCGTTATCAATTAAACCACTCGTTTTTTACTTTGGTTCGTTTTTCACATTCGTTAATAAACATTAGCACAACAACTAACACACTTCGCGTCTCTAAGATGGCCGCCGCACTTTGAGTCCTCTTTTTCTGTCAATCACTTATTTCCCTATTTAACATGGCGATCTTTGTAATCCACGGCCTTCCGGATCGGCACACTTTCACCATGCCCGTTTAACCAACGAATCGAGGTAACTTTCCTCTCTAACTTTGGTTCTTTTGATCTTGTTTCGTTTATTAGCTTGATTATAGCGCTCGAGCACTTTCGTTATGTGCTGAACCCACCTCAGCGTTATATACGCACAACTTTACACGCGTACTTTTAACTATTAACACTTCACTCGTGTACTAGTATTTGATCCCGGTTCACTCCGCACTACCTGCATAACGCTTGATCATTTCGTTTATGTGTTGAACTCATTGTAGCATCACATAATTTCACACGCGGTGTTTTTTACCATCTAATTTCACTCGCGCTCTATTTTTTAAGTTCACCATCATGATCTTTCACCTCGCCTTATTATTTACCGCAGCATTGCTACCTTTTAGGATACTCTTTTGAGTAACTCCATATAATTACGTGTTTCCATATTTTAATTTTGATCTTTTTTGGAAGGGATATGTCATACACTCATTTGCATGGTTTGTTTAATCATTTAATCTTTAAGGGGGCTAGCAACATGATCTCCTATTTCTGTTATAGGATTCCTCCTGATGAAGGGTTTTTACCCGAAATGCATAGAGGATATCCGTTGATATCGTTGTGACTCAACACATGAAGTTTACAATATGGCAAACATATTTTTCATCATGAATAAATGAACTTTTGATTCAATTTATGCTTGTGAAGACTGGTAACTTCGTTACCCCATAGCGCTGTGCGCATCGAGGGACACCACCCCGGATGGGGCAGTGCAACTAACATTATCTACCGACCCTTGTAATCTTGCCACTGATCCAGACTATATGCTGAGTGTAGTTCAAATGACATCCGTGGGCACATTGGCCAATATGTGTGCACTTCATGGCAGTGCTCAGAAGTAGCTTTTGCATAGGTTTTGCACAGGTAGGAGCTGACAGACGCAATGCACTTTGGAACCAGTAAGTATTGTGGACTCAACTTCAGTGTAGCTTAGTTTGTAGTTCCATATATGTATGTTAGACCTGTGCCCTTGGGTCTCCTCAGCAATGTGAATCTGTTGTGAGCACCTAGAGATGTGTCATGCAATGTGCTACGTCACAACAATCTTTGGTCAACACGTCCTGTGTTTGGCTATATGCCAGGAGATTATGCTTTGCTATCATTCTTTGCGACGATACATGTGTCCTGCAACAGACTTGTACATGTTGTCACAGATGCATATTGTTAGAAAGTGGCTAGGTATATACTGTTCCCAAATAGGTACAGTGTGCACAGAGTCCACAGTCACCAGAGTTTGTGCAGAGGTTAAAGTTAGATATGACCTTACTCTATGAAGTGTTGGCTTGGTCAAGCAGTAAGGCAGTATCAGAGGACAGTGTAAATCCTTTGTTGTACACACTTAGTCAGCAGGTGGTCTCACACACTCAATAACTGAACTCAAGGCCACTGTTTTTGATAGAAAAATATATGTTTGTTTTATTTTGTAACCAACAATAGGTATCAAAAGACACTTACTCAGATTGCGAGGCTTTAGTTACATACTTTGGCAATGTGCCATTGACTTTGGTAGGTAATAGTTACAAGTTGTTGCAATAGGCAACACAATTTCAAACACAATAATACATTGAGCTCAATGTGAGTTTGAAGCGATTTGCTAATGATTACTTCCTATATTCAGTCCTGTGCAAGGTCTTGGAAACATGTGAGTATATCCGTTGTAGTTACTGTTGTGATTTTCAGGAAATATTTTGCAATTACTAAACTTGACCCTAAGAAGAAATTTGACAGAGTAACTGCCAATGATTTCCTATGGAAGAAAGTAGTGTGATTGGTAAGTACGGTTGTGAGTGGTTTTCAGGGTCAGTGCTGGGCAACAAGATCCAGCATTGGGATCTCTCCTAATAGCAGTTGAGTTGTTCCATTTCTGTTAGTTGGTTGTTTTTAAGCTAAACTTTTAACTTTTAGAATCTCAACACTTACAAGGAATTTCTTATGAAAAAAATCAATGTTACCCTATGGAATACATTTGGGTTATCGGCTTTTTGGTAAGTACTCGACTGGCAGAGTTAAGGTTCTGAGCACAGACTCAAGGTTCCCCCAGGCTCAGGTTTGTACAGTTGGTACACCCTCTGTGGGACTGTGTCGGACGGGGGCAGAGTGAGTTTTGCACAATGTTATCCCATGGGAGGCAGGGGGTCCTTGGTTGCTGGCTGCTGACTAGCAGGCCACACAGCTGTGGGAGCTGGGGTCCTGGTCACTTGCTCAGGGCAAACGTGGGAAGTAGGTAGGAGTAGAAGTTCCACTGCCAGGGCCACTCGGGCAGGTGGGTGCAGGGTGCCTTTGACCCTTTGTGTGCTCAATTGATTGCAATAGGAAAGCTTCTGGGCAAACCAAGGCTGCAAGCTCGGGGTCACAGTTTCTTCATGTGCCCCCACCACTTTGTGAGTTATATTGGGTATTTTGAGGGTGGGTATGTCCCCAGGAGTCGCGTATAGGGGGCCGCACTGCGCCGGGTGCTGGGGTGGCTTTTGGTCTTGGTAAATCTTACCCTCTGTTGATTGTGGCCGGGGGGTCCCTGGTTCTGAGGCTGCAGGCGTCGTAATGAGCCTCGCGGTGAGACCTTGGTGGCCAGATTTGGGGTCACAGTTGCCAGGGGAGACCTCATTGGGGTCTTTGTCCACTCCAACACAGGCCAGGCTTGTCCAGTGCAGGGTGTGCAGGCTTTGCGGTTCCGTGATGATGCCAGGGGTTAGAAACTTGCTTTGAGCAGAGCTACTGCTCATGGGCCTCCCATATGATCAGAGTCACAAGGTAGCCAGGTCCGCAGGGGTTTGTGATGTTGCTGGCCACAAGTGGGTCTGGGCTATGGCAGGAACAGTTTCAAGGGTCGACAGGCTGGTAGGGCTGGGGCCAAAGCAGTTGGTGTCTTCCTCTTCTTAGCAGCTGCACAGTAGTTTCTTTCTTCTTGCTCTTCCTTACTTTTTTTATAAATCAGGCAAAGGAAGCTTCAGGGTGCTTCTAAATACTATGTTTATTTGCGTTACAGGTAGGTACAGGGTAGGGACCAATGGGTCCCTGCCCTGGGGTGGATACACACATTATCCTGCCACTCACCTGTGGGAGTGGGCCCGTAGCCTTGTCCTGATTGTGCACGGCTTCACATCTTCAAGATGGAGAGCACACGGAGATGGGCTTCACCTCGCCTCCCCCACCTGAGGGTTGGTGTGGGCAGGCTGGAACATACCCTGTCCTTATTTTGTGTTTCCAGCCAGTCTTCCTGCAAGAGTGGATGTCAGAACGGGGTGTTGGGGGCAGTTTTCTGGGTACAGCCCGTGGCCTGTAGAAGCTCACTGAGTCTGTATGCCTTTGAAGGTTCCACCTGGCCATCCTGGGGGAGGAGACCTAGCACCCCGCCCAGCATGTGCATTATTGCAGGCCCAGGGGAGCGGGGGCTGTGCACCCTGGGGTCCAGCAACATGTTTGATGTGTGGCAGCCTAGGCAGCCTCCCAACCAGACGTGGATTGTAGGTTAGTTGTCCATGGTTTGACAATTGTGAATGTTAGTGTTTAGGGAAGGAACATAGGCCCTGGGCACATGATTGGCAGGAGTCCAGGGCACACTCAGTCAAAGTCCATTCAGCAGTTCCTCAACAAGTGGGTGAATACCATGCATGAAAGATTGTAATTCCTCACACATATGTCATACATGTAGTGTGACCAGAATTGGGATATTGCTAGTTGTGCCATAAGATCAATATTGTCAGTGCAATTTTGGCCGTGTAATCTTGAGTTGCACCCTGTGGGCCTTCTTCACTCTCTGACTCCGGTTTTCTCATCTTTGCCATCATTGCAAGTGTTATTTATTTTGCAACACTGTGCCCTCTTCTGATGGGTTTAGTTGTATTGCACATTTACATTTCTTAGCCTGTATTTGGACACGTGTTTTTCAAACCGCCACAGTTTCCCCTGCTGAGCCGCACAGCAACACGCACTTTCGTAACACCCACATGCCAGGCTGATCCGCCCAACTCCCCTTCCACTTGCATACATCCACGCCGGGTCCGCGCAAAGTGCAGGAACATCCTGGGTCCGCTAACGCAACTACACAGGTTGCCACTACGATGCTAGCACACTCAACGCCCTCAACATAGGACGATCACACACCTGCTTCCTGCACAGAACAGTACGCACACAAGGACACATCTCCAGCCGGAACTGCATTGTCACCAGCATTGAATCTGCAAATCCACCCACTGTGTTGTAAGCAAACACCCTCAGATGCATTGTCCCCAACACTTGCCACAGATGCCAACACACAAGTGAACTCTGGGACCTACTCAACTCTACCTCCCCAGACATGGTCTCCATGACAGTGACCTAATTGTACCCCGCCTCAGAACACTCCCTCGCCATAGCCATCCTGTGCAGCTACAAGATCAACCACAGGGACTGCACCAACGGAGTAGGACTATGAATTGACATCGTCAACAGGAACACTCGCAGAGTCTCAAACAACCACGACAACATTCCTCATCAACACCAGACACATGCACATCCCGATTCACAACAATCCAAAAACCACCCTCAGAGTAACCCGCATCTACATAGCCTCCAGACCCCGACCACAGTTCTGCATCTCCATCACCAACTTTGTTCGTACACACGCCCTCACATCCACAGACTACATCCTTCATGTCGAGCTGAACTTCCACCTCGTGCCCATTGACGGTACCGTATCCACCACCCTGACCGACACCCTGGCCACCCTCGGGCTCATACAACTTGTCACAACACCCACCCAACACAACAGCCACACGCTTGACCACATATTATCCGCAAGCTCCGACGTCTACTCCAACCACCCAGCCAACCTCCACTGGAAAAACCATCAACGCAGCAAATTCGCATTCCATGAAGACACCACGCGCCACCACACCCTACAGATCCACTGGCACTGCTGGAGCAGTCACAGAAGCACAGCTAACCATCAACCTTGCCTGGAGCACAACCACCCACACTCACTCCAGCGCATAGAACGTCAGACAAGGGATAGCCAACAGCGCAAACCCACTCACCCAGATTAAGACACACTCCAACAGACACACCAGCAAGTAAGCCAGCTGGTTCAATGCAGAACACCAGGCCTCAATGCCGCCCTGCCATGAGCTAGTGAAGAAAGACACCATCAACTCCACAGATACGCAATTGGGCCTCCTTCAAAGACCGCATTGCCAATAATGCACACACCAGCTAAGTGCTCTTCAACCTAGTGAAAGAACTCTCCTAAACCAGCTCCAACAACAACACCATCCCACCTTTGCAAGACCTGTGCAACTCCTTAGTTACTTTTGTCCATCGCAAGGGTGCAGCCATTCACGACAGCTACTACGCCACGACTAGCACTGAGACCTCCATCACCACGGATCCCATACTCGGCAAGCCCCTGCTCTCCTGGACCAACGTAAACACAAACACAATGCACATCTGGTACTACATCCACTACGGATATACGTCAGGCACATGCCCACACCACATCTGCTCCAAAGCCAGCCCCACCATTGCACCCCATTTCCAGATGATCATCAACATCTCCCTCGTAAATTCAACATTGACGTACAGCTGGAAGCACGCCGATATCAACCCCTTACTCCATAAACATAAGACTAACCCCAAGGACCGCCTTTTGCTTCCGTCCCATCTCCCTGTTGCCATTTGTGTGAGGTGTCATTGCGAAGACCATCAACAGACAACTGACTCACTAACTCTATGGGAACAGCATCCAGGATCTGTCCCATTTGTGCTTCAGCGGCAACTCCTGCAGCAAACTGGACACATCTCCGCCGCCAATGACATAATGCCACAGATGGACAACAGTGAAAGAGCAGCACTCATTGACCAGTACCTGTGATTTGACTTCAACACTGTCTTGCACTGCACACTATGCACATGCATACACGACAACGAGATCCGAGACAAGGCTCGTGACTGGACAGACTCCTTCCTCTACGGCAAAACCCAGTCCACCCTCCTCCACCCTTCCTGCTCAGAGTCCACAGTAATCTTCTGCGGATTACCCCAGGGCTCATCCCTGACACAACATTGCTCTACATGTACATGTCACCACTTGCACACGTTACCCAACTGCCCAACCACAACATCATCTCCTACGAGAACATCAGCCAGCTGATCTTCTCCCTCACCATGGCCACCCTCACTTACACAACCATACACCATGTAGGACTGTAAGACCTTGCTGAGTGGACGAAGTACTGCCAA
The DNA here is from genome assembly GCF_964204655.1 of Triturus cristatus. NCBI lineage: Eukaryota > Metazoa > Chordata > Amphibia > Caudata > Salamandridae > Triturus > Triturus cristatus. The sequence goes on from NC_140593.1 coordinate 741,457,399, forward strand.
CAGGAGATGAACATCAGAGAAGACAGAAATGCTCATCCTCAAATCCCCCCCTACGCATGAGACACCTCCTGGTGTGCGGCTGCCCTGGGAACAGATCCAGCAACAAACACCCACGCATGCACCATGGGGTTCAACATCAACTCTACTCTCTCCATGCCAATGCCGGAAAACACCATCTCATCCTCCTGCTTCATCACCCTCCAGATGCTTGTCAAGTTCAACAGGTGGATTACCACCAAGACATGGAGTACAGTCACACAGGCACTCTGCAGCAGCAAGTTGGAATACGGTAACATCCTCTATGCAGGAGCCTCGACCAAACTCTAATAACAACTTAGACGCATTAAAAACGCCTCTGCACGCCTGGTCCTCAACATCCCTCGATGACAGCACATCACACCCCACCTGTGAGACCTGCACTGGCTCACCGCCAACAAGTGTCTCACCTCCACGCACAAGAACCACGCACACAAGCCACTCCACAACACCGGACATGCATACCTCAACAGACAACTCAGCTTCTGCACCCCAATCCAGCAGGTCCGCTACGCTGACATTGCAAATTGCCACAGTCCCCCGCATCTGGACAGCTAACTCCTGCAGGAGTTCATTATGCCACCTCAACGCAAATAACTGGAACACTCTCCCCACCCTCCTGCAGCAGGCACAGCACATGCTGACATTAATGTGACTCCTCAAGAACGGGTTTTCCAAGCAGTGGCAGACTCCCACCCACTCCTTGACACACTCAGGGGTTAGTGGTGCACTTTAAAGATGTTGTCATAGGAAAATTGTCTAGATTGCTTTTGCATATACACGGCCATCTCACTGCCTATCCGTGTCAGGTGACACATGTACATTGATTGATTTAGCCTTGCTGGACCTTCTTGTGAATTCACAGCCCCTTACTTATTACCTGATTGTTCATGGACACACGCACCTGTGTGATTAAAGTGCATTTATTTACAAAAAAAAGTGGTTTTGCATTGACCATCACTTGACCATAGGACATGGGATTGGCAGTCCATTGCGAGCGACAGAGCCAGGGGAGGAGGCGGATTTAGCAGTGCCATTGTCAATGAACAAGAGGAGATCTGCTGTGGGTCAATCTCCTCTAACTCCGTCCCAGCACCATGGAAATGTGCGATGATTAGGGCCCTTTTGAAAAAACCCACCTTGGACCAGAACAACTTGGCCAATTTCCGCCCCATTTCCCTACTTCCCTGGATGAGCAAACTGCTTGAAAGGCACATCAATAATATCTTAGTGGACTACTTAGAATCAAATAGTCTGCTATGCGCCTCTCAGACGGGTTTCCGCCCGCATCATGGAACGGAAACTGCTCTCCTAGCAGTGACGGAAGAAACTAGATTGGTGCTGGACCGGGGAGGAAAAGCAGCCATCATACTACTCGACCTCAGTGCCGCGTTCGACACTGTCAACCATGCCACACTGCTACACCGTCTGAAAGGCATGGGCGTGTCGGGCGCGGCCCTGGAGTGGCTGACCTCCTTCCTGGACGAGCGCTTCTTCCAGGTGTTTGAGGGCAAAGCAGTCTCCCCTAAGCAACCACTTAGATGTGGGGTTCCTCAGGGCTCCTCCCTGAGCCCCACACTTTTTAATGTCTATATGCGACCTCTAGCGGAGATAGTCCAGCCCTTTGGCGTGCGTATTGTCACCTACGCGGACGACACCCAGTTGGTGGTCTCTCTGAACCACACTGAGGAGCCGTCCAACACCCTGGGCCTCTGTCTAGAGGCCGTTGCTAAGTGGATGCAATCGTCCTGTCTCAAACTTAACGGGGAGAAGACAGAGATTATGCTATTGGGTAACCCGTCTCCGACCATTTTGACATCAATTTGGCCCACCTGCCTTGGTGCTCCCCCCCTCCCAAACCGCAGATAAAGAGTCTGGGAATCTGGCTCGATAAAGCGCTGGACTTCTCGGTCCAGGCTACCAAAACTGCCTCCACGTGTGTCGGCATAATGAAAATGCTCCGCAAAGTACTCCCTCTGCTTCCTTTCCAGGCGAGGAGAATCATGGTTCAGGCCCTGATACTCTCCCGCCTGGACTATGGAAACGCGCTATATCTGGGTGCCCCGGCTTCAGTGACCAACAGGCTCCAAGTCACGCAAAACTGCGCCGCCCGATTATTATTCAACATCCCCCGCTGGCAGTCAGCCAAGAAAGCTCTAAAAGAATTGCACTGGCTCCCGATGGCTGCTAGAGCACAGTTTAAGGCTATGTGCATTGTGCACAAATCTTTCCATCGAACAGGCCCTGCCATCCTGTCCCCCTTAGTTGTGCCCTACGCTCCTTCCAGAGCCCTTCGCTCGGGATCATTGCACCTAGTTACCACTTCTAAAATCAACAAAGCTCCTGAATGTCTGGGGGCCCACTGACCTCGATGAGGCGCAGACCCAATGGGTGACTCTGGGTAACATGGTCGCTAAGAGGGATATCGCGTGATTGTGGGGCTCCTCGGGGCCCCCCACACTGACCGCGTGGAAAGAAAACATGGACTGGAGTATGTTTAGGGAGAAGACGGTCTATTGCTCTAGAAGCCGCCCCCGGAAGTGGCATGCCATCTGGGGGCGGTGGAATCAATACAGGGGGGGAATATGTCTTGCCCCGGATCTGGAACCTCCCGAGGAACAGCTTTCCCCCTGACCTTCTTTCCAGCACAGTATGGTTTATGAACTATTTTGGCCTCTGCTGTCCCCCTTCTTCCTCCTTATATTATATTGTAACTGGTAGATGAGTGGGGTCCGGCCTCCCCTGGGGGGGTTTCACCATGGGCTTTCAGTGTTCTTGCCTTGCTGGGGTTTGTTGTGTGTTTCTGTGTTTACTTAAAATTGAACCTTTGCACTTCTCCTTGCACTGTACTGGGGACGCATCACTGTTTCTAACTATCGATGCTGCCGAACCTCCGGGTTGTCGGCTGAATAGCTGTGTCCTGAATTTTAAATAAAGGTTTTTAAAAAAAATAAATAAAAATAAATAAATAAAATCAACAAAGCACGTTGGGGCGGCCGTTCCTTCTCCCATACTGCTGCGAGACTTTGGAACTCCCTCCCCTTAGCCCTCAGAGAAAATAATAACCAGCTGGCTTTTAGGAAAGCTTTGAAAACCCACCTGTTTGCAAAAACGTGCTAGTCTCACCCTGCAGCCCGCCACAGTGATCAATTAAAGCGCTGCGAGGCCTCCGGGTAGTCTATGCGCTATATAAATATAATTTTTCATTTCATTTCATTTCACGCTGGGTGTTGATGGACGTCGGCAGACAGTGGGAGAGGAAGGGCAGTGAAATGTTGTTGAGTCCAAACCAACAGGCCTTTGTACATCACTGCTAGCTGAACTTGCGTATCACCATGGTGGCAGTTTCATCCTCAGATTCGTCCGATGATGTGTCGTGTGTCTCACATGTGGGCGAGGGTATGGTGGGAGCAGCACTGTGAGGCACAGACACATCAAGGTACGGAGCTGAGGATGTGGATGCGTAAGCAGCAGATGTCACAAGACCGTGGGGAGATAAAGCTGGCATGTGGAGAAGCATGGCCTGCCATATTTGTTCCAGATTGCGCTGGTGTTGAGCCGTGGCAGCCATCTGTTGGAGCTCCCTCCACTCCCTGGACTCCATTACCCCTGCCAGTTGGGATAATGCAGCAGAGACACTGCTGGAGCTATCCTGCCAGGACAGTGTGTCCACTCTCCGGATCAGAACCCCAGCAATGTCATCCAGGGAGCGTTGGATGTGATTGAGGGAGGTGTGGATGTCTGGCAGCTTCGCAAAGTTGTTTTCAAGGCGATTCAGACACCCCATGAGCTCCTCAAAGTTGGCTGCCAGGCTCTCCAAGCCCGCCCGCACAAAGTCCTGTGTCTCCCGTTGGACCTTCAGCACCATGGTTTGAAAGGCCGCATAGGTGTTGGCTGGGTCCTGGGAGGCAGCTGTGGTTGGAGGTGCTTGCTGCTGGGTGGTTTGTGCAGGGGGTGGGCTGGGCGCAATGCTGGTGGGTAGCCCTGCTACTGGAGTTGGTGTTGCGAAGGAATCGAGGAGACGCTCAAACTCGTCCATATTGATAGTTGGTGTTTGGGACGAGTCATCGTGGTGGAGTGGGTCGTCCCGCTGTCCAGGAGGTGTTGTCGCTCCCTCTGAAATGTTCATGGGAGATACAGTTTAACAGCGGTATCCATGTATGGGCATGCATTATTTGACTTAACAATCAGACTGAGGGAGACTGTACATGATAGATATTTTGTACAATATGCATGCTAGTTACTGGATGGTGATTATTTCAGAGACATCACAGATGTGTGTGTGTACTTGTACGTAGTAATATCACAAGTTCCCTGGTTGAGAAATGTGTCTTGACAGTGTCTACACACAAATGCTACCTGTTGTATCTTGGTTTGTGTTATGTGACTGATGCAGTCCGCAACACCTATTAGGCAATGTTGATGTACTCCGATTAGTATGTGTGTACACTGCATTGTGTGATGGTGGCACCTGCTGGCTTTGTTTAGCTGCCCCTTGTCCCTTTCATGAAATGGGCCTTTGACTTCTGTGTATGGACAATGCAGACATGTGTAAATCTGTGTGGATGGTGTATCCTTGTCAGAGTAGTGACACTTGTGCATAGTAGGTCATCAAGGGGCATATTATCAAGCCAGGCGATACAATTATCACCACTTTAGCGGCAGAAAACGGCCGCTAAATCGGCGATAATGTGCTCGATAATATGCTCTATGGAATTCCAATCGAAGCACATGTTAGATGTCCTTCACATCTAACATGTGCTTCAATTGGAATTCCATAGAGCATATTATCAAGCCCATTATCGCAGTTTTAGCGGCAGTTTTCTGGCGCTAAAGCAGCGATAATTTTCTCCCCTGGCTTGAAAATATGCCCCCAAGTGTCTTGTTCACATCAGGGGTTGTGTGTACATAAGTTTGTGCCAGGGTGTGACATGCTCCCTTGAGGATGAGTTCTACACTCCGCAACATCATTGAGGTGTCCTGCACCATGTGAATCTCTTTGTCCTGCAGGCATGCTATCCATCCTGCCCTATCACATGCCTTATCAGTGTGGCTCAAGGAGTTGCAGCTTTGCAGGGGCTTGCACATGTGTATGTGTTTAGTGTGCTATTGGTGATGTGTGATGAGTGCCCACTTTTGGCACATTGGCAATGGGAGCCTACTTGGGTGTATGTTATCATGGACGTCCATGGTGTTATCTGCGCTTTAGCAGCAGGAGACTTCCGCTACAAGCTGCAAAGATGTCCTTGGAAATGTGCCACATAGAATTCCAGGAGAAGCACATGTTCTGGTGTGAACATGGACTTGGATTAGAATTCTCTGCTGAATGTTATCAGGCACATTATCACCGCGTTGGTGTCTGTTTCATGCCGCTGAAGTGGCGATAATTTTAAGAACATCCTTGATTATATATGCCGTGTTGTTTCTACAAAGCTGCACTGTGTAGGACACATGTGCCTCTAAGTTGCTTTGGCTCCTTGAAATTTGTGTTGTGTGCATTGCATCTGTCATGTTTAATCTTGCTTCCTGCACTTCTTTTTGATTACCCTTTCAGAGTATGGTGCAGCATGTATGGCAAATGTTGTTGCTATCTGAGCAGACAGTGTCCACACACATTACCCACAGATGTTGTCCCACATGTGCAGTGTGTGTGGCAGTGATGGGCCGTATTGTGCATCATACCAGGCGCAAACATTTTAGACTCTGCATGAGCGGTTTGATTTTCAAAGGGGGGACTACATACTCCATGCAGCGATCACAGCGGATATTCATGCGCATTGTAAAGGGGACCAAGCATGACCTGAGCTTTAGGGTGCCAATACATATCGACAGCAGCTGTAAAGTTTAAGGCAGTCACAAGCCTGTACATGCGCATGGGTCTCGTGGAGCTGCCCCCTTTGGACAAACTGAATTGATATGGGAGGTAGATGTAGTTCGAGAGATCCATGAAAGGGCTTGTGCAGAGATTGTAGAGTAAGCATGGAGGTGCATCAGGCACACCCGCCTCCAAAGGCTTATTTTAAATGTTTTACATTGCCTTACCTCACACCGGCAGGAAGTCAATGCATGTTTCTACACTGACTCATAGGCATGCACAAGGGTTCAGGGAGAGGGGGCAAACTTTCCTCACATGATTTGGGGGTGACCTCTTTAGGCAACTTATTGGACCATAGTGACAACAGTATTGAAGGTGTTGACAGACAGGGAGGTTGATCAGTCGTAGGGGGCTTGTATCCTACATTGCTTCCCACACACGGCTCAAAGCGGGCTTGCCGCAAGTTTGTGGATAGGGTATTATTATTGGCCATGAGGGGATATTACGATGCACTGGAAGGCAAGTGGGGCCACAAGTTTAGATCAATGGGAGTGCCAGTTCACCAAATGGGCAGAGTGTGATGGGATAGTTCAGCTGCTACTGGTCAAGGGTACAGTGGGCAGGGGATCACTTGATGCGGCTAGGGACCATTTCTTTGGACCATTTGTGGACGAAGACAGCGAGTGCGATGGCAACACTGAGCCAGGTGAGCTGGTGCCAGGCTAGTGCCTTTATAGCGCGTAGATGTGACCATTCCACACCATTGTAGACATGCATGATGGGTGAATCTAAAGCGGCAGCCTGTATATTGTGTTTTTCGTGTTTAGCTTCTGGATAACACAGATTACCACAGATTACGCACTGGTAAGGCTATCAGAGGAGTACAGAGCAACATGGGTAGTGACATGCCTTGAGGGATTGTGAAATAGACTTTCGTATGGATTAGTGCTGGTGACGTTGGTTTATATGGCCTGTGTTGTTAATTGTTTGGTATGCCCCTTTTTACATGGTTATTAATATTCAAGGTAGTCGAGGAGACATGTCATAGTAACAAGCCAAGGATCCTATGCTCAGAAAAATGAACACCATAGTGAGTGGAGAGGGACTAGGGGCCATATTATCAGGATCAACGTTAAAATGATTGCGGCTTTAGCGGCAGGTAACTGCCACTATAGCGGCGGTGTTGGGCTTGATGATCGGCCCTTGTGAATTCCCATAGGAGTCCATGTTCTGGTGTGAACATGGCCTTCTCTGGGAATTCCCAGGGGCATATTGTCAAGCCCATTGCTTTAGTGGCAGTTTCATGCCGCTAAGGCAGCAATGATTTTAACGCTGATCTTGGTAATATCTTATCTTATCTTATCTTATCTTATCTTATTGTTTTGGTAAAGCGCTACAGCTGCCCCGCCAATGAGGCGTCCCGGCGCTGGAACCCAGATCAGATCCTAAGCGTGGAGAGTCCATGGACAGATGAAGGGTTACAGGCAAGGGAATAGAAAAGTTTTCACTGCTTTCCGGAAAGCTGATAAGTTGTCTATCGAGCGAATATGATGTGGTAGTTCATTCCACATCTTGGCTCCCAGGAACCTAAAGGAGCGGCCGCCCATGCGGCAGAGTTTTATGCGTGGGACGCATAAAAGGTTTTGGTTGGAAGATCTTAGGTTCCGTGACGGCGCGTAGGGAGTGAGAAGGGGTTGAAGCAGAGGGGGGGTATTGAGTTTGAGGATTTTGAAGGTCATAATGAGGGTCTTGAACTTGATTCTGGAGTCAACAGGGAGCCAGTGCAGTTTTCTGATGGTCGCTCTGGCTGAACATCTGCGGGGAAGGCCGACCAAAGTTCTAGCCGCAGAGTTCTGCATGCGTTGGAGTCGTGCTAACTCACATTTGTTGGCACCAAGAAGGAGCACATTGGCATAGTCTAGACGCGAGAGGATGGTGGCTTGGATGATGAGTTGGCGGGTCTTTGCGTCGAAGAAGCCTAGTATGTGGCTAAGGCTTCTCAGTAGGCCAATGCAGGTGCCGGCAACTTTTTTGGTGTGGGCTCGAAAATTGAGTGAGTCTTCCATCCAGACACCCAAGTTTTTCACTAGGGTTTTGGGGGGAGGGATGGTACCAAGGGAGGGCGGCCACCAGTGCTCATTCCAAAGGCTGGTGTTTTTGCCAAGGAGAAGCACCTCTGTTTTTCCGCCATTAAGTTGTAAACAGTTCGTTGTCATCCATTGGGCGACCGCAGAGAGTCCGTTTTTGAAATTAGAGGAAAAGTTGGAAGGACCATCTGAGAGAGCGATGGCCAGTTGTGTATCGTCAGCATACGATACTAATGTCAAGCCCCATTCTTTGGCCACTGCCGCCAGAGGCTGAACATAAAGATTAAAAAGAGAGGGGCTTAACGCAGAGCCCTGCGGGACTCCCTGTTCAATAGGGTGGGGTTTAGATAGAAAGGGGGGGGCAGAGACTCGAAAAGACCTGTTCTCGAGAAAGGATCTGAACCACTCCAAGGCATGACCAGTTACTCCAAAAGTCTCCAGACGTTTAAGAAGGATGACATGGGATACCGTGTCAAATGCCGCGCTGAGATCCAGAAGGATCAGCCCAGCACTTTGACCGGCATCTAAGATCGTGCAGAGGTGCTCTGTGGTGGCTAAGAGAGCAGACTCAGTGCTGTGGCCTGGTCTGAACCCATTTTGTGATGGGTCCAGAATGTTGTTTTTGACCATATGCTGGGATAGAGTGCTGTTGACATGCGCTTCAGCGAGTTTGGATAGCCATGGGAGCAGGGAGATTGGACGAAAATTCTCCGGTTTAGATGGATCTAGGGTGGGTTTCTTGATGATAGGCGAAACCCACGCTTGCTTCCAGGCAGAAGGTACACACGCTGAAGTGAAGGAGAGGTTCAGGATGGCGGTTAATGCTGGTAGGAAGAAGTTGAGTGACTCTAGGAATTGAGCCGGGCGCATGGGGTCTGCGGGGGAGCCAGATTTGACTTTATTGCATAGTCTGATGAGGGTGTCTTTGGAGATTTCTGGGATGTGGGTCAAGGTCGAGTAGCTAGGAGAAACAGAAGGATTACTGATAGTACTAGGGGCGTGCTGGGGGAAGGAGGTGTAGATTTTCCGTACCTTGTCAACGAAGAACCTGGCAAGTTCTTCGCATTGTTTCTCGGAGGAAATAGTAGGGAGGGGTGTTTTGTTGCTCTGCAGTTCTTGTACAAGTTTGAAGATTTCTTTAGCGGGGGTGGGACTAGATTCGATTTTGTCGGCGTAGAAAGCGGTCCGTGCAGCACGGATTGCTGTGTGATAAGTTTTCTGTAACAGAAGGTATTTAGCTTTATCTTCTTTGTTATATTCCCTACGCCAGAGGCGTTCTGCCTTTTTGCACTCTTTCCGTAGATTTTTGAGTGTGTCGTTGTACCAGGGGTTGGATGGAGAGTTACGACCTTTTGTCCATTTTGCTGGGATGAGACTGTCTAGTCCGCCCGTAATCCACTCATGAAACGTGCTGTAGTTAGCGTTGATGTCAGAGTTGTTGTCAAGGTAGAAATCCCCTAGGGTCTTGTGAAAGTCCTCTTGAGACAGTTTATGCCATGGTCTTTTTAGGCGGCTGGTCGATGCCGTATTGAGCCTGCTTTTATTGACCGGAATGGCCAGTTTAATAAGGGAGTGATCTGTCCATCCCATAGGAAGGGGTGGCTCTGAGGTGAGTTCTTCTAAGTTTGAAAAAACTGGGTCTAGGATGTGGCCAGCTAGGTGAGTTGGAGTGGAGATGAGGGGGTTGAGTTGCAGTGCGGAGAGGTCTGCAAGGAGTGTTTTGATCGTAGGGTCATTAAGTAGATCAAAATGAAGATTAAGGTCTCCCAGAATGGTAAAATTGGGGCTTTTGGTTATTAGAGAGGTTGTTGACTCAAGGAGGGCCTCAATGAATTTTGAAGAGGGGCCAGGTGGGCGGTAGATGTAGAGAAACGCGACACGGTGAAGTTAGGATTTATGATGATTTTGAAGTGGGCGCTTTCGGAGTCTGACAGATCTTCCTTGACAAAAGAACAGGAGAGCGTTTTTTTGTAGATTATAGCGAGACCGCCTCCTCTTCCCTCTCTGTTGATGGCCGACATCAAATAGTCGTCTGGTAGCGTAAGGTTGGGAATGGTAGAGGTGCCATCGCGAAGCCATGTTTCACAGAGGAAGAGGATATCTGGATTTTCATCCAGGATTAGGGTATTAACCTCAAGGTGATGTTTGGCTAGTGATCTTACATTGAGGTGAAGTATCGTGATGGAGGTGGTTTTGTCCGGACCTAAGAGCTGTCAAATGGCGTGGGGTTTAGTAGAGGAGAAATTGCAGGTTTGGCATTGTAGGCAGGTGAAGCCGGGCTTACCTGTAATGTTAGCGCAAGTTCTTCCGGGGTTCCAGCTATGAAGTGTCTCACTATCGTAGGCAAGGGGCGGTGACGGAAAAAGGCCAGGGGGTCTGGCGAAAGGCGATGACTTGGCGATGACGGGCGCAGACGGGCTTGCCTTTGGCGCGCCTTCGGCGCGCTGACGGCGCGCCCGCTGCGCCCGTCCGCTGCGCGTCCGGTGGTTGCACATTTTTTAAGGGGGAGGAAAGGGGCGGTGGGCGTGGCCTAGGATAGGCGTGGCCTCGTGTCCTCGCCGTCAATGGCGGCAGGCAAGTGATTCTGCATGGCTTCTCCAGAAACGAGCGACAGAAACCCCTTAAACAGCGCATCTCGCTGCAACAAATACTTGGCAGAATCACTTGCCTGCCGCCATTGACGGCGAGGACACGAGGCCACGCCTACCCTAGGCCACGCCCACCGCCCAATCTAGTATAAAACGCCGCTCGCAGCGCCACGGAAACAGAACCTGATTACTCCTGAGGCGGAAGCCGGGAGTCCACCTTTTTAAAAATTATTGTATTTTCTGTGTCACCTTTCGCTGAAATAACTGATTTTAAAGCCCCACTCACCTGCCTGGCTTCTCCAGAAACGAGCGACAGAAACCCCTTAAACAGCGCATCTCGCTGCAACAAATACTTGGCAGAATCACTTGCCTGCCGCCATTGACGGCGAGGACACGAGGCCACGCCTACCCTAGGCCACGCCCACCGCCCAATCTAGTATAAAACGCCGCTCGCAGCGCCACGGAAACAGAACCTGATTACTCCTGAGGCGGAAGCCGGGAGTCCACCTTTTTAAAAATTATTGTATTTTCTGTGTCACCTTTCGCTGAAATAACTGATTTTAAAGCCCCACTCACCTGCCTGGCTTCTCCAGAAACGAGCGACAGAAACCCCTTAAACAGCGCATCTCGCTGCAACAAATACTTGGCAGAATCACTTGCCTGCCGCCATTGACGGCGAGGACACGAGGCCACGCCTACCCTAGGCCACGCCCACCGCCCAATCTAGTATAAAACGCCGCTCGCAGCGCCACGGAAACAGAACCTGATTACTCCTGAGGCGGAAGCCGGGAGTCCACCTTTTTAAAAATTATTGTATTTTCTGTGTCACCTTTCGCTGAAATAACTGATTTTAAAGCCCCACTCACCTGCCTGGCTTCTCCAGAAACGAGCGACAGAAACCCCTTAAACAGCGCATCTCGCTGCAACAAATACTTGGCAGAATCACTTGTCCCTAGGTTTGCACAATTGTTAGATCTGAAGCTCTAGCTTACGCAGACATGAGGATTTTAAAATTTTGCTATTGAAAATAGTACATGCCATGGGTTGACGTGGGGCAGGAGAGGGTGGTGGGTATTATGGACAGGGATATGTGTGCATGCAGGTGAGTTGCCTTTGGATGACTGAATGGTTTTCATGGTGCGCCCCACATTGCATTTTGCAATGGAGAGCACACAACTAAGGGCCAAATTATCAGGGACGGCTTTACAGGTTATCGGAACTTGAGCGGCAGAGAACTGCGGCTTAAGCGGCGATCATGGCCTTGATAATATGCCCTAGGGAATTCCAATAGAAGTCCATGGTCTGGTGTGACCATGGGCTTGTATTGGAATTCTCCAGGGCATTTTTTAAGGGCCATTATCGCCGCTTTGGTGGCAGTTTTCTGCCACTCAAGCAGCTATTATTTTACCGCCGTCCTTGGTAATATGCCCCATAATCAGTATTTTTGGTGTGACATTGCATGTGTTGTCGGTATGCAGAGTGACTCATTACTTTCTCATCTTGCTGTACACAGTGCTGCATAGCATGTACAGGGAATTTTTGTAGTACAGGCATGAGGTTGTCACAATGTCCCCCTTGCATCATCACCAGACTTATCCAACTCTTCTTCAGAAGTCCGCAACTCCCATGTGCCAAAATGAGTATGCAGCGTGAATGTAACTGGTCACGTCCACGAGTAAGCATGCCAGCGACAGGCTCAGCACACCTGCAACATTGCACATGTGTCTGGCTCGTGTGCAAGGTTGTGTGTGGCCCTCCAAGTCACACTTGTTGGCCACGCACATCCTTGCACTCAAGTCAGCCACATGTGCTATTTTGCAGGTGTGCTGTTCTTGCTGTTGGCATGCTTACATGTGCGCGTGATCAGTCACATTCATACTGCATACTCATTTTGGCACCTGTGAGTTGCGCCTTGTGGAGATGATTTGGATATAGGTTGTGATGGTGCAAGGTGTGCATTTTGTGAGCATTGTGCGTCTCTACGTGAGGTGGCATTTTGGTATGTGATGTGGCACTTATTTTGTGGTCTGATGATGTAGCTAGACTGTGTTTTTCTGAGGTTTTAGTGCACATTTCGATGTCAGTGTGTCCGTCAAAGTGTGTCTAGCAATGTTTATGTGTGTCCATGCCACCATGCACAGGACTATCTGGGACCTGAACCACAGTAATTGTGGGTATGCAATGCTATTTATTATACGTGTGTGCCATTGTGGCCATCCACCCCCGTCCACCCACTCCATAGTTTGTACTCACCCTGTGGTTCTGTCTGTTGACCTGCAGCGGTGTCCCGACCCGGCACTCCAGCCACCGTCCCCTCTGTGATGACTTGCGCCACTAGTTCCTCCTGCTTATCCAGCTCCACCTGCGGTACGAGGCTACCACCTCCGGTGGCCATGGCTGCCCTCTGGTTGGCAGCCATCTTCTCCTTGGTGTTCTTCTTGCTGTCGTTCCAGTGTTTTTTTCACCTCCTCCACGGTCCTCCTCTTCCTTTCTCCCACAGCATTGACCTTAGCTGTGATCTCCTCCCAGATGTGTTTCTTTCTGGACAATGGCACTGTATTCCTTATAAAAAGCTCCTGCTGGTGTTCAGTCACCAGGCTATACAGGACCTGATTCTCCTTGTGGCTGAACCTGGGTTTCCTCATCCTCTTTTCCTTCCCCTGGCTCTCTCCCTGCTCCTCCTGGCTGGCTGTAGGGTTCGCTGCGGTCTCTGCGCTTGTCCCTGCTTCCTCCATGTCTCTGGTCTGGTCTCTGATCACTGGAATCCATTTTTTTTTTTTGCCTGCTTGGGGGCCTTTTATAGTGCATTTTCCCGCTTGCTGCGTGCAAAATGCAGGCCTGTTGTCAATTGTCAGGCTGATTTTAAATAAATAGCTTATCTCTACTTTTCGCGGCTTAGCGTGCGTTTTTTTATCGCCGGCGCGTAGATTTTATCACTATCCCTAAGCGCCGGAACTGATTGTTATCGCTGGCTAGCGGCGCCTTGTTAATACGTCGCTACGGCGGCGATAAACAAAGGACTTCGCCGGCGATAAAAATGTTCACACTAACAGCGCTAAGCGATAATTATCGCTATTTCTTGTTGATATGCCCCTTTGTCCCTTTCAATCTCTGAGTGGATGGCACTGTGTTAATCCTATGCTTAAGGACTTTGATAGAAAAGCAGATATTTGAGGTGAGCAGTTCTAGAGTGTCGCTGGTTTGAGAGTGCTCTATACAGGAGCTGCTTTCCACCCAAACTTTAAAGCTACCCAGAGTTCTCTGCTTCTTTTTTGCATAATTTATGCATCACTCTGTGGCTGAAAGGGTATTGTTTTGACTTATACTGGGTGCTCCCTTGTGTCTGGACAAAGCTATATCTCTCTGAAGAGCTTTAAGCAGAGCGAAACACTGTGTCAAGGGTTGAATTTACTCATTACTGGTTGGCTTGGTTGGTGTTTAACCAATTCAAGGCTGAGATACTGTGCCTCGAGTCATAATTGGCTTTTGTCATTTTACAGCTCGGCATGGACAGTACTGTGCTAGTCCTATGCTTAAGTACTTTGTAGAAATGGAAAAATACTTTGTCCCTTTCTATCTTGGCGTGGATGGAATTGTGCTAATCCTTTGCTTAAAGACTTTTTAGAAAAGCACACAATTAAGGTGAGCAGATCTAGAGTGTTGCTGGTGTTGAGTGCTCTATACAAGAGCTGCTTTTCACCTAAACTTGAGAGCTACCCAGAGTTCTCTGCTTCTTTTTTGCATAATTTATGTGTCACCCTATGCCTTAAAGGGTATTGTTTTGACTTATACTGGGTGCTCCTTTGTGTCTGGACAAAGCTATATCTCTCTGAAGAGTTTTAAGGAGAGTGGAACACTGTGTCAGGGGTTGCCTTTACAAATTTCAGGTTGGCTTGGTTGGTATTTTACCAATTCAAATCTGCAATACTGTGCCTGGAGTGATACTTGGTTTTTGTCATTTTACAGCTCTGCACGGACAGCACTGTGCTAGTCCTATGCGTAAAGATTTTGCTGTAAAAATGGCAAAATACTTTGTCCCTTTCTATCTTGGAGTGGATGGAATTGTGCTAATCCTTTGCTTAAAGACTTTGATAGATAAGCATATATTTGAGGTGAGCAGATCTAGAGTGATGCTGGTGTTGAGAGTGCTCTATACGTTAGCTGCTTTTCACCTAAACTTGAGAGCTACCCAGAGTTCTCTGCTTCTTTTTTGCATAATATATGCATCACTCTCTGCCTGAAAGGGTATTGTTTTGACTCATACTGGGTGCTCCCTTATGTCTGGACAAAGCTATACCTCTATGAAGATCTCGAAGTAGAGCGAATCACTGTGTCAGGGGTTGCTTGTACAAATATCAGATTGGTTTGGTTGGTATTTTACCAATTCAAAGCTGTAATATTGTTCCTGGAGTGATAATTGTTGTTTGTCATTTTACTGCTTGACATGGACAGCACTGTGCTAGTCCTATGCTTAAAGACTTTGGCCCTTTCTATCTTGGCGTGGATGGCACTGTGCTAATCCTATGCTTAAGGACTTTGATAGAAACGCAGACATTTGAGGTGAGCAGTTCTAGAGTGTCGCTGGTGTTGAGAGTGTTCTATACAGGAGCTGCTTTCCACCTAAACATGAGAGCTACCCAGAGTTCTTTGCTTCTTTTTTGCATAATTTATGCGTCACTCAATAACTGAAAGGGTATTGTTTTGACTTATACTGGGAGCTCCCTTGTGTTTGGACAAAGCTAAACTTCTCTGATGAGCTCCAAGTAGAGCGAAACACTGTGTCAGGTTAGGGTTGCTTTTGCAAATTTCAGATTGGCTTGGTTGGTATTTTACCAACTCAAAGCTGTAATACAGTGCCTGGAGTGATAATTGTTTTTTGTCATTTTACAGCTTAACATGGAGAGCACTGTGCTAGGTCTATGCTTAAAGACTTTGCTGCAAAAATAGCAAAAGACTTTGGGGCATATTAACAATGCGGCGATAACAAATTATCGCCGCTTTTGCGGCCGTTTTCAGCCGAAAAGCGGCGATAATTTTATCGCCTTATCAGCAAAAACACGCAATAGCGTGTTTTGCTGATTTTGCTCCCGTTTCCAGCACGCCTAACTTTGCATCGCTAATGGGATGCAAAGTAGGCGTGTCTGTGGAAACAACATGGGTAAATATCACGAAGGCAGCTTCGTGATATTTACAATGCGGGGAAGCGATTATTTAAATCGCGCTAAGTATGCCTTAACGCAGGAATTTAACGTCTGTTAAATTCCTGACTAAGGCATACTTAACATGGGGGGTGGATTGTGTGGCTAAGACCACAGGCCCCTATTATCAAGGGTATCGCTGTTTTCCATGGAACATCGCTGGAAAACCAGCGATGTTCCATGGAAAACATCGGTATTGCTAGGATAATTATCGCCATTGCGCTGAGCGTTGTTAATACAGCGCTAGCATGGCGATAATTATCTGCGATAGCCGGCGTTATACATTTTAACGCTAGGAGCGGCCAGCGATAATTATCGCTGGCCATTGATGATATGCCCCTTTGTCCCTTTCTATCTCCACGTGGATGGCACTGTGCTAATCCTATGCTTAAGGACTTTGATAGAATCGCAGACATTTGAGGTGAGCAGTTATAGAGAGTCGCTGGTGTTGAGAGTGCTATATACAAGAGCTGCTTTCCACCTAAACTTGAAAGCTACCCAGAGTTCTCTGCTTCTTTTTTGCACAATTTATGCTTCACTCAATGCCTGAAAGGGTATTGTTTTGACTTATACTGGGTGCTCCCTTGTGTCTGGACACAACTATATCTCTCTGAAAAGCTTCACGGAGAGCAAAACACTGTATCAGGGGTTGCTTTTACAAATTTCAGATTGGCTTGGTTGGTATTTTACCAATTCAAAGCTGTAATACTGTGCCTGGAGTGATAATTGTTTTTTGTCATTTTACAGCTTGACATGGGCAGCACTGTGCTATTCCTATGCTAGAGTGCTGCTGGTGTTGAGAGTGCTCTATACAGGAGCTGCTTTCCACCTAAATGTGAGAGCTACCCAGAGTTCTTTGCTTCTTTTTTGCATAATTTATGCGTCACTAATGCTTGAAAGGGTATTGTTTTGACTCATACTGGGAGCTCCCTCGTGTCTGGACAAAGCTAAACCTCTCTGATGAGCTCCAAGTAGAGCGAAACACTGTGTCAGGTTAGGGTTGCTTTTACTCATTTCAGGTTGGCTTGGTTGGTATTGTACCAATTCAAAGCTTCTATACTGTGCCTGGAGTGATACTTTGGTTTTGTCATTTTACAGCTCGGCATGGACAGCACTGTGCCAGTCCTATTTTTAAAGACTTTATTGTAGAAACGGCAAAAGACTTTGGGGCATATCATCAAGGGCTTTATCTCCGCTTTTCTGGCTTTAAAAGCCAGAAAAGCAGAGATAAAACCAATGCCATATCAGCAAGAGGGTGCTAACATGCGTATTTGCATGTTAGCACCCTTTTACACTACGCCTACCTTTGTATCTCTAATGAGATGCAAAGTGGGCGTTCCTGACATACACTACATGTCAGGAGAGCAATAACGCGTCTTTGCGCTATCAGCAAGGATGCCCATGCATTTTAGCAGACGTTAGTTTTTGGAAAAAACTGCTGTTATCTCCAAAAACTAACTTCTCCTAAAATCCTCACTAAGCCACCCCTAACATTGGGGGTGGATTATGCTGATACGACCACAGGGTCGTATCAGCAAGGTTATCGCCCTTTTGCAGGGAACATCGCTGGAAAACCAGCGATGTTCCCTGCAAAACGGGGATAATATCGCTATCTCTGGAATTTTTATCGCCCTGGAGCAGCGCGTTGATGATAACGCGCTACCAGGGCGATAAAAAGCAGAGATAGCCAGCGATAAGAAAATTATCACTAAGCACGGCCAGCGATGATTATCGCTGGCCGTTGCTGATATGGCCCTTTGTTCCTTTCTATCTTGGCGTGGATGGCACTGTGCTAATCCTATGCTTAAAGACTTTGATAGAAGAGCAGACATTTGAGGTGAGCAGATCTAGAGTGTCGCTGGTGTTGAGAGTGCTCATACAGGAGCTGCTTTCCACTTAAACTTGAAAGCTACCCAGAGTTTCTGCTTCTTTTTTGCATAATTTATGCGTCACTCTATGCCTGAAAGGGTATTGTTCTGACTTATACTGGGTGCTCCCTTGTGTCTGGACAAAGCTATATCTCTCTGAAAAGCTTTAAGGAGAGCGAAACACTGTGTCTGTGGTTGCTTTTACAGATTTCAGATTGGCTTGGTTGGTATTTTACCAATTCAAAGCTGTAATACTGTGCCTGGAGTGATAATTGTTTTTTGTCATTTTACAGCTTAACATGGACAGTACTGTACTAGTCCTATGCTTAAAGACTTTGCTGTAAAAATAGCAAAAGACTTTGTCCCTTTCTATCTCCACGTGGATGGCACTGTGCTAATCCTATGCTTAAGGACTTTGATAGAATAGCAGACATTTGAGGTGAGCAGTTCTAGAGTGACGCTGGTGTTGCGAGTGCTCTATACAGGAGGTGCTTTCCACCTAAGCGTGAGAGCTACCCAGAGTTCTTTGCTTCTTTTTTGCATAATTTATGCGTCACTCAATGCCTGAAAGGGTATTGTTTTGACTTATACTGGGAGCTCCCTAGTGTCTGGAAAAAGCTAAACCTCTCTGATGAGCTCCAAGTAAAGCGAAACACTGTGTCAGGTGTCGGTTGCTTTTACTCATTTCAGGTTGGCTTGGTTGGTATTGTACCAATTCAAAGCTGCTATATTGTGCCTGGAGTGATACTTGTTTTTTGTCATTTTACAGCTCTGCACGGACAGAACTGCGCTAGTCCTATGCTTAAAAACTTTGTTGTAGAAATGGCAAAAGACTTTGGGCCATATTATCAAGACCGGCGATAACATTATCGCCGCTTTAGCGTCAGGAAACTGCCTCTAAAGCGGCGACAAAGGGCTTGATAATATGCCCTTGTGAATTCCCATAGAAGCCCAGGTTCTGGTGTGAACCTGGGCTTCTATGGGAATTCACAAGAGCATATTATCAAGCCCTTTATCGTTGCTTTAGCGGCGGTTTCCTGCCACTAAAGCGGAGATTATGTTATTGCCGGTTTTGATAATATGGCCCTGAGTTCCTTTCTATCTTGGCGTGGATGGCACTGGGCTAATCCTATGCTTAAAGACAGTGATAGAAATGCAGACATTTGAGGTGAGCAGATCTAGAGGGTCTCTGGTGTTGAGAGTGCTATGCACAGTAGCTGCTTTCCACCTAAACTTGAGAGCTACCCAAAGTTCTTTGCTTCTTTTTTGCATAATTTATGCATCACTCTATGCCTGAAAGGGTATTGTTCTGACTTATACTTGGTGCTCCCTTGTGTCTAGACAAAGCTATACTTCTCTGAAGAGCTTTAAGTAGAGCAAAACACTATGTCACGGATTGCTTTTATTCATTATTGGTTGGCTTGGTTTGTGTTTTACCAATTTAAAGCTGTAATACTGTGCCTGGAGTGATAATTGGCATTTGCCATTTTACAGCTCTGCAAGAACAGCACTGTGCTAGTCCTATGCTTAAAGACTTTGCTGTAGAAATGGCAAAAGTCTTTGTCTCTTTCTATCTCGGCATGGATGGCACTGTATTAATCCTATGCTTTAAGAGTTTGGGGCTTTTTTACAAGCCCCTTGCACCACTTTTGCTTCACTTTTCCTTTGTTAAAAATTATGCAAGAGTGGCGCAAAGGGCTTGTAAATCTGCCCCTTTGATAGAAAGGCAGACATTTGAGGTGAGCAGATCTAGAGTGCAGCTTGTTTTGAGAGTGCTCTATACAGGAGCTGCTTTCAACCTAAACATGAGAGCTACCCAGAGATTTTGATTCTTTTTTGCATAAATTAAGTGTCTTAACAATTCAAAGCTGTAATACTGTGCCTGGAGTGATAATTGTTTTTTGTCATTTTACAGCTCGCAAGGACAGCACTGTGCTAGTCCTATGCTTAAAGACTTTGCTGTAGAAATGGCAAAAGACTTTGTCCCTTTCTATCTCGGAGTAGATGGCACTGTGCTAATCCTATACTTAAAGATTTAGGGGCATATTAACAAGGGCCATATCGCCGCTTTCCCGGCACATAGCGCCGGAAAAGCGGCGATTTACACATCTCACAATCATCAAGGCGGCGCTAACATGCATTAGCGCATGTTAGCTGCCGTTTACGAGTCACCTCGCATCTTAGCGATATACATCGCTAATCAGATGCACACTAGGCGTTTCCTCGAAACCCAACATGAATAAAGTCGCTAAGGAAACACGGCGGTATTTACAACCCGGCCCCAAACACGCGAAGCGATAATTAAAGCCTCGCTAACCGCGGGTTTCGCAGGATTCCTACGTCTGCAAAAATCCCGACTTAGCTATAAGTTAAATGGGAGGTGGATTGCATGGCTCAGTCCACATCTCCCTATTTACAACATTCTCATTAGCGCTGTTCTTATTTTGCTGTATTCCGCCGCTATTGATGTGTATCGCCATCTATCGCCGGGTTTCATATCGCCTGTCAGCAAAGTGTTGCAAATACGCCGCTGACACGGAGATGTGAACCTGCGATAGACGGCGATAATGCAAATCGCGCTAAGCGCAATTTGCGATGATTATCGCGGCCCCTTGATAATAAGCCCCTTTGATAGAAAAGCAGACATTTGAGGTGAGCAGACGAGAGCGTTGCTGGTGCTGAGAGTGCTCTATACAGGAGCTGCTTTCCATCTAAACTTGAGAGCTAGTCAGAGTGCTGTGCTTCTTTTATGCATAATTTATGCGTCACTCTATGCCTGAAAGGGTATTGTTTTGACTTATACTGGGTGCTCTCTTGTGTCTGGACAAAGCTATATCTCTCTGAAGAGTTCAAAGTAGAGCGAAACACTGTGTTGGGGGTTGCTTTTACTCATTTCAGTTTGGCTTGGTTGGCATTTAAGCTGTAATACTGTGCCTGAAGTGTTAATTGGCTTTTGTCATTTTACAGTTCGGCATGGACAGCACTGTGATAGTCCTATTTTTAAAGGCTTTTCTGTAGGAATGGTAAAAGACTTTGCTCCTTTCTATCTTGGCGTGGATAGCACTGTGCTAATCCTATGCTTAAAGATTTTGATAGAAGAGCAGACATTTGAGGTGAGCAGATCTAGCTAGTAGAGCAAAACACTGTGTCAGGGGCTGCTTTTCCTTATTTTAGGTTTGCTTTGTTTGTATTTAACCAATTCAAAGCAGTAGTACTGTGTCTGGAGGGGTAACTGGCTTTTGTCATTTTACACCTCAGCATGGAAAGCACCGTGCTAGTACTATACTTAAAGACTTTGTCTCTTTCTATCTCGGCGTGGATGACTCTGTGCTAATCCTATGCTTAAAGACTTTGATGGAAGAGCAGACATATGAGGTGAGCAGATTTAGAGTGTCGCTGCTGTTGAGAGTGGTCTATAGAGGAGCTGCTTTCCACCTAAACGTGAGAGCTACCAAGAGTTCTCTGCTTCTTTTTTGCATAATTTATGCGTTATTCTATGTCTGAAAGGGTACTGTTTTGACTTATACTGGGTGCTCTCTAGTGTATGGACAAAGCTATACCTCTCTGAAGAGCTCTAAGTAGAGCGAAACATTGTGTCAGGGGTTGCTTTTACTTATGTCAGGTTGGCGTACTGGAGGCGCATTTCACTTCTCCATATTTACATGGAGAGGAAAAGCCACCCTGCGTGACTTTTCCTCTCCTTGTAAATATGGCCCCTTCACACGCAGCACTTTGCGTTGAAGTGGGCGTTCCATGGTTGTTGCTGTGGGTGTTCACACGCAACACCCATGGAACGAGACACATTTCCAGATTGATGAGGAATCGTAAATCTGGAAATGCGTGTCATTATTACTAATGAGAAATGTTTTCATTTTGACTCGTTTTTTCCTCTTTCAATGCGTGCTGCATTCTACAGCACACATTGAAAGAGGAAAGTGCCAGCAGTGATTGTTTATGTGCATGAAGGTGTCTCTCCCTGCACAAAAACAATATACCCATGACGCAGGCCTCTTTGCACCATGATGCAAGGGTGCCTGCGCCGGGTCATAGCTGCAGTTTGTGCACCAGCGCAGGGGGAAGCACAGGAATGCGACATACTATTGTAAATATCTTGCATTCCTGTGCTTTGGAAGGGCCGCAGCGTGGCGCAGCCAAAGGACTTACGTTGCCGCCCTGCGGCACTTAGTTGTAAATCTGCCCCTCTGTCCCTTTCTATCTCGGCGTGGATGGCACTGTGCTAATACTATGCTTAAAGACTTTGATAGAAAGGCAGACATTTGAGGTGAGCAGATCTAGAGTGTCGCTGGTGTTGAGAGTGCTCTATACAGGAGCTGCTTTCCACCTAAACTTGAGAGCTACCCAGAATTCTCTGCTTCTTTTTTGCATAATTTATGCGTCTCAGTATGCCTGAAAGGGTATTGTTTTGACTTATACTGGGTGCTCCCTTGTGTCTGGACAAAGCTACTACCTCTCTGAAGAGCTCTAAGTAGAGCAAAACACTGTGTCAGGGTTACTTTTACTCTTTTCAGGTTGGCTTGGTTGGTATTTTGCCAATTCAAAGCTGTAATACTGTGCCTGGAATGGTGATTGGCTTTTGTCATTTTACAGCTCGGCATGGACAGTACTGTGCTAGTCCTATGCTTAAAGACTTCGCTGTAGAAATGGCAAAATACTTTGTCCCTTTCTATCTCCGCATGGATGGTACTGTGCTAATCCTAAGCTGAAAGACTTTGATAGAAAAGCAGACATTTGAGGTGAGCAGATCTAGAGTGTCACTGGTGTTAAAAGTTCTCTATACAGGAGCAGCTTACCGCCTAAACGTGAAAGCTACCCAGAGTTCTCTGCTTCTTTGTTGCATATATATATATATATATATATATATATATATATATATATATATATATATATATATATATATATATATATATATATATATATATATATATATATATTACCTACTGGCGGTCACCAGTATGTAGTTATAGTTAGGACCTATTATCCATAGGAAATCTGCAACAGTCTATTTGGAATAGCTTTGGTGCCGGTTGACGAATCTTCGCGAAAGTTTCAAAACTGGTGGGGCGCTCCGGTGCGCTCCTATCCTGAAAGTTTCAGGGTGATTCGTCAAGTGGGGGCTGAGAAAAATGGGGGGTCCCAAAACGCATTTTCTCCATGCAATTTCCAATAGGACCTTTTGACGCAGCTACAGCCCGAACTGCTGAACGGAATTACACCAAATTTGGCAAAGAGGTAGTCCTCAGTTCAGACTCGTGCCTTTTGCTTAAATGATGTAAATCCGTTCAGTAGTTCCTGAGAAAATTAGAGTTAAATGTACATATATATCTATGTCCTCGGAGGATCCGCGCACCCTATTCGCACCCTGAGCGCACCCTCTGCGAACCGTGTGCGCACCATCCCGATCACGCGCTGAAGGCTAATTGGCTGTCAAGTGTCTGTCAACATTCGAAACCAGGAACTGTTGGCAGCAATTTTGTGCCTCGGTAGAAGCGAGGCTGAGGAAGTAAGGGAAATAAGTGTGTGAAAGATGTAAAGGGGGCAGGGTAGAAATACTCTAACCCTCTAGTGTTGCTTAGGGGGTCCCAGAAGGACCCCCAGGGCTCCCTTTTAAAAAAAAAAAAAATACAGCAAAATGCACGCAGGGTGTGCGGATCCAGCCGTAAAGTAAAAAAAAACGAAGCGCTAACTTTCGCGCTTCCTTAATAATTAGCCCCCGGGGTGCCAAATCCCGGGGGCAAAATGCATTAAAAAAATTAAAAGGGGGGCCCAGGGGGGCCCCCCAGCCCCGGGGACCGCTACCCCCGGGGCTACAAAATAAATAGGGTGGGGGGCTGAATGGCCCCCCCAAGTCCCAGGGATCACCACCCCCGGGGCTTTATTTATTGAGGGAGGGGTCTGCGTGGCCCCCCTCCTGGAGCCTTCAAGGGCCCTGGGGACCACCACCCCCCAGGGCCGGCTTCTACAGTGTCCTGGGGTGCCCACCCCCAGGACACTGTTTGCTATGAGAGGGCGGGAGTCTCCCACCCTCCCATAGCAAACTTCGTTTGGATTTTGAAAGAGAGAGCAGGGAAACTTGCTCTCTCTTTTAAAATCCAAACCATATTGCTTTTCCACACGGGGAGCTGCATGTCAGCTGCTCCCCATGTGGAAAAGCAATGCCGGCTCCCGAAGGACGCGGGGAGCCGGCTGGGACCGTGGGGGCGTTGGGGCTCCCCCCACGGTCCCCAACGTATTTTTATAAGCCCCGAGGGATGGGGTCCCCGGCGATAATAAAAATTAGTGATAGGGCCTTTTTTTTTTAATGGTAAGATTAGGAGTCGCGCATTCTATCGCGTTGGGTGCACGATTTCTCTTGCGTAGGGTACGCAGTTTCTAACGTGTTGGGTGCACGACTCCAAGGAAAAAAACCTGAAATTTTTTGGAGATCAACATCAAGCTTAAGTGTTTTGTTCATGAGTGGCTCTAAAAAGAGCTGTTGTGTTCATTGAGAGATTTTGGTACTTATAAGTAAGTACCTATACAGAGTCTAAAGTTGTTGAGGAAGACTCCGTTTCCTTCATAAGTAAAGTGTACTCCATCTCTCCTATACATCTCTTGCATAGGAAAGCACAGATTGTTATTGTAAATGGACCCTATTTTATAGTCTCGGAGAAAAGCAGAAACAGATTTATTCACATGTTTCCTAGCTTTCTTAATCTGTGGACAAAAATGATTGGACCAGTTCCATTTCTGCCTTTGGCATATGTTAGAATACACAAAGGCAGTTTTGGGAAAAAGTGAAATGCATTCTGCAAAGGTGTCCTTCATAAGCATTTCCAGACCTACCCCAGTCAAAGTGCCTAGGTCATTGCCATCACAGTGCACTATTATGAGGTCAGGGTGTTGGAGATGCATAAAGGATTTTACCAATGGCATCAATTGGTGCCACGTTAACCCTCTCTGTCCAATCCATTTAATGTCTACATTTGGCAAACCTAGGTCTTTGTGAATGCCTTTGTTTTCTGCATACCTTTGGTTCCAGAAAATATAGCTGTGTCCCACAATCCACACACTAAGCATCTTGAAGGGAGGTCTGGATGCACTCAGATGGTCTCTGTAAATGAAATGGCAGTTTGAATAGTAAGATTTTTCTAAAATGGTGGCTAAGATGCAGTTTTGAAAAAAGACAAGAAATCATTGGGTGTTTGACAACCTTCTACACTGAAAACTAGGGTGCATGTTTCTGTTTTTTAAACGCATGATTCTTATTGGTTAACAAAAACTGATTGAAGGGAACATTATATATGATAAGCTGATATGTTGAAAAGTCAAGCACACTTGCTATTTTGATTAGCAACATTATGTGCTGAACTTGTGACCTGTGTGCTCTGTTAAGTGTTCCATGATCTGTTTCTATGGTAACAGGCAAAAGGCAGATTGGGGGTAGGGTTCAAATTTATGTCATTTGGAAAGGGTTGAAATGTTTAACCAATAGAAATGTGTGTTAGCTTTTGAATTAATGTGGGATGGAATGTGATTTGATGTTTACATGTATATGTGTGCAAAATGGGAGAGAAACTTTGCCATTCTTTGGTTTTGCTGACAGTTGCACAGTGCAGAGATTCTGTATAAGAAAATCTGGTGTGTGACGTGACACACTTCTTAATCTACAAAACAACTTGAAAGGTGAGTTATTTAATTGTGAGGGGATGTATGTGGTCTATTTTGATTTTAATCAGACTAATGTATTTCTCCTGCTAGAAAGTGCAGGAGTACTTTTTTTGTCTACAACCTTATTGTCAATGTGTGTGCATGTAGAAACCATTCTGTGATAAGCATTTGTGTTGTTCATGTGTTTACAGACAGATAACTGTGCTGTTTTCATGTTTGGGTAGAATTAGAAACCAGTCATTGTTTATGTATTTGCAAAATTAGTCATGTTTCTACACTAAAATTTAGTACTCCTTCTCGATTAAGAAATGTGTTTTGGTACAGTGCAAGGGATAGTGTTGTTTGTCTAGAATCACACAGTGAGTCTGTGTGCATTTCGGAATCATTTTGAGAGAAACATTTTGGTACTAATGTGTAGTAGAATATTTTCTGCAATGTGTGCAGTCACCTTACATCTTGTAGACCAGTAAATGTATTTTGTACAAGGGATAGTTGGCTGTCTACAATCACACTGAGTCTGTGTGCATTAGGGCAATTATTGTGAGAAAAGCATTTGGTAACATGTATTTGGTTGCAGATTACTGCTTTAAAATTTGGTTTGTTGTCAAGTTTGAGTAGCATTAGAGGCCAGTCATTGTTTATGGAATTGCAAAATGAGTCAGGCTTTCACAGTAGTGTGCAGTATTGAAATATGTAGAATGTGTGCAGTCACCTTACCCCTTCCAGAGTAGTGAATGACTTTTGGTAAACTCCTACAGATAGTGTTGCTTGTCTAGCATCACACTGTGAGTCTGTGTGCATTTGGGTAAGCATTGTGAGAGAAGCATTTGGTAACATCGTGTATTTGCTGACAGATAACTGTTTTAAAACCTGTCATATTGTCAAGTTTTAGTAGCATTAGAAGCCAGTCTTTGCTTATGCATTGATAAAATAAGCCAGGCTTTGACACTAAAGTGCAGTACTAAAATATGTAGATTGTGTGCAGTCCCCTTACCCCTTCCACAGTAGTGAATGAGTTTTGGTAAACTCCTAGGAAAAGTGTTGCTTGTCTAGAATCACACTGTGAGTCTGTGTGCATTTGAGTAACCATTGTGAGAGAAGCATTTGGTAACATTGTGTATTTGCTGACAGATAACTGTTTTAAAATCTGTCATGTTGTCAAGTTTTAGTAGCATTAGAAGCCAGTCTTTGCTTATGCATTGATAGTCTTTGCTTATGCATTGATATCATGAGTCAGACTTTGACAATAAAGTACAGTACTGAAATATGTAGATTGTGTGCAGTTCCCTTACTCCTTCCAGAGTAGTGAATGTGTTTTGGTAAAGTCCAAGGGATAGTGTTGCTTGTCTAGAATCACACTGTGAGTCTGTGTGCATTTGGGAACCACTGTGAGAGAAGCATTTGGGTACTTCATATCTTTGCATACACATAACTGCTTAAAAAACTTTCCTGTTCCCAAGTTTTGGTAGAATTAGAAGCCAGTCATTGCTTATGTATTCACCCAGGAACTCTCCTTGCAATACTGTAAACATTCAGTTAATATCCAAGTAGTAATGGAGTGAGGCAGGCCTTAGCACATGGATTGATTCAAACGCCTATCCAGTATGCATGCAGTCCTCTAACCATCTACACACTTGTCTTTCACACCTTCAATTCCCCAGTCAATATCCATACACTTCCAGGAAACACCCTGTTGTAGTAAGGACTCCCTTAATACGTACATACATTGTTAAGTTAGCATAACCACGTCAGAAGTTAGAAAGCCATCTTGCTGCTTTTGCACACGACACTGCGTTCACATGTTATTGCTTAAACAAACTGCTGACTCGAGTTTTGCCTCACACGAGAGCAATCTGTTGTTACCATCCCGAGCTCTGCGCAGCGACCTTGGTCTGCACACGATGTGACAAACAGTCTGAGTTGTTAGACAATGCATGTTTTCCACTCTAGGTTGATCGACCCACTATTTAGTCATAACACACGAGCAGCTGCACATACCTGAAAGTTGGTGCTTTTAATATCACGGACATCATGTTTATTATTCAGACCGAAGACGAGCCTTCCTGCGAGAAGACTCCTGATGCTCCTGTGATGTGATTTCACTAAGCTGATCTTTGAGGTATGGGGTCCCCTATTCAAGCCTAAGAGACCTTCTGTTAGTCTAATAATAATATTAGCTTCTTAGTAAAGGGAAGGTGGTAGTATCCACTGTCATTATAACATGATCACCCCTTTTATATTCTATGGAATTGTAACTATGCTGATGGTTTTGATATTAATCATTTGTCTGCTTGTATTAGCCAAAGTACTGCATATTAGGACACGTGGTCTATAAAAATAAACTCTTTTTATTTTCACCGTGTCTCTGTTGATTCTTGTTGTGGACTGATGTGAGAATAATATACGAACAGGTATTTCCGATTCCCATGATTCCTGAGTATGTACTGAGTCGCTTGTTCTGGGTTGTCTTTTCATTGGGACCGCCAAGCTAAATCTCGGATAACGAATGGGACACTTATGCTAGCCGGATACTGGGTTCTGGGTTCTGAGGTGAGTTTCTGGTACACCACAACTCACTGAGGTCCTGGGGTTCTACGCATAGTTCTGTGTATAAGCAGAATCCCCGCAACATGGCGCACCTAACGTTTGGTCTATGAGTTGAAACGCCTTAGTAGTGCTCGCGTTTGTCCACAACACCCTCATACTTGTTTCCGGATAACAAGTCTGACGGATTTAAAACCTACCTAGGTCTATTGATATAGGTTCTTTCAAGCTTGATAATTAAAAAGGTTATTGAACCCTTGTGCTACTGAATAATTCAAGTGTGTTGTCCTAATGTCGGTGGATATTGCGGCGCATAGCCGTGCAGCTCTGAAACGTCATTTGACGCAGTATGGGGTGCCGGACACTGGTATGAACGTCATCTTTGTGGTGGGAGCCGATGCGGCTCATCCCTATGAGTTGTTCTACTCTTGGGTGACGATTCCGGCGGTGGGGGATGATGACACCTTTCATTCTTACACTGCCGCTGCCGTGCCAGCGAACTATACGCCGTATAGGACACAGGAAATCCCAATATCTGCTTGGCAGCATCTTATTTGGTTTAATGGCGCCCTTCCCCATGTGGTTATACCGCCGAGAATGGGCCCTTTATTAATTGCAGGGGCCACTTGGCCGGTACTAGCCGGATTTACGCCTCATCCCCGTTACCTCACGGTGACGGTAGCTGAGTTGCGTGTACTACACACTGCCCTAATTACGGTATATAGGGCGTTAGTGCAGTATGTGTCGCGCAATATGCAGGCGGGGGCACCTGCTGTTGCGGGGCAGCCTACTGATCATCACGCGGTGGTCATTAGTCCTGTTATGGTTAATTCTGTTATGGGCAAGCGCCCCCAAAATAGGGATGATTTCCCCTTTTGGCTTGCTGAAAAATTTGACCAAATAGAAGCGGTTTACCCGAATACTACTCCTGTGGAGAAACACAGGATCCTCACCATTAGTTTGCCTAAAGACTTGGTCCCCCACATAGATGATTGTGTAAATTGGGGCAAGGTCTTTGCAGCGACGTACGCGCAGTGCTTTGGCACTCCGTCTATGTTGCAGCTGCCCTCCGTTATCAAAAGAGTTCAAGAGAACCATGGTGCGGAGTCTGCGATAGAGTTAGGGATGCGGCTCCTCGGTCAATTTGACCTGGTGGCTACCATGATAATTGGAAACCTAAAGGGTGATGCTTTGCATTTCCAGGTTCGTAATGAACTGAAGCGATTTGCTGAGGAGGACAAACCGCAGGAATTTGCGAAAATAATCGCAGAGGCATATCGGGATTTGGGTCGTAGCTCTTTAGGAGTTAAGCCTGTCATAAAGAATCCCGATCTAAAACAGCAGGGTAAGGCAGACACGTCTGGTAAGGACGAAAGACCCATTTTTCCAAAACAAAAATGGCAGTTTAAACAACAGGGAAAGCAGCAGCAACAGAAACAGGGCTCTCGGCCTGCCTCTCCCGTACAGTCAAGTAGTGAACGCACTTATGATCTGCGCGATCGTGCTGCTATTAAGTCTCCTGATAGATTTCAGGTTTCTGAACACCGCTCTCCTCGTTCTTCACAGGAAACATCGGCTACACAGTCCGGTGGCGGAGGCGGTGGCAAAGGTCGGGGTGCTCCACAACAGCGTGACCAGCCCCGACAGACTGAGGGTAAAGGCAAGCAGGACGAATTTGCACATCAAAGACCCCCGTTTCAGAAGAAGAAAGTGGCGGCTCTGACGGCAAGGTATGCCTCAGATAGTGCGGACACAGCTTCGGAACCGGACATGGGCGCTGACGCTCCTGGACAGCGCAGCGGAAATTACCATAGTCTGTCAAGCTCTGCGTCCATTTCTGGCGGTGACAGCAACTGATATCTCGGTTACTGTTGAAACAGCTGACACCAGAGTGGCTCCCCCTGACAGACTTTATGAAATAGTCTTATTAATTGAGGGTGACATACAACGTACAATAAAAGGGATTTTTTGGGATAATCTGACCACCACCTATGATATCCTCCTAGCGGAGGCAGATTGGCCCCCAGCTTTCATTTTAGAGGCTCCTAGAGGGGAGGAAGTAATCCTCCCGTCCTTTGCGCACACAGTGCCTAAGGACCAAGCTGAAGTGTATGCTGGGGAGTGGGCGCTTGCGCTTGCGCCGGCGGTGTATCGTACTCAGGTGGGATGGGACAGATTGTCCCCCTGCCATGAGATTCCATTGCTGTCTATGCCCCAGCCCCAACCTCAATATCCTATGCGTCGTGAAGCGAGACCCCACGTCGCGGCAATCCTTGAACAATTGGAATATCAGGGTGTTATTGAAACATGTGTGTCCCCTATGAATAACCCTTTATTCACTGTAACGAAGCCTGACGGCTCGTACCGTTTAGTTTTGGATTACCGGCACCTAAACTCCCATTGCCGGACCTGCGCGGTACAAAATACACATAGCTCGGCTTTGGTCGACAGTCTCGTGCGTAAAAGATTTAAAACGACACTTGACATTTCCAATGGCTTTTTTAGCCACAACCTGTCCACACTGAGTAGCCAGTGGACAGCGTTTACTTCGGGCGGCAAACAAAAACAGTTTACAAGATTAGCCATGGGTTACAAAAATAGCCCTGGCGTCTTCTCTGCTCGCGTGGTTTCTCTCTTAGAAAGAATAGACCCCGACGCATACTCCTATGTTGACGATATCTATCTTACGGATGATGAGCCGATGCCGCATCTGTCTCGAGTCGACAATATTATCGTGAGTTTTGCTGACTATGGCTACAAATTCAATTTTGCGAAGTCACACATCGCAGAATATACGGTGTTGTTTTTGGGCTACGAGCTCAACAATGAAGGTAAGGGGTTAGCCCCCCACTTTCTGGAAAAGTGTGCACGCTTAAGTGCTCCTACGACACTGAAGAAATTACATTCTCTGCTGGGTTTTCTGAATTTCGGCCGTACGTACATTCCTGATTATGCCCAGCGTATCAAGCCGCTTTACGCCTTGGTACAACCTTCGTTTTCGAAATCTAGCTGGCAGCTAGAACACTCTGCAATTTTACAGTCTTTACAGGCTGACCTTCTTGCTTCACAATACTTGCTGACACGTGATAACCGCACTAACCTGGTAATAAGAATAGTACCGGGCGCCGTGGGGTTCACGTATTTGACGTTTAATGAGGGCGACACAGTCCCCATTGCGTACAAATCCCACTTGTACACCTCTGCTGAATTACGTTTTTCCACGGTCGAAAAAGTTCTGACTGCTGTGCAGATGGCGATCCTCAAGGAACGCGCACTGTCGCATGGGAAACAGATTCTGGTTGTAACACCATATCCTGCTTTAGAGGCAGTGACTAAAGCAAGTGTACCAAATTCTAAAGCTTTGCATCCACGGTGGATACAATGGGCCACAACACTGACGTCGCCAGATGTCACTTACATCTTTGATGCCTCATTACAGACTCAAGAGTACTTGCAGTATGAATTCGTTCATCCGGCACCTCTGTCTTTGCGCCCGCTCGAAGAATACCATTGTGTCATATACACTGACGGGTCTGCGCAACCCGCAATTGGATCGAAGCACGCTTATTCAGCGGCTTGCGCCATTGTCGTAGGTACATTCGTAAATGGTGAATTCCAATCTGATGCAGTGCATACGCAGTCATTGGGTGATTGTACCGCGCAATTAGCGGAGCTCCGGGCTCTGGTGCTTGCACTGGAGTTTGCTGATCCCCGAGTCACTACTCTTATAGTGAGTGACTCCTTCTACTGTGTCCAGTCCTACAATGACAATTTACACTTCTGGTCTCAGAATGATTATCGAGACACTAAAGGTAGCACAATTAAGCATAAAACGCTTTGGGTTCGAGTGGCAGACTTTAAAGAACGTCTCCCTATCGTGAGTGTTATACACACTCTTGGTCACCAGCGGCTTGGTGTCCATGCTGTCGGCAACAGCTTAGCTGACGAGGCAGCGAAAACAGCAGTGGCTACATACTTAGTGGCAGCAGTTACAAGATCCAAAAGTAAAATAGATGATGACATCTTGGCAGCTATTGCTGCAACAGAGAAGGGAGGTGATTACCCGAAGGGTTTTCCCTCTCGTTATATTTATCATTTAAGTCCTGATAACGTCCCATTAGTGAGGATTAACGACGTTGGTGACAGAATTATTCCCAACGCGGACTGCAGACCAGCACTGATCTTGGCTGCGCACGAGGGGTTGGCGTCAGCCCACGCCGGTGTGTCAGCTACAATATCTCTGCTACAACAACGTTACTGGTGGTTTGGTTTATATAAACAAGCGCGCGCTTATGTTCTTGATTGTGACATTTGCCAACAGATGAAACCTTCTACTGTTGCGCGCCCACCACAGACACAGCTGTACATCTCTAATAAGCCATTTGGTTGTGTTTATTTAGATCACTGCGGTCCTTTTTCTTCTGATACTGCGTACAAGTACATCTTGGTTGCAGTGGATTCGTGCACACGTTTTCTATGGGTATGGCCACAAAGGAGTGCTGACTCGCGGACTGTCATCAGGGATTTGCGTGTCTTTGTGGGAACTTTTGCGTGTGGTACCTTCCATTCTGATCAGGGCCCTGCGTTCGCCTCTAAGGCTTACAAGGAGGCTATGAAAAATTTGGGGGTCCTAGTCAAATTTTCGTCTCCCTACCGACCTGAGGGTAATAGTGTGGTGGAGCGAATGAACCGTGACTTAAAGCAATCATTGACAGCACGTGTTTTAGGCACAGGCCGGAACTGGCTAGCCCATTTGTATAACGTCCAACGTGCACTAAATAATCTCCCTAGAAGGTCTCTGGGTGGGCGGACCCCGTACATGATGCTCTTCGGAATCAGAATGTTTGTTCCAGACCTTGATGGTCTAGACATTGCGGCGTCGACCGCACCCTTTGACGTAGATGATCACTGTGCTGTTTTGCAGACTCTACAAGAAGCCAGAGACTCTCTTTCGAAAGAACATTTGCCCTCCACGTCTGAAGCTGAGGTTCAGATTCCGGTAGTCGGCTGGCTACCCCGAGTTGGTGATCTGGTCCGTGAGAAGGTGGAGAACAAGAAGGAGTTCGGCCCCTCTTATCGTGCACCAGTTCCAGTGCTTGGAGTGCAGGGTACAAGAACAGTCATTTTACCTCCACTTCCTGGTCGCAAAGAAAACAGGTACATCTCTATTGACAATGTCAAACTTCAGCGAGTGGCCGATACTTCTTAGTATGACTCCAGCAGTTTCATGCCAGACAATGCAAAGAACTTCAATGTTGGTTCCTGCTTCTAACACCTTGTCTGATGTTGCCATCGAGATGCATTCAGTTACTGATCCCTTGCTGATACCACCGGCAGGTGGTTTGCCCGAAGAGACTGAGTATGCTTATCCTACACGTGGACCTTCGCCTGTTTTACAATCTACAGCACTTGGCCAGTCCCGTTTTTCCTTTGACACTAACTCTTTGCCCTCAACTCCCCCATCAAACATTGCTGTTTTTGTAAGCTGGTTTAAGAAACATTTTTTGATAGCCCCTTGGACATACATCTGGTTGATGCTTTTTAGTATTTTTTTGTTCATGTCCATTGGATTTGTTGTAGTTTTCTTCCGTTTGGTGGATGGCCATTATCTCAAAGAGAGATCGACAATTAGACTTATCAATGGAACTTTGGCCCCCCACTCCTCATCCCACATCATGAAAAGGGACCAGACTTTTGTGAATATTACTGCCTGGCCCGTCATGGATGGAATCGCATGGGATACAGTTAAATTTCAAATTCATGGGCCTACAGAGGTCATTAATGTGCCTAATGTATTTCGTGTTTCTATGGGTGATGTAGTTAAACAGAACATACGTTCTGATGATTGGGATGTACACGCCATTGAAGCACTGTTTTCAGATTTGAAATATTATGCCGCCTTTGATGCTGAGGATTTGTATGACAATGCGGCTAATTATGCAGAACAGTATTGTTTTCAACATTATGGCAATCACTTCCTGCATAAAGCAAATACGTTTAGAAATTTTGTAAATTTTACCCAGTGGGAACACTGTCCCACCCCCTCGTTTGGCAGTTCACATACATTAGTTGATAAGTTTACTTATTTTACTGATTTCAGTGTTTCAGCCCCGGCATCCTTTTATTTTAAAGTTAAGCCTGAGTCTGCCTCTAAGGTTAGACTGACACACACCAAATTGCTATATTCTAAGTCCTTTATGGATGAGTTGTCAATCAAAGGTTATGATCTATGGAAGGCTACTATTGATCTTAAATCGGTTTGGGGTTCCAAACCGTGGCAGGTTCAGGGAACTGAAGCTTTACACCGTGCCTGTCTAGTACCAAATCATATGTTGTTTTTAAATGCAACCATCTTCCAAACCACCTGTTGGGCACTTCTAAAAAACTAAATTCGCCTTCTGTGCCGGATCTGGGTGCTTACCCAAATTGGAATAATCACACAGATCTGTCCCTTCCTGCTTTGCAGTTATTAGTTTCTAATTCATCTTTCAATATTTCGAAATTTGATAGTGAGGGATGGTTAATTTGGCAAAGCAGTTCTGATACCTGTCAACGACGTTTTCTAGGACTGAAACCGGGGTATACTCAAGATCGCGTGGACCCCCGGTTTGAGTCGTCACATACAGTAACTACATACTCTGTAGGGAAATTATGTCAGTCCTGGCTGCGACATTCCACCTTGGCATCTGTCAAAGTTCATTTATCAAAGTTACATGACAAAATAGATTTGAATGATTTTGTTAAAGGTCCTGTGGGTGCCAGATCCAAGAGATGGGCGTATGCTATTTACAACGAAGTATGGAAACTGTCGCAAATTGAGGCAGCTTCAAGATTGAGAGCTATTGATCAGGCTAATATGGAAAAAGTATTAGCAGTTATTGATAACAGCATTAACACTCTTTCTTCTCGCATTTATACATTAGATAATATTGTTTCTTCAATTGTGGATATTGTGCAGGATGATATGTCTGTGTTGTATCATGGTCAAAACCAGTTGTGTTCTGTTATGCAGTTTGCATGGACATTACAAACATTGAAGGCAGGGAAGGTCCCTTGGGACTATCTGAATACAACATCGTTATTTCTTCCCTTTAACCTTGCTGACAAACAGCAGTTCATGTCCATGAAGGATGCTACATATTCCTTGCTCCATATTGAGAAATTGGAGCCGTTACCTTTCTCTGTAGCGGAAGTCGACTCCGCTGTGTGGCTCTTACACGGATTGATAACTCTACCGTTTGCACTTTTTAAGTTTACCTCTTGTATGAAACACTATGCTCTGGGTAGATATGAACAGCTGGGTACCGCTTTCATACATGAAGTCTGGTCCCTCCCCTTTACGTATAGATGTACAAGGGACGGTACTGAGGTTTATCTGAAGGGTGAAGAATGTACAACGTCACCTGATCATTCTGTTGTATGTAGGCACATTCAATTGCACGGTGCTTGTAATGTACACGCTCCGAATTTGGCCTGCGTCCTCAAAGGTATCCCGGTACCAGTGATTACGCCATCTTTCACGCTGCTTGCAAACGGTAGTTATTTAATTTTAAACAATGAAGCTTGCTGCGGGATGTTAGTAGGGATCCCGTATATAGTAACTGTATCACAGAGGGTTGTCTGCTGCAATAACGTCCTGTTTCCACCCCCGCATGGGAGGCTGGATGCTTCCATCTGGCCTTCGATTCCAAACTTGAAAGCAGAGTTCAACAAGATGAGCAGAATAGGAGCGCTATTGTCCCAAAAGGAGGTGCCATTGACTTCCTCCCGGGAAACATTTGTCCTTCACGTAGCAAATACGCGCACCGAGGTACAGGCGCTTTTGAATACTGACCTCCCCCTGCATTTTGGAGCTTTGATCCAAACAATTTTCAATGCCTCGTCCACGACTGGCCTGGCTCATTTTTTTAAACTTGTGGGCTCGGGCCTCGTGACCTCTTTCCAAACTATTTTTGGTGTGATTCCGGCATTTTTTTATTCTATTTTCTCCAGCGTCTTTGGAGGTGTCCCGTTAATTCTGGCTCTAGTGGCAGGTGTGCTACTTTTACTTTTCATCTTGCGGAATGGCTGCTCTTTCTGTGCCACACGACAGCCTGTCCCACCTGCAGCTTCTTCGTGACAGGATGCTTGATTACTATGGGGTCCTGCCGTTGGCGACTTTGAGCCTGGCATATGGATTATCCTTCCGGTATTCCTACTTCACCTGCGTGCAACCTGTCTTCCACTGCCTAGATTGTCCCTTTGAATGGCCTATGGATTTGTGCTTATCCAACATGGTGTCTCCGGACCCGGATTATGATCGACTGATGAGGCCCTTAGTGTCTCACGAGTCTGCCTGTTCTGGTGTTCGGATTATGGCCTGCGGTGCGGCGCATGGTATCCTGGGTAATTGGGACATCGTGAGAGCGGCATATGACTTCTTGGATATGAGTTATTTGGAAGTACACGCTGGTTGCCCTCTGATGGTGCTAGAGGCTCCGCTAATAGAAGAACACGTATGTTCCTTTTCTTTACTTAACTGGATGGCTGAAACCTTCAGTGGCCGTGCCAATGATTTTCTGCTGGAAGCAGTGGCCACATATGCTGCATATACTTTCATGGATTGAGTGAACTATCGTCCACTGTGTTTTCCTCACGTGTCTTGAACTGTCCCTGTACGTCTGCACTTCTGCCCGGTGAGGCGTTTTTTCATTTTTTCACCCCCCACGGCACGTTTGAGGTTTTTTGTTTTTTCTTTCCACTTTTGGTTTTTTCCTATTCGAACTTTGCCTGAACTGACCAGTGTTTTTTAAATTGGATACGCCTTGTTCTGCTCTGTCGCGCTTGAACTCTGCGTTCTCTCTTTTCTTGCGTACTAAGAAGTGCTTCGATCAAGGGGGCATGTAGTAAGGACTCCCTTAATACGTACATACATTGTTAAGTTAGCATAACCACGTCAGAAGTTAGAAAGCCATCTTGCTGCTTTTGCACACGACACTGCGTTCACATGTTATTGCTTAAACAAACTGCTGACTCGAGTTTTGCCTCACACGAGAGCAATCTGTTGTTACCATCCCGAGCTCTGCGCAGCGACCTTGGTCTGCACACGATGTGACAAACAGTCTGAGTTGTTAGACAATGCATGTTTTCCACTCTAGGTTGATCGACCCACTATTTAGTCATAACACACGAGCAGCTGCACATACCTGAAAGTTGGTGCTTTTAATATCACGGACATCATGTTTATTATTCAGACCGAAGACGAGCCTTCCTGCGAGAAGACTCCTGATGCTCCTGTGATGTGATTTCACTAAGCTGATCTTTGAGGTATGGGGTCCCCTATTCAAGCCTAAGAGACCTTCTGTTAGTCTAATAATAATATTAGCTTCTTAGTAAAGGGAAGGTGGTAGTATCCACTGTCATTATAACATGATCACCCCTTTTATATTCTATGGAATTGTAACTATGCTGATGGTTTTGATATTAATCATTTGTCTGCTTGTATTAGCCAAAGTACTGCATATTAGGACACGTGGTCTATAAAAATAAACTCTTTTTATTTTCACTGTGTCTCTGTTGATTCTTGTTGTGGACTGATGTGAGAATAATATACGAACAGGTATTTCCGATTCCCACCATTCCTGAGTATGTACTGAGTCGCTTGTTCTGGGTTGTCTTTTCATTGGGACCGCCGAGCTAAATCTCGGATAACGAATGGGACACTTATGCTAGCCGGATACTGGGTTCTGGGTTCTGAGGTGAGTTTCTGGTACACCACAACTCACTGAGGTCCTGGGGTTCTACGCATAGTTCTGTGTATAAGCAGAATCCCCGCAACACTGTCACTGCCCTTGCACTCCTCTATTGATCCATTCAGCACCATGTACTAATCCATTCACTGTGCAAAAACCCAACCACTTATAAATTCATCCAGGCACTCTCCTTGCAGTACTCTAATTATTCAGTCAGTACTCAAGTACTCATGCACTGAGCCAGGCCTTAGAACATGGACTGCTTCAAACCCCTATCCACTATGCATGCAGGTCTCTAGCCACCTACACACTTGTCTTTCACACCTTCAATTCCCCAGTCAGTATTCATAGAGTTCCAGCAAACACCCTGTCACTCCCCTTATACTATTCCAGTGACTCATTATGCACCATGTAGTAATGTATTTACTGCGCCAAAAAACAAATACTTATAAATTCATCCAGGCACTCTCCTTGCAATACTCAAAACATTCAGTCAGTACCCAAGTACGTGGAGTGAGGCAGGCCTTAGCACATGGATTGCTTCGAACGCCTATACACTATGCATGTAGGCCTCTAACCACGCACACAATTGTCTTTCACACCTTCAATTCGCTAGTCAGTATCCATACACTTCCAGCAGACACCCTGTCAATCCCCTTCCTCTCTTCTAGTGACTCATCCGGCACCATGTAGTAATGTTTACTGCACAAAAACCCAAACCCTTAAAAGATTCATTCAGGTACTATCCTTGCATTATTCTAATGTTTCAGTCAGTATTCAGGTACTCATGCAGTGAAGCATGCCTATTGACAAGGACAGTTTGAAGTAACTATCCACTATGTATACAGTGGTCTAACAACTTTAACACTTGTGCATCAGGCCTACGTTTCCACAGTTACTATGCATACACTCCTGCAAACACACTGTGACTGCTGTTGCAAATCCATAGTGAGTCTTTTAGTAGAATGTAGTGATCTATTCAATGAAGTAAAATTCAAACAACTGTGATTTCACTCAGTGTGTCTCCTTATAGTAGTGTAATCATTCAGTCAGTTAGCATGTAGTCTTTCAGTGAGGCAGGCTTTAGGGCATGAACTGCTTCAAAGTAGTATATACTTTGCATGTAGTGTTTTAACAATCATCACACTTCTGCTTCAGGGCTATAATATCATAGTGAGAATTTTTATTAAATGTGTTTGTATGGTAATAGAAAAGTATACATTTTAAAGTTATTAATATATATTTTTTTGTGATTATCTTTTACAGATACTGTTTTTCACCATTAAAATAGAGAAATCATGCCAGAAAAAAAAAGAAAAAGAAAAGAACAGAGAAATGAAAGTTACTTGAAGAAAAATCAACCACAAGTATTGAATGAACAACATAATGTGGCTAAAAAGAAAAAATCTTCTGGTAAGATCACAAAGCAATTTATTAAAAATGTTTGTAGGACCAGACAGAATGTACAGAATGCTGAAACCTCTGAGAATGCTTCAACTAGAAAAAATATTCAAAATAATAGGAAAAGCAAAAAAGCAAATGGACAGTCAAAGGAGACGAAGTATCGTAAAAGGCCCTGTGGGGAGTATCGCCCTGCCAGCTGACCACCGGGACTCCTCCTGCATCGCCGTGAGGTGAACGGCCTAAAGACCACAAGACCCAGCAGTCTGTGCTCCGGGCGCCTGCCGCTGACGGCATCAGGCAGCGCCCGGGCTTCTCTTAAGCCCACCAGGCTTCACGCAGCGCGGGACGCGCTTTACTTACTTTTAAGCCCAGAAAGCCTGCCGTGAGGGAAACGGCCCTGTGGGGAGTATCGCCCTGCCAGCTGACCACCGGGACTCCTCCCGCATCGCCGTGAGGTGAACGGCCTAAAGACCACAAGACCCAGCAGTCTGTGCTCCGGGCGCCTGCCGCTGACGGCCTCAGGCAGCGCCCGGGCTCCTCTTAAGCCCACCAGGCTTCACGCAGCGCGGGACGCGCTTTACTTACTTTTAAGCCCAGAAAGCCTGCCGTGAGGGAAACGGCCCTGTGGGGAGTATCGCCCTGCCAGCTGACCACCGGGACTCCTCCCGCATCGCCGTGAGGTGAACGGCCTAAAGACCACAAGACCCAGCAGTCTGTGCTCCGGGCGCCTGCCGCTGACGGCATCAGGCAGCGCCCGGGCTCCTCTTAAGCCCACCAGGCTTCACGCAGCGCGGGACGCGCTTTACTTACTTTTAAGCCCAGAAAGCCTGCCGTGAGGGAAACGGCCCTGTGGGGAGTATCGCCCTGCCAGCTGACCACCGGGACTCCTCCCGCATCGCCGTGAGGTGAACGGCCTAAAGACCACAAGACCCAGCAGTCTGTGCTCCGGGCGCCTGCCGCTGACGGCATCAGGCAGCGCCCGGGCTCCTCTTAAGCCCACCAGGCTTCACGCAGCGCGGGACGCGCTTTACTTACTTTTAAGCCCAGAAAGCCTGCCGTGAGGGAAACGGCCCTGTGGGGAGTATCGCCCTGCCAGCTGACCACCGGGACTCCTCCCGCATCGCCGTGAGGTGAACGGCCTAAAGACCACAAGACCCAGCAGTCTGTGCTCCGGGCGCCTGCCGCTGACGGCATCAGGCAGCGCCCGGGCTCCTCTTAAGCCCACCAGGCTTCACGCAGCGCGGGACGCGCGCGGGCAGCGCCCGGGCGAAGCCTGGGCCAAGGGCGGGCCCGTCCTTGCCCGTCAGGGACCGTTAGAGGCCGGGCAGGGCCACCCCACTGACGTCCCCGCAGTCGGATATAGCAACAAGCAAGGTACTGTGTTACAAGCCTGATACGCATTTCAAATCCTTGGCTCACCATATGTGTTTGAACCCATTGACATTTTGAACTGTAAGATTAATAGCATCCCCCCTCATAGCCCTGTGTTATTTAACATCCAAGGGAAGTATGTAATTATTTGCGCGATTGTGTGCTTCTTACACTCCGTCTGTAACCATGAAACGAAATGGCAAAAACCCTAGCCTATCTACCTCCCGGCCAACAACTAGACAACAGACTACAACAACGCAACCCCTTCCAAGTCTGACAGCTATTGACAAAATGCTGCAGCAAACAATTGGAGCTGTGGCTTCAGCCATAGAAAATACAGAGCGGCGTTTATCAATTACTCCTGTAATTCCCCCCCTTTCCCAAGTAGTGGAGGATGTGTCAATTGCTACAACCAACGCCCCTGATTTTAATTCTTCCCTTATCTGCTCCTTCGCTGACCTCCCCTGTGCACAGCCCACTACCAGTGATACGCACGTCTTCCAGGTTCCCAACTCCCCACCCCACCCTCCACCTAACAAGGTTTCCGTGACTCGCACTGTAGTCAAGAAACCTAGGGCCGGGAAGAGTAAAACACTAAGGAAAAACAAGCCTCCAACTTCCTTCCATACCGATCGACACTCCCTCTACCTTGTCCCCTACGCAGGCTCCTCTCTGGGCCACCCATATGATATTAGAGCTCCAGGTCCATATTGAACAACTACTTGGCTCTCATTTTAAATCCCTGCTGTCTAGACTGGATAGACTGGTTTCTACCATTAACAATGCAGGCTTTGGTAAAACCAAGCTGACCACTGTTTCCACAAATCCTCCCTCTTGTTCTGCTCCTACCCATGATAATGCCCCCGCCGCCTCTGAGACCTTGCCTGTTCCCTCTCAATCGGCTGGCACAATTGCCCCCGTTATAACTATTTCTTTGACTAGGGACACAGACTCAGAAAGTTCCAGAGTACAGAGGGAGGTTACTAACGTGGGGGAAAAATGTTTAGATAATCAAGCAAAAGAGTACAGAAACACTTCTATTGAGGGCCTTAACACCGCATTACCTTGCATAGATTTGCTGCCTGAGTCTCTTCCATATGTCGTTGTGCTTGCTGGTGTTCCTCCCCTACTTCAAGGGAAGAACAAGGATTTTCAGGAATTGAAAAACAAATGTATGCACTGGTTCAATTCAAACAGCCCCCTCCCTTATAACATCTCTTGAGAAATGTTGGGTGTTCGGAGATTAGATTGGATTGGGCCCACTCCTAAATCCATCATAGGAAACTGTGTCATTGTCAACTTTAGGCACCCGCTTGCTGTAGATTATATCTGCAGTAGGACACCCCTTAGGCCTAATACCCAAATCATCCCATTGCATCTGTCCTATTTCTATCCAGCACCACAGCACAGAGCAGGGCAGAATAGAGGTGCTAGTTGGGTGGGGGGCCAAAACAAATTGTATGTTAGACCAGTGGAAGAAACCCAGAATATGCCCCTACTGTCACTTTTCGCTCAAAAAAATAGATTCAGTATGTTGGAGGAGGTGGACTGACCAGTCGTGATCGTGAGTCCTGTACTCCAACCTGACAAAACTATGGGCACCCAAATAGCTGTAGATGTGAGAGTGGTACCCTAGAATCGGCTTTAGCACCCCCTTCCTTGAGCATAGGACCGGAAACAAGACAAACTATGCACAAAGATTTGGCTGTTCCCCCCGATGATTTTTTGTTTGGTGTTAACCTTGCGGACACCACATTAGCAATCATTCCTCAAATACCAGAAGTCTGCTCAAATCCTACGGCTGGCGACCTAGTAGAAAGGAACAGAGCACCAGACGGGGGAATAAAAATACTGTCATGGAACGTGGCAGGGATAAAAAACAAGTTATCTAACTTGGAGTGGAGTAATTTTATAGGTACTCATGACATCTGCTTCATGCAAGAAACCTGGGCCATGGAGGAAAATTCGAGGATTCGCTAAGCCACTTTTGACACTTTGGCAACCTCAAGTGGTAGAGGGAGACCTTCGGGTGGTCTTTCAATATGGGTGGGGACACATTTGGGCGCTCAGGCAACTGAGATTCCAACTAATTCCCTGGACGTTCAATGTGTCCTCTTAACCCTAAAAGACAATCCATCGGTTGCTTTAATAAACGTCTACTCTAGACCAGTTAAGAATGGCCAAGAATCTGGTGCCATTGACGCATTAAAGCATTTTATACTGTCCCTAGACCCCCCACCACAACTAATAGTAGGAGGTGACTTCAACTGCCAATTTGAACCCCTCGAGTCTCCTGATACGGGCGAACCGGACGAAGAAGACCAGTTCTGGCACGTTTGTGAACCACAAATCTCTCCTGTCAGAGCCTGGACTCCTCTCGTCCTTCAAATTAAATCCTTATCCCTTGCACTGTCCTTAAGGGCCTGTAATGGGAGACTGAAACCCGATCGCCCAGGCCTTCCAACGTTCTACAGACCAGGCCAAAACTCTAATATTGATTATATATTAATGGAAATAAGACATTGGGACAACCTATTAGAGTTTGAAATTCACCCTAGGCAAGACAGTGACCATAACGCCCTTGTTTTAACCCTGAAACCGGGCAGCTTTGGTCTAACAAACCCTCCTCCCAACTCAAATAGCCCAACGCCCCCAGTACTCCTTTCTAACAATAGGAGGAGGATAAAATGGCCCTATTTTCTGAAATCCCCTGCTAAACTTGCGGAAATATACCAGATAGCTTTGCCATCTCTTTCCGCAATGGGGGATGTAAGTATAGATAACTTGAGTGATCCTATCAAGATTCATATTCACCTAGTTGATAACTTGAGGGGCCTATTTAATCCTGTGGGAAACAAACAACATCAGCCCAGGTCTCATCCCTGGTATAAGGAACCCTGCAGAAAAGCAAAAAAGGACTTGCTTTTGGCAATAAAAGGCAATGACAGGGCTAACATAAAGAAACTTTGCCTAGACTACAAGAAGGCTATCACCAGGGGCAAGAGGGATTGGGAGGAGCAAAGATGGGAGGAGCTAAGACTAACCCTCTCATGTAGAGATCCTAAGGCGTTCTGGGCCATTGTGAACTTGGACGAGAGTGGGGCAGCTTTGCCCCCCACTGCAAACATAGCTCCACAAGTGTGGGAAACCCATTTTGGGGAATTGTACGGGGACTCGGACGACCTCCTTCCTACTGATACATCTCTCGAGTGCAGCCCGATGTGAGGAACTGACCCTACTATACGTAATATTGAGACTCGTCCCCCCCTCCCTATTCCAGCGCCCCTATATGTGCGCCAGTTGTGTCCTTCTTTGGTGGGTGCAGCCACTCCTGTGCCAGAACTCCCTGTGGCTATCACTCTCAAAGAAGTAGAGACCGCAATATCAAGGCTCCTCTCTAACAAAGCCCCTGGTCTAGATAAAATGCCACCGGACTTATTCCGCTCCCAGCCAAAAGTTTGGGCCCCGTATTTGGTGGTACTATTCAACTCTATTCTCAAGGGGGCTGTCTTGCCAGACACTTGGTTGGGCGCGGAGATAGTCCCCATATTTAAGAAAGGCTGTCCGTTAAAGCCGGCTAATTACAGACCAATCCGCCTCATTGACACCACCCAGAAATTAATGGGCAGAATTATCTTAGACAGAATCCAGGGATGGATGGATGAAAACAAAATTCTGACTACATTACAGGCAGGGTTTAGATCTGGGATCTCAACCATAGACCAGATCTTCCGGTTACAGGTCCTATATTGGAAAACGGTGAGAGTAGAGGGTGGCAGCCTCTACCTCATCTTCGTTGACCTGCGCGCTGCCTTCGATCTTGTCCCAAGAGAAAAACTATGGAAAGTTCTGGCAGAAATGGGCCTCCCCCCCTACCTGCTGAATATCCTAATCAGATTTCACAACGGCAATTATGCCCAGGTTAGGTGTGGGAGACATGGTGACCTATCTTCACGCTTTCCCGTTAGG
Source organism: Triturus cristatus (assembly GCF_964204655.1). NCBI lineage: Eukaryota > Metazoa > Chordata > Amphibia > Caudata > Salamandridae > Triturus > Triturus cristatus. The sequence continues at coordinate 741,501,678 of NC_140593.1, forward strand.
AAGGGCGTGCGCCAAGGGTGTGTCTTGGCTCCAACGTTGTTCAGCCTTTACATCAATGGCCTTGTCACCCACTTGGCTGACGTAGCTAACAATGATGCCCCTAGGTTGGCTACTGGTAGAGTGCCCGCTCTGATGTTTGCTGATGACACTCTGTTGATATCTAAAACATCATCGGGCATTCAGCGCACTTTGGATGGTTTCCTGGCATTTTGTATTGCCAGAGGCTTGGAGATTAACTTAGAGAAGACTAAGTTCATGATCTTCAATCCTCCTAAACAGACCCGCCCAAATCCTACCCTAAATGGCTCCCCCCTTGAGAGAGTCAGGACTTTTGTTTATCTTGGAATCACATTGACCGAGAACTTTGATTGGGGATCACAAATCGCAAAATCATGGCTGAGGCTGTCTCAAATAGTAGGGGGCCTCTGTAAGGTCCAGCGAGCCTCGGTCTACAAACCAGCAGCCCCGGCAGTTGAAATATACCGGCTGCAAGCCAGAACAGCTTCATTGTATGGGGCCGAATTATGGGGTCACAAAAACATCGCCAAATTAACCCTGGTTGAGCAGGGCTTCATGAGAAGTCTTGTGAGCTTGCCTGTAAGCACACCGCTCATCCCCCTACGTCTCGACCTGGGGATAGAACCTATTGAAGACTTAGCAATCCTTCGGCCCTTACTTTATTGGAAAAGGCTCTGGACGGTGCATGAACTGGCACCTTATAGAGAGGAATTCTTGGAGGTTTGGACACTAATTAAAAGCAAGAACATCCCATGGTTATCCCATATTAAGGATCTTAGCACAAAGATCGGTAGGACCGATCTCTGGGAATTTCCGAAGGTAGCCTGTAAAAGGACTTCCAAACCTGATTTAAGAGGCCATATAAGGCAGCTGAGATTAGCTACTCTACATGGTTCAAGCTCCTTCGGGAAACTCACTAATGAGTTTCTCTTAATAAAATCAGAAACAAGAGCAGAGGTCTTCCTCGATGTAATTTATCCATCTCTTGCTAGGAAGCTTTATTTGCAGTTAAGGCATGGTATTTTACCGCTCAGAGCATTCACTCACAAATGGGCAAGATCAGAAAATGCAGCCTGTCCGGCTTGCAATTATAACCTTGAAGATATATGCCATGTCCTGTTGTTCTGCCCCGCATACCACTCAATAAGGAAAAAGTGGCTTATTCCCCTGTGCAAGAACCTAGGGTTTAGGCACTGCATGCTCGCATGCAGGGTCTTAACATATGACACTCACCCCCCAATTGTTTTTGCAATGTCTCGCTTTTTCTTTAAAATGTTTTGTCTTTTTATCAAATGAGTCTTCTTGATAACACCAGTTTAATTAATTTTTAATCATTGTATTAACTTGACTCTATTTATTGTTTTAATGAAATGTGCAACTTTTCTTGTAATTTATTCTGTGCTTTTATGGTCTCCGACCGAAATAAAGTTATCAAATGAAATAGTAAAAGAAGGCAAAATCAGTATAAGGAAATGCGCAAAATATTTTTTACAAGAGAGTAGTACATAATTTGCTGAAAGATGTGAAGAAATATAAAAAGAGAGCTCTATTTTATAAAAAGAAGAAGCATATTGAAACCATTGTTGAAAAGGCTTTTGAAGTAAAAAGGAAACTATTCATTTTAGTATTAAACAGAATTCGATCACTAGATAAACCAATCCATTTAATGAAGGCCAAAAGTAGGAAGAAAAGAGTAATTAATAGAACAAATTTTTGTGATTTTTTGGGGGAGAATGTTAATGTTAATGTTAGTGGAAATTTGTAGAGAGCACGTAAACCGATTGGCTTCATGGTGCTAGGGCTCAAAGATGACAGAGAGGCAAAGGCTAACCCTGTGTAAACAGCCAGGTTTTCAGGAGTTTCCTGAATTGGAGGAGGTTAGTGCAAGATCGGATTTCAAGCGGAAAAGAATTCCACAATTTGGGAGCAAGAATGGCAAATCTGCGACCTCCTAGACGTACTCTTTTGAAATCCGGGATAGTGAGAAGAGAAAGATGAGCGGACCTTAGGTCACGTGTGGGAGAGTACCTGAGTATCAGATTATTGATGAACTCAGGGCTGGTGCCGTGCAAGGATTTAAAAATAAGGCAACCAGTCTTAAAAACACAGCGCTGTGATATTGGAAGCCAATGGAGTTTCCTCAGCAATGGGGAGGCAGAGTGCCATTTATGTTGGTGAAAAATCAACTGCGCTGCCTGGTTCTGAATCAACTGAAGACGCTTGAACAAGTAATGAGGCATTCCCAAATAGACAGAGTTGGAATAGTCTAGATGAGATAGAACCGTAAAGATCATAGCTTGAATCAAAGCATTGTGGGTGAGGAAACGATGGATTTTCCTAATTTTGCGCATTTGGAAGAAGCATTTAGACACCACGGCTCCGATCTGGGATTTCAATGACAAATCACTGTCCAAAAGTAACCCTAGCGTTTAGCTGAGGTGGAAGGGGTGGGTGGATGTCCAAGTTCTAGAGGCCAAAAGTGAGGGCCCCAGTGCTTATAGCTATCACCAGTAAGGACTATTTCTGTTTTTCCAGGATTCAGTTTAAGATGGTTGAGGTCCATCCATGTTTGAATAAATAACATAGTATCCTGTCTTCCCGTAATAGAGTTGTTGGAACTATCAACCCTAAGAAGGAGCTGAAGGTCATCGGCATAATTGAGGACCAGCACGTTTCTGTCTTTGAGTGACTTGATCAGAGGGGCCTTGTAGATATTAAATAAATGAGGAGAGAGAGCGGAGCCCTGGGGTACCCCACAGGTGGTAACGTGGGGATGTGAAGAGAACTGACCCAGGCGAACGGCTTGTGAACGACCCTCCAAAAAGGAGGTGAGCCAACGGGCCGCAGTCCCCCGGACTCCCGCCCTCCTCACACGGTCGACCAAAATACTATGGTCGACCGTGTCGAAGGCCGCAGACAGATCCAGCAAGACCAAGGCTTGGGGAGCCTTTATCAGCAGAATCCCATAGGCTATCAACAGAATGGAAACACAGTTCAAGTTCAGAGCCTTTCTTTAATGAAGAGAGTTATTTACAGAGCAATAATTTATTGCATGCAGTTGACACCAGTGGTCGAGGTTATGAGGTTAGAGATGGTTGTCCAATTGACAAAGAGAGAATGGTTGAAAGAAATGCAGCAGAAGTGATAGCTGATGAAGTTCTAGGGAGACGTCCTAAACACCCTGTGTACACTTGGGATTGCAGTAGTATTTGTAGTGTACGACAAGAATCTATTGATACATTTTGTAGTTTCTTACGAGCATATAGTAAAAAAAGTGTTAAACAAAAGATTAAGGTGTTGCAAGGACTAGACCCTTGCAGAGTGAGAAAAAATACTGGTTTGCAAGGTCATTCTCTGGCTTTTCTTTCTAGGAAAGTATGTCAAAGTGTTTTTCACCATTTCAGGATGTTGGCAGTACATCATACTCAAATGCGGAAGTTAGTGAGAAGATTGTATTTTGCAAAAAGTCCAGCACTAAAGTTAAATGAGTTGAACAGTGCTCTTTTGCGTGGGTCAGTATCAGATGTGAAGAAGGTTTGTGATGATATTGAGTTTTGTTACTTTTAGGAAGATAATTCACTCTCTGAGGAATTTATTATTATAATTTATTAGGATTACCATTGGACAATTTACATAAAAAACTGTGCAAAAATACCATTTGGCCTCAAAGAAAGGTATATGTTTGAATTATGGACTTTTTTGTACTCATTGACTCGGTGAATATTTTAAAGCGACAACATTTACAGTTTTTATAAATTGAAGTTATAAAATTTTGTTAGCAATAAGCATTTCATATATGTGTGATTTGTATTTTCTAGTATTTTACTGAGAATAGCATGTTTTTTTTTTAAACAATCTTTTTGATTGTTCTTTTTTGCCCGCTGTTATGTGATGAGTACGATTGAAATCACTATTTCTAGTGAAATTCAATATATTCTGAGAACAGCAAAAACGGCAAACAAATTACTTTGTTTAAATTAGGTTGTGTTGTTAAAAATGTATTATTACATGTTATAACTATTTTTTCTTTTATTTCACAGATCCTAATTCTAAAATTAGCATTTTTCCCCTATTTACATTACAAAAAACATCTGAAAAAAATGTGTACCATTTTTTATTTCTATTACTGTGAAGGTAAGTTTAATTAAGTATTAATATGCACAATGGGCAGATCTGCAAGAAGCTACAAAGTTTGAATACGTTTTTTAAAACACCTATGTAGTTTTGGAATCTCCCTGTCATAGGATATCATGTGACCTGCAAAAAAACAGATTTGAGTGGTTCATAATATTTCCCATTGTACCTATTGAAGGATCGCAATGATTTCAATCATTCTTCTTTGAGTATGTTTGCAGACAAAACTCTGTGCTTACCTCCTATCATTCGCAAGCAATTTTCCAAACAGAAATATGTCACTCTTTGTAACATAGTTATAGTGCAAGACAGTCTTTCATATTTACAAGGAGAGGAAAAGGCACTCTGTCTACCTTTTCTTCTCCATGTAAATACGAGCTCATCATACCCACCAGTTTGCGTTGAAAGGGCGTTCTATACGTGTTGCTGTGTGTCTTTGCACAGAACACTCATAGAAGAAGACACATCTCCAGATTATCATACATCATAAATCTGGACATGTATGTTAATACTGCACCATCCTCCAATTGGTGCAGCAAGGCACAACAAGGAGATTTGTTTTCATTTTCTTGCTTTCAACATATGCTACAACGCACAGCATATATTGAAGGAAAACATGCCTTCACTGATTGTTTTTGTGCAGGAAGGTGTCCCTTTTTGCACAAAAACAATCTCCACATGATACAGACATCCTTGCACCATGGTGCAAGGGTGCCTGTGTCACCACATGGCTGCAGTTAAGCAGCTGTGGAGAGGGAAGCACAGACTTGTAACATATTTATGGACATATGTTACATCCCTGTGCTTCGGAAGTACCACAGCACACTGCAGCTAAAGAGGCTATAGTGTCATGCTGAAGCACTTCCTTATAGTTCTGCACTTATACATTCACCATACACTACTAATACATTCTTTCAGTCAATTATACACTACGCATACACCCAACCAAACTTTCACACACGATCATACAAATATAGCTCTTTTTTTAAACAGAGAAATTAGTTCCGAAAATAACTTTTTGTTTTCTTCTTTTTTGTTTTTTATTTTTTTGTACTTTTTGGAACAATTTTGTTATTTTTTTGTTTTTTTGGAAAGGAAAAAAGACAACAGGAGGAACAAAACAGTCAACTTCTGCAAAAAAAATAAACACAAGTTTAGCACTTGTGGTTTTGCTGCGCTCTGCAGATAAGTTCAATTGACTGCTCTCCATAACAGAGCAGTTTGTTGTATTTAATGCAACTAATTTTCAGTTTTCCAAATTCTGGACGTATGTCCGGGTGAGTGGTCGATGGTGATGCTGCAGAAGTGCTTGCCACTGCCGGCACAGGCTGCTCTCAGAGTCTTCTGCATCCCTCCTTGGCCAGGTTCACGGGATGCAGAGTCTTCAGGTGTTTTTTCATACTCGCAGTCCCACAAGAGTATTTTTTCGATGGATCCCATCTGGAAAGCACTCTTTGATATATTTTACATGTCACTTTAGTGGAATTTGTTTTATTTTGTCCTTCTGGGAAGGAAAAAATGTCCACACCACAGATGTATCTTTCTGGGTGTGCAGGTTCCACAACAAATCCCTCATCGGACGAATGGTCTGAATCTGATAGTGGCTGCTGTCCAGAAGCCATTGTCTTCAGATAATGAAAAATTGCAGCTGTGGAAATCTCCCCCAAAAAGTTTCTTCTAGTTCTAAGGTGTGAGATGTTCCTTCAAAGAAGCTCAAAGAAGAATGATGGAAATGGGTGGGGTCCTTCAATAGTTACAATTGGAAATGTAATGAACCAATCAAATCTCTTTTTTTCAGGTCACATGGAGTCCGCGCCCCGTGCGCATAGGCAGCACGCACATAACGCGACTTCGCGAAATCGCATTAAAAAGTAATATAAGTTTATTAAAATCAAAAGTATACTATTTTTATGATTAGGTTAGATAATGTCTTGCCCTAATATGTGTATTAAATACTTATATATGTAATTTAAAACATTAAGAAAATTCACGGAATTCGCGCACCCACCGCGTCGAGCACGTATATGACGTCACGTGGAAGCTCGCGAGCGTCGCGTAACGTACTTCGTACGTGTTGCGTATGGGCTTGGAGTTGCGTACCTGTCGCATAGCAATCGCGCATGAAAATACGTACCCAACGCATACCGTACGCGGATCCTACACTACAATCAAAAAATGGCGACTATGTTCCGCGCAGGGATCGAGAAAGGTGCGCATAGGGTGCACGAATCCAAAAAAAACTTGTTAAAAAAAAATAATAAACTATAAAAAATATAGTTTAAAAAATATAAAAAATATATATTAAAAATGGTTTTAAAAATGTACAAATATTTTTTTTTAAATTCATTAAAAACAAATAACATTTTTTTATTTTTAAAAGAATTAAGTGAAAAAATCTTTCAAAAATGGTGAAAAACAATATATAAAAAAATATTTAAAGGAATTGATACACTGAAATATATAGATTTAGAAATCCTATAAAAATCATTAAACATCATAGGTTTAGAGATAAGTTATAGATAGGAATTAGCATTTAAAAAACCTTTGAAATTCACTTAAAAAATCATAGGTTTCAGGTATGTTATAGTTAGGAATTAGCATATAAAAAATCTTAGAAATTCACTGAAAAAACCATAGGTTTCAGGGGCGTTATAGTTAGCTGGACATTTCCCTCGTACAAAATCATTGAAATTCCACCGTTATAGTTAGTTCAGCTAACTATAACTCGCGCCCCCGCAATGCACTGCTGATGACGTCACATATTACATCACTCATGACATGGTCAGTGACATCACTGATGACATCACTGATGACATCTCAAATGACATCACTGATGACGTAATTCATGTGATCATTTGATGCATATTTTCACAATTTAATATACCATTTGATACAGCCACTCTAAATTACATACTGCCACTCTCAAAACCATAGACACTCCAACATCAATAAGTACATACCCCCTCACAGAGTCTTAGGTCTAAACACCCATCCACTCACTCACCCGTACAGTCACTCATACTTATGGTCACTCAGTACAGGACTATCACATGCACTCATACACCTCTATAGATACTCACACACCACTACTCATCCATAGAGGTACTCACACATGTACTCAGTCATGCAAATAATTAATCACACTGCCATTTACTCACATATACAGTTATACACACACTAGCTCAATTACTCATACAAATACTGGCGCATTCTTATGGTCTTATACAATCAATGATACAAGCACACACTCATCCATACAGCCACTCACACTATCACACACTCTCAGTTATAGTCATTTCTGTACTCCAACATAAATATATACTGCCGTTCATATAAGTAGTAAATTACACATGTACTTATGAAATATATATTCACTCAACAACACAACCATACACATATTCACCCACCCATACAGTCCATCACAGACCTGGTGTTGAAACCATGCACCCAGGGAATCACCCACTGACACATCTATGCACAGAGTCACACATATCCCACCCACACAAACACTCAGGCACCCATACAGATACTCAGACAACCAATCAATAACTTATATAGACACTCATGTACCTATTCACAAAACCATGCATCCGCTTACACACCAACAGATAGACGCATACAGACATTCACACAGTTTAGTCACTAACCCGTGCAACCAGTAAGATACGTTTAATCACTCACTTATACAGTCAGTCACGCACCTACTAAGTCCTCCATACAGACACTTATACACCCACTCATTCCCCAATACAGCTTGGCGTATATATAAAAAAATATATACTTTACAGAAACACACAGACACCGAATGATGTCATCAGTGATGTCATCAGTGATGTCATTTGAGATGTCATGAGTGATGTCATGAGTGATGTCACTGACCATGTCATGAGTGATGTAATATGTGACGTCATCAGCAGTGCATTGCGGGGGCGCGAGTTATAGTTAGCTGAACTAACTATAACGGGGGAATTTCAATCGTTTTGTACGAGGGAAATGTCCAGCTAACTATAACGCCCCTGAAACCTATGTTTTTTTCAGTGAATTATATATATATACATTATAGTTAGATATTAGCATTTAAAAAACCTTAGAAATTCACTGAAAAAAACATAGGTTTTAGAGAGAGTTATAGTTAGCAGGACATTTCACTCGTACAAAACCAGTGAAATTACCCCGTTATAGTTATTTCAGGTAACTATAACTCACGCCCCCGCAATGCACTGCTGATGACGTCACATATTACATCACTCATGAAATGGTCAGTGACATCACTGATGACATCTCAAATGACATCACTGATGACATCATCCAGTGAGTGTGTGTTTCTGTAAAGTTTAAATATGTTTAATATATATAGGGAAAGGTGTATTGAAGAATGAGTGGGTGTATAAGTGTCTGAATGGATGATTTAGTAGGTGTGTGACTGACTCTATAAGTGAGTGATTAAACATATCCTACTGAATGCATGGGTTAGTGACTAAACTGTGTGAATGTCTGTATCCATCTGTCTGTTGGTGTGTATGTGGCTGCATGGGTTTGCAAATAGCTACATGAGTGTCTATATGAGTTATTGATTGCTTGTCTGAGTATCTGTATGGGTTCCTGAGTATTTGTGTGGGTGGGGTGTGTGTGACTCTGTGCATAGATGTGAGTGGGTGATTCACTGGGTGCATGGTTTCAAGAGTGCATCTGTGATGGACTGTATGGGTGGGTGAGTGTGTGTATGGGTGTGTTAGTGAGTGAATGTATATCTCAGTGGTACATGTGTGAGTAACTACATATGTGAAAGGTAGTATATATCTGTCTTGGAGTATATAAATGGCTATAAGTAAGAGTGTGTGATTGTGAGAGTGGCTGTATGGATGAGTGTGTGCTTGTATCAGTATTAATTCCCTAACTTAAAACGCCCCTGGTGCGTTGTAAATTGGGGGATTAAGTCCCCTTGAGTCCTGAGGGTCCCTGGGGGCCAACTAACCCACCACTTACCTCCAGTAAACGCCACAGAGCTGCGTTGCAGAGTGGTGTAAAAAGGGGCATGGCCTGGGCCACCTCTCTGCAATGCAGCTCCCTGGCACATACTGGAGGTACCTGGTGGGCTAGTTGGCCCGCAGGAACCCTCAGAATTGAAGAGGAATTAATTCCCCAACTTAAAATGTGCCACAGGGCATGTTTGCACACATGTCACCTCAGGGCCTGCACCCTCCCTTCACCACTATGCAAACGCACCCCGTGGCGCGTTTTAAGTTGGGGGATAAAGTCCCCTTGAATCCTGAGGGTCCCTGGAGTCCAACTAGCTCACTAGGTACCTCCAGTAAGCGCCACAGAGCTGCGTTGCAGAGAGGTGTAAAAAGGGGCGTGGCCTCTGAACACCTCTCTGCAACGCAGCTCCCTGGCGCATACTGGAGGTACCTGGTGGGCTAGTTGGCCCCCAGGGACCCTCAGCATTCAAGGGGAATTAATTCCCCAACTAACAACTCACCAGGGGGTGTGCGTTTGCACAATGGTGAAGGAAGGGGGCGGGGCCTGAGGTGACGTGTGCAAACACGCCTTGTCCCTGGGGGCCAACTAGCCCACCTGGTACCTCCAGTATGCACCAGGGAGCTGAGTTGCAGAGAGGTGTTCATAGGCCACTCCCCTTTTTACACCTCTCTGCAACGCAGCTCTGTGGCACTTATTGGAGGTACCTGGTGGGCTAGTTGGCCCCCAGGGACCCTCAGGATTGAAGAGGAATTAATTACCCAACTTAAAACGCACCAATCCTGATGTCATGGAAGACCGCTGAAGTAGTCCCCATACATAAAAAGGGAGCCAGGGACAACCCTACCAATTACAGACCAATCAGTCTGATCGGTGCAATGCAGAAGGTCTTTGGCCGGATGCTTCTGCACAGGATAAAATCATGGTCTGAAGATGAAGATATCCTTTCCCAGTTCCAGGCCGGATTTAGATCAAAGACTGGGACAATGGATCAAGTCTTTAGATTTCTCCTAATTTATTGGAAGGTTGTGGTGTTAGGCAAGGGCAGTCTCTATCTTGCATTTATCGACTTGAAGACTACCTTTGACCTTGTTCCTAGATCCAAGTTGTGGTCGACGCTCGGCGAAATGGGCATCCTCCCTTTTATTCTTAAATGACTTATCTGGCTCCACGAGGGGAATTTTGCCCAGGTCAGGTGGGGGGGGAACAGGGACAATTAACAGAGCGCATCCCCGTTAATAGAGGAGTCTGACAGGGCTGTGTTCTGGCCCCAACCTTGTTCTCCCTATATGTGAATGGTGTAGTTGATTTCTTCCAGGAGGAGCCAGCAGTCTCACCCACCCTGGGGGGCAATAAAACACCATTGTTGTTTGCGGACGACACCCTGCTGATATCTAAGTCCCCAGCAGGGTTACAGCGCCTCATCAATAGATTTCAACTTTTCTGTGACAACCGGGGATTGGTCATAAATGGCTCTAAAACCAAATTCATGGCCTTTAACGGCCACAGGTCATGGATGGCCCTTTGCTAGATGGGGTTCCCCTTGAAAAGGTCGACACATTCGACTATCTAGGTGTAAGACTCTCCGATAAAATGCCTTGGAGACCCCACCTAGCAAAGATGCTGATGGGACACACACGAGTGGCTGGAGTAATAGGGATAGAACACCGCCTTTCACACACTAGGCCTGTAGCCCCGGCCCTCAAAATATATGATACAAAAGCAGTTAGCGCTGTCCTCTACGGAGCAGAAGTCTGGGGATTTGATCAATTAGATGAGCTCTGCAGGTCAGCACATACATTTCTAAGAGACCTGGTTATGGCACCCAAATACATCCCCCTTACCCCCTTGCTGCTGGACATGGGTAGGCGGTCAATAGGGGATGTAGCCAGGCTACGCCCCTTACTTTTTTGGGCTCGCATTAGGCGGACCCCTGAGCTCTCTTCTTACACAGAAGCCCTTACTGAGATCATCCACCTAGATACCGGCGGGAAAATAGGCTGGATTCGTGACATCAAAAGAACTCTGTCAGCCATAGGATTTCGTGGCTGCTGGGCCAGTCAGGAACCCCCGAGGAGAGAGGAACTAAAACACCTACATTGGGAATGGGTGGACCAATGAGAGAACTGCAAACCTAATGTGGGTAAACTAACAACAGAGTTCTACTCCCCCATAAACAAATTAGATACTATGAGTACTTCCTTGCTATAATCAAGGTACCAAGAGATAGAATGCTGTATATGCACTTTAGGTATGGAACTCTCCCTGTTCGCGAAGTGACAGCAAAATGGTGCACAAGCAATGGGAAAAACTGCCCAAGTTGCAAGGCCCCGACATAAAGCATCGCCCACTTAATGTTTGCTTGCCCGGCATATAAAACATCACAGGCCAAATGGCTGAAACCGCTTTGCAAGCAACTGGGCACACGGGACCACTACATGGCATTGCGTATCCTTAGGTCCGACCCCAGGCCTTTCTTTGCACGCTGCGTAGCAAACGTTTTGAGACATGCTTAGCTTACAAAGTGGAAAGTCCTCTCAAGATAGACATAGTTTTTATTGTATATAGGTAGGTGGGAATTTTAAGGCTACAGCATTATTGATGCTAGAATTATCATGCACAAGCACTTTATTTGTTAAATCCCCGCTGTTGTGTCTAGGCAAACTTAATGCCTTCTTAGTATTGTATCAACACTTAACCACAAAGATGAAGTATTCACTGTTTTTATACTGGTTTTTAAGGTAACTACGTATTCACTTACCATTGCTACTCCGTCCTTTCTTTTTTTATTAATTATAGCACGACATATGCATTATTGTACAAAGGGCTCAACTGATCACTTGGTTGTACCAACATCCATGTCAATCAAAAATGTCGTATTTTTGCATTCTCTCTTTTAAAGAATAGCAATGTATTTTTATTTGTAGCTTTTATGACATTTCTGTCAACATAAAGCTTAAATTGAATTGAATTGTATGACAGTGCACTGGATGTTTGTCTGCCCTTCTCCTTGGCTAGCCAACACGCATTGGTACCTACTAATACTTTTCATCTGTTCCTCACATTTGCTGTGTCTGGTGTTTTCCTTTTGCCGCTCCAGGGGGTTGCAGACTTGTTCCCTGACAGACCTCCTAAGGCAGCCCCAAAGGTCCAAAATCACGGAGTCCTGACAAATTCCTTCAACCCGGTGCAGATATAAGGAGGTATTCACCTTTCTCCACCAAACCACACAATACCCCAGAAGCTGAAGATGGCCCACAGAGAGACAGTTCCTATGATGTTCGAGACAACTCTAGATTTCAGTCAGGTTCAATGACAATGCCTGAGGGGAAACAGAGAGTGTGTATTTGGTGCAGACCTTAAATTGGATCATGCATGGATGAAGAGGTTAACGGGCATCCCATATCTTTCCTAATATACACCAGAGCCAATTGTTTAATAGTTAGAACAGTTAAGGATTCTTAACCTACCCCTCTCAGGAAACTAAGTCCAAATTATAGGCATTACAAATCAGCAGTGCACCAATCAAATCAACATCCCTGTACCAGTGAAAATAGGAGATATTAGAGAGCAGCATCAGTTTGTAATCTGTGATCCTAGTCCTGTAAACCTGCTAGGACAAGATCTCATCTGTAAACTCAATTGCTTAATTTATTCCACTCTAGATGGGGTCGTAATTGAAACACAGGCAGCTGACACTGAGTTTAAGTTCCTGTCCCCAGAGCCTGTTGTCATGTTATAACTAGTCATTACGGCAGAGGATTTGCGAGTAGATCTGAGAGAGGTGGTTGAGGAGAAAGTCTGGATTTTTACGGGAAGAGAGATTGGGCTGGTTAAAGATACCAAGCCCATTAAGATCACTCTCCGACCTAAAGCTGTTTTTTCACAGATTTGTCCTAACAAAATGTCCCCAGAGGCTATTGCAGGGATCACCCTCATCATTGATAGTATGATAGAACAAGGCATCTTGAAGGACATTATTGGGAGTCCATGTAACTACCCAATAATGGCTTTAAAGAAATCCAACAAAAAGTGGAGGATTGTGCGAGACCTCGGAAAGATCAATCAAATTGTTGTTCCCTGCTATCCAGTAGTACCGAACCCTGCTGTAATCCTGTTGCAAATTCCTCTGAGTGGTTTACATTCATTGACCTTTGCCATGCATAGAGGCAGTCCTTAAGATCAAGTTCCCAACCACCCAGAGAGAGGTAAGGATGTTTTTGGGCATGGCTGGCTACTGCCAACAATGGATTCCGAACTTCTCCTTTGAGGCAAAGCCTTTAATAAGGCTGATGCACACTGATGTCAATGATCCAGTACCAAAGGATGACAAAAGCATGGAAGACTTCCAGGAGCACAAAAATCTGATCTGTACTGCACCTGCTCTTGGAATGTCAGGCCATACGAAAGAATTAGTGCTCTTTTGTCATGAAAAAGATGGATACGTTTCTCTGTACTAACACAAGTCCATGGGAAGACTAAGTGCCTCATTGGTTACTTCTCAGCTACTCTCAATCTGGTGGCCGCAGGATTGCCTGGCTGTCGCAAAGTGGTTGCAGCGGTGAGTCTTAGCAGACGGAAGGGATTATGATGGGCTACCCTTTAATTAATAATAATACTTTATTGTGTGATTACTTAAACCCATTACAATTTTTCTGTTTGAGATTAAAAAACTCGTACGATTCTTATGTACAGAAAACAAAGCTTTAAAAGACTCAGATTAATACTCAGACAATCTAAAATAGGAGGGTGTGATTAAAATAGCCTAATGTTAATTAATTGCTTCTGACGTTCAGAAACTGGGGTGTCGGGCCGGTCAAAGCATTGCTTTTTTTTTGTAATCTGGAGAGGAAACAGCTAAACAAGCATTTTCAAAAAAAGCTGTCTGAAGAAATGTAAACAATTAATATTAAGCAAAAGGCAATATTCAAATCGACAGTACTGAGTGATCAAGAGTTTGTGGGTTGAACCGGCGTAACAGCGCAACCAGGTTGAGAGAGATTTGCGGCCCTGTTTTTCCCAACGATTTGGCTGCTCTGTTAACAAATTTAGTGAACCGAATGTTCAGCTTCATATTGTCTGAGTTCAAGGTAGCCAATATGGCTTGTCGACATGTGAGTACTCGAAGTTTATTTCTTTCATCCTGCAGTAAGGACCGTCTGTCAATGAGCAGGGCGGGACATACGCAGGCTATATGCTTCATTGCTTCAGAGTGATAACCACACTTCCTGCATTTGGTATTAGCACTTGAGCGGCGCCATTCAGGCAGGCTCTTTAAAAAAGGCCATTCTCCCATCCTCAGGGCCAAAAACTTTAGCTTCCAAAAAAGTGCAAAAGTGCTTGATAAATAAGATAATTCGACCCCCGGTTTAAAATCAGAAATTAACGCCCAGGCATGTTTCCTTCTGGACAGTGTTGCCCTATCGGAATAGAAAGACCATAGCCAGACGCTTCCCTAGATGATTGCCTTTAGTGCCGGCTGAGATTGATTTGTTCCCCAATATTCCTAGACAGCGAGTAGTTGCAGGCAATAGTCCAGATGATGCAGATGTTTGTGGCTGGATTGGCAGTTCGATATTTCGTTCCAAAGTCTGGCCTTCAGGCTGCCCTCCCGGGTGTTACGCAATCTGTTACAAAGCTTTATAAACCACCTGCCTCGCGCCATGGTGGTCTAATAAGCCTAGTTCAAGCCTAACTTGGGCTGGCGATGCAGATCTTGGCAGGCAAAAAGCAGGTCTGAAGATTTTGATGGCTAATTTATTTAATAAAATACTTTTTGTGCCATTCATGATCTCATGCCCGTATAACAAGGAGTTGGTTATCTTTGCCTTCATCACCTTTAGCATTGGAGTTAGACTTGGGCCGAGTAGTTGTTTTGAATGTTTCGGGGAGGCAACCTCAAGTGATAGAGCTTTGGCCCTTAGTGCATCTTTCTGCTTTACAAAAGAGCCTCTGGAGTCAAGAAAATTTCCCAAGTATTTGTAGTGGGATACTGATTCGATCTTTTTGTTGTTAAAGAGCCACCCTCCACTCTGCCACTTTTGCTTTCCAAAAGAAATTGTTTTTGTTTTTGGCAGGTTCAGCTCAAGGAGGTTTTTTGTTGTAAAGGGGAGCAGCTGAACAAGTAGCCTCTGTAAGGCTTACTTTTGTGTGACTTAACACAAGGTCGTCGGCGTATAACAAGTTACTAATGGGGGTTCCGTCTATTTGGGGGGGTGGCTATTAACTCTGTTGAGTATAGGGGATAAATCCTAAATGAACAAATTAAAAAGAATTGTGGCCAACAAACAGCCTAGTTTGATGCCCATTTTGGTCTCGATCTTCCTGGAAACATAGGAGCCTTCTCCCAACTTAATTCTGATTAAAGTTTCCGAATGGAGTTGAATTAAGGGATTTAAAAGGGCTAGAGGTATGCCCCAGATCTCTAGTTTTCGCCATAACCGACCCCGGGGCAGCCGGTCAAAAGCCGCTTTGAAATCGACAAAGCAGCAGTGAAGTTGGTTACGTTGGACTGCCGCTTTCTCCATCAAGACGGATAGGGTGAGTAAATTGCTTGTTGTTCCGGAATTAGCCATGAAGCGGTCTAGTTGAAAGGAAGGCGCTTTGTTGTGTCGGCCCAAGCCAACAGTTCTTCCAATAAAATGCTGGCGTAATATTTAGACTTGACATCAAGGAGAGCTATCATTCTATAATTTTTAGGGTCATTTCTCTTCCCAATTTTATAGTTTGGATGGATAATAGCACTTTCCAAGACTCCGGGATGGTATTATTTAGCCTGCAGTGTAGAAACAGGGGGGCCAAGTGTTCTGACCACGGATCTACATCTGATTGAAACAGGGCCTGAGGAGGACCGTTGGGCCCTGGTGCCCCCTCAGCCCTGGCTTTCCTAATTGAGTGAGCAATTTGGTTTTGCGCTTCTAATGTCGTTGGAATATCCATCGTTGAATCATCGCTCTTCTCCTGTCTCTGGTTTGTTATTTCTGCCGTAGCATGATTGACTGAGGTGGACCTGGACTCTTGGCTTCAAAGGGTGGTGTCTCGGGTTTGGCTGATGGAGAAGGGTTAGAATGGTCGTCCCTGTTTGTATAGTTACTAAAATGAGATGATAAAAACTGAATCCATTCATCTGCGCTTATGTTTGCACTGCCATGGCCACTTCCTCCTTGTAAGCCCGTTTACGAGAGACCAAAATAGCTTTACATTGGAATTCTTGCTTGCGTGGACTAGTTTCAGCCAGAACTGGTCAGACACTGCTTGTTTATCCCTGTGTATAGATGACTTGAAAGCTTTATGTGCTTGCTTGTAGTTGTTATATAGGATTTTATTTCCTGGACTTTTCCTAGTGAGGCAAAGGGCCAGGTTTCTTTGGGCTTTTAGCTTTTTTGTCGCTAATGGGATGCGAAATTGAATTTTATGTTGCCGGGTACTTCTCTTAGATGGAAATTCATTGAGTAATTGGTTTATGAAGGCTGCCTAACCGCAAATGACAGGAAGATCTTTATCTGATGATAAGCGTAGAAGAGCTCTGCATTTTTCCATAGTGGGGCAGACAGCACTGACCGACCATTTTATTCTCCTTAGGTTCTCTGTGTGGCAGCCTGAAAGCATATGAGCAAGTTCCTGGTGGCGTAGAATGTTAGACGATAGAGTTATTATTTGAGGTTGGTGGTCGCTCTGCCCTTGCAATGTAGTAGCTCTCGATCAGGGGGAGTATTTCGCTGCTGCCTAATGTAAAGTCCAAAAATGAATGGGTTCAACCGTCAGTTCTTGTCCAAGCGGGGGGTGTCCGTAGGGAAGCGCCCATTCAGTACGGTGTACCCCACTCAGCTAAGCTGGATGACTGTGTATTCTCCCAATTTTGAGGGTCTGTGTACTGTGGGAATTGATTGTGAGGAGGGATGCGGGGGAACCATTAAGGAAGCAGTCCAGATCTCCTCCGGGGAATTACAGTAAAGATTTGAATTGAAGTCTCCTGAAATAATACAGTGTGTACTACCGTGGTAACTTAATAAGTTAAAGACGATGCTGGCAACCCAATCTACTTCGAATTTTAACTGTTTGATGCATTGAGACAGTTTAGTAGAGGCGTAAATCAAAAGTCCACCACGCGGCCTGTCATACTTGCACTGTCTTGAGGCAGGAGACATAAATTCCAGGTAGCATTAAATAGGGATTCTGGATACTGCCCAGGTTTAATGTAAAAGTATTATATCGTATTTTTTTATAAAGCCGAGAGAATCTGGAGATTGAGATTTCGTCACGAATCCGTTCATATTCAAGGAACATATTTTTAGCCTGTGATCGGTGATGTTTCAATTTTCCGACTCCGGGATACTGCTCCAGGTAGCCATGGCCAGTCTGCTCTTTCGGTGACTTGCCGATTGGTTATTGCTCAAGGGTAGCAACTGGCGAACGGCTTCTAGCTGACTTTAGTACAGAGTAAGGGGCCGGACTTGTGCTAGAAGCCTGGTCGTTTTCTAGTATTAATGGATAACGGGGGACGCAGGGCGTTGTTATTATTGTGCCCCAGTTTTTAAATTGGTCGGCTTTTGACTGAACCAATTTCCAAATAACTGAGGATGGTAACGTAATTTGGGTTGATTCTCCTACTTGGGTGCCTTCACTGGGTATAAATTCAATGGCAATTATGTCTTTTGATTCCAAGATGCTTAGGTCCAGGGACGATTTGAAGAGTTCAAGAATGTTCCTATGATTTAAAATGTCGTGTGGGCCTCTGGAGACATATTCTGGAGTTAACAGCAATTTAT